>NW_027205815.1:0-720000 GCF_024711535.1 Dipodomys merriami
GTACCATGTGATTTTTTTGGTTTCTTTCATATATTCTTCCCCCATGGTATAACTCCTGTTTTCACTGTATTTGATGTTGGCGCCCTGTATCTTGTATATACATTTTTCTAATTTGGGATGGGGGAAGGGAAATAACAAAATGCTGAAACAAGGGTACTGGTTGATCCATTGTAACAATGAGATGTATAAGACATTATTTTGAAAATGAACTTTACAACAGCAGGGACTGGGATGGGAGTAAGGGAAGGATTGAGGAGTTGGGGAGGAAAGGGATGGTAGGGGAAAAACAAAGGATGAAGTAGCAATGCTCAATAGGAAATGTACTCATTACCCTACTTATGTAACTGTAACCCCTCTTTACAGTATTTTTACAATAAAAATATATATGAAAAAAAGACTGGTATCCTGATTTCAGCAATGCTCTTCTCATTATTGGTATATAGCAAAGGCATTTAGTTTTGAGGATTAATTTTATATGCTAGTGCTGTGCCAAAGTTTCTGATCAGCTGGAGTAACCTGGAGGTTGAATACTTCAGGTTATTTAAATACAACACCATATCATTTCAAAGTGGAATAGTGTTGTTCATCTTTCCCTATTTGGTTCCCTTCATATTTGCATTTTGTCTTATTACTCTAGGAAGGTATTCTAATACTAATTTGAAGGGAAGTGAAGAGAATGGACAACCTGGTCTCATTCCCAGATTTATCGGAAAAGGTTTTAGTTTTTCACCATTAAGTAGAGTGCTTGTTGCAGGTTTGTCATACACAGCCTTATTATATTGAGGAAACTTCTGTCAATTCCTAGTTTTTCCAGAGCTTTCATCATAAAGGGGTGTTGGATCTTGTCAAATGCTTTGTTTGCATCTATTGAGATAATCATGTGATTCTTATCCTTATCTGTTCTTATTCTTATTCTTGTCCATTTTGATGTGATGGATTGATTATATTGATTTGAGTATATTGAACGAGCTTTGCATCCCTGAAATGAATCCTTTTTGATCATAGAGTATGATTTTCTTGATGCGTTGTTGAAATCGACTGGCCAAAATTTTGTTGAGAATTTTTGCATTGATGTTCATCAAAAAATGTGTCTCTATGATCTGGAAAGATAGCTTAATGATAGAGTGCTTGCCTTGCATGCATAAGGCCCTGGGTTCAATTCCTCAGCAACACATAAACAGAAAACGCCAGAAGTGGTGTTGTGGCTCACGTGGTAGAGCACTAGCCTTGAGCTGAAGAGCTGAGGGCCAGTGCCCAGGCACAGAGTTCAGGCCTCAGATCGACAAAAAAAGTCTCTAGTTCTCTTTTTTTGAAGTCCCTGCCTGGTTTTGATATGAGGATTATGATGCCTTTATAAGAGTTTGGGAGTGAACTTACACTTTCAAATTAATTGAAAAGTTGGAGGAATATTGGTAGGAGATCTGATTTGAAGGTCTTGTAGAATTCCATTGTAAATCGTTCCAGTCCTGAGCTTTTCTTGGGTGGGAGGTCTCTTATTGCTGTTTCTATTTCGATACTAGATATGAGTCTGTTAAGTTGATTTAAGTTATCATGGTTTAATTTGGGCATGTCAATATTCGCTAGAAATTTGTCTATTTCTTCCAGATTCTCAAAATTATTAGCGTAAAGATTCGAAAAGTATTCCCTTATAATGTTCTGAATATTGGTTGTTTCTGTGGTGATGTTTCCATTCTCATCTCTGAATTTATTTGGGTGTGTTCACTTCTTTTTCTGATAAGATTTGCTAAAGGTCTGTCAATTTTGTTACTTTTTTCAAAGAACCAACTCTTTTTGTTGATTCTTCCTCTGGTTTTTTGGGGACTCTAATTCATTTAATTCTGACTTAATTTTAATTATTTGTTTCCATCTACTGGATTGGGGTTTAGTTTATTGCTCTTTTTCAAGGAATTGCTGGTGCCTTGTTAAATTATTGGTGTTAGATCTCTCCAATTTGATTTAGGAACTCAGAGCTATAAACTTGCCTCTGTGTACTGCCTTTGCTGTGTCTCAGAGGACACAGGTAATTTTGGTTAACTATCATGAACATTTGAATTTTCTTTCTAATCTCTTCCATGACCCACTGGTGGTTCAACAGCATATTGTTCAGCATCCATGTGTTACAGGATTTTCTTTGTTGGCTTTTGGTGTTGAATTTTAATTTTATTACATTGTGGTCTAAGAGAATGCGTGACATAATTTCAATGTTTCTGAACTTGAACAAATTTTCTGTACTATCTAAAATGTGATCTATTTTGGAGACTGTTCTATGTGTTTTTTTGTTTGTTTGTTTTTGGGTCCGGTCATGGGTCCTGAACTCTGGGCCTGGGCACTGTCCCTCAGCTCTTCAGCTCAAGGCTAGCACTCTACCACTTGAGCCACAGTGCCACTTCCGGCTTTTTTCTTTTTTGCTTATGTGGTGCTGAGGAATCGAACCCAGGGCCTCTTGCATGCAAGGCAAGCACTCTACCACTGAGCCACCTTCCAAGCCCTATTGTTCCATGTGTTTTTGAGAAGAATGTGTATTCTGATGCTTCTGGGTAAAGTATTCTGTAGATATTATGTCCAGTTAATCAATGCAGTTGCTTAGATATGAGGTTTCTTTGTTGAGTTTTTGCCCAGTTGATCTACCCAGCAGGGATAGTGGTGTGTTAAAGTCCCCAACAATTAATTTCTTGGGATCTATGTGAGATTTTAGGGATATTAGTGTTTGTTAATTAAATTTGGTTGCTCTGTTATTTGGTGAATAATTATTTAGTATTATAATATCCTCCTGAAGAGAAATCCCTCAATCCCTTCTTTTTGTCATCTCGCTAATTTTAATTTGAAGACAATTGTATATTGTATCTGATATTAGGATTGCAACTCCTCTGTTTATGGGGGCTATTTGCTTGGCAGATTTTATTTCAACCTTTCACTTTCAGAATGTTTGTTTCTGTGAGCAAGTTATTTCTCTTGAAAGCAGCAGAAAGAAGGATCTTGCTTTTTGATCCAACTAGACAGTCTATGTCGTTTAATTGGAGAGTTATTCTCTAATTTTGATAGTTAGGACTGAGAGGTATTTGATAGTTCCTGCTATGTATCCACCTTCTTCAGGGCTGTGTCAACTATGCTTCTCATAGAGTCTCTGTTTGGGGGCTGTTTTTTCAAATTTATTGTGCTTTTGTTGGTTTTCTATGTATAGGACATCTTTAAGTATCTATTTTAGGGCAGATTTGATGGAGATATATTGTTTCCATTTTTTACTGTCGAAGGTTTTTATTTGTCTCTCCATTATGAAGGAGAATTTACCTGGGTACAGTATTCTTGATTCATAGTTGTCTTTAAGGTATGGCATACATTATTCTAGGCTCTTCTTGCTTTCATTGTATCTGCTGAGAAATCTGAAGTTATTCTGATTGGTTTCACTTTATAGGTGATTGAAAAGTCTACTTGACAGCTTAAAGGATGATCCTTTTCTTGGTCTCTATTGATCCTGGTCTAGTTGGGGTTCTAAAGGTTCTTGTGTCTGAATGGGTCTTTTTGCGTGTTTGGGAAATTCTCTGCTAGGATACTGTTTAATTTCGTTCACCTTTTACATCTGTCGCTAGGCCTTCCTCTATATACATTAACCTTAAATTAGGACTTCTGATGGTACCTTCTAAATGTTGAATAGATCTATCATATTTCTTGGATTTGTCTTGAATACTTCCTTCTTCATAATGTCTAGGTAGTATTCAATCCCAGAGATTCTATCTTCAGCATGGTCTAAACTTTCTGTCAAGACTTTCTACTTTTTTTATTTCTTTTCCTTCTAATTGGTCAGGTTTGATGGCTTCAAATTCTTTGTTGGAGTTTGGTTTAGATCTTGTATGGACTTCCTCACTTCCTTAATTTGGTTTTCAGTGTTCATTCTCAAATCACTTAGTTGATTGGTTATAGTTTCATTGGATTCCCTTTCCTTCTATTGGGCTTCATTAAGCATTTTTGGGGGGACTGGATCTTGTATATCCCCTGTGTCTGTAACCAGTCTCTTGGTGGAGTCTCTGGCTGGCTTGTGGTGTTTGGTTTTCCTGTGGCTTGATTGGTTTCTTAAATCAGTTTGCTTATGCAGGCAGAAAGAAGCTCTGACTTATCCGTGACTTTATGACCCTCCTCCCAGGCTAGTTCAGTGGAATGGTGATCTACTTTAAGTATCACACAAGAGGAAGTTGGCTGTTTCCTCTACCTAGGAGTTGCTGTGAGGGGGAATAGGTTATGAATAGGGTTCAGGCCTGTCAGCAATCAGTAGATTTTCCCTGAGGAGCTAGCTCCTGAGACACTCACATAGCCCAGCCTGGAGCCATTCTCAGGATGTATGCCTATTGAGTTTCTATTTGTTTGTCTTTTACCCTCCAGAAGCTGGAGTTGCTACTTATGCTACAGAGGGTTGGGACAGCTTCTGGCTCTGTTTACCCAGTAAAGAATGATAACCCACCATGGGCATAGCTTTCTTTGCCTACAAAGGACAATTTTGGTGGGGGGAGATTCCTTTAACCTTCTTCCAAGGCCTGAGTTATGTGCTAGCTGCTCTGGATGGGTATTTGTCTATACCAAAGATGGAATTCTTCTCTGGTACTTGGGGAGGGGCTACCTTTCCCCACCTCTGCTCCATGAGAAGGAGTGAGGATATATTTTGGAGGACTCATATCTTTCCTTTGGTTTCTGGGAAGTCCACAGCCTGTGACTGTGGTCAGCAGTCTGAAGCTTTCCACTCCTTGTCAATTCTTGCCGGCAGTGAGTAGAATCCGCTCACACTAAGTCTCTGACACCTTTGTCCCAGGCTCTGCTGATATGGAGGCCAAGGAAGCAGCTGCCATCACTGGCAAGTGCTCAAATCTTTTTCCTTAACTAAGCCACTTGAATTTTCCCTCTCTGTCCAAATTCTCTATAACTATGATGGCATACTTGGTGTGACTCTTTAGCCTTGTACTTTCCACTGGAACATTAAAACTGTTTTCTACACGAGAGCTTGTTTAGCCCCCAGCTTCTCCTCTGCCATCTTCCTCCAGGTCTCTACAGTGGATTCTTTTCTGCATCCCCTCCTGCTCTTCTCTTCTTTCATCTATTCCCTTCCTCTTAATCCCACCCCACTCCTTTGAATACCGTTTCCTGATATTCTATTTTCCTTAACTTTGATTTTGTCTTTCTGAGGAATTACATGTGTGTATGGGAGGGCAGTCTTGGGCCTGGGCACTGTCCCTGATCTTCTTTAGCTCAAGGTTAGTGCCTTAGCACTTGAGCTACAGCTCCATTTCCAGCTTTTTCTGAGTAGTTTATTGGAGATAAAGTAGCTCATGGACTTTTCTGCCTGTGATGACTTTGAATATTGACCCTCTGATCTCAGCCTCCTGAATAGATTGGATTATAAATCTGAGCCAACAGCACCTATCAGGAATTACACTGAGAACTCACTTAAGTCTATGCTCTTTCAGTTAATATATTTTCATACACTGAGATACTCAACATATTTACTTATGGATTTGTAATCTAAATATAACTTCCACATACAAGGGAATACATGGATCATTTGTCTCTCTGGGCTGATTCTGTATCTTGTAAGTAAGCATGTAAGCAGTAAGCATGGTTGTGGTAGCTTTACTATATCCTGGTTTGTAGTCTTTTGGGTAAATGCCTAGGAGTGGGATTGCTGGATGATAGCATAGTACTTTCATTTTTTTGAGGAACCTCGATTCTATTTTCTAGAGTGGTTGAACAAGTTTATATTCCAAACAATAGTATATTAGGGCTCCCTTTTGGCTGCATCCTCACCAGCATGTTATTGTTTTCTTGATAATGGTTATTCTAAGTGGGATACAGTGGAATTTCAAAGCCGTTCTGATTTGGATTTCAGAGATTTTAAGCATTTCATGAGGACATTGTCCACTTTTCCTTTTCCTTCTGAGAAGGCTCTCTTTAATTCATGATCGCATTTACTAATTAGGTTGTTGCTTTGTTTGAGGGTTGAATTTTTAAGTTCTTGGTATATTCTTGATATCAGGCCATTGACCAATGTGTAGCTGGTAAAAATCTTCTCTAATTTTGCACACTGTAATTTTAATATGTTGGCTATATCCTTTGCCATGCAAAAACTTTTAAGTTTGATGCAATCAAGTTTTTAATTTGCTGTAAACCTGGATCTTTATTGAGAAATTTTATACCAATGCCCAGAAGCACTAATGGTTTCCCTCTTTCCTGTAAGAGTTTCATGGATTGCAGGTCTCAGGTTGAGGTCTATAATCCATTTTGAATTGATGCTGGAACAAGTGATATATAAGGATCTATTTTCAGTTTTCTGCATGTGGTTATCCATTTTGACAGCACCATTTGTTGAAGAGCCTGTCTTTCTTCGAGTATATTGTTGCATCCCTTATCAAATATCAAATAGCTATCAGTCTGTGGGTTAATTACTGGGTCTTCTGTTCCATTGGTCTTCAGGTCAGTTTTTGTACCAGTACCAAGCTGTTTTCATTACTATGGCTATGTAATATAATTTAAAGATTGTTATTTTTATTCTTCTAACACTGTTCTACCTGCTAAGGATTGCTTTATACAAGGGTCCTTTGTAGTTCCATTTGCAGTTTTTGGTTGCTTTCTCCACCTTATTGAAGAATGATATTGGGATGCTGATATGCATTGCATTCAATTGATGTTTTATTTCGGGCAATATTGTATTTTCACAACATTAATTCTTCCAGTACAAGAACTTGGAACATTTTTCCCATCCTTAAGCTTTCTTCAATTTCCTTATTTAAATTTTTAATGTTTTCACTATAGAAGCCCTTCACAATTTTTATGATTCTTAGGTATTTTTTTAAGTTATTCCAAACGGAGTTGCTTTTCTGATTTGTCTTTATTCTATAGTTGATGAAGTAAGTTATCTTGATGCTTATTTTGGAGATGGAATTTATCATCACTTTTACTTTTCTACGTATGTGTACTTATGAACTTCATATCTAATGATCTCAGCCACTGACTCCAGCTTTAATGTCAATCTTAGTATACAAATATTCTAGAATTGCCTTTAACATCATCACATTTTTAATTAATTTTCAGATAATATGATAGTAATAATTATTCTATAGTAACTTGATGTAATGAAAACTAATCGAATGCACCAGAGTGAATAGTTCTCATTCAAGAATATAATGAGTAAAAATGCATACATTTAACTTAAAAAATTGAAATCCTTGGAAATATTTTTACAATATATTCAATATATAGCTTTGAATATAGCATACCATATTTGATAGCTGCATATTAATGTTTGTTAATTATAATTAATTATAGAACATGAAAAATTCTTTTTAAAACTTGAATACTATGAAAGTTGTATAGGTTTATGTTATATAGGATAAAGTTCAGAACATGTAAAGAGTTTATCCTGCAAAATCAGGGTAGTCTTTCCATTTTCTTATATTGTTATTAAGATTGGAGTATTTGGACTACAAATTATTCACTTCTAGTTCTTCATACTGTAATGTGAAGAGACGACTATCATAGCTATATTGTGATAAAAAAAATTAAACACTTTTTGTGTTTATGTTTTGGTATCTATTATCTATATATCCTCTATCGGGCCTCCTCCCCTAAACCAGCATCTTGTAATATCAAATCTACATTCAGATTAACTAATTCTCATAAGCATTCTACATTCAGATCAACTAATAATCTTCAATACATTAGAGAAAATATATGATGATATTTTTCTAACTCTGACTTAATACAATGTCTTAGTTTCATTTACTTACTTTCCAGGAAAGAATTCTTTTATTGCTGAATATTTCATGTATATGTATATACACATATGTGTATATACATATATATATATATATTCACATATATAAATGTATAGGTACATGTATACATACATGTACACGCATACACTCATGCATGTAATTATGCATATAGTTATTTATAAATATACAGATAACACATACATTTGCATATATGTACATACATGATTCTATGTGTACATATAGGTACTTTCATGTGCATGCATGTGTATGCAAGCATATACATGCATACATGTACATATTCATGTACACGTGGATGTATATACATGTGGATGCATTTATGCATATATGCATACATGGATACATACATGTAGTTGTGCATATGTGTGTTTATATACATTTAAATATATTTATGCACATACATCTATATCCAATATACATTTATGTGCACATATATACCAAGACATGTGTTTGTATCCATGTACACATGCTTATATGTTTATACAAATGTATATATTTAATACAAATATGTGTATATGCATATATATGTACATGCATATATATACCTATGTGTGTTTGTATATAAAGAAGCCACAGTGTACGTTCTTATTTGTTAGTGATCGAAAAATATATGAATATAAATCTAATTACACATAGTATTTTTAGTCTCCATGACTACATAGGATTTATCCCAGCATGTAAAGATAATTGTATGCATGCAAATCAGAAATAGAAAAAATGACTTACTGATCTCATCTCAACTTCTAAAGAAGCAGAAATTGAGAGCTTCAGTGTTTGAGGTCAGATCAGGCAAACAGATCCCAAACCTCCTAATATAAATAAATAGATGAGGTGTGGTAGAAACATATCTATAATCCAAACTACTTAATCACAATTTAGTCACAAATAAAACGATTATGTTTTAAAGCTCATGGTCATAAAGACTGAGTTCTATTTTTAAAAATTAATAAAGGTCTTTGAAAGTTTAAGTTGTATATTAATTGACTTTCAGGCAGAAAATGCTGAGTTACAGCACCTACAAGTAGGTGATAGACAAATACATGAAAAATATGATAGATGATAAATATATGATAAATAGGGGATAGATAAAAATTAATAATTATACTGTTTCATGATATGTGAATCAATAAATATATTGCTTCATGACAACAAAATTAATTTAAACACATGACTATTTCTATAGATATAAGAAAACATGATAAAATTCAAGTTAGCCTAATGAAAAACTCTTGTAACCTTATATACAGAAAGGAGGACATGCCTCAAATAACACAAGCTACAAATGACTAAGCCACAACCAACATGCATTTGAAATGCCAGATCTGAAACTATTTCCTCTAAGTACTGGGACACACAAGGATGTCCCTTGTCACCCATTTCATCTACTGCAGTACTGGATATTCTAGTGGAATCAATTATTTAAGAGCATAAAACAAAACTACCATAAATTTAAAGAGAGGAATTAAAATTAACCATATTTGCAGATAAGATGGTTCTATACATTGAAAACCCTAAATTCTTCCATTGAAAGACTATAGGAATGATATATACTAAGTTTCAAGGTACAATCAACATAAAAATTAGTAATGTTTCTGTTCACCAATAATTTACCAAGAAAGAAATTTTTATTGTCTTAATTGCCTTATTGACTAACCCGTTTTTCTCCTATTATCAAACCCTAATTATAGTAATAAAATATGTAAAAGTGAATATAAAATATAAAACATAAATCAAACTGAAGTCTAATCCCTATCAATTACTAGTATTGACTCTTTTAGTTATACAGATATATGAATATGAATAAATAGATATTGATCTCTGAATAACATCTGAAAATGTTTAAATCGTGTTATTCTAGGTCAGTATGACTAAAGAAAAGGGAAATACCAGCTCACATTTCCACAAAATATAATAGTTTCAAAGATTTCATAGACATCCACAAACACACAGTGCTTTTTGGGACCTGCTTCTTCCAAGTGGGAGATGACATAACAATTGTGGAGAAAAATCAAAAAAGTAATCAGGGAAGAAATGAGTTTCATGATTCTTGATTATAACAGCAGTGTTAAACCTTCATCTCCAACCATTCTGGCTTCATCAGGTTTGGGACTTGTGATGCCCATATCCATCTTTTTCTCCAATAATGTGTCGTCTGACACTGGACATTACTACAGATGCTGAAGAATAACTATAATACTCCATTCAATCATAGTCCAGGGACAATTTTATGCCTAAATAGGGGCCTAATAGAAGATCATGCCCATCCATTAACCTGGTAGCATGTCTACTCTCCTCAGACACTGTTCTTGTCCACTGCATGCTCAGCTCTGTATGATGTAATAAAAAGACTGCTCACTCAGAAACTGAGGAACACTCTCATCACCCCTAGCAACAATGCCTCAAATCTCAGAGGTCTGCTTAGATACCGAATCAGCACAATGACTTGGTACACTGTATTCAAAAGTTAGTCTGTATCCCCAGGGATCTAGCTGGACTCCTGAGTAAAGCCATATTTATTCTGGTAGCTAGTATTAGGCTCAAGATTCAAAGAAGATCTGGAAATGTTCTCACAACCGAATTTTAGCAGGCCCTGCTCAACTGCAGTCCCAGAAATAGGCCCAATTATCAGGAGAGCCAGCAGATAATTGTCAACAATTGACAAACCCAATCTGTGAAAATTGGATGAGTCATTTCTCCTGAAAATGCAAGTTATCAAAGCAAGATGACAAGGATCACAGACACTCAAGCAAATATGGCACTATTTAAAGAAATCAAGTTGTTCTAAAAACTGTCAAGAAATGAGAAAATGAGGTGTCTTTTCTTTTTCTTTTTTCTTTTTTGTCAGTTTGGGGCTTTTCTCGGGCCTAGGCGCTATCCCCAGGCTCAGTAGCTCAAGGCTAGTGCTCTAACACTTTGAGCCATAGCACCAAATTTGGTTTTCTAGGGATTAATTGTACATAAAAGTCTCAGTCTCAGCCTTTCCTGCCCAGACTGGCTTGAAATAGCAATTCTCAGATCTCTGTCTCCTGAGTAGCTAGGATTACAGACATGAGCCACTGGCATCCAGATCCAGTGGGATCTTAAAGGCAAAAATCACAAAGACTTAGGCAAATGTGGAACCACCAAAGGAAACTACATTGTCCCACTAACTTATGGTAAGGAAATGGACTTCTCATGAACTGCCTGTGGTTTAAAATAATTGCTTTGAATTAACTGAGTTACAAGAAAATATTTCAAAATCAAACTGTAGGGAAAATAAATGAATAAAGTGAAAGGGATATTAAGTAGCAAAACACAAAACCATCAGAAATGGTAGAACTAAAAAAATGAATTAATTGAATAATCCAATAAAGAACTACAACAAAAAAAGTCCATGATGCCTAAGAATCAGAAAACTTGGAAAGAGGTTATTTGAAAATTACCAACCAGAGCAGTTAAAGAATGGATGAAAATTGTCAAATAATCTATGGACACCACCAAGAAAACCTCTGTATGTGTTAGTATAATCTCTGAAGAAAACTCAGGGAAAAAACTTCCCAGAGAAGGAAATACATGACTTGCTATATGAAACCAAAATGTCCTCAAATAAATTAAACCCAAGTGAGATCTACACAGAGGCAAACTTTAACTAAATATAATAGACAAAAAAAAAACCAACAACAAAAAACAGGATTTTGAGGCAGATAAGAAAGAAGTCATCTAGAATGAATGCTAAAAGAATTTGCCAAGCAAATAAAAAAATGAGAGTTATAACCAGTAGACCTGCATTTTAAAAAGTGCTTTTTTTTTACAATTTATAGTGAAAAAATGGTAAATGATTATTGCAAGTATGGTGCTGGTGAAATATATCTTTACTCTAGATACTTAGAAGGCTGAGATCTGAGGGAATTAGTTTGAAGACAGCCCATGGAAGGTAAGTCTGTGAGACTCTTGATCTCCAATTAACCAGGAGTAAGTTTTAAATGGATCTGTGACTCAAGTTGTTAAGGAAGGGCCAACTCTTTTTATTTACTCTTTTTAAGCTACAACAGCTAAGGGACAGTAGCTAGACCCTGAGTTCAAGATACAGTATCAACACATGCACATACACACATACACATACACACTCAAATTATCTCTCTCTATCTCTATCTCTATCTATCTATCTATCTATCTATCTATCTATCTATCTATCTATCTATCTATCTATCTATCTATCTATATGTGTGTGTGTGTGTGTGTGAATCTCCTACTTTTTTGAATTCACATAGATTTGTACAATGAGAGTCTTGTGATATTTTCATATATATGTAGTTTATTTTGGAAAAATTCACCTCCAGCATATTCTTATTCTTTACCCCATTTTTCAAACAACTCCCTCTTTAGTGATTTCATTATGCCACATTCATAAATATCTATAAAGATAGATATATACATATCTATAGATATATACATGTATGTATAGTATATATACATAAAAATGAAATTAATATAATTGAAATAGTAATATAAAACAAAATATAGACATTTGTCTCATACAACTTTTATGTAGAGCTCTAGTGGCTCATGCCTTAATCCTAGCTAGTCAGGAGGCTGGGCTCTGAGAATGATGCTAAAAAGCCAACCTGGGCAGTAAAGTCCATGAGGCACATCTTCAATTAACCACTAGAAAACCAGAAGTATCTTGCTTTTTGATCCAACTAGACAGTCTATGTCGTTTAATTAAACCAGAAGTAGCACTGTGGCTTAAAGCAGTAAAAAAAACTAGCTTTGAGCACAAAAACTCAAGGACAGAGCCCACACCTTGGTCTCAGACCAAGAAAAACAGTAAATAAAAACAAGCAACACTACAAGTTGTAGTTTAAATATGCTAAGAAATCTGAAAAAAACACACAAATGATTTATGCAGAAATAAATTTTCATATATAATCTTCTAAATAAAATGTACAAAAGGTAATTTTAGATAGTGTTCATTGCTTCCTACAAAGCCAAAACTGTAGACTGTTAGTCCAGTTTGAATGATCATTTTTAACCTACTAATATAATTTCCAAAGTTAAAGCTGATACCCTCATTTTTATTTAGAAACAGTTCACAATGCTTATGCTAGATTGCTTACTAAAATCTAGACTAACAATTTAATTCATTTATTGAAGGATAGTAAAATTCTCTCAGGGAACAATTATGATACTATTTTGTAAGCCATATGTAATCATGTAAAATGCCACAAAGAATGTTTTTAACTTGAGAGACTGGAATAAAAAGCTTATGAACAAAAGAAAATAAAATTTATCTTCAATTTTTTTCTATGAAATACCATGTTACTTTAGAATAAATAATATTACCATACCGAGAGTATGACTGAAATCACAGCCTTAGTGTAGAAGTAAGCTAAGAAAATACCCCTGGTTTCCCAAAGGACAGGAAGAGAGAGAGAGAGAGAGAGAGAGAGAGAGAGAGAGAGAGAGAGAGAGAGAGAGAGAGAGAGAGAGAGAGAGAGAGAGAGAGAGAGAGAGAGAGAGAGAGAGAGAGAGAGAGAGAGAGAACTCAGCATTTGAAACAATTCTTAAGAATCAGAAAATCTCCAGGTAGACATGAATGATTTTTTTGCTGGAAAACAAATTTAATGCATGATTATTTAAGGTTGGATGCCTCTTGTGTTTGTCACAAGGTAAAAATCTATAAAGAAGACAAATGATAAGTAAATATGACCTTAAATTGCATCAATGCACTTGTAATTCAGTGGGGAATATTTTCAGCCTGGGTTCCTGCCAATAACTTTTATGAACATAATGATGCCATTCGCCTGACTTTATGATTGCATATAGACCCATAAATAACAATGGAAAACAACAACAGCAATTTAAATGAGATAAAAATAAATTTTATGGTACCTCTTAAGTGTAAGGATTTATCTTCATAAAAATATTCATACTTTAAAAATGAAACTCTACCTTTCCCTCTTTAAATTTAATTGTGTGCGATAAGTAACAGAATAGGATTCCCTACTAAAGACAGTAAAAGTACCTGTGAGCGCATTGAGAAGCTATTTTTAATCATTTGTCAATATGTGATCCTTGCTAATTTTATCACTAATTGCAAATAGAGAGCAAATTACATGATCATTAACTAAATCTTCTGTGACCTGATAATCAATTAATTAAAATTGTTTAAACCTATCCTGCAAAGAATAATGTGAACTTTAGATATTTCTTCATAAAGGAAAAATGTGAGCTATATTATATATGTATATTTTAACTAAATTTATTTGTTAATAATTATATCTGTTGTAATATATTGGATAAAACACTCTAGAAAATCAGACATCCTGAATAAAATCCTGTGGCATCTTGCTACAGGATATAAATAAATTTCCCCTTTATCCATAGACTGCAAACTCTCTTATTAAATACCTTGGGAATGATAACTTGAGTAAACTTACCAAAAATATGTTAGAGTTTAATAATTACAACTGTAGGTAAGAGTGGCACTTGCCTCCTATGATATTACAGTTTTGGAAAATTTACCTAACTTAAATCACAAATAGTTGATACAAATTGAGAATCAATTAAAATTTAAGAAGATAATTTATTTATTATTATATTAAATGCAATTTTAGTAAAGTGTATCATATTATAAATCATAATATAAAATCATAATGTAAAATTTACCATAATAAAATTAAAATTCTGCATTATGTAATTTTGTTAGAATGTATCATAATTGAATTTTCATTGTTTTCCCTATTATCTTATAATCATATTTTCATTTAAATTATACATTTTTTATCACTACATCTGAATTTTATAGAGAAGGTTTCCATGACAACTTGATATAGCTTTTGGCATATAGTACTTTTGAAAGTAGAATTCCTTTGGATTTGTGTTTTGGGTTATTCCATTAACCCTAGAGACTTTTCTGTTTAGTTTTTCTTGGAAAAACACAAGTTGGAGAACAAAAGTAAAGATCACAGTTGAACTAAAACAGAGAGGTCTTTCTTCTGGGGCATTATTCCTCTCATAATTTTAAATTAATTCAAATCAATTATTTTCAGATAGGATTGATTGTTCAAAAACATTGGTCTCTGTAAATAAAAATATTCATTTACACTTGTACTTATCATATTTTTTCATAGTTATTAAAGCTATTTTATTGTTTACATTAGGAAAATCAAACTACATATGTTCTATAGATGATATGGATAGGTAATATTACTTTGATTTTGATTCATAAATAGTTATTACTTTTCCAATATGTTGTATTAGTTAAGAAAAACATTAAATTTGGATAATAGGAAATAACATTGACCACTTTTTCATGATGGGTGAAAATGTATGGGATGCTTTTTTTTCTGCTATGTCACATTACAATTTCATGTAAGTTTATCGTTGTCTCCTAATATGTATGCAGACGAATATAAATAAAAATTTCACTCAGCTACACACATTAAAGAAGCATATATCCATGGATCTATGAATATTTAAATTGCTTCTAGGATTTCATGAGGAAAATGTATTGAATCTATCCTGTAATTAGGTTGTGAAATGATGCCTTAGCTAAAAGCACTACATTGAACAACATAAAAACAATACTTTGAAATATTCCTGTGCCTTTTCTTTTCTTTTCCTTTTGTTATTGAAGTTTAAACTTAGGGCTAGTTTTTGGGTCAAAACTAGCTCTCTTCCACTTGAGCCATACCTCCAGCATTTTTGCTCCTTAATTAGAGTCTCTTGGATTCCCTCTGCCCTGCATGGATTTGGCATGGGATCCTTCGATCTCAGTCTCCTGAACAGCTACGATTGCAGGCATTTAACTAGTCAGAATAATGTCAGCTTCTCATTTCCTTAATACTACAATTCAAGGCAAGATTATATCTGTTCCATTTTATTCCATATTTCTTTTATAGTTTATTGAATCATCTGTGATTATCATTAAAGGATTTTCTTAAAGTTCCTCCATTGTACATTTCCTATATGGCTTTGGGAAACATGGATCCCATCTTTGTCTTTCTACATACAATACTTATCAGCCAGGAAAATATCGATTTAAATATTTTCTTTAAAATTATTCTTTAATTTGGAAAGAAATGGCTTTTGCAAGCAACACCACCAAGTATACCTGTCAACTGCACAATGCTATTGCCATTCTCATCATATTTTATTTTTATAAGCAGATTATTTCTCCATAAGTACATGGAAATATAAAGAGGAGAAAACGTAAAATACTAGCAGGAATAATGAGAAGTAACTTGTCTTATCTGAGGTCATGCAAAAATTAATTAAACAGAGTAAACATGATTTGTATTTATTTATTATTTATTACAAAATAACTTGAGAAGGGTGGGTTGGTTCTCAACACAGAGATTATAAATATCCTGATTTTATCAAATGTATCACTTTGTAATCTATAAATATGTGTAATTATTGTCTACTAAAAATAAAAACTAAACCATTCTTTATAAAAAAAATGAGTTCAAGTCTTTCCATTTCCTAACAAATGGGGCAATGTCATAAGCCAGGCCGAAAGATACATAGGTCCCATGGTTTCCCTTATTTGCAATAACTAGTATATATCTGAGTCAAGCAGAAAAGGTCAGATAAATTGATGTTAGGGGAATGAACCCCAAGATAAGTATTCAATTTTTTTTCTTTCATGCAATTGTTTCTAACATATTTGTAAGATGATTTCTATGTTGTTTTGTATATCCCTCCCCCATGGTATTACCCCTGCTTTCACTGTATTTGATGTTGGAATAATTTGTGGATGGGAAGGGCAAAAACAAATTGTTTAATTAGGGATACAAGTGGACCCATTGCAACAATGAGATGTACAAGTCGTTATGTCAAAAAATGAACTTTACAACTTTGGTGGGGGGGGATAATCAGGTGAGGGGAGGTGGGGGGAGTATGGGAAGGGATGGGAAGGCAAACAAAGAGGAGGCAAAAATGCTTGATAAGAAATGTACTTGTTATCTTGCCCATGTAATTGTAACTTCTCTGTATGGTATTCACACAATAAAAAATAAAATAAAATAAAAAGAAACAAAAAAATCACATAGTACATTAAAAACAACAACAACAACAAAATGAGTTCATTCACATAAGCAAATATATCTAAATTTCACTATTAAGAACATATTTAAATACATCTACATAGTTTTTTTAATTTGTAGATAGCTAATAATTTAACAAAGCAGATTACTTATTTTGTTCCTTTACTGAGGCTGCAATTTCTGCTCTCACTTGACTTTTTCACTGAATACAGGCAATGTACCAATTTATTTAGTCACATCTTTCCTTATTGCTCTTTGCTTGTGAACTAGAGATAAAAGTCTCGGAGTCTATTCTGCCTGGGTTTGCTTGAACTGGGAATATCAGATCTCAGCCTCCTGAGGAAGATTACAGGCCTGAGCCATCAGTAATCAGCCAAAACAGCATGTTTTTAAACATAAAGACAATTTATGTTGCATATAATCATGATACTACCATATGTGAATGTACTATATATCATATATGCATTATGTTTGCTTCTCTTATGTAAGTCATGTATTATATTAAGTAAAATAATATTACATACTATTAGTAAATTACTGTTTTCTGTTAGTCAAAATCTCAATTTTTGCTCCATTTTTAGAAAGAGATGTTGAGTTCTATGATCCATTTTTTTCTAAAATGATGAAAGCAGGAAATTTAAAGAGTAAAGTATAAAAATGGCCACATAGAATATATAAAGATGTTAATTATTACATGTCTCCATAAAGTTGAGTTGGATGTCTTAATTCACAAGGATTCATCTGAAAATATTTTGAATTTTTCCATTCTTTCCATCTTGTGAAGAAGCAATTTTCATACTGTTTAACATATTGTCTTACAAATCTAATTGATTAAATGTATCGCTAATCTAGTTTTTTGTATAGATTCAAAAATGTTCATTTTAATAATATAGATCATTAGTATTTACTTTTTCTCTCTTTCACTTCTGATTAGTCCCAAATAGATTTAAGAACACTTCATTTTATTTCATTTTGTCAGTCCTGGGGCTTGAACTCGGGGCCTGGGCACTGTCCCTGAGCTAGTTTTGCTCAAGGCTAGCACTCCACCACTTGAGCCACAGTGCCACTCCTGCCCTTTTCTATTTATGTGGTACTGAGGAATCAAGCCCAGAGCTTCATGCAGGCTAGCAAGCCCTCTACCCCTAAGCCACATGCCCAGCCAAGACTTTGTCTTTTATAATGATATTTTTTATATAAGGTAAATCCTCCAGATTTTGAACTAGTTACTAAAATTTCCAGAATATTATGTAAAATTATTTTACACACACTTAGTGATTGCACAAAATACTAAAGTATGCATTAGTGTAATATAATAAGTAGGAAGACTGGAAATAATATTTTACATGACAAGACTGTATTACTGAAAACAATATTTAGGAGATGAAGATTGATTATAAGATATATTTGGCTCATTTAAGTGTATTAATATGTGGCATTTTTGGTTTTAAAATGCTCACAAACTCACAATATTTAGATAGTGAAATAATCAAATGTTATAGGTATCTCAGTATCTATCACCTTTGTATCATCTATCTATATATGAAAGACAACACATATTTCAAAAAAATAGACATGTTCATATGTAACATTCACTTTTGTTGGAGAATTCATCCAATAAAAAGATATTAGTTTAAAAATTTACTGTTACCTTTAAGTACTATAAACTAAATCTATTCATTAAATAATTTTTATTTATTTACTTATTTTTATTTATTCCTTTTCAGCTTTTTTTTCTTTTCAAGTTTTGAAACTTGGAATGATCAAAAGTAGCAATTTGACTTTTAGTTAGGCAATATATTGCAAAACATAATAACTACTAAATTCTTCCAGTTCTTTTTGTTCCAAAGGTTTTACCTTGTCATGCAGTACAATCTCCACCCTTGAGGTATGATAGAGTATATTCCCTGCATGACTTCCATGAGACTCAATGATACTGTCTTGGACTGGCTGCTTACAACTCTAAGCAGTACCTTTGATTTAAGATGCTCACCGCTAAGGGAAATTGTCTCTATTGAAGTGATTTGATTATGATAATCTAAGTATTTGTTATGCATTGTGTTTTGGACCAAAAAAAGACAAGGTCTTATATTTAAAATCTTTAAATTTTAGGGCTTTTGTTGTTTATGAACTATTTTATGTTTTCACAAATATCCACAATAATTTATTTTATATAGATTGTCATAAATTTAAATTTAATTACATATGTATAGATAAGTTCATCCACACATTTCGTATCCAGAACATTAAAGTTTATTAACAAGAAAAATACTGAACAAATATGGAATAATTGTCAAAACTTTACATACATGTACACATATATGTATTAGATAGTTTTAGATTATAGCTAAATATGTGAGAAGAGTAAATGTAATAATTTTTCCGGTCGTGGGGCCTGAACTCTGGGCCTGGGCACAGTCCCTCAGCTCTTCAGCTCAAGGCTAGCACTCTACTACTTGAGCCACAGTGGCACTTCTGGCTTTTTTCTTTTTGCTGATGTGGTGCTGAGGAATCGAACCCAGGGTCTCAGGCATGCAAGGCAAGCACTCTACCACTGAGCAACCTTCCCAGCCCTAAATGGAATATTTTTAAGTGACTTTATTGTTATCATAATGGTGGTGTACAGAGGAATTATAATTACATGAGTCAGGTAATGAGTACATTCCCTCTTACAATGTCTTCTGTTCCCTCATTCTCTCCCAGTCCCTCCCTCCTATCTCCACTCATAGGTTGTATAAAACATTTTCATTAGTGTCCAGTGAGCTCCATTGCTATCCTTTTACATCCTTTTCCCCTTGAGTTCTGAACCTTCCCCCCAACCCTCCAAAGATATACACTTGATTACAACACACATAATGGAAGACAAAATCATTGAAAATTAAATTTAAAAAGAGACATATCTTGTTTCCATATCTTGGAGGAGGTCATAGCTAGATGGATGGATGAATGGACAGATAGACAGAAAGACAGACAGACAGACAGACAGACAGACAGACAGACAGACAGATAGATAGATAGATAGATAGATAGATAGATAGATAGATAGATAGATAGAAAGATAGATAGATAGATAGATAGATAGATAGATAGATAGATAGATAGATAGATAGATAGATAGATAGATAGATAGATAGATAGATAGATAGATAGATAGATAGATAGATAATTTGATAAAAATAGGAAGAGGCACATAGACATTGCACCCTTTTGTTTCTCTCCTAAGAGTATCCTCTTTTGGTATTATTGTGTATATCTAGAATCCTGTATCATTTATCATATCCCAATGACATTTAGTTCTAATTTCCAAATTGGCTGTATATTTCTCTGAACTTACATTTAGCATGATTTGTTCTAGTTCTATCCATTTCACTGCAAATGATATTATTTTACTCTTTCTAATGGCTGTGTAACATGCCATTGTGTATAGGTACTGTACTTTTTTGATCCATTCATCTATTGTGAGACATCTGGGCTGTTTCCATATCTTGGCTCTTGTTCTTGTGAATAGTGTGTCAATGAACATGGATATGCAGGTGTTTTTGTTTATCATATCCTGGCTCATGATGTTCAGGGTAGATGCCCAGGAGTGGTTTGGCTGGCTTGTAGGAAAGATATATGTTTATTCTTTTGAGTAACCTCGAGAATGCTGTCTATAGTGATTATACTAGTTTATATTCCCACCAACAGTACAGTAAGGTTCCTCTTTCCCCATATCTCTGCAAACATTTGTTGTTGATTAAATTGACAATGTTGGCCAATCTAACTGTGGTGAGATGGAATCTCAGAGTTGTTTTATATTTCTTTTATGGCCAGGGATGATAAGTATTTCCACATGTGTTTTTTGCCATTCATACCTCTTCTTCTGAGAAGTCTCTCCTTAGCTCCCTTGACAAATTATTGATTGGTGTACAAGGTTTGGGAGGGGATAGTTTATTATATAGAGGGATCCTTATATAGAAGGATTCCTTATATAGAGGAATCCCTTGTAATTCCTTATATATATAATCCCTTATAATTCCTTATATAGAGGGATCCCTCACCTATTATGAGAGCTACATTCCAGAGACCACTGCAACAGATGAAAATCCATGAAATAGCAGCAATATATTTATGATATATGTATATATACATATATATATATATAATGCTTAACAAACCCTTCCTACTACTTTTCCCACTCTTTTTTTAAACTTTTCCCCTTTCCCACCCTCTTTACATGCCCTTAAAAACTTTCTATCCTGTTAAACCTACATAATTATAACAACACTTTTAAAACCTACATAATTTTAACGACATATAAAACTATACGTGGGCACTTACCAATGAATTAAACAACTTGAATGATGATCAGAAATTATGTAGCTGTGCAGCACTGATGGTGATAAAGGTGATGACAATGATACATATCTACTACACATTCAAGAGGAACATTACAGCTTTTCTGAAGGCACCACTGCATCAGATGCTTCATCATATGGTGCAGTATCTTCAGGCCATAATTTCTATTTCCACTAAAAGCCTGGGCCTAACTGAGCTCTTCATCCAAGTGATGCCCATACTTATGGGGAGTTGCAGGTGCTGCTTTTTCTTCTGAGTGAAGAGGTTTTTTTTTTTTTTTTTATAAACTGACATGCCACCCGTATTTGTATTTATGAAGTATGATGAACGAAGCATCTGGGGATCCCATTCCTCAGTCACTCGCTGAAGTTCTTTGGCTATTCTGACCATGGTTTCAAGATGATCGAGTGTTTGACCACCCTGCTCCTTTTCTCCAGCCCAGAGTTGGTCTTGTTCCTCTTTCTCTTCTTGACTTGCTGACTTCATCATCTACATTAGGTCTTACCATCAGCGGTTGTGAGTAAATATTGATCAGGTCATACATATCATCAAATGTCACGTCATTGAAACCATCTCCTCCCAGTAGTTTTGTCAATTTCACAGCCTTACCTGATGCAGAGTGATGTACTTCATCAAGGAAGAATCCCTTGTAATCATGGACCACTTGTGGCTACAAATGTTTCCAGCTGGCATTTCTGTTTCAGTCTTCATCTCCTTTATGGACTTCAAAATATTTAAGAGACAAGATACAGTATTGTTATCACACCAGTAAACATCGGCAAGAAGCATTTTATCTGAGTCCATAGCTTCAACCAGATTTAGTAGCATGTTTCAAAAGTGCAGATCACCTTACAAGCGTGAATATAACCTTGGGCGAAATGAGCAATGTAACGTTTTTCTCTAAGAACTCTATCTGGACACCATTATAAAAGAGATCAACAACATAGCTTCCAGCAGTGTACATGGTCAAAAGGAATTTGAACTTGAGGTTTTTCTCTGCCTAATAAAGCTTAACCTCTAGGATAAAGCACTGGTAGAACCAATCAGCTGTGAGGAGTTTTCATGATTGAGGCCCTGGGGTTGTGCATCTAGTATTGTTTTTTAGGGCACTGGGGTTTTGTGATTTATTTAAGCCCTGGCTTTACCATAAAGCTCCCAGCATTCCCATACATAATCAGTTACTCCATCTTTTTGAGCCTTAAAACTAAAGGCTTTGGCTTTGTCCTTCATAATACAAGTGGGAGATGGCATTCATTTCCAAAATAAGTCCCTCTCATCCATGTAGAAAACTTCAGGCTTGTAGCCCTTTCCTCAATGATAGATTTGAACATGTTCTTCACTCTCATACTCCTTGGCTCTGGTTTTATCCACAATGGCAGCTTCTCCATACAGAGAAACACTCTTGAATCCAATGCATCTTTGAAATTTATCAAACCAATCCTTGCTGGCACTGAATGTGGTGGTTCTGGTGTGGGCAGCACTCCACAGTATTGCTTCTGCATTGTTGTTGTCATCATCTTCTTCAGCATTGTGAAAATCCATGCTTTCTAAAAAACAATCATAAAGTTCCTTGGCCTTTGTCCAGATGGTGTTTGTATCCCAGATATTCTTCTTCCTCCATTCATTTATCCACAGGTCCAATGCAGACTTCATCCTTACAATGGCCTTATTGTGAGAAGTGACTATCTTTTTGCAGTCTTGTTAAAAGTCTTCCTTGGTGCTGGGAAGTTGGCTCAGTGGTAGAGTGCTTGCATCACATGCATGCAGCCCTGAGTTCGATTCCTTAGTACCATAAAAGCAGAAAAAAGCTGCAAGTGGCACTGTCTCAAGTGGTAGGGAGCTAGCCTTGAGCTGAAGAGCTGAAGGACAGTGCCCAGACCCAGAGTTCAGCCCCCATAACCAAAAAAAGTCATTCTTGTGGTAAACCTAATGTTCTTTTCATCTTTATGTGTTGAATTGTACATCTGTTGATACAATAATGGCAGGCTATAGCCATGTAGCTTTTGCCTTCCGTTTACAGGCTGAGAACGTCCACATTTTGTTTGACAGTAAGCAACTTCCTCTGGCACTTGGCTTCACTTCCAGAAGCCTTAGAAGGTGCAGAAAGTTTGGGTGGCATCATAGGACTAGAAATAAATTCAGACTTTTACAAAAACTTCACAAAACACAACACTACAGAGCAACACTACATATAGTGATCAGATGTCCATGTAAAGGGGACAAAGAGGGATGCTGAGGGCTGGGAAGGTGGCTCAGTGGTAGAGCGCTTGACTTGCATTCCTGAGTCCCTGGGTTCGATTCCTCAGCACCACATAAGCAAAAAGAAAAAAGCTGGAAGTGGCACTGTGGCTCAAGTTGTAGAGCGTTAGCCTTGAGATGAAGACCTGAGGGACAGCGCCCAGGCTCAGAGTTCAGGCCCCACGACCAGACCCCCCCCCAAAAAAAGAGGGATACTGAAAGATTGAAAGATTGGGCCCAGTAGGAAAGAATAAAGAGACTGATTCTATGGTTACTGGGCCAATCAGCTCCCAGGATACAGAGCACAGTACTGTGGTTTGTTGACTTCCGTTACATCAGCCAATAGTTTTACCAACCTCACATTGGCAAACTTGTACAAGCACTAGTGGTGTATAGTACTGCATCTCAATTGTGCACAGTAAGGTGTTCATCCTCTAATGAACTACATACTGTATTTTATTTTTAATATTCTTCTAATATGTTTTAATTAATATTTTATATTGTTTAATTTTTTTAGCCAGAAATAGTTAAAGTCATCAATATTATATGACTATATAAATACTGCAAAATCCCACAATATAGTGAAAACTCCATGACACCTGCAACACAATGAAGCCACAATAAGTGAACTGCCATATAGCAAAGGATGATTGTACTGGATATTAGGAATTTATCTGATGTATTGCTGGTAAAGGTCTCACAGTCTGTTGGCTCTCTTCCTAGTTAATAGATCTGTCCTTACCTGTGCAGACACACTTGTCCAGCCTTTCTTCTAACTATTGTGCCCCCGTATTTTTTTTAAAGGAAGTTTCTACCTGTACTAATGTTTCTGTTACTCCCTTGCACTAATTTCAAAGTTTTGCTTCTGACATTGAGGTCTTGTTCACTTTAAATTGATATTAGTGCATCGTGACAAACAGGGTTACACTTTTAGTTTTCTGTAAATGTATGCCCAGAGAAACAGCTTTAATATCTGTAGGAAGTAAAACTGTTCAAGATTCAAAGGAAGATTTTTTTGAACTATTAATATTTTTCCTGTGGATTTAGCAGTCTTTTGACTTAAACATGATGATACCACAAAATAGTCCTGTAAGATCTTAACGAAATGAATTCTTAAAGAGTGAGAAGTTAACACAGGTCTCTCAACTTAGTTTATTCATTCAAACAGACATGGAACTTAGGCTCCATGTTTCCCAAATGATATATGCTAGAGTAAATTTTGTTAATAATTTTATCTAAGAGCTGATGGTGATGCCACTTGGGTTTACCATTCAGCCATTGAAAGATTCTTCTCTCCTATTAACCTCCTGGTAGAAATTGAAGCTCCTAATATTCTTGGATTACATTTTTAAACATATACACAACAACATGGGTCGGGGGGTGGGAAGAGGAGTAGCAAGGAGAAAATATGTAGATACAAAATATCCATAGTAGTGAAAAAATCAGACTTCAACAATCCTGTGGAAGGGGAAACATAACAAAGTCTCAGTGAACAAAAGAGTCAATTTTGAAAATAAAAATTAAAAATGGGTATACTATTCATTTTATTACAAAAAATCAATGTCCATACTATACATTTTTGTCATGTTCAATTTCCTCTTAATCATATATCAAAATGATTTAAAATAAACTCTCCTTACTCTACACAATGATTAGTATAAAATAAAGGTCTAATGTTAATTTGAATATAAAATTTACTTGTAGAAAAAAGTGACACACCATGTTATTAAAACACTCATGGAGGTCTGCCTCAGAGGCCGAAAGCTACAGGACGTAAACTTCACAGTAGACCTGTTTTGCAGGCTCACTTCCTCAGTGAACTATCCATCTATCTTCACAGCAGCTTTCCTAGAGCCATCTTCCATTCCAGCACAGACCTAGCCTGTGAGCTGTCCTCTCATCAGTAGTGCTGAAATACAAAAGCTACTTTCCAAGTCACAGGACAATGTTGAAGGGAATAAGAGACAATGAAGTGTAGCTGTTGATCTACTCTGAAAGGAACCATGATCAAAAGCTGTCACCACCACTCTCCTCTGAGTTGAGAAAACAAGTGTTATTTGAAAACAAGTGATACTGAGTACAAGTGTCAATGAATGGGCAAACTGGACCCTCAGCTGGGAACTCCCAATACAGAACTGTCTCTAGAAGTGGCAGTTTTAGCTGGACACCTCAGCTACAAGTCTTTCCATGTATGCCCAAAACAACATCACAATCGTATAGATTTTTGCAGGTGGGAATGGAAGGTTTTAGCTATTTAGCTGTTTAGATACTTTGTACTCCAAAGTATAGCAATATAGATGCCATTTCCTAAAAAAAATAAAAATAAAAATCCTAAAAAAATAAAAAAAACACTCATGGATTATCATTAGGAACTATATATTAAAAATGGAAGCCTCTTATCACTGCCAAAGAAATAGTACCAAATATTTCAAACAAATTATCTGGGAATCATTCATTAAAAATATATGTACACTTAAACATTCATAAAAAGCATATAGGTGTGGGAAATATATTACATTTATTCCTGCAAAGTGAAGAATGGTCAAAGCCACAAGATTGATCTTTAAGGGGGTCAGTCAGTTTTCTTTGACCCAAGGGAGTGAGTTCATTTAAAGTTCTGTGCAGTATCCTTTAACATTTATCATATTGTGAAATACCTTCATGATATACATGATTTGTAAAATAATCTGTACAATTTGGGAAAACATTAAAGCTATATTTTTCAAAACCTCATGAGTCGCCAACAGTTGTATAAAATTTTCCCAAATTAAATTTTGGTGATGTATGACATTGCTCTAGCCTACACAAATAAGCATTATCAATATATGTGTTGATTGCAAATAGATAATTTAAATTTACTTAAATTGCCTCAAATAACATTTAATGCTTAAAGACTTTCTGAGACATCTCTATCATTTATTAATTCATATGGGCACTAAAACAAAATGCCTTCTAATTAAAAGATGTCAAACACTGTGCTTAATTTTCAAAGCAGCATTTAAAGCAGCAGGTCATAATTCTTATTGTCAGAATTCATGCGTGTGAAAGACATAAGCATCCATTGGACACTGAAGTTATTTTACTGGGGGACTCTCAAACCCAACAAACTTCAACTGGAAATTCATTAATTTGTTTTGACAATATATGTGACACATTTCTCATAAAATGGTGCGATTAGTTTTTAACATAATCTTAAATACATAGTTGATTAAACAGATTTCAATGTCACAAGTCAGAGATGTGTGCTATATACATTTTATATTGGTACGGGGCTTGAACTCAAGACCTGTGTGATCTAATTCAGCTTTTTCCACTTATAGCATGCACTCTACCTCTAGCCCCAACTCCATTTGGAGTTTTTTTTATTGGAAATAAAAATCTTTCAGATTGGCTTCCAGGGCTTGTTTCAAAATATGATTCTCAGATCTCAGACACCAGAATAGCTAGCTCTATTTTTGGCTTCTTGGTAGTTAATTGGAGATGAGAGTCTCATGAACTTTCTTGCCCAGGCCAGCTTCATACCAACTTTCTCAGATCTCAGAGACTTCTATAGAAGTAAGCCACCAGCATCTAACCTAAATTCCTAAATGATGTATGGGACACTATTTTAAATGTGTTATTGTGACATATTTCTGTAGAATAGGCTAAAAAAGGAGATAAGAGTAGAAATATGGAGCTATTTCAAAAGAAGACACTAGTGTCTCAAATGTATAATATTAGTTAATTAGGAGGCTGAGATCCCAAGGATGAGCTTGAAGCCAGGAAAAGGAGACAATTACTAGAGATTCCACATCCAGAAAAAAAATGCTGTCATAATGTTCAGTGTACCTATGAAAAAATGGAACCAGGTAACTAAGAGATGGTGTGATTGGGAGATATGGGGAGAAATATTAACGTGGTTATATGGATCAGGATACATTTTACTCATACACTGACTTACATGGTTAATTGAAACTCATTTTTACAATGAATTTCTAGAACATTTACAAATACTTTATTTAGTTTTCGTTAGTTTACATCCTGGAGGACTAAAACATCACACTGATCCTATGTGATTGCCTTGCTTTGGAGTTTGCCAGAAATCATGCCTCTGTTTCCATGGGTGCCAATTATCTTTCACCAGATTAGTTTTGATGGGTTTGCAAACAGGAGTTACTGTGTTTTTTCTTTTGTTTTTTACTTTGTATACGTAAGCACATCTCTTGCCAAGTAAAATTGTTATCATCTTGGGCATTAAACACCTTCCATTTTAAGGAAAGCCAGCATATAGCTGGGGAAAATATCCTTGCAACACAGCCTCTACTCATTTGGCCTATTTGAAGTGTTATAATCCCAACAGGTCCTCCACAGGTTCCAATATGGCAGAGAATATACCGCTATTTTTTTTTAATTAAAAAAATAACTAACAAATTCCAGCTGGAATTTGGCTTTGACATTCTGTCATAGCCAAATAAGACCAACATGTGAAGTTTAAACATTTTTTTTCTCAGAAAAAAATAAAAGAAATGACCATAAATAAGTAAAGATATAAAGCAACAGTTTTGTGTTTTGATTGGTAAACTCTGTAACTTGGTTATGTCAATAATGATGTATATGTGGAACTGATTACCTATAAATTATATTGAAATGCATGAGACTAATTGGAAAAGCCTCTAGAATGATTGTAAACAATAATTATAAGGCATGATATCTTACAACATCTTGATGTCTTACAACATCTTCAAAGCAAGGAATAAACATTTAAATGTAGTTGTCAAAGTGGCACGAGGAAACAAAGACTTTTTTGGAGAAATATTTCTGAGGATAAAAAGCAAGAGCACCTATGTCAAATGCGTTGTGCTGTAATTGATTTTAAGGATTGATAAGCAGCCATTGAATAACTTGCTATGGATAATTTCCCTCTCAATTTCAAATTCATCTATAGATTGTTTTATGGGTTCTTTCCTAGATTTCTTTTCTGTTCAGACTCCTATGCTAGTCCCCGGGGCTACATTACTTAGTAAAACAGACAGGATATCTGACTTCTTAAAGTTTTCATTCTGGTGGGGGAAGATGTTAGGAACTGAATACATGGATAGCATACTTTGCATAAACGGGCAGTTATATGAATAAAAAACAAGACATGAGAAATAACAATATGGAGAAGGGAAGTAGTAAGTCACATGATTAATTGTAGTCTTCCATAGAAAGATGTCATTTTGTTACCAGTGGGTGGTGGTGGAAGTGAGCATCTCATGTCCTTGGCATTTCCAATGTGAACTGAATGAAAATGCACACATAAACAGACACCACACAAAAATAAAGTGGCAAAGCAATTACGGAGAACAGGCGAGGCTGAGAAAGAGACAGACAAGGATAGAATGAGAATACCATCAAGGGAAACACAAATGTTAGGCCTTCCTCACCTAGAGCAAATGCTCAAATGAGGATGATTAGGGATTCTCATAAAATTCAAGCTCACTACAATAGCCACAGGAGGTTGATCTATGGTTACTACAGTATTGGGTTTACCATGGCCATTTTATGCAGTTATGAAAAAAATTCTGCCTTTTAAAATTTCTACTTCATTTCTCTATTGTGAACAGCACCTTCACAGTTTATGTGTGAAGGTTTTGGTAAGTTATAACTTTCTATGATAGAATAGGGATAATATGGAAAATTATATACTTTTGATGTGTTTGTTTAGACATGTCTAAATGTTTTTTTCTATTAATTTCTACATTGCACATTTTCCAAGTTTAGCAATTGTATTCTCCAGGGATCATATGGGCATAAAGAAGAGTGGGTAATAGAAATCTGCACATTTTTCAATGGTCAACCTTTGGCAAAAATAAATGAGACTTCATTTCAATGGAGGGAGCAGGGTATATTGACATATGCCGGACATTCCAGCCAAATGGAAAATAGTAGGATTGCATTTTAGGCACAAGTCCCCGGTTAAAAAGAAACAAACAAACAAACAAGCAAACAAACAAGATATATCTTAAAACTAACCAATATAAAAAATAGCTGAAGGCATGGCTAAACAGGAGAACACCATACTAGCACGTATGACTGCCTGAGTTAGAAATCATAAAACTAAGCAAATAAAGATAAGGATATGGGAAACAGTATTTTCCATTCCTTTCTAAAGGTGATATAAAATGGTATAATGGTATAATCACTGAGGAAGAAAGTTTTGTTTATTTTACTGTAGTACTAAAGAAAGCAACATTGTTTAATATTCACTGTGATACCAAACTGACATCCCTTTGTTCTTATCAAAAACAATTATACGTGCTTAGATTTTTAAAAATCATTTTAATAATTCTTTATGTGTATATCTGTGTCTGTTTATGTTCCTGAACTTGACTGCTCTGTGACTTTCTCTTAAAATATTTTTCCTGAGAATTGTATAACCTTAGTGTCTCTGTAGTTAGAAAATGGTCTCTGTTCATCTGTTCCCTTATAATCGGTTTTATTTGTATTAATTTTCCTTTAAATGTTTGGCAGAATTGATTAAAGAATATCTCTTGTACCCTGGAGGATTTTTTTAATTTTTGCAATTGTGGTATCAAATACTTAGAGCATACAGCAAATGGTTTATAATTCTCTGGCATTTATACCATATGGCTAATAGCACACAAGTCTCTCATAATTCCTTGTCAAACCTTATGTGCAACTCTCAGTTTACTATTCCTAATGCCATCTTGGAATCCCTGCAGAGACTCATTGAGCTGTTTGTCTATGTAGATTTGGACCCTTCTCCCTATATTCCAGGTACCTCAGCTTCTCCAGGATTTCTGTACCCACAGGTCAGTAAGAGCATTCCACCATGATTCTGTATGGTTAGGGATGTTTCAGTGAGGGGAAAAAATACCTCCTTGCAAAAGACAGTGATCAAAAGGTTCACAAATATTTCCTTCTCTTTCTTAGAGACCCTAAATTTTTAGAATCATATTTCCCAAATTCTTATTGTTCATTACAAGAAATGGGAGGATCGGTAAGAACACCATGAGTCTATACTATGACTCATTTCTTCCTGAATGATGGGCCATTTCTTGGACCCTCCACTTTACCTCCAGAGCTTGTGGAATGCTACATTAAGCACATACACAATAAGAGAATGAGGGTGTATTTTCTCAGGTCTTTTCTGTATATTTAGTCATGTAACTTGCTCCAGCCAATAAAACAAGCTGAAGTGAATGTTCAACATTTTAGTAGGTCTCAATAGCACTTGAGCCATTTCTATGAAAGTAAAAAGAATAGCTGATAATCCAGCAGAGAATGTGAAACTTTATGTATAGAAAGACTGGCACTTAAGCACTTCAGCTCTAAAGAGACCTGCTTTAAGACCAGCTCTTAAGACACAACTTTAAGAAACATTCGGACCTAATTGCATTGACTATATTACATTATTAAGCTTTTATTTTAAATACCCGGAACTGCAAGATGCCCCAAACCCATCTCATGTATTTTATGAACTAGTTCTAACATAAATGATTTCTTTTTATTGAGGAATGGTACTAGGATTGAAGATCTGAATACACTGTGTACTTATTGCTGCCAAGATGTGTTTTAGTATAAACATTTTCAGTCAAAAGCACACATATTTATGATACAATAGCCCAAGTGTAAATATTTTATATCTAAACATGTTTTTGTTCCAACTTAACCAAGGATACATTTAGAAGAACAGTCAGTAGTTTACTCCTAGAAGCTTATTCTGTGATTTATCTGTTCTCTCTTCTGTTAAGAATATAATATATATATATATATATATATATATATATATATATATATATATATATAATCCTAATTTTTGAGACTTTAGGTAAATTATATTTACATTTCTCATTTCTCACTGTAGATCTATGTTCTGTGTCAATCTTCATGAATGAACTGAATATTACAGTTATCTTAAATTTATAAATATATATAAATAAAATACCATTCTTAATGACCTCTTGATACTGCATTTTTTGAAATGGCAATAATAGTATGTAAAAAATCATTCATACTGGGAGGCTGGGAAGGGATGGGAAGGGGAAACAAAGGAGGAGGCTACAATGCTTGATAAGAAATGTACTCATTATCTTGCACATGTAATTGTAACCCTCTGTACAGTATTCTCACAATAAAAAAATCATTCATACTACCTAAAGATATAAGCTAAAATAAACAAATTCTAGAGGCAGAAATTGTTTCATTGTGGCTGGAGTTGGCATCTATTTAAAATGGACATTCTTGGTTTTGGCTCTTGTCTTGGCCAAGACAGGACTTTAAATCTTTATGTTTCTCTAAAGCATTTTCAGTCATAATCTCCTGTTAATTAGTTGTGTTCTTTCAGTGTTAAAGGAGCAGGAGGGGGGGTAAGGGTAAACATTCCACAAACATTTGATTAGATGTCTTATTTTAGTGGACCTGTGTGTTGGCACTTTAGCCTTTACTTGTCCTTTCTTAGTGAAATAATTTGTTTTCCCTTACTTTTGTTGAAGCTCTGCACATGACTAATTATGATCTATCCCCCACTGAAGATGAGACTAAGGCTTATAGGAATTGGATAAATTTTCCCACAAGTGATTTGGTTTCTTATGAGAAAGCTCCCTAAAGTTTCCTAAAAGGATAAGTGCAATCAAATGTCATTGATTTTCAATTTTCAAAATTTTTCTTATGTGGATTTTAAGTGAAATTCCAAGGCTGACTTTCTCCAACCAAGGGCATAAAATATCTTAAATGCCATTCTCTGAGTCTAATTAATTTCTTAGAAAAATATCCTAAAAAGAAAAAAATAAATGCCCAGAGCAAATCTGATGCTCTAAATATACATTAAATGAAAAAAGTGCCACCCTTCCTTAAGGTATTTTAATATCAGGATGCCACAAATTAGTTACTTAGACATTGTTCCTATTCTTAGCTAGTGATACATAATTTTGTAAATTCTCAAAATTTGCTTTGAAGCTTACCTTCTTTATGTTAGTATTTGTGATTAGCAATGAAAGCAAGGTCCTAGGAGAGAATGTGATGCTTCAGTATATGTATATACATAATAAAAAAGAAGGGGTAATTTACAGGATTTATGTTTTATGTATTAGTGAGCATTGCTGATAAGATCCTTTTATGTTATTTTAACAATTCTACTGGTCAGATTTTTTTGCCATATCCACTTGGCATATTTCTAATGCTCTCCTTATATTGGACAGAATTGATGACCTCTTCTTAAATTCAGTGAAATAAACAATTTTAACATGATTCTCTCTCTCTCACACACACACATGATTGTTGGTTTTTCTTCAACACTATATGTAACTTTTTGATCATAAAATAACATATAAAGACTTCACTGAGAACAGATAGCCTGATGTTAGATACAAGATGTCAAGGAAAAAAGACAGACATTAACTTTAGATTTCTCTCCAGGGTACAGACAACGCAAGTTGAAAGGAACAATGGAAAAAAAGAGGTGAATTCTTTTCTAGAATGCTAGGATATTAGAATGTTGCCATTGTTTGAAAATGTTTTACATTGTTTTTTTAGGCTGAATCTAATTAGGAACCTCAGATTTGTATATAGTGACAAATCAATGAAATACAATAATTATGATTAAAGTCTATGTAAAATATAAAAAAGGAATCATTATTCAGATACAGTCATCGCCTTAGAATACATGATGATAAATAAATAGTAGCTCATACTTTTATTACCTTATGTAGTGTTTTATCGTGTGTGGATAAGCATAGTTGCAGTGATACAAATGGATGTGTTTGCCTGAGTAAAAACACTAAAACGGGGCAGCTGGGTTCAAATTTATAATCCTAACAATTTAGGCAGCTGAGATGTGAAGATCATCTTTCAAAATCAGCCCAGGGGGCTGGAAAGGTGGCTCAGTGGTAGAGCGCTTGCCTTGCATGCATGAGGCCCTGAGTTCGATTCCTGAGCACCACATAAGCAAAGAGAAAAAGCCAGAAGTGGCACTGTGGATCAAGTGGTAGAATGCTAGCCTTGAGCTGAAGATCTGAGGGACAGCACCCAGGCCCAGAATTCAGGCTCCACGACTGGACCCCCCAAAAAAAATCAGCCCAGAAAGGAAGCCTATGAAATTCCTGTCTCCAATTAACCACCAGAAAAACTGGAATTGGAGTTGTGGCTCAATGGTAGAGTGTTGCCCTTGAGCAAAACAAAACAAAAAAAAACAACTCAGGGACAGTGCCCATGCCCTGAGTGCAAGACCCAGGACTTGCACACACACATGCACACACACACACACACACACACACACACACACACACACACACACACACACACACACACACACACACACACACGAAAATCCAAAAGCATACCAAAACAATCATATCATTCTCAGGTGTATGCAATATGGAATTTCCCATGGTTCTTAGGGCATCACTTACCACTGAATTACAACTGACTTTCCTAGCTATCCAGAAACTAAATGACAGAAAATAAGTACCTCTTGATCTCCATAACTGAATAAGCCAATTACCATAACCTCAATCAGTGTATGTAACTGAACACATCCATGTACACAGACCAATTCATTAACTGTTACTGCATCTCTTTCAAAGTCCTATCTTAATAATTTCGTATAATGGGGAATAATTGCCTGTGCTATTTTTAATGTGTATTTATTCTCCATATGCCAACAATATTTTGATTTAAACAGCAAACAATATATTTCTGTCATTATTGATCTCTTACCCTGATAAAGGAGATAGATTCGAGTGCTAGAATTTTAAGAGATTTTTAATTTTAAGTGAATTTTCCCTATTTATTTTGATTGATTTGATGTGTGAAAGATTCATATAAACAAGAGAGTGATCAACATGTAACTTATGTATAATAAACTGATTGTGTTTTAACCTGTGTATTGAAATATTTGTTACTATTTAGGAAGAGTTAAACTCTGCTCTAAATTCATGAATGGGATGGAATCAATCAAATAACATAAATGAAAAAATTAAGATATTAAAATAGAATCAATAAAACAACAATACATTTCATACATAATCTCTATGTATTGTTCATGCTTTATATAAAATCATTGAAGACAACCGAGGGTCCATGGTTCAAAACTGTAATCCTAGCTACTCAAGAGGCTGAGATCTGAGGATCACAGTTCAGAGTGAGTCTGGGCAGGAACATCCACGGGACTCTTATCTCCAATTAACTACCAGAAAACCAAAAGTGGCAGTGTGGCTCAAATGGTAGAGTGTTAGCCTTGAGCTGAAGATCCCCGGTACAGCACCCAGGCCCAGAGTTCAAGCCCCAGAATCAAGAAAAAAAGTCATTAAAGATAAGCAATCACCTATTCTTAATACTATATATACAAATGATCACAATATTTTCCCATTTTCCTAATTTATTTATACACAAAGTGCATTGTGTACTTAATTAAAATGTCTATGTAAGCATTGTTTTCTCTTAACTACTAGAACATACAATTCATTATACTTGGCCATATGAACTAAATAATCTGAGTTGTGGAATTATAAGAGATTATTAAAATAACTTCTAAATGGCATCATTGATACACAGAGGATTTACTTTGGTTACCTTGTGAAATCTGACCATATGTGTCATGTAAAAAGTTCCTCCATTTTCTGATTAACAAGTAGACCAAATAATGATAATATTATTTGTGATGCATTTTCCTTCATGAAAGTATAATCTATTGTGAATGGTTTTGTTTTAACTGGATGGGAGGATACGGGTTGTATGGAATATAAGTATGTCTTCATTGATTCTAGAAATTGAATATTTTGATTTAAGCCAATTAAAATATAAAGAATTGTATGGTCTATCAAAAAAGATAAAATTTACGCAAGTCCCTTAAAAATCAGGAAAAAGGGAGATAAAAACAGATATAACTCACTTGTTCTTGTTCTCAGAATAGGAACTTGGCAAACAAAAGTTTGATTTATGATAACTGACACAAGCCAAATTTTTATTTGAGAATAATATGATAGATCTATTTGTAGATATTATTTTTGTACACTTTAATATTATTATTTTGAGGTAATAAAATCATTGCTAATATATTGAGGAACACCAGTAACTAAAGTGTAAAAAAAGTACAGTTAATGTACTTCATCCACAAAAGAATCTATAGCTTTATGAGATTTTATGTGATGATTTATCAAGTATATGCCTAAAGAAAAAAAACTCATCAAAAATTTCTACTGTGTTAACAATCCATTACAGGTTACTTTGGCATATTCTAACATTGTTTGAGAATTAACTATTTGTGAGAAATATCACTATCACTTTATTTTGGTTGATTACTATTTGATAGATAAAATGTTATTTCAGAAGCATTAAATTATTTTTATACAAAGGAGACTGTTATATGTAAATTTTGTTAGATTAGATTAGATTTTTATTTTATTATTGTTGAGTTGTCCAAAAGTTCTCAAGTATATCAATTTGTAAGTACAACACATCTTGTTTAGTGTCATTGCCTGCATAATTCTACACCAGCTCTCCCAACCCCACCCATCCCTTGTAATTTCCTAGATTTATTTTCACATATATACATTTTATATTATGATTGCATTCTCCCACCGTTTCTCCTCATTTGCCTAACCCCTCCCATTGGCCTCAAATTATCTACAATACCTCAAGATATAGAGCTTCCTTTCATGACAGCAAATATCACAATGAAATCCTTCACTGTGTGTGTGTGTGTGTGTGTGTGTGTGTGTGTGTGTGTGTGTGCATTGTGTTGTGGGGCTTCAACTCAGGGAATGGTCCCTGTCCCTGAGATTTTCTACTCAAGGCTAGCATTCTACTATTTAAGACATAGTTCCATTTCTGGTTTTCTGATGGTTAATTGGAGAAGAGAGACTCATGAACTTTCTTTCCCAGCCTGGCTTTGAACTACAATTCTCTGAGCTCAGCCTCCTGAATAGCTAGAATTAAAGGCATGAACCCTCAGAGCCAGCTAAAACAGTTTTAATAATATTGCAGATACATGTGTGTCTGTCATATGTGTGAAGCCAAATCATCACCTAAAAATGTACAAACTCCAGTAAGAAATAAATTGCATGTACTTAAGGATTCTGTCAATAATTCGGAACCTCTTTTGTGACAAAAATTAAAAGTTATGTATATTCATCTGGGAAATTTTAAATTGTTTTACCCTTTCAGTTTGTAAGGACAAATACAAATCTTCCAGTGAAACAGGAGAAGATGTTAAAACTGTTGGTTTGGTGAAATAAATGTATTATTAATTCCAGAGGAATTAATAGTGTAATTAGATAGTTTATAAGTCTTTTGTAAAACAACATGTACTGTTATAGATAAAATGCTCATTTGACATGAAATAACAGGAATTTTATCCACAAGGTAATAATCTTCAAACAGTGTACACCAAAATACTGAGAATGTCAACATTTAAAACATCATTGATTATGTTTATGAGCTGTTTTCATAGTATTCTATGACTATGGTTTGAAAATAAATACCTATGTCTATCTATTTATAGTACTTTTGCACATCTTAACATCTTAAGATTCAGGCCATGAAACTGTGTTCTCTTACTTTGCTATTTTTTCAAGTTCATATCATTTTGGTGATCATTTGTCATTTATTTTGACAAACTGTCTACAAAAGATTATAATTTGATAAGGTGAAAAATTAGTCTATGAAACTATATATATACATATAAAAATAGAAATGTTTTTCTTGATGTTAGGAAAAAATACTTCAATTTTCATTGAGCATGATGTGAACTGTTAATGTATTTTCTAAGGGCTTTATGGTGCTGCAGTTTTTCCTTCTACACATAATTTTTGGGAGTGAAGTAAGGAGGCCAAGTCTGGCTGGCGCCATATTGGCCACATGGTAGATGGTAGGGTCTGGCATCTTTTCTTATGCTGGGGGAAGGAAAGGCCCCCCCCGCCCCATCATGTGCCTTCCAGTTAATGAGTGTGACTGGACCCCTAGAGGCAGGGCAGGCACTTGGCTGATAGGTTGCTGAATCTGTCAGTCTAGTGCCTGGGACTGGGATTTTCCTGAGTATTTGCCCCCTGTGCCTACCTATTTAGGCCTGGACCAGCCTAGGCCAGGAACTCCATGCCACCTGTGTCTTCGTGATGGTGTCCTGTGTAGTGTCTCCTGGCTCATCTCAATCATCATGGAGTCCCAATTCAGTTCTCCATTGGAGCTGAATTGGCTTGTTGGTATTACTTTTGTTATTTCTTTCCTCTTTAGTATGTTTCCTAGCTATGTTATGTGTATTCGCATGCTATAGGCCTTTGTAACAACTTGCAGCCTGCAGCCTGTTAACTATATAATAATGACTCCAATATACTATATTTTAAAATGTGGCTTCTGGGAATATTTAACTTACAACAAAAGAATTTAAAATAAATAATGAGGAATGTTTGTTTAATTTTATTATTGCAGTATTTGGTCTTGAACTAAGGGATTGAGTGCTGTTTCTTAGCTATTACATTAAAGGCTGGCACTCTACTCCTTGAGCCACACCTTCAATCCCAGCTGTCTCCTGATTAATTAGAAACAAAAGCCTCAGACTTTTCTTCCTGGGCTGTTTTTAACTGCAGTTTTCAGATCTCAGCTGAGAATACAGGCATAAGCACAAAAACTCATGGTCATTCCCTGAGCTCTAGCATCAGTACTAATACATACAAAGCACAATGTTGGGTACAATTAGTCATGAAGTCTTGTAATCTCAGACTTTTCTTTGTTGAGATGTTTTATTACTAATTCAATTCTCTTTAACTGTTTAGTTATTTTATTCCCATTTATCATTTTTCAGTCATAGTGTATTATACAGTTCTTGTAATTTTTTGTACTTTACATAATATTGAAAAACGTTATCAAAATAATTAAGCAAGAGTAATTTACAAAATAAATCTAAATCATAGTACTACAAAAAAGAGAATATGGATTTATATAGAGTGAAATGTATTTTGTTATTCTGGTCTAGAAGTTTAAAAAAATTAAAATTATTACATTAATATTATTATTCTAACACATCTCAAATGAATTAAGCCTGCAATACACATTATAATATCACATAACTTTGTGGTATTATATTTGGATTGAAAATGCTAAAGTCACTTGATTTAGCCAGAAAATCTATTTTCTTTTTTTGTTCATTAGTGTTATTTTTAAAATATAATCTATTCACAGAAATTTACACCATATTAAAATTACATTATTTTAGTGATAACCTTCAAACATTTCTTTGATTAAATGCAATGTTTCTAAAATCTCTATTTCAAGATAAGCACACATGTTAAGGGACGGTACATTATATAAATGTAACACAAATGTCCTAATTTTCCTCCACAAACAATTAAACATAGTGCTTTTTTCCTATATTTCCATATGTCCCCTAACAACAAATCTTCACAAGTTCTTCAGACAGTGCCTTAGTGTAGAGACAGAATTAATACATAAGTGCTTGTAAAGTGGAATTTTGAGCAATGGATTTGTGAGTCACCCTGTGAATGATATTTTATACTTCTAGACATGGTTGGATAAGATTACAATGGGATCCTATCTAGATGGCTATTAGAGAAAGAAAAACGTTAGAACTTTGACCAAAGTTCTAATATATCTCTAGACATAAAGGCATAATTGCTACACCACTTAAGAATTGAAGTCAATATGCTTCTTCAGAATGGTGATATGCAAAAAGTCTGATTCATTATTTGGAAAATCTAGTCATGTTGAGAATAGAGGCAAAAGTGTTATCTCATACATGTTTAACCTAACCCATACACCCACACAAGCATACCTTACTACCCAAGAGAATAAATCCAAGATGCTATAGATCTGACCACAGGAGAACCAGTGTTGAGGAAGGGCCTGTCTTTATATTGAATACAGAATTTGAAGATCAGTGGGCATTTGAAGGGCCATATCTTAGTAAAAAGCTAGATATACTACACAAACCTAAGCTATGGGTAGTTTCACCCTTTGGAGTTGATTAGAGAAAATAGTTTATACATACAAAATATTTTTATAATGTACATTTTGGCCAGATTTTTAAGTGAATGCTTCTTTCTGCTTTTAAATTTTTTCAAAACAATTAGATCATGACAAACTATAGAAATTTGGTATCTTTTCCACCTTTTTGGGTTTTTTCTCAATTAATTTATATATTCATATATTTATTTATTTATTTATGTTTTTAATTGTGAAAATGCCCTACACAGGGGTTACAATTACATGGGCAAGGTAATGAGTATATTCCTTATCAAGCATTGTTGCCTCCTCCTTTGTTTCTCCTTACCATCCCTGCCCTCCCAATTCCTCCCCCCGACCCATCAAAGTTGTAAATTTCGTTTTTCAACATAATATCTTATAAATTGTTGCAATGGGTCCACCTGTATCCCTATTTAAACAATTTATTTTTTTCCTTCCATTATAGAAATTATACCAACATCAAATAGAGTGAAAACAGGGCTTATACAATGGGGGAGGGACATACAAAGCAACAAAGAAATATCATATAAATATGTTAGACACAATAGCAAGCAAGAAAAAAAAATTGAGTCCTTATCTTGGGGTTCATTTCGCTTAACATCAACTTATCTAACCATTTCTGCTTGTCTCAGACAGATACTAGTTATTGAAAATAAAGGAAACCATGGGACCTATGTTTCTTTGGGTCTAGCTTACTTCATTTAATATAATTTTTTCCAAGTCTTTCCATTTCCTAACAAATGGAGCAAAGCCATTCTTTCTGATGGAGGCATAGAATTCCATTGTGTATATATACCACGTTTTCTTGATCCATTCATCTACTGAGGGGCATCTGGGTTGGTTCCATATCTTAGCTATGGTAAATAATGCTGCAATAAGCCTAGTTGTGCTGGTAGCTTTAGTATGGTCTTGTTTGTGTTCATTGGGGTAAATGCTCAAAAGTAGGATTGCTGGGTCATAGGGGAGCTCTATGTGGAGACTTTTGAGGAACTTCCATACTACTTTCCAAAGTGGTGAAACAAGTTTACACTCCCACCAACAATGCAGTAAGGTTCCCTTCTGTCCACATCCCCTCCATCATCTGTTGTTATTAGAGCTCTTACAAAATATTTGTAATAGAAACAAAGGGTACCAAATTGTTTTGTGTGTGTGTGTGTGTGTGTGTGTGTGTGTGTGTGTGTGTGTGTATGCACACACTGGTTCTAGGGCTTGAACTCAGTGTTTAGGCACTCTCCCTGAGATTTTCTTCTCAAGAGTAGACTTCCATTATGTGATTCACAGCTCCAGTTCTTGCTTTTTGATGGTTAATTGGAGGTAAGGGTCTCACGAACTTTCTTGCTCTAATTTGTTTGAACCTGAATCCTCAAATCTCAATATAATAAATAGGTGGGATCACAGTTGTGAACTAACAGCACCCAGCTTCAAATGGGTATTTTAAATAGAATGTCACTTACCTATACATTTAGAGAAGGCAGAAGCAGTTAAAAATTAATCTCACATGTATATAATTCATCATGATTTTATATTCCGAAGAAACAAAGCAAAACAAAAGGTCATTTTCTAAAGGAATATTTTCTAGCACTGTAATTAAATTGGTTTGCTTTTTGTACTGCTTAAACATAATAAAATCATATTTAAATATTTCCATGAAATATTAATATGCCTAATGGTGTAAAGGCTACTTCTCAAGGATAAAGTGTAATTACGTATTCTCATTCTTAGCTATGTTTCAAAAACGCTGTGGTGTAAGTGATGAATTCAGAACAAAGTTGTCTACATGAATTTTCAGAGAAAGAAAGAAGAAAGGAGAAGATGAATGAACTGTGCCTGAAACTCTAGATTTTGCACTAAATGTGAAATAGAAGAACAGAGTTGAACACATCAATGGCATGATGCTGGCAAAGAAAAGATCACATTGAGAACCATGAAACAGACTTCTAAGGAAAAAATGAGTGATGAAGGCAGGCAGTAATACTGAAAGGTTGTTATAAGAATTTGACAACTTGTGTTTTGAAGAAAAGTTACATACAGACACACATACATGGTTATGTATACTGTATCCTGATAGAATTATCTATTTCTCTCTCTCTCTCTCTCTCTCTCTCTCTCTCTCTCTCTCTCTCTCTCTCTCTCTTTCTTTCTCTCTGTACCTATCTATCTATGTATGTATGTATCTAGCTAGCTAGCTAGCTAGTTATCATTGAATATATTTAAGATTGTGAAAGACAAATAAGACTATTAACATATCCAAAGAGAACTATGACTTTTGGGCTTGCTACAGCAATGATTATGTAAATGGAGGAAAGATTTTGGAATTAAATAGGTTGAGAAAGAAGACAATAGTGTCTCATTCTTGACATCTAAATTAACATACACTTAGGAGAATGTAGGCAAAGAATGTCCAAAAGGTCCTGACTGGATGGTTGGCAGCAATTGGAGTGGGGAAGGGTAACAAGAGAGGGTATAGGAGGGTGAATATGGTTAGAATATTTTAAGTAACTGTGTGAAATGGAAAAATAAAGAAGTAAGTTTTGGAAGGGGGAGCAGCACAGAAAGACAATGATGCTTGTGATGAGTCAGATCAAGGTATACTATCTACATATATGGTCTTGTCAAAAGGAAATCCCTTCTATAACTAATTTATATTAACAAAAATTGGGGAACAGAAAACAACTCAATTAGTTAATATCGGCACGCCAACGATAGTGGCTTTATTGTAATCTCTAGCGAATCATACAAGACTAAAGCTCGGCCAAGTTATTTAACAAAGAGTTGTACAAATGAACTGTGGTTAAAGTATAGTCAATTATTTTTTGGCCAGTTCTGGACTTGATCTCGGCCTGGAACTGTCCTTGAGATTCTTTTGTTCAAGGCTAGCACTCTACCATTTAAAATACAGCATCACTTCTGAATTTTTCTGTTTATGAGGTACTGAGGAATCAAATTCAGGGCTTCATGCATGCTAGGCAATTCCTTTACCACTAAGCCACATTCACAGCACGAATGACCGTCTTTTTTAAAACATTTTTTACCACACGTTCTGACAGTTTTATGTGACCTTGTTGCTACACGTGAAGATAGCATGGTAAATCATTTGATTGGGATGAAGGTTCGTGTGCAAAAAATAAAAGAGCTATGTTAGCAAGTTGAGGGATAAAATTTAAAAGTGGTACGTATGATAAATAAAATTATGCTGGTAGCGTTAGTGTGGTCTTGTTTGTGATCATGGGGGTAAAAGCCCAAAAATGGGATTGCTGGGTCCTAGGGGAGCTCTATGTGGAGTCTTTTGAGGGAACTCCATACTGCTTTCCAAAGTGATTGAACAAGGTTACACTCCCATCAACAATGAAGTAAGGTTCCCTTCTGTCTACATCCCCTCCAGCATCTGTTGTTATTAGAGTTCTTGATTATAGCCATTCTAACTGGGGTGAAATGGTATCCCAATGTTGATTTCATTTGCATTGCTTTTATGGCTAGGGAGGTTGAGCATTTCTTCATGTGTTTATTGGCCATCCTTCTTTCTTCTTCAGAGAAGTTTCTCTTTAAGCCTTTAGACCACTTATTTATTGGGCAGTTGTTTCTTTGAAGATTTGTTGTTGGGGGTTTTAATTATTTGAGTTCCAGGTATATTTTAGATATGAGACCCTTGTATGTTGTATGGCTAGTGAAGATCTTCTCCCAATCCATGGGGTTTCTATTAATCTTGCTAGCTATGTCCTTTGCCATGCAGAAGCTCTGCAATTTTATGCAATCCCATTTGTGCAAACTTTCTTTGATTTGTTGTGTTTCTGGTTCTCTATTAAGACAATTTCAGCCTGTGCCAGGGAGACCTAGGGTTTCTGCTATTCCATACTGTAATGTTTTCAGAATGTCTGTTTTGACTACGAGGTCTTTGATCCATTTGGAGTTGATTCTATTGGAGTATGATATATAAGGATCTATCTTTAGTTTTCTACAAGTAGTTAACCACAAGCACAACTATATTTATTGTAGCATTATTTACCATAGCTAAGATATGAAACCAACCCAGATGCCCTTCAGCAGATGAATGGATCAAGAAAATGTGGTATATATACACAATGCAACTCTATCCTTCCATGAGAAAGAATGACATTGCCCCATTTGTTAGGAAATGGAAAGACAGAAAAATTACATTAAGTGAAGTAAGCCAGGCCCAAAGAAACATAGCCCCATGGTTTTCCTTATTTGCAATAACAATTGTATGTCTTGAGTCAAGCAGAAAAGGTCAGATAAGTTCATCTTAGAGAAATGAACCCCAAGATAAGTAATCAAATGGTCTGTTTTCTTTCTTGCGATTGTATCTAACATATTTATAAAATGATTTCTTTGTAGCTTTGTATGTCCCTCCCCCATGGTATAACCCCTGCTTTCACTGTATTTGATGTTGGTATAATTTGTAGAAGGGAAGGGAAAAAACAAATCGTTTAAATAAGGATAAAGGTGGAGCCATAACATAACATAACAATGGGTTGTTATGTAGAAAATGGAACTTTACAACTTCGGTGTGGGTGGGAGGTTCGGGTAGGGAGGGCAGGGCGGTGGGTATAGGAACGATTGGGAAGGGAAAACAAAGGAGGAGGCAACAATACTTGATAAGAAATGTATTCATTATCTTGCCCATGTAATCGTAACCCCTCTGTATTTTCACAACAAAAAAATAAATTAATTATAATAAAAAAATTAAAAAAGAGGTACCTACAAAGCTAAACAATGTGATTCACACATTCACATTCCAAATATAAAGACACAACACTGGACTTGTGCATGTATTGTAGTACCCAGAGTCTTGGAGGCCCCCAGTAGATCACCAGAGACCTTGGAAAATGCAAGCTGCAAAGAGTCGTTTATTAACGAACATGCGAGCACGGACCTCCTGCACACCTTTGTAGGGGTGTTAACAAGAGGCCCTGAACACAGGGTTACAGCACTTTTTATTCATTTTAAGGTAGGGGCAGGGCCCCGGTAGACACTCACAGCAAATCTCTATACCACGCAGGAAGTTTTGTAACACTCTTTGTAAAATGATTGGCGCGGGGTGACTCAAGGGGGATAGTTACTTTGGATGATAAGGGTTAGGGGGAATTCCCATAGTTACAGGCTTGCGATTGGTTGACATTCGGCCTAGTTTGCTGGTCCTGTCAGATGGTCGTTATCTCAGGGTCCAGTTCCTGGAGGAGGATCCGGAATATGTGTTAGCCATTGTTCCGGACTCTGGGAATGTCTGGGCCCGAGGTCAGCAGTTAGTTATCTATCACGGTGGTTACATTCTTTAGAGTTTGTTGACACAGACCTATCTTTAGACTTTAACGTTAGCAAAAGCAAGTTACAGAAGCGAAGTCAGCAGTTAGTGACTGCAAAATGGTGAATATAATTTTTAGTTCTTCAGTATAAACGCAATTGAGTGAGATTGAGTTTTTGACATTAGTAATGTATTTATTACAAATAATAAAATTATGCTAGCAGTTAATATGGACTGGTAACATCTATCTTTTTTCAACTTGAATAGATAGATTTTCAGTATATAGGTTTTATATAGCCTTCACATCTTTAGGACAAAGTGAAAAGAAAGTCACCATCTTATGCTTTGGTTTAGCTTTTGATATAAAATAATCTGATTTTTAAACAGTGATAGTAACATGATATATGGATATCTGTTTTGAAAATTAGTTTACATGAGAAAGCAAAGTTGATTTCTCACAGAATATAATACCAGCCAGATTCAAAAGTCCTGACAAAAGAAATGTTTGAAAGTCTATGCAAACATTTTCTGTCAACTTCATATCTTTTCTCCTTTATTTCTTTCTATACTCATATACTTATGTCTCTTAGACTTTAAAAACAATTCTAAATATATCTATTTAGATTATGATTGGAGTATATTTTTATTTATATTGAAATTATTGCTATACCACTAAAAATAATAAAACATGTTGTTTCTGTTAGGCTTAATTTTTTGTTGTTGTACTCAAAACAGGTATAAATTCAGAATACCAAAACCTGTGATTTTCTGTCTTCTTAATATTTTTATTGTTTATAATATAATATATTGTTTTATAATCATTCAATTATAATGTTGTCTTTTCATGTTGAATGTAGTTTGAGTGACATTGGGGAAATAAAATAAAGCATTCACATTTTGTAGTTTAATTCCTAATGTATAATGCATCTTGATTTCTGTATTTTGAGTATCAAAGTTTCCATAATAAAATTTTACGTATCCTGTGTGCTTACCAGATTCTGTATTAAGCATTCTTTATCTACACAATACTCAACTCTCATAAACATAGCCATACATACAAGGACTATGCCTGGGAGAAATCAGTATTTTCATCCAAGATTTACGGCTTATGGCCAAGCTAGAATTACTTAAGGGTAGACTTGCATACCAGAAATAACATTCATTATCATTATAATGAGAAGAAAGTTTTCCAAAAGGGTAATGCATCATCTGTAATTTGATGGTTTGATGGGTGCTGGTTACACATATGGTACATTTTTTTTTGGTCTTTAATGGGGCTTGTACTCTGGGCCTAGGCACTGTCCCTGAGCTCTTCAGCTCGAGGCTAATGCTCTACCACTTGAACCACAGTGCACTTCTGGTTTTCTGGTAGGTAATTGGAGATAAGAGTCTCACAGACTTTCCTGTCTAGGCTGGCTTTGAACTGAGATCCTTAGGTCTCAGCCTCCTGAGTAACTAGAATAATCAGTTTGTGTCACTGAAGCCCACCTTACTTAACCTTCTTAGTACAAAGGAACAATTTTGCTGCTATAATTATTCTTTGTACAACTCTAGAGTAAAAAATATAAACAGGATACCAAAGTGGAGCACTCAAACCTCATTGCAAATCTTGAAAAACCTAGAATATGTGCGTGGTGCCACATAACTCTAAAGGAAAAAAATTTAGAATAAATAACCACATAGCCAACCTCTCAATTAAAACCCTTTGTAAAACTGACTTACCTCAATTTTTGTGAGAAAGAAGGACTGAATCAAACAATTTTTTTCATTATGAAAATACCGTACAGAGGAGTTAAAATTACATGGGTAAGACAATGAGTACATTTCCTATCAAGCATTGTTGCCTCTTCCTTTGTTTCCCCTTCCTATCCCTTCCCATCTCCCCCCCCCGCCCCCCTAAATCTCCCCTCCTTCCCCCGCCATCTCCACCCCGGCCAAAGTTGTAAAGTTTGTTTTTCGACATAACAACTTGTATGTCTCATTGTTGCAATGGGTCCATCTGTATCCCGAATTAAAGAATTTGTTTTTTTCTCTTCCCCTCCACAAATTATACCAACATCAAATACAGTGAAAGCAGGGGTTATACCGTGTGGGAGGGACATACAAAGCAACATAAAAATTATATTATAAATATGTTAGAAACAATGGCATGAAAGAAAAAAAAACATTTGAATATTTATCTTGGGTTTCATTTCATCTAACATCAATTTATCTGACCTTTTCTGCTTGACTCAGACATATACAAGTAATTGCAAATAAGGGAAACCATGGGGCCTATGTTTCTTTGTGGCTGGCTTACTTCACTTAATATAATTTTTTCAAGTCTTTCCATTTCCTAACAAATGGGCAAACAGAAATTTTTATGATTTTCATTTACAAAATGTAAAATTAAGCTTAATTTGGATTCTAAAAATTCCTATAATCTTTTTTTTGGGGGGAGGTCCGGTCGTGGGGCCTGAACTCTTGGCCTGGGCGCTGTCCCTCAGCTCTTCAGCTCAAGGCTAGCACTCTACCACTTGAACTATAGTGCCACTTCTGTCTTTTTTCTTTTTTGCTTATGTGGTGATGAGTAATTGAACCCAGGGCCTCAGGCATGCAAGGCAAGTGCTCTACCACTGAGTCACATTCCCAGCCCCCTATAATCTTTTTTTAATGTAGGAAAGGAGATAAGATTTGGGTAATTTAAAGAGAAAATTTGACATACTACAACTAATTAGTGGGTTAAAATACATGTAACACAGCTACTGAATAGGCTGAGCTACAGAGGATAGTGACCTAACTTTGTCCAGGTAGCAAAAGCATGAGAAACTTTATTTCCAGTTAACCAACAAAATTCTGGACGGAAGGTATGGCTCAAGGGATAATGTATCATGCTTGAGCAAGAAAGCGTAGAATGTGAGGTTCAGAGTTCATTCCAATATGTGCGCAGAAATTAAATTAAAAAAACTAACTCAGTATTGACAGATTTCTAAACATTAGCATAAACACTTCATGTTTATAATATAAAATAATTTTGACTATTACTAAAATTTTCAGTGCTTTCAGTCTCATTAGTATGTATTAAATAATCATTTAGTAAATTATTTAAGTATCTAGCAGGACAATTTTTATAATGCTTTGGTTATTTTTGAGAAACAACTAAGGACATAAGTATGCAATTAGAATTTCATAGTCTTGTCTTTAAAATATAGTACAATCTCATTTTGTATACTTCATCATCTCAAGAGAAAAGTAGAATCTGTTGCTTTATTATTAAAACCACTTTTAATATATTTTGCATATCCCATGATTTTTCAGTATTCTGACATTTATTTACTTATTAGATGCTTTAAATTATGCCTTTTGCTTCAAAGCCTGACACAAGATTCATAAAACCTTTCATTAAATGTTTAAATAAGAAGAAGGAACAATCAGATAGTAACATAATAACCAAACAATAGAGCTCTCAGCATCAAACCACAGATCTTATTTATTGAAACAGACTCCTTACTTAGAAGAAAAGAATTGAGTGTGGCTTTTTGTTTTATGTATTATTAATGCCTAAACTGAGCAAAATAAAATTTGAATTTTGTACAAGGACCCTTATGTTTAATAATTTAAAAAGTTGATCAGCTGGCCCCTCCTTGGCTAATTCTTTGTCCAACTTGTTCAATAATTCAGCCGCTTTATTAACAAGGATGGTTTATAGTTAGAAAAATTTATACAGTTCACCCTGAAATGATATGATAGAAATTTATGAAAACCATAAACACCTTGAAACAGTGTTGTATATCCATTGTACGTAACTTGTATTAAAGCCATTACTTCATCAATATACCAAAAGAAGCATGTGTTTACTATTACAAATATGAGAGGAAAAAATTCACAGCATTTCAATAGCATGATTTACTGAAAAGCCATTCAAACTAGGATGGACAATTGTTATGTAAAAATATAATAACGGCTGGCTGCCAGTAACTCATGCCTGCAGGCTTCATTTTCCCTGGGGCTGAGATCTTAGTATCAGGGTTTGAAGCCAGACTGGGGACGAAAGTTCATGGGCCTCTTATCTCCAACTAATTACTCAAAAAAAAACCAAAACCCCCAATACAAAACCTAGAAGCGAAGCTACGGTTTAAATGATAGTGTGATAGCTTTGAACAAAATTTGTTCAGGGCCAAAGCCAAGACCTTGAGTTCAAGACCCAGGACTGACAGAAAAAATTAAAGGAAAACAAACAGCAACAACAACAACAAACATTTCTCTGAAAGAACTTCCAATTCTCTTATGATTCTTTAGTAGAGCACATTGTGACATCCAGCAGATATTCAATAAATGAGTTTTGCATTGATTCATAAAGATGTATTTTCCTTTAAGAAGGTGTCATAATTGTGCATGATTGTTTCCAGTAGTAAAATTTGTATTCTCCATATTGAGGCATTTTTGAAAACATAGGAAACATGCTTGGTGACTTATGTTTTCTTAAATTACTTTTGTAAGCTGAACATTTTAATGGTATTTCTGGCCAGAAGAGTTAGTATTGAGTGATATTGGTTCTGATTTTAGCTTCAAAGCATATTAAAAGTCAGCAAAAACATTCATTATTTCTGAAAATCTCTGGTTTTGAAAATGAGGGATATATAGAGAGAGGTAAATTAAACTAATATCTTTCTACTTTATCCAACATATTTAAGATCCAGTGTTACAGTTATATGTTTCTACTCTCTTTCCTGATATTTTACAATGTAGATTGAAACAAATTTAATGTCTCATTATGACTTTTAAAACTTATTTAAGAGAAAGTACATGCTTTTCTGAGTTAGATATAGCAAAACTAGTCTACTTGGTGTATCAAAACTCTAGAATTATTTTTCTGAAGAATAATTGATGGTCTCATATAAAATCATATCCATCATCAAGCTCCCAGAAAAAAGTCATAAGATCATTCAAAGAAAAATGGAAGCAAGTATCAACTATATTATATTTTTAATAAAGGAGGAAGGTAACTTTTCTAGTATTCTTAAAGATAAATGTATTCGAATAGAATCTATAGCTTTAGTCATTCTGTACACAGATTCCCAAAACTCATTCATCCTATGACTTGAAGTTTACTTTGAGAAATACCTCACCATCCCCTTAACCATGATAACCGCAATTATCTCTCTTATTGGGAGAACAAATTTGTTAGCTTTCAAACATTGTAATATCACAGAATTTCTCTCATTTTGTCTGAATAATATTCCAGTGATATGCATATAATATACACATGTGTTTATACATAAATATATATGTATACATATATGTAATATATTTTTATTGGTTCAACAATCAATCAGGACACTCTATTTCCATTTCTTGGTTTCAAAAAATAATATAAAAATAGAAGTGAAGGTGCACATGGCTCTTCAAAATGTTGACATCATTTTATTGGCAATGTACCCATAGACAAAACTGCTGTATATTAGAATTATGAATAATTTCTTGAAGTGTCCATAATGTTTTCAAATCCAAAATTCATGTGTATATTTATTTATATTGCTGTAAAAGTGATATTGAGTCCTTTGTTGTATAACTATTGGCTTTTCATATGTATGAAAATAGATATTTATTAATTATAAATATTTGATAATTAACTACTAGGCAAACTTGCACAAAATATCACTATTAATCCTTATAGATTCTAACCCTAATTCTACCCTGATGGCTTTAATGTTGTTTTGAAAAGTATTTCTGGGTGAGTTATCTATATTTTGATTTTGTGGGTTTTTGTGTTTTTTTCTATTCATCTAGACAACATGATGACATATGTTTGTTTCTCCAGCTTCTGAATATGTACATTATGCATGCTTTCCAGCTGTAGCAAATCATAATTTCCTAATATTCAGATGTAATTATACAAAACACACATGCTTTGAAAGTATCCTCATGAATTAGGCCTCATTAAAAAATAAGACTGTCTTTCTTAGAATTATTACCTTTACACTTTTATTCAACTGACACCTAATATTTCAAGCATCTATTTTTACTTGTAAGCAACAGAGTGTGACTATATAGGGGTCATTTCAGTGTACAAATGATATACATGAGAAAGAATGTAGAAATGATAGTATATTCTAGGTTTTGCAAATAAAACAAAACCTCTAGTTGGAGACAGTAGTAATTAATTGTCTACATTTTCTAGCATTGCCCCTACAATCTGTAAGAGCTCTGAAGTTAATAAAATAGGCTATGGAATTTCACTCAGTTTAAAACATAGCATAAAAATTTTTTAAAGAAAGGAGAAACTTTCATAAAAAATAAGATATGGCACATTGACTTCTGACATAGAAAATTTATCAGAGATTAAGCTGTATAACTGCCTATTCAGACATCAGAATGTGAAGGCAGCTTTCACACATCAAAATTTCATGTTTACAAAGATAGTTATTTAGCTGGCAGAGCTGTGAAAAATGTTTAAAAAAATGTCCAGGTTCCAAAATTAAAATTTTCACTATTAATGCAATGAAAAATGTGCATTTTCAAAACTGAGTTTATGAATGGAAGTTGAGATAGGTAAAAATTAGACTAAAAGAACTGTATGTTAGAATCGGTAAATCAACAGCTGCATGATTTCAGTATTCCGGCCCCAATTACACAGTGTTGTTCAGCCATCAACAAAATCATCTGAATGAAAGGAGAGGTTTTATTAAAAATTCAGATGTAGCATAAAGGACAAAATAGGTGAAATTATTCAAAATCTCAAAGAGGCACGTTCTAGGATTTGCTAGTAGGATTTTTTAAAACTGTATAACTGAATATAAAAGTTTAAATCTAGCCAGGTGTTGGTGGCTCATACCTATAACCTTTGCTACTTAGCAGGCTGAGATCTGAGGATTATGGTTTGAAGTCACACCAGATAAGAGAGTCCATGAGACTCTTATCATCAATAAACTATCAAAAAGCCAGAAATGGAGCTATGGCTCAAGAATTAGAATGCTAGCCTGGAGCAAAAGAAGCTCAAGGACAGGGATCAGGGCCTGACTTCAAGCCCATGTCTAGGACAAATAAAAATCTTCAAGCTTAGCGGGGTGCCGGTAGCTCATGCCTGGAATACTAGCTACTCCGGAGGCTGAGATCTGAAGATCATTGTTCAAAGCCAGCCTGGGCAGGAAAAGCTGTGAAACTCTTATCTCTAATTAACCAAAAAATCGGAAATGGCACTGTGGCTCAAGTGGTAGATTGACCCTTTTGAGCTGAAGAGATGAGGGACAGTGGCCAGGCCCAGAGTTCAAGCCCCACGACAGGAAAAAAAAAAAAGAATACCTGCCAGGTCATGGTGTCTCTCATCTATAATCGTGACTACTAAGAGGATGAGAACCAAGGACGAGGGTACAAACCTGCTCCAGCAGACAAATCCTCAAGTCCTCAAAATTCTTAGACTCAATAACTAGCAAATAGCTGGATGTGGAAGTTTGTATGAGTGGTAAGGCACCAGCCTTGAGTGGAAAAAGCCAAGCAATAGTATAAGGCTTTTATTTCAAACCCTAATACTAGCACCAAAAAAGACATAATTAAGAACCTAGTAGATAGTGGAAGTCACTGGAAGTCTGCTAAGCCACTGACTATAAAGTATTTCAATTAAAGATAAGCCCTTAGAGTATTCTAAAGGGAAAGAACTTAGAATACTGCAGAAACTATATGCTTAGTAAAATAAAAATTAAAAAAAACCTATAACAGTCTTTTTTATGAAACAAATCAGGGGAGCTAAATACATTTTCTTAAGTAATAGATTGGTACATACTGAAATAAAACATTATGCTAAGAATACTGTTAGTTTAAGACTGCTTTGTTGTCACTTAATCTATTTTAAGTAGTTTTATGAAAAAAACAAACGTAGTTTGTTGCATTACTATCTTCTGTAATACCACTGGAATTAGTTAACTTGTTTTATATATTTTTCTGTGGAAGTCCTAAACTGCCAATGCCCATGATTGAGAATTTATTTTATTTTTTATTTATTTTACTTATTAATAAGTTTTTTATTGTGAAAATATCATACAGAGGCGTTACAATTACATGAGCAAGGTAATGAGTCTATTTCCTATCAAGCATTTTTGCCTCTTCCTTTGTTTCCTGGGAAAAGTGACATTGACAATTCAGTTAAGAGGAAGTCATTTCTAAGTATGGAAGATCCCTAATCCAGTGGGACTAATGTCTTAATATAAATAATATTTGGGCAAAAGTATACACTCAAGGAGAAAGGCAGATGTCATGGTGTTGTCTTTACAAGGTAAAGAATGCAATAGATTGTCAGAATACCACCAGAAATGAGTTGAGTAGGATCAATTGGATCTTCTTGAATAGTGTCCAGAAGAAACTAACACTGCTGATAGGTTTGATTTTGAATGTTCAGGTTTATATGAGGATATGAATTTGTGTTATAGTTCATTCAGTCTGTGGTAGTGTGTATGATTAAGTGAAGATGACTAATAATTATCCACACAAGTCTATTGTACTCCCAACAGAAAAAGATATATATATATATATATATATATATATGTGTGTGTGTGTGTGTGTGTGTGTGCATATATATATATATATATAATACAATTGCTAGTATATCATATAATGTCAAAATTTGTAGCATATACTTAGGAAGAGAGAATTTGTTCATAACTATAATACAGTTGTTATTTAATTATGACTGAAAGATGAGCATTGACATCATCATATGGAGAGAAAGAAAAATCCAGATAGTGGAAACAAAATAATAGAATTTCAAAAGTACATGAGTGTGAGAATTGAACGAAGTGATAATTCCCGGCAGACTTTGTGAAGAGAAACAGATATCCTCAGAATAAGCAGTTGTCTATGATAAATGATAAATTCCATCGGTGTTCCAAAATTGAATCTGTAACCAGTTGAAGAATCAAAATCGGATGAAATAATATGATGTCTCTTCAAGTTTGTAGCATTTGATAAAATTAATAAAGTCAGGTATATGATTTAATATGCTGGGAAACACAAAGGAAGTGTTCCTTTCAGGATGGAACTGACTTACCATACATGGCCAGAAAGTGGATGCAGAAACATTGTGTTAAACAAATTTTGCTAATATCTATTGTATCACATTTTTTTGGTTATCAAGTGTGAAAAAATGTAAGAAGTCTCTAGGACTCTCAGTTATAATACAAATAATATTGGAAGATACATAAAAATTGTGTCTTTGATATAGACAGAATGTCCAGTATCCGTAAGCAGGAATTCTGGGTCTATCTCTGGAGGAGTCTTATCTGCTGCATCTACAGAAATGAACAAAAGATGTGTCCCCAAATCTCCTAAATCCAGTGCTTTAATAAATGGAGAGAAAAATGAAATAAGCAGATAGACTTCATTGCAAATGTCATAAGATATATAAAGCAGAATAGAATGGTATTAAAGTGACCTGGGGCATACACTAAGTTGAGAAGCACTCAACTTAAAGTAAGAAATTATCTGAGTCAAAGTCATTTATGTGAAAATCTCAGGGTAAAGAGCTCAGTCTGAGTGTAGGAAAACTAGAACAAACGTACAAATTAAACAATATTTTAGAGAAGAGTAAGAAGGATTGGGAAGCCAGATAAATGGATAAAGAAAATAGAGAAAAAACATACTAAATGAAATACCAAGAAATAAAACAGAAAAGCTTAGTACGTGGATATTTTAGTGCATATTTTCCAAGTGAATATTTTAGTAATTTAGTTCTAGCTACATGAAAATATTCATGAAAATATGGCCGTGAGTTGTCATAGGTTCTTACAAAATTCTACATTCTCAAGATCAGAAACTGGATCCACTAATGTAAAGTACTATCTCTTTTCTGTGTGCTTAAGTAATGTTTGATGCTACAAATGATACAGGGAAGATATTTATAAGATCTTTAAAAGAATACATACTAGCAAGCTGTGTTTTTTCATTTTTTATTGTGAAAATACTGTACAGATGAGTTACAATTACATGAGCAAGGTAATGAGTACATTTCTTATCAACCATTATTGCCTCTTCCTTTGTTTCACCTTCCTATCCCTTCCCATCTCCGCCCCCCTTCCCTGTTCCCTCCCCTTCCCTCTTCCCCCCTCCCTTTCCCCCAGCCAAAGTTGTAAAGTTCGTTTTTGGACATGAAATTCACATGCAATATATTATCTCCTTTCATTGTATACATTTTAGTGCTTTGGAAGTGAATTGTACAATCATAGGTTTTCCAAGCCTAATTTTCACAAACTTGCATTTCTTCAAATAGAAATGCTATAAATTTTAGAACAGATATTAAAATAGGTATAAAATTGAGTTACAGGAATTTGTCCTGCATACATCTTCTATAGGGTGTCTTTTCACAATTTGTTTTGGGGAATTATTTCCAGGTTCTCACTCATACTGTCCAAGTACACTGTCTATGAACTACATTCCTGATCCATACAAGTTGTTTTACTTCTCCTTAATACATACATAGAAGTGTAATGGCTAGAACATATACAATTCTCTTTGACCTTTTGAAGACTTGAAAACTTGCTTGCTAAAATGACTGCAGTATTACCCAAATAATTCTGCTATGCAGAGTATATGAATTTCTCCACAAATGCATTAGTATATTTTGTGTCATCTTTTTATATTATGGTCATACTAGTGAGTTTTCTTTTTCTTTTTTTCTTAGACACTAAAGAGGAGCTTAATTCATATGCTCCTCCTATTGACTATTAATTTACATATGTTCTTTATAGAAATATCCTGTTCGGGAAAAATTCATACAGAATTAGAAGTATAAAATACTTAAGATTCAGGATCATTGTACCATTAACATTTTAGCATTAACAAATATGTGCCCTCTATCTGTTGGATATGTTTTCACTAGTTTCATAGAATTAAGAAAGGTTATCAGTTGATATTAGTTTAATCTTGCTTTTCTTTAGCCACTAATGCTTTCCATGTCAAAATTTTGGAAACCTTTACGATCCATTGTCATGAATTTTTACATTTATGTTTTGTAGGTTTTTACAACTCACATTTAGTTTGATAATCATTTTTTTTAGTTTAAATTTTTGTATAAGGTTTGAGGTAGTAGTCTAAGATCATTCTTTAAAACTAGAGAAGCAATAGTGCCAATACACACATTTAAAATTCTATTTTTATTTCATTAAGTCATGGCATCCTTTTCAAAATTTATTGACAATAAAACTAAGAATTTATTTTTGATAAATCTGTTACATTCTTCTATGTATCGGTTCTTTCACTAATAAACATGGTAATAAGATTCAAATCTAGTATGAGTGCTCAAGCTACACCATTTTACAAGATTGTTCTGACTGATCTGTATTCCTTGAGTTTACATACAACTTTATTGAGCAGGTGGACCAATATACTACAGATTGATAGTCACTCATATTTTGTACCTTGTGAACACACAAGACTCCAGATATTATATAGGGAAAAAATGTCTTTAGAGAATGCTTAAAACAACTAAAATTAATTTAGAAATGAGTTAAGATTTAGATAACACTATAGCATAATAAAGTTGAATGATAACGACTTGAGCTGTACTACAGAGGAGAGTGAAAGGGGATAGAATGATGGACCACCTAGGAGCTGTACGTCATTGTGATTGTGTTTCAAAACTAAAAGACTTCAGAGAAGAGAAGAAGGAAAATAATTAAAGTGTCCTTAATCAAGTTTTTTTTAATCCACCTAATAGTGTGGACTGAGAGTCAGAGAAGATGGGAAAAATAAAATAGAAAGTAAAGCATTGTATAGACCTCTTACAATGTAAATAAATTGTAATAGGAATATGATAATTAATTTCCAAAGAAATAAAGGAAACAATAGGTAAACTCTAAAGGCAAAAAGAATGAAGAGAGAAAAGAAGCAAAGTTAAACCTTTATCAATAACAAACACAAGAATTTGGAAGTGAAAAAGCAGTGGAAATCTTCTAAATAACAATAAAATAACAATAAAAATTGCTAACGTGGATAAAAAATGGATCACATTGTATCATATATAATTTTGAAAAAACATACTAGGAATGAAAATTTAAAAGTCATAATTTAAAACACTATTTACATTATAACTACACAGTATAGTTCAGTGGTAAAATTTTGACATACCATATGTGAAATAATGCTGTTATCTCCCAAGAAATACAAAGTACACACAAAGCACAAATACACACAAACCACATAAACACACACACACACACACACACACAGCACATACACACATTTGGAATATTGATATCATAATATTAAATAGAGGAAAATATTACAAATAATAAAAATAGGTTAATATATGAAATCATACTATTGCTCGTACTATTTAAACGTTTAGTAGAAATCAAATAGTCACAATATACTTGGATTCTTATAGATTAAGTAAAATGAAAATTAAGAAACAGAAGACATGAGAATCTTGCAAATAAGTTTTAAATAATAAACATTTTGAAACATGTATCCTTTTATTTTGACAAGAGATTAATGTTACTGGTGTTTTAACCTCAAGTTTTAGAATATGATAACCAGGTGCTCTATATCTCACTACTGGTGGCTATATCTCTAAACATTTCACTCTACATACTTTTATGATAAGGTCTCATAGTTTCTCAGGCTCTCCCGAATTACAAACCCTATTTTCAGTTCCTACCATAGGTAGAAAATGGAAGCCACAAATCACCATGACAAGCTCAACCGTTTTTTATTCAAGTACAAATATTTACACAAAAGTAACCAAGAAATGAAGCCTTTCTTAATATAGTATGTGGTTCTTTTTTTTTTAATTTAATTTAATTTTATTTGTGAACATAATGTACAGAGGAGTTACAATTACATGGGCAGGATAATGCGTACATTTCTTACCAAGCATTGCAGCCTCCTCCTTTGTTTATCCTTCACATCCCTTCCCAGCCTCCCCCTCCCCCCCAATCCCAATCGTTCTTCTACCCCCCTTCCTCCCCCCGCACTGACGATGTAGAGCTCGTTTTGTACATGACAACTTGTACTTCTCATTGTTGCAACAGGTCCACCTGTATCCTTAAACAACTGGTTTTTGCCCATCTCCTCCACAAGTTATACTGACATCAAATATAGTGAAAGCAGGGGTTATATTGTGGGGGAGGGATATACAAAGCAACAAAGAGATAATCTTATAAACACGTTAGAAACACATGCATGAAAGAAAAAAACATTAAAATACACATCTAAGGGTTCATTTTCGGAGGTTCCTCAAAAGACTTCACATAGAACTCCCCTATGACCCAGCAATCCCACTTTTGGGCATTTACCCAAATGTTTACAAACAAGACCACACTAAAGCTACCAGCACAACTATGTTTATTGCAGCATTATTTACCATAGCAAATATATGGAACCAATCCAGATGCCCCTCAGTAGATGAATGGATCAAGAAAATGTGGTATATATACACAATGGAATTCTATGCCTCCATCAGAAAGAACGACATTGCCCCATTTGTTAGGAAATGGAAAAACTTGGAAAAAGTATGTGGTTCTTGAAAATAGAGTAATTATTTGTTACCTGGAAAAATATGTTTAGAACTATAAGAAAATCAATTTATTTAAATTCACCAACCATATAAAAATTAAGAAAATAATTTTAAATATTCACATATGAAGTATTTTAAAAGCAACATACATGTCTCTGAATAATTTACATGTGCAACAATCGTGCAAAATTAAATTAATCCTACAACTCTGAAAAAAGAATTATCCTAAAGAAACAAGAAAATAAGTAATCAAGATCAAAATTTGAAATATAGAAAATAAAATGCAGTGTACTCTTTAGTTGACTTAAGTAACTGTAAACACTTCTTATATCAATTTTATAATAAAAATGCATGAACAATGAAAGCAAAAGTACATTTGATCAATAGAAACAGCTAAAGCATCAATAATTGTTTGAGTATACAAAAAAATCGATGGAGGGGATAACAATGTTCCTTCCAAAAGAAATGTACTCATTACCTTATTTGTGTAACTGTAACCCCTCTGTACATTACGTATACAATAAAATTATATTTAAATTAAAAATAAATAATATAGCAATTAAGAATTCTTAGAAGTCATTAGTTAAAAACTTTATAAAAATCTGCCCCAAGTACCCAAGGAATATACTTTGATGATACTACCCTTTGAAGGGCTGAGTATGTAGCCCTGTGTAAAACACTGAGTGCACAGCACCCTTTGAAAAATTCAGCACATAGCACAGTTTTGTAGGACTCAGCACATACCACCTTGTGGAAGAAATCAGCACACAGCACTATTTGAAAGACAATACAGAGCACACTGTCTACAGGACTCGGCAGACAGAACTCACCTCATCCTCCTCTTCTCAAGGATGCAGCACATTGCACCCATTGGGATAACTCAGCACACGGCCCTCTTTGAAGCTCTCAGCAAAAGTACCCTGTGTAAAGGACTGGGCCCACAGCCCCCATTGAAAAACTCACCTGTCCCTCCCTTCTCAAGGGGTCAGCACATAGCACCACTTGGGATGAATTAGCACACTGCACTTTTGAAGGACTCAGCATAAAGTATATTGTATAATGGACTCAGCACACAGCACCCTTTGAAAAACCCAGCACAGAGCACTCTTCTCCAGGACTCAGAACATAGCACCCTTTGGGATGAATCAGCACACAGCATGGTTTTTGAAGACTCAGAAAAAACACGCTATATGGGAAGGACCCAGAAAACAGTACCCTGTGAAGGACTCAGCACATACCTTTATGTCACAAGTTCAGCTGTCATTAGAATTAGGGTGCTTTCTTCAGTATCATCATTTTTCAGAAACACTTCACAAATCCTACTAGTTCACATTTAGCTAATGTGTGTTTTATGGGGGAAGGTCAGCTGGGGGTCTTGAACTCAAAGCTTGGGGCCCATGTCCCTGAGCTCTTTGTTTCAATGCTAGAGCTCTACCACTTTGATTCACAGCTCCAATTTTGGTTTGTTTGTTTTTTTGGATTGTTCTTTGACAGGCCTTATGGTGATCAGGAAGGACAAGTTGGGCAAAGGCTCTTAGCTGGGCCTGGAGCTGACTTCTCACTTCCTTGTGTCCCTGGGAACAGGGCCTCCTGGAGCTCTCTTGGCCTAGGGTGGAACAGATCTGCTCTGGAATCAGCACTCAGGGTGAGTGAAAGTCAGGTTGGCCCTGGTCACTTCCCCAAATAGAACTCTAGGGGAGGATAGTCCCCCACAATGGCACAGGGACGCATATTCCACGTCTGGCCACGAAGAGGCAGGAGTTGCCCACCAAAGGGATTGTATTTACTCTTGTTTCCCTGGGGCCCCCATCATGCTTTGAAGCCACCCTGGACAGGAAAGCCCTTGAGACTTACCTAAAATTAACCATCGAAAAGCAAGTAGGGTTGTGGCTCAATTCACACACACACACACACACACACACACACACACACACACACACACACACACACACACACGACATGCATGGAAAATCAAAGATTTCTGCACTGCAATCTTTGGGTATTCTCTACCTTTTCCCCACTGTGTCTGGTGGCTGTTGGCCTAGGTGTCTGATGCATCCAACACCACCTTGCATCTTTAATTTTGGGGAACAGAATGGCTAGAAGGTCAGCCTTCCCAATCCCAACTCCTTGATTGGGTCAAGGTCTATCCAGGGCCTTTGGGTCTCCTTTTACAGACTCACCAAGATGCCTTCAAAAGGTATCAAATGCTGGGAACTGGTGGCTCATTCCTGTCATTCTAGCTACTCTGGAAGCTGAGATCTGGAAGATCACTGTTCAAAGCTAGCCTGGGCAGGAAAGTGTGTGAGACTCTTATCATCGATGAACCATAAGAAAACAAGAAGGGGTCCTGTGGCTCAAGTGGTAGAGTGCTAGCCATGAGAGAAAGAGCTCAGGGACAGTGACCAGGACCTGAGTACAAGCCCCAGGACTGGAACAACAAATCTTTATTGGAGGCTTGTTCTCCCTTTGAGAACATGTATTCTTTGTGATAAGCATAACATGGCCCTCTTCTCTGGCCACCAAAAGTCCATTAAATGTCCCTTGAATATTGGCCACCTCCCGGCAGCCTTTGCCCTACCCGACCCGCAGTTTACCCTTCCCATGACTCAGCAGATGGAAGCCTGAGAGAAGGACACCTGTCCACCTACTTTCGGTGGCTGCTGAGGCTTTGGAGAGATATTATGTCACACAGTCATCATCTGCATCAGTCTACAGAAGAAAGGGAGGGAGCGCTCCTCACCTGAGCCCATGAGCTGTGGGTGGCTCTGGATGTGGGGCAGCTGTGGCAGAATGTGCCACATTGGGTCTGCCTCTCTAGGTGCTGCTGCAGGGCCTCCTTCTTGGAACTCAGCCGCTAATTGTAGGTGATGTGCCGCTCACGGGTGGCTCTGAGCTCCTGCAGCTGGGCCAAGCACTGCTCCTGCTGGTCCTGAGATGCTTGACTTTCTTTCTATCTCAGCCATTTCTTTCCATTCCTCTATCTTCTCCTTTCTGTGGACCAGCTGTTCCTGCAGGTGTTTCTTCACCTGCTGCTCTGTGTCCAGGATGCTGGCGAGCTCCTCCTTCTCACCACTCACCCCGTGGAGAGCGTCCCACAGCAGGGCCAGCTGCTCCTCCAGCTGTCCGTCACACACATATGTGCATCATGGGGTCTCAGGGATCTCCTGCCAATCCTTGGCCTTTTCCTCCAGTCTCCACCATTGCTCCTGCTGCTCCGGGTTCTGGAGATGGAGCCTCTGGTTTTCCTGGACCTGGATGTGAAGTTATTCCTCCCGGTTTGTCAACTCCATCTGCGTGCAGTAGTCGTGGGCCTGTAACTGCCACTAGACCTGAGATGGGCCATGGTTCCTCCAGCCTGTTCTCTAGGCTGAACACCTGCCTTGCCCCTTGCTCCTTCTCCTCTGTCAGTTGGTTTACCCGCTGGGTCAGCTGCCAGGTATCTTACTTCCACGTGGACCTCTCAATGCTCAAGTCTTCTGTGAAGGTGTCTGTCTCTAGATTCGCTGTGCTCACTAGTCAGCTCACGTTGTCCAGTAGTCTCTTCAGTAACTCATGCCCCACCAGTGCTTGTTGGAACTTGCAGATTCCTTTCTTCCAGTTGTCCAGAGCACTTCCAGCTTCTCCTATAACTTTGAGTTCTCTTGCTCCAGGTCATCAAAACTTCTGGCCTTTTCCTTGAGCAGAAGGGTCACATCATGCAGCTGTTCAAAGAACATTTCAGTCTGATTCTGTGATCAGTAACCACAGAATCCGACATCTCCAGCTCTGCCCTGCACTGCTCTGCGGCCTGCAGGCTGCTGGTGAGAGCTTCGTGCTCCCTTTCTGTGTCATCGGTCGCCTGCTGCAGGAGGGATTGTAAATTGCTTTCTGCCGAAACCAACCTCTGTATGGGTGCATTGTGGATCTCTAGCTCTATTTTAGATGCTGCACGCACCTGGGCTATCTTCTCCCTCTCTTTCTCCCGTTGATCTTGAAGGTCTGTCTTTTGCTGCTTCAGTGATTGGATCTCAGCATAGAGTGCCTGATTTCTTCTTTGCTGAGATCCACGTGTCGTTAGCACTTCTGTAGGTCCTTGTTGGTATCAGCACCATTGACACTCTGAAACCTCGTGGCTGTTACTAAGTCCAAAGGCACGGGAAGCCCTTGGTGGGCATCACCTTTGGCCGGACCTTCCATTGAATCACGCTCCCTTGTGGTGTGTTTCTTGGGGATCCTTCCTTTTTTCATATTCTTTGTTTTCTTGAATCTTACAGGTCTGTCAAGAGGATTCTTCTACCGGTGTTCTGGCAGCAGTTTCATGCCCGTAGCTTTCTCATGGAGTCTTGTTGTTTCAGACATCTGAGTGCTGAGATGGGAAAGATGGGCTGACCACGTTCCCAGCCTCTGGGAATTCCCCTCTTCTCCCACTAACTGATTAGGATGTCAATTTCGTACTCTACTCCAGTCACCTGGAGTCTCTTGCTCACCACTTAGCTAACTCTACAATCCTCAACTGCTGGTAGTGGTGTCAACCAACAGAGGGAATCCCGGTGCTTCTGCGCAGCATGGAATGTGGGTGTGACCACCATTCTTGTATCCCATTGGTCAGAAAGAACCATGAAAGAATGGAGGTGTGACCAGAATACTGTGATGCAGCCAGAATGGGCGGAGTCAAGATGAGAGCAGTTTCCCAGGAAAATGTCCAATTCAGTTGGGAACAAGAAGGTGACCTGCTTTAGCTGGATGGTTGCACAGATTGTTCTGTATGTCTGTTTGTTTTCAGTCCCGGACCTTTAACTCAGGATCTGGGCACAGTCCGTGAGTTGCATTTGCTCAAGGTTAGCCCTCAACCTCTGGAGCCATACAGCTCTACTTCTGGCTTTCTTGGCACTGAAGTTGGACAGGAGTCTCAAGGATATTCCTGCCTAAGGTAACTTTGACCATGATCCTCCTATCACAGACTTGTAAGTATTAAGGAGGACTGCTGAGAGGCGCAGGCGCCTGCCTAATTGTTGGTCTTGCTGATGTTCTTGGACAGACCTGTGAGTTCCCTGTGCTGGAGATTAAATGGTGGAAGGTGGAGCCCACAGTTTGAATCCTGGTCCTGCCACCTCCAAAAGTCAGGAGATCCTAAGAAACTCATTCTTATCCATATGAATACCAATGGAATGTGATATATGTCATGATTGAAAGGGCACTTCTTGAACTATTCTAGGATAACATAATACACAATTATATCCTAGGACTCTGATCGATTTTTTTATATTTAATTTTATTTTATTTGTGAACATACTGTACAGAGGAGTTACAATTACATGGGCAGGATAATGCATACATTTCTTACCAAGCATTTCAGCCTCCTCCTTTGGTTTATCCTTCACACCCCTTCCCAGCCTCACCCCTCCCCCACAATCCCAATCCTTCTTCTACCCCCCTTCCTCCCCCCGCACTGATGTTGTAGAGCTCATTTTGGACATGACAACTTGTACTTCTCATTGTTGCAACAGGTCCACCTGTATCCTTAAACAACTGGTTTTTCCCTCTCTCCTCCACAAGTTATACTGACATCAAATATAGTGAAAGCATGGGTTATACTGTGGGAGAGGGACATATAAAGCAACAAAGAGATGATCTTATAAATGCGTTAGAAACACATGCATGAAAAAAAACATTAAAATATATATCTAAGGGTTCATTTTCCTGACATCACATTATCTGACCTTTTCAGCTTGACTCATACATATACTAGATATTGCAAATAAGGGAAACCATGGGACCTATGTTTCTTTGGGCCTGGCTTACTTTACTTAATACAATTTTTTCCAAGTTTTTCCATTTTCTAACAAATGGGGTAATGTCATTCTTTCTGATGCAGGCATAGAATTCCATTGTGTATATATACCACATTTTCTTGATCCATTCATCTACTGAGGGGCATCTGGGTTGGTTCCATATCTTAGCTATGGTAAATAATGCTGCAATAAACATTGTTGTGTTGGTAGCTTTAGTGTGGTCTTGTTTGTAAACATTTGGGTAAATGCCCAAAAGTGGGATTGCTGGGTCATAGGGGAGTTCTATGTGAAGTCTTTTGAGGAAACTCCATACAGCTTTCCAAAGTGGTTGAACAAGTTTACATTCCCACCAACAATGAAGTAAGGTTCCTTTCTGTCCACATCCCCTCCAGCATCTTGATTTTTGCCGTTCTAACTGGGGTGAGGTGATATCTCAATGTTGTTTTGATTTGCATTTCTTTTATAGCTAGGGATGTTGAACATTTCATGTGTCTATTGGCCATCCTTCTTTCTTATTCAGAGAAGTTTCTCTTTAAGTCTTTTGCCCACTTATTTATTGGGCAGTTGTTTCTTTGAGGATTTGTTGTTGGGGGGTTTAATTTTTTAAGTTCCAAGTATATTTTAGATATGAGACCCTTGTCCGTTGTATGGCTAGTAAAGATTTTCTCCCAATCCATGGGCTTTCTATTAATCTTTCTAGCTATGTCATTTGCCCTGCAGAAGGTCTGCAACTTTATGCAATCCCATTTGTCCAACGTTTCTTTGATTTGTTGTGTTTCCGGTTCTCTATTCAAAAAATTTCGGCCTGAGCCAAGGAGACCTAGGGTTTCTCCTATTCCATCCTGTAATGTTTTCAGAGTGTCTGCTTTGACTTCAAGGTCTTTGATCCATTTGGAGTTGATTCTGGTGCAGGGTGATATATACGGATATAGCTTTAATTTTCTACATGTAGTTAACTAATTTTGCCAGCACCATTTATTGAAGAGGCTGTCTTTCTCCCATTCTATTGTTTAAGCTCCCTTATCGAAGATTAGATGGCTATAGGTCTGTAGGTTAATTTCTGTGTTTTCAGTTCTATTCCATTGGTCCTGAGTTCTGTTCTTATGCCAATACCAAGGTGTTTTGATTACTATGGCTTTATAGTAGAGTTTGAAATTTGGTATTGATATTCCTCCAGCAGTATTCTTTCCGTTGAGGAGCGTTTTTGCTATTCGGGGTCTTTTATTGTTCCATATGAATTTTTCGATTGCCTCTTCCATTTCCTTGAAGAATGAGGTTGGAATTTTGATAGGTATTGCGTTGAATTTGTAGATAGCCTTGGGAAGTATTGCCATTTTCACGAAGTTAATCTTTCCAATCCAGGAGCATGGGAGGCTTTGCCATTTTTTTAGTTCTGTGTTGATTTCCTTTTTCAAGATTTAAAGTTTTCATCATAGAGGTCCTTCACTTCTTTAGTTAATTCCTAGGTATTTTATTTTTTGTGGTAATTCCTAGGTATTTTATTTTTTGTGGGGCTATTACAAATGGAGTTGCTTTCCTAATTTCAGCCACACTTTTCTCGTTGTTGGCAGACAGAAAAGCCATTGATTTTGGGGGGTTAATTTTATAACCTGCTACTTTGCCAAAGTTTTGAATCAGCTTGTGTAATTTGGGAGTGGAGTCTATGGGATTCTTTAAATACAAGATCATGTCATTTGCAAAGAGGGAGAGTTTTATTTCTTCTTTCCCTATTTGGATCCCCTTTATGTCTGCATCTTGTCTTATTGCTATATCTACACATTCTAATACTAGATTGAAGAGAAGTGGAGAGTGTGGGCATCTTTGTCTTGTTCCTGAGTTAAGAGGAAAAGGCTTTAGTTGTTCAACATTGAGAATAATGCTGGTTGTAGGTTTGTCATATACAGCCTTTATTATATTGAGAAATGTTCCATGGATTCCTAATTTTTCCAAAACCTTCATCATGATGGGGTGTTGGATCTTGTCGAATGCTTTTTCTGCATCTATTGAGATAACCATGTGGTTCTTATTCTTGCTCCTGTTGATGTGATGAATAATATTAATTGATTTGCATATATTGAACCAGCTTTGCATCCCTGAAATGAATCCTGTTTGATCGTGGTATATGATTTTTTGCATGAATTGTTGAATTCCATTGGCCAAAATTTTGTTGAGAAGTTTTGCATCAATATTCATCAAAGAAATTCTCTTTCTTTGATGAGTCCCTGCCTGGTTTTGGGATGAGGGATATGATGGCTTCATAGAATGTGTTCAGTAGTGAGCTTTCTCTATCAATTTCATTGAAGAGTTGGAGGAGTATTGGTGTGAGCTCTGCTTTGAAGGCCTTGTAATATTCCGCTGTAAAACAATCTGGTCCTGGACTTTTCTTAGCTGGGAGGTCTCTTATTGCTGTTTCTATTTTAGTGCTTAATATGGGCCTGTTAAGATAGTTTAACTCATCTTGGTATAGTTTTGGCATGTCAATATTTGCTAGGAAAAGGTCCATTTCTGTCAAGTTCTCAAACTTATTAGCATAAAGTTTTGAGAAGTATTCCCTTATAATGTTCTGAATCTTGGTTTTTTCCGTGGGGATGTTTCCATTCTCATCTCTGAGTTTAATAATTTGGGTGTGTTCTCTCATTTTTCTGATAAGATTTCCTAAGGGTCTGTCAATTTTGTTAAGTTTTTCGAAGAACCAACTCTTTGATTTGTTGATTCTTTCTATAGTATTTTTGGATTCTAATTCATTTAATTCTGATTTAATTTTGATTATTTCTTTCCATCTACTGGATTGGGGTTTATCTTGCTGCTCTTTTTCAAGAAGGTTTAGATGTGTCATTAAATTGTTAGTTTCAGATCGCTCCAATTTGTTGATGTAGGAGCTCAGAGCTATAAACTTGCCTCTGAGTACTGCCTTTGCTGTGTCCCATAGGAGCTGGTAATTTGAGTGTTCATTTTTGTTGAATAGCATGAACATTTTAATTTCCTTTCTAATCTCTTCCATGACCCACTTATGATTCAGCAGTGTGTTGTTCAGCCTCCATGTGATGCCGGACTTTCTTTGGTGGCTTTTGGTGTTGAGTTCTAATTTTATTTCCTTCTGGTCAGAGAGGATGCAAGGAATAACTTCAATGTTTCTTAATTTAGACAAGTGTGATTTATGGCCTAAAATGTGGTCTAATTTAGAAAACCTTCCATGTGCTGCTGAGAAAAACGTGTATTTTGATGCTACTGGGTGAAATGTTCAGTAGATGTCTGTTAAGACTAGTTGATCTATGCAGCTGTTTAGATCTGCGGTTTCTCTGTTGAGTTTTTGCCGAGTTGATCTATCTAGTGGGGAGAGGGGTGTGTTAAAATCCCCAACAATTAATGTCTTTGGATTTATATGGGATTTGAGGGAAAGTAGTGTTTCTTTGATAAATTTGGGTGCTCCATTGTTTGGCGAATAGATATTTAGAATTGTAGTATCCTCCTGAAGGAGAGATCCTTTAATTAGTATGTAGCGACCTTCTTTATCTCTTCTCAAGAATTTTAATTTGAAGTCTATTTTATATGATATTAGGATTGGAACTCCCGCCTGTTTATGGGGGCCGTTTGCTTGGTAGATTTTGTTCCAGCCATTAACAATGAAAATGTGTTTGTTTTTATGGGCAAGATGTGACTCCTGCAGGCAGCAGATAGAAGGGTCTTGTTTTTTAATCCAACTAGACAGTCTATGTCGCTTAATTGGAGAGTTCAGTCCGTTAACGTTAAGAGATAGGACTGAGAGGTATTTGGGAGTTCCTGCCATGTTATCCAACTTCTTGGGGACTGCAAAAACTGGGTTCTTCCTATGGTTCTTGTATTGTCAGTTTGGGTGCAGTTTCTTGGCCTTTATTGTGGTCTTGTTGGTTTTCTATGTGTAGGACATCTTTAAGAATATTTTATAGGGCTGGTTTGGTGGAGATGTATTGTTTCAATTTTTCTTTGCTTTGGAAGTTTTTTATTTGGCCTTCAGTTATGAAGCAGAGTTTAGCTGGGTACAGTATTCTTGGTTAATAGTTGTTTGTTTTTAGGGCATGGCATACATCATTCCAGGCTCTTCTTGCTTTGATTGTCTCTGCTGAGAAATCTGAGGTGATTCTAATTGGTTTCCCTTTATAGGTGATTACCCTTTTCCCCTTGACAGCTTTAACGATCTTTTCCTTGGTCTGAGTTGATCCTGTGTGTATTATAATGTGATGGTGGGATGTCCTATTCTGGTTTGGTCTATTTGGGGTTCTAAAAGCTTCTTGTATCTGAATAGGCCTATCTTTTTGTATGTTTGGGAAGTTCTCTGCTAGGATCCTGTTAAACAAATTTCCTATACCATTAACTTCTGTTTCTAGGTGTTCCTCTACACCCATTATCCTTAGATTAGGCCTTCTGATGGTGTCTTCCAGGTGTTGGATAGATCTATCATATTTCTTGGACTTGTCTTGGATGGTTGTATGTTCTTTCTCTATAATATCTAGGCTGTCTTCAATACCTGAGATTCGATCTTCTGCATGGTCTAACCTGCTGTCAAGACTCTCTACTTTGTTTTTTTTATCTCTTTTCCTTCTAATTGGTTAGCTTTGATGGCTTCAAGTTCTTTGTTGAAGTTCTGTTTTAGGTCTTGTATGAATTTCTTTACTTCCTTAATTTGGTGTTCAGTGTTTGTTCTCAAATCACCTAGTTGATTGGATATGGTTTCTTTGGACTCCCATTCCTTCTGTTGGGTTCCATTCAGCATTCCCTTTGTGGTCTCCCTGACTTCCTTCAGCTCTTTGTTAATGGATTCCATGAATGCCTTTAGTGATCTTTGTGTATTCTCTACCTGGTCTCTCAATTCCAGTATTACTCTTGATTATCTTCCTCCCGTTCGTGGGATTCCTGTAGTTCTCTTTCCTCCCGTTCGTGGGATTCCTGCAGTTCTCTTTGAGTGTTCTCAGCCTGCTCAGGCCATTCCTCCCTTTCTCTTTGAGTATTCTCAAGTTGTTCACGCAAATCCTGTATCAGTTTTTGAGTAGCTTCCTCACGCTTATGATATTCCTGTATAAGCTTTGGGATGCCTCCTCTCTCTCCCTTTCACGCTCATACAGAGTCCTTTGTAAGTTGTCAAACTTCTCATTTATCATGTTTGCCACAGTGTTTGTAGAGCTATTTGGGAACTCTCCTCTGGTTTATTCATTATCTGTTCTGACCCCTGATTATCAAGATTGGGAATTGAGATACCCGGACTTGCCATTTTTATTGTGTTTTTCTGGCTTACTCTGCCCATATGAGATGAAAATAGCACCAATTATGTGCTAGAACACTATCTTAAGGCAACCATCAACCAAAGTTTGCATTTGTACAGTCAATAGTCTACAGATACAATCTAGTTCAACAGATACATCTATTCAACATCAAACAACTATATGTTAATGGGCTTCGAACCACAGAGAAGAATTTGGAAAACCAGAAATTATTAGGGTTAGGGAGAGATGTGGGTAAAAAATAGGAATAGATTGGTGTGGGGAGGCACAGGGAGAGTTAACAATGTCCTAATCCCAATGCAGGAAATGGGTTGGGTAGGATGCAAGTAGAGAGAGAGAAAAAAAGAAGAAAGAGAAAGGGAAATGAAAAGAGACCAGAAAAAATAGAAATGTAAAAATTAATATTATTATGGAGGCTAAAAGACCATCTATATAGAGAGGAATGTGAGTATATTAAGAGAGGGGAAGGGACATAGAGGAGAAGTGAAAAACTTTAAAAAAATGCTTAAAATATTATATAGGTATAAAGAGGTAGTACTGCTATTAAGGAATTTAAGTCTCAGAGGTTTTGAATTGAGTAATAAATTTGTGGATTAAGTGTGTGCACAGTGGGGGATAGGGTCTCCTTGTTAAACACGGGTTTATCTGAGGATGTGCAGGACAAGAGTTAAGTCACATAAAGAAGATCAAAGGAGAGTAAAAGGTGAGAAGGATAAGAAAGGGAGAAAAAATCAGAAGTTCAGTAGAGCTAGACGAAAAACAAAAAGATAGTTAAGAAAGAAAAAAAAGAGAAAGACGACAAGATAAGAAAGGAAAACGCACATTCATATATTCCTAAAATAAAAATTATAAGAGGAAAAGAAAGTTACTGGAAAACAATTATTTTTTCAAAAAAGGCAAAAATTAAATATTAATAAAATTTTTAGAAAAGTAAAAAAAATTATATATATAAGTTACCAAAAAGAATAAGAAAAAAAGAAGAAAAAAAAAGTTCTTTGATTTTTTTTTATTTTTTTGGGAAGAATCCTGTATCTCCCTTTTGTCTGTAACCAGCCTCTTGTTGGAGTCTCTGGTCAGCTTAAGGTCCTGTGGCTTGATTGGTTTCTTAAGTCAGTTTGTTCGAACAGGCAGAAAAATGCTCTGCTTTACCCAAGATTTTGAGATCCCCCTTCCAGATTAGTTTAATGGGAGGGTGATCTGCTTTGAGAATCACAACAGAGGGGGATGCAGTGGTGAGGCTAGGTTCTGGGTAGAGTTGAGGCCTTTCAACAATCAGTAGCTTTTCCCTGGGGCTATTTTGTGAAAAATCTCACAGAGCCCAGCCTGGAGCCATTCTCAGGGTTTCTGTTTTTCCATTGATTGCCAAGGCTGCTAGAGGGAGGGGCAGCCTCTGGCTCTGGTTAGCCAGTGAGGAAGGCCACTCCAATGGCTGGCGCCTGAGCTGGGTGACTTTTCCCTGGATGGAGCCGAGTCTGGCAGGTCACTTCGCTGTTATGTTCTTGTGACCTGCTAAATGACTCGTTTTATTCCAAGGCCTGAGTTGGAGCTGGCAGCTCCTCCGAGCTTTCTCAGTATCCAAGGTGGAGATCACCGGTGTTGGGGGGGGAGGGTGGCCTTCCCTCCTCTGCTCCCTGAGAAGGAGTGAGGATGTCGGGCTTCTACTCATGCCGAGTATTGGATCCTGGGTCGTCTCTGGTCTGCAAACTGCAGGATGAAGATGTCTGCTCCTTGTCGGTTGTTGCTGGTGTTGAGTAGAATCCGCTTGGCCGCTGCGTCTGGCTCCTTCATCCCGAACTCTCTGTGTGAGTGCTCAGGTATGGCCCCAGCTGCAGTCTCTGCCGCGACCCTGCCGCCGCCACAGGGGCGGCTGCTGGCAAGCGCTCAGATGTGTCATCTTGCCTTGGCTTTCCCTCTCTTGTCTAACCCTCTATCCTGTGATGTCACACTTGGTGTGATTCTCTGGCTTAGGCCTGTTCACTGGAACTCTAAAACTGCTTTCTATGCGAGAGCTTGTTCAGATTCCAGCTTGTCCTCCGCCATCTTCCTGGAACCCTCTAAGTCCTTTGATCTATTTTAACTAACATGTTATGAAACTACTGCTTGAGTGACAGTGCTACTTCCGGGTTTCTAGTGGTTTTTTGGAGATAGGATTCTCAAGAACTTTCCTGCCCTGGCTGGTTTTCAACTTCGATCTTCAGATCTCAGCCTCCTGTGTAGCTTGGATTATATTTGTGAGCCACCAGTGCCGGCTTTGCCACTTTTTTATGTGCATATTTTTCCCACTTGCAAGGCTTGGAGATCTAGGATCCCAGGATCGGCTGTGGCTCCAGTGGCTGCACCCCAGCCTAGGATCATGGAAGCTGAGCAGAGGTGCCATGACCTGAGTTCAAGCACTTGGTTCGCAAAGAAAAAAAATTAGCTCCCTTGCTTGCAATTCACGCTGTTTTTCTCTACCAGGCTTTGGATTTGAACTCAGGGTCTGGGTAACTCTGTAGCACTGTGGACGAAGGGGAAGCTCACCATGCTTAAAGACAAGAAGTCGGGCCTGGTCCCTAGACCTGAATTCAAGCCCCAGCCCTGGCAAACATACTATTTATATTCATTGTAAAGATAGAATTTGTATTTACCTATAGATGTTCAGTCCATCTCCTGTTTGTTGTGGTTATTGACTGTATTTTTGTTTTATTCAATTATTTACCCTTTATTGACTGTGAGGATATGCATTCCATTTATTATACTGATGACATCCCATCACATAGTATCTAAATTTATAGATATGTTGTCCATGATGTCTGACACCCAGGACTCTCAGAGAAAAGGAAAACAGGTGTCACACTTGGCTTCTTATTCCACAATCCAATTGTTTGCAGTGCTGAGATCTGAACTCAGGGCCTAGCAGACCCAATTCATGAATGAATGTGTCAACGCGGCAACCTCTAGCCATGGAAGCTGCCAGGCAGTTCCCAGACCCTGAGATTGAGCCACAGGGTTGGACAAAATAATAATACATGGATAGGCAGGTGGCAGAATACCAATAAATATATATTTGTATAGAATTCCAGAGACATCTACTTAGGATTCAATGACATCAACTACATTCCTTCCAACTCTTAGGTATTTATTATGCTGCCATTGAAGGAATAGGATTGTTTTCATTCTTAATAAACCATTCATTAAGATCAATCAGTGTCCTAGGATCATTGCATCCCATTTTAGATTAGACTGATGCCTGCAGAAACTTATTCAATCATGAGTTTCCAAACATTCCATCGTTATTCCCGTGCATAGGAAAAAGTCTCTTGGGAAGTCTCCCAACTGATAGGTGTCAGGACCAGGATTCAATATCGGGGCCTTCGATGACATACGGGCCTGTGGCTTCCGCGATAGCCCACTAGCCTTGGCCAATGCAAAGTGAAGTAAACTTGTAGCCTTGTCATTCAGACCCAGGTTGGTCACCATGTAAAGGAATAAAATGTAAAAAATCCATCCCGCAGCTATTTTTCACTGAGGGTTTTTTTTTTTTTCTCCTGCAAGGCTTCAGGGCCTAGGATCACAGGATCGGCTAGATGCCCATGGCAGCCCACCAACGTAAAGTGATCGAAGCTGAGGTAGAGTTGCCATGAATTGAGTTCAAATCGCTTGGTTGGAAAAAATACAATAAAATAAAAAATAATAAATAATAAACTACCTTAGCTCAGAATTTGCACCATTTTTTTCTACCACAGCCGGGATTCCAACTCAGATCTGGGTAACACTATAGCACTATGGGTGTGTGGGAAGATTCACTGTCTTTGAAGACTACAAGGTCAGGTCTGCTCCCAGGTCCTGAATTGAAGGCCTCACACTGGCAAAATATATGCCCACCTATATCAAACTTAGGATCTCTATTTAAATACATGTGTGGAATGCATCATGTGTTCAATGTAGTTATTCTTTTTATTGTGTCTTAGTCAGGGATGCATTTTGTATTTTATTGAGTTATGATGACAGATATAACTGTGCTTCCAGGAATGAGAACTAATTCCCATGTCTATAGCATTGCTTAAGCCTTCTCCATCCCAGAATTTTCATAGGGCAGGAAAACAAGTGGACATATTGGATTCTCACATCTGCATTCCTCCTTTGGCAGTGTTGGGGTTGGAACTTAGATCTTAGCAAACCCAACAGGAGAAAGGGTCAAGGTGAGGATACCAGGCAGATAGCTAATATGGAACTAAGCTGTTCCCAGGAACTGAGATTGAGCCCCGGAAGTGGGAGAGAGAGAGCACAATACTAATCCATTCTTAAGCTAAAGGTAGTCTGCATATTTGTATACAGTAGGATAGATGGCGACCTGTGATGGAATCCAATATACCCCATGACTACCGATTCTTGGATCTTTCCCGATGCCTCCATTTCATGACTGTGATGATTATGGTCAACCTTCATCAACTCTTCACTGATACACAATGAGTTTTGCCTATCATTTCCTACATGCATCCTGCAGAAAGTACTCATTCAAAGATGAGATTGATCGAATTCCATGAGCTTTCCAAGTGCCAGAAAAGAGTATCTCAGGATCTCCCGCCATTCCCTCAATGGAGGGGGGCTGACCTGCATTCGACCTTGAGTTCTCTGATACCCCAACGCCTTGGGCTTCTGCGAGAGCCAGCAGAACTTCAGTCACTCCAGGTCAACTTCACTCTGCAGGCCGCCGAGTTCGGACCCAGCATGATCATCATGCAAAGGAAAATGAGCATAAAAGCACCAAGTGGAACTTCCTGCAACTTTATTTTTCCCTTCGCAGTTATTTTATTTTCCTGCAAGCCCTGGGGTCCTAGGATCCGATGATGGGTTATAGGTCCAGAGGCTGCAGCCTAAGATGATCGGAACTGAAGCAGAGTTGCCACGACTTGAGTTCAACCTCTGATTCTGTTAAAAAAAAATTATGAAGGAAGCACCCTAGCTCCGAATACGCCCCATTTTACTGCCAGAGCTGGGATTTGAACTCAGGTCTGGGTAACTCTGTTGCACTGTGGGAGAAGGAGAAGATCATCATCCTTGAAGACTACATGTTCAGGCGTGCTCCCAGTGCCTGAATTGAAGCCCAACACTGACAAAAATCATATTCCCAATAGGATCTCTATTTACATACATGTGTGGAATGCATCATGTTTCAGTGTAGTTATTTATTTTATTGTGTGTCTTAGAGATGCATTTTGTATTTTATTGAGTATGATGACAGATATAACTGTGTTGACATGCATGACAACCTATTCCTATGTCTATAGAGTTTCCTATGCCTTGTCCATCCTAGATGAGACCCAGGACTTTCACAGGACTGGAAAGCAGGTGAAATGATGTACTGCTCACATCAGGATTCATGTTTTGACAGTGTTGTTATTTGAATCTAGCAGGTCCAATTGGTGAAAGGGTCAAGGTGAAGACACTGGCCTGTGAGCAACTGAGGAGCTACACTGTTTCCAGGACCTGATATTGAGCACCAGGGAAGGCCAGGATGGCATAAATTCATAATTTAAAGATAGGACATCTATTGATGTACATGTATGGACAGCATCTTGCATTCGGTGCACTTCTCCTTAATATGTGTCTAATTCATGGAGATATTGTGTATTTTACTGAGTATGGTGACAGGTAAAACTGTGCTGACAAGGATGTCAACCTGTTCCCATGGCTATAGATTTGCCTATATAGCATGTTCCATACCTAGCTGAGAAGCAGTACTTTCACAGCACAGGAAAAGAGGAGGATCACTTGGCTTCTTACATCAGTATTCATCTTTTGACAGTGGTGGGATTTAAACTCAAGGCCTAGCAAACCCAAGTGATGAATGGGTCATTGTGAGTACACCAGCCTGTGAGCCAATAGAGTGTTAAATCCATTCCAGGACCTGAGATTGAGCCCTGCCTGGGCTGGCTTTAAACCGTGATCCTCAGATCTCAGCCTCCCGAGTAGATAGGATTATAGGCATGACGCACTGGCGCCCAGCACTAATATGATTTCTATGTACTCCTTTTTATGCGCCTGACACAAGTCTGTTTCATGCACTCATCACTGGTCACCTAGTCTTAAACAACTTTTTACAAAGTATGTTTTTCCCCATAGTGTTTTCATATTGGTCCTCTCCATCAACAAATTACTGCTCCTTGTAAGCATGCAGAGGGAAGAGCTCAGACACAAATTCTAGTATCATTATTTACTCACTACATTGACTGTTGGCCTTACATTTCTCATCTATAAATGGATGTAATCTACCAGAAATATTGAAGAATACTTTGCTTAGTCCTAGAGCAAGAAAAAAGAAAAGTGAAGAGTCCTTACATTTTCCACCTTAGCTTACAAATAAGGAAAGAATCAAATTCAGTTTGTTGGTATAAAGTCACAAATTGTTTCATGCAGAAATAAAAATAAAGTTTACCTCCTGACACTAAGGGTTGTGTCCTTTTAAGGCAACTACAGATATGTATGTGGTATTATGTAAATTGGGTCATGTGTCTACATTTGTATTGAAGGACATACTCAACATATCATTGGAAAACATTGGTTATTGAATAGTATCTATATGAGGATGTTACTTGAACTAATGACACTAACTTGAAAACTAATCTTAGTCCATCAAATTTTTCTTATTGCTTTATGTGCTGCCAAGTGTTCTTCATAAATTTATACATAGATTTTCTTCAGTGACCTGGATAGAAACTACAACTGACTAAGGATTTCTGCCTAATGAGTGAAGCATGCTTGAGGCATGTATTGTTACCTCTAGGGATATACAACTAAGCTACTGGCTATGTGGGTGGTGAAAGGCTTTCTCCTAAGTTCCCAAGGCTCGAACAAACAAGATCATTTGATAGCAAAGCACTCAGCTTATTATATTATATCTATGTGGGATAATAAACATGTGAAAATAAACGAGTTTATTTATAAGAAAACAATACCACCAAGAAAATTGAGTATACATTAGAGAGACTGCAAGAATAACGTTGGGGATTTACTGTCTCACCTGATTATGGGATTGTTATTTCTTGATATTGAAACTCTCCTCTTGTTATTCTTATTGTATGTAATCCAATGCTGTTTATTATTATGTATTCAATGTGGGAAATCTAAATTTAAAGATGTCTAAAAATTTTTCTTTTTCAATCATAACATTGCCATTATCAAGGTCACTCTGGTCATCATCATCTTCAGCAAAATTATTATTATCATCATAAGTGCTAATTATTGAAAGTCTGGTATGTGTCTATGATTTTGTATTATTTGTATTTTGATTAATAATTTTTATATTACCACTGTGCATGCATCCGTGATAAATTTTTGAATAAATAAAGAAAGAAAAAGAACTAAACCATAACAGGTAGCTTGACTATGTGAGTATAACAAATCATTGAACAGATTTTTGAAGCATTGCACATTTCTAACCAGTATGAATTAACTTCCCCTCTCCCTGTCATTACACACAAATATTTAAGGGTTTGAAATGAATTTTTTCAAGTAATATACTATAAATATTACTACAACATCATGTGTATATCTAAAATTACCTTGAAAATAATATATTCTACTTTCTATTGAAATATTAGTCATTTTACTCTAGGAAACATTTGGAAAAATAGATTATCTATTGAAATGCAAAGGGTAAAAAATAGTAGCATAAAAGTTTTAGAGGAAGTGTATATATTCAGAAATATGTGTGTGTTTGTGTGTGTGTGTGTGTGTGTGTTTGTGTATAAATGTTATGTGTAGACAGTCATACATTTTTAGAAGGAATTTGTCGTCATATATATATATATATAAATATAAATTTATATATAGAATTATGTGCATTATAGTGAAACAAACATCTTAAAACAGAATTAAAATTAAAAAATCATCAAACCAAGTGACGGTAACTCACGCCTATAATTCTAGCTCCTGTGGTGGCTGCGATCTAACAATTGTTTTCACATCTAGCCCAAACAAAAAAGTACATGTTATATTCTTATTCTCCAATTAACCATTTAAAAACAGAAATTAGCCCTGTGCTTCAAGTTGTGCAGTGCTGGCCTTGAGCACAAATAAAGCTTAGGGACAATGTCCAGGACTTGTAAACAACAACAACATGTCTCACATTAATTTCACAAAAGCATTTTTAACTGCTGTTAACATTTCTTAGAAACATGAATATATGCCCCTGGAAATTTTTAAGTAAAAAGTACAGAATATTTATGTCTATGTTAAAGACATGACTATTTAGATTGTTTAAGATATTTAGCTAATGTTTAGGAATTAAGTATAATGATAGGTAGGTAATAATTTGGAATGGTCTTTTATTCTGTTTCATGATAGTGATAAAATGATACCTGTAATGATTATATAAAATTACTCTTGCATGGTATTTGAATTATAATAAGTGATAAGTCACATCTTGCCCATAAAAACAAACACATTTTGAAAGTGAAAGACGAACAAAATCTACCAAGTAAATGACCCCCATAAACAGGTGGGAGTTGCAATCCTAATATCAGATAAAATAGACTTTAAATTAAAATTCGTGAGAAGAGAAAAAGAAGGTCGCTACATACTAATTAAGGGATTGCTCCTTCAGGAAAATATTACAATTCTAAATATCTATTTGCCAAACAACGGAGCACGCATTTATCCAAGAAAAACTACTTTCCTTCAAAGCTCACATAGATCTAAAGACATTAATTCTTGGGGACTTTAACACACAACTGTCCCCACTAGATAGATCAACTCGGCAAAAACACAATAACCTGCAGATCTAAACAACTGCAAGGATCAACTGGATTTAACAGACATCTAACGCATAATTCACCCAGCAGTATCAGAATACACCTTTGTCTCAGCAGCATATAGAACATTTTCAAAAACTGACCACATTTTAGGTCACAAAACAAAAGTCCAAATTCAGAAACATTGAAGTTATACCTTGCATTCTCTCAGACCACAGGAAATAAAATTAGAATTCAACGCCAAAAGCCACCAAAGTAAGTCCTGTAACACATGGATGCTGAACAACACACTGTTGAATCGCGAGTAAGTCATGTAAGAGATTAGAAAGGAAATTTAAGTGTTCATGATATTCAACAAAAACGAGCACACAAATTACCAGTTCCTCTGGGACACAGAAAAGTCATTACTCAGAGGCAAGTTGGAGATATATGAAACCAACAATTTAATGAGACATCTGCACCTCCTTGAAAAAGAGTAGCAAGATAAACACCAACCCAGTAGATGGAAAGAAATAATTAAAATTAAATAAGAATTAAATGAATTAGATTCAAAAAACATAGAAAGAATCAATAAAACAAAGAATTGGTTCTTCAAAATCATTAACAAAATTGACATACTCTTAACAAATCTTATCAGAAAAAGAAAACTCACCCAAAGAAATAAACTCAGAGATGAGAATGGAAACATCACCAGAGAAACAACCAAGATTCAGAACATTATAAGGGAATATTTCTCAAAACTATGCTAATAAGTTTGAGAACTTGGCAAAAATCGACGTTTTCATAGCAAATATCGACATGCTGCTGAAACTAAAACAAGATGAATTAAACCATTTTAACAGCCCATATCAAGCATTAAGATAGAAACAGCCTTAAGAGAATTCCTATCTAAAAAAAGCCCAAGACCTGACAGATTTACATCAGAATTCTACAAGGCCTTCAACGCAGAGCTCACCCCAATACTACTCCAACTCTTCAATGAAATTGAAAGTTCACTACAGAACTTATTCCATGAGGACATCAAAACCCTCATCCCCAAACCAGGCAGGTACTCATCAGAAAAGAGAAGTTTAAACACATTTCTTTGATGAACAATGATGCAAAACTTCTCAACAAAATTTTGGTCAATTGACTTCAACAATTCATCCAAAAAATAATACACCACGATCAAACAAGATTAATTTCAGGGATGCAAAGTTGGGTCAATATACGCAAATCAATTAATATAATACATTGTAACAACAAGAGCAAGGGTAAGAACCACATGGTTATCTCAATTGTTTGAGAAAAAGCATTAGACAATATCCAACAATCCCTTTATGATGAAAGCTCTGGAAAAATTAGGAATCCAGGGAACATTCCTCAATTGAATAAAGGCTGTATATGACAAACCTACAGCCAGCATTATACTTAATGGTGAAAAACTAAAGCCATTTTCTCTTAAATCAAGAAGGGGACAACGGATTGCTGGGTCATAGGGAAGCACTATGTGGAGTCTTTTGAGAAATCTCCATACTACTCTCCAAAGTGGTTGAACAAATTTACACTCCCACCAACACTGCATTAAGGTTCCCTTCTGTCCACATCCCCGAAAGAATCTGTTGTTGTTAGAGTTCTTGATTTTAGCCATTCTAACAGGAGTGAGGTGGTATCTCAATGTTGTTTTGATTTGCATTTTTTTATGGCTAGGGAGGTTGAGCATTTCTTAATGTATCTATTGGCAATCCTTCTTTCCTCTTCAGAAACGTTTCTCTTTAAGGCTTTAGCCTAATTATTTATTGGGCAGTTGTTTCTTTGAAGATTTGTTGTTGGGGGATTTAATTTTTTGATTTACAGGTATATTTTATTTTGTTTGTTTGTTTGTTTTTTTGGGTCGGGTCATGGGGCCTGAAGTCTGGGCCTGGGCGCTGTCCCTCAGCTCTTCAGCTCAAGGCTAGCGCTCTACCACTTGAGCCACAGCACTACTTCTGGCTTTTTTCTTTTTGCTTATGTGGTGCTGAGGAATCGAACCCAGGGCCTCTGGCATGCAAGGCATTCGCTCTACCACTAAGCCACCTTCCCAGCCCCTCCAGATATATTTTAGTTATGAGACTATTTTCAGTTTTATGGCTAGTGAAGATATTCTCCCAATCTGTGGGCTTTCTATTGATCTTGCTAACTATGACCTTTGCCATGCAGAAGCTCTGCAGTTTCATGCAATCCCATTTGTCCAACCTTTCTTTGATTTGTCGTGTTTCTTGGTCTCTATTAAGAAAATTTCAGCCTGTGCGGCACTTACCCAAATGTTCACAAACAAGTCCACACTAAAGCTACCAGCACGACTATGTTTATTGTAGCATTATTTACTGTAGCTAAGATAAGGAACCAACTCAGATGTCCCTCAGTAGATGAATGGATCAAGAAAATGTGGTATATATACACAATTGAATTCTATGCCTACATCAGAAAGAATGACATTGCCCCATTTGTTAGGAAATGGTAAGGCTTGGTAAAAATTATATTAAGTGAAGTAAGCCAGGCCCAAAGAAACATACGCCCCATGGTTTCCCTTACTAGGAGTATCTAGTATGTCTGAGTCAAGCAGAAAAGGTCAGATAATTTGATGTTAGGGAAATGAATCCTAAGATATGTATTCAAATGTTTTTATTTCTTCATGCAATTGTTTCTAACACAATTGTAAAATTATTTCCTTGTTGCTTTGTATGTCCCTCCCTCACAGTATAACCCCCTCTTTCTCTGTATTTGATGTTAGTATAATTTGTAGAGGGGAAGGGGAAAAACAAATAGTCTAAATATGGATACAGGTAGACCCATTGCAACAATGAAATGTACAAGTCGTTATGTCGAAAACGAACTTTACAACTTTGGTGGGGGGGGGGGTGGGGGGGTAGTGGGAGGATGGGAAGGGATGGGAAGGGGAAACAAAGGACGAGATTAAAATGCTTGACAATCTTGCCCATGTAATTGTAACCCCTCTGTAAAGTATTTTCACAATAAAAAAAAAAGAAGGGGACAAGGATGTCCACTCTCTCCAGTTTTTTTCAATTTAGTGTTAGAATGCCAAGCTACAACAATAAGACAAGGTGCAAACATAAAATGGATCCAAATTGGGAAAGATTAAGTAAAACTCACCCTCTTTGTAGATGACATGATCTTGTATTTAAAGAATCCTATGGAATCCATTCCCAAATTACTCATAGTGATTCAAAACTTTGGCAAAGTTGCCGGTTATAAAATTAACCCTCAAATACAATGGCTTTTCTCTAATCCAACAATGAGAAAAGTGTGGCTGAAACCAGGAAAACAATTCCATCTGTAATAGCCACCCCTCCAAATAGAACACTTAGGAATTAATCAAAAAGTGAAGGACCTTAATGATGGAAACTTTTTTTGTTTTTTGTCAGTCATGGGTCTTGAACTCTGTTCCTGGGTGTTCTCCCACAGGTCTTCAGCTCAAGGCGAGCTCTCTATCACTTGAGACACAGCACCACTTCTGGTTTTCTAGTGGTTTATTGGAAATTAGAGTCTCTCTGACTTAACTTCCCTGGCTAGCTTTGAACTATGATCCTCAGATCTCAACCTCCTGAATAGCTAGGATTACAGGCATGAGCCAACAGTGCCCGGCTGATGAAAACTATAGAAACCTGAAAAAGAAAATCAAAACAGTACTTAGAAACTGGAAAAACCTCCCATGCTCCTGGATTGGAAGGATCCACATCGTGAAAATGGCAATACTTCCCAAGGCTATCTACAAATTCAGTGTGATACCTATCAATATTCCAACGTCATTGTTCAAGGAAGTAGAAGAGACAATCCAAAAATTCATACAGAACAATAAAAGACCCCGAATAGCCAAAATGATCAAAAACAGAAAGAAAAGGGGTGGAGGAATATCCATACCAAATTTCAAACTCTACTACCACACCATTGTAATCAAAACAGCTTGATACTGACACAAGAACAGACTTCAGGACCAATGGAATATAATTGAAAATCCAAAAATGAACCTACAGACCTATAGCCATCTAATCTTCGATAACGAAGCTAAAAATTAGAATGGAAGAAAGACAGCCTCTTCAGTAAGTGGTGCTGGCCAAAATGGTTAATCACTTGTAGAAAACTAAATCTACATCCTTATATATCACCCTGCCAAAGAATCAACTCCAAATGGACTCTGAAAACATTACAGGGTGGAATTGGAGAAACTCTAAGTCTCCTTGGCACATGCCGAAATTTTGTTAAAAGAGACCAAGAAACACAATAAATCAAAGAAAGGTTGGACAAATGGGATTGCATGAAATTGCAGAGTTTCTGCATGGCAAAGGATGAAGCTAGCAAGATCAATAGAAAGCCGAAGGATTGGGAGAAGATCTTCACTAGCCATACAACGGACAAGGTTCTCATATGTAAAATAAACCTGGAAATCAAAAAATTAAATCCTCTAACTACAAATCTTCACACAAACAACTGCCCAATAAATAAGTGGGCTAAAGACTTAAAGAGAAACTTCTCTGAAGAGGAAAGAAGGATGGCCAGTAGACACATGAAGGAATGCTCAACCTCCTTAGCTATAAAATAAATACGAATCAAAACAACATTCAGATTCCACCTCACCCTTGTTACTATGGCTATAATCAAGAACTCTAACAACTGATTCTGGATGGTATGTGTCCAGAAGGGAACCCTACTTCATTGTTTGTGGGCGTGTAAACTTGTTCAACCACTTTGGAAAGTAGTATGGAGATTCCTCAAAAGACTCCACATATAGCTGCCCTATTTCCAAGCAATCCCACTTTTGAGCATTTACCCAAATGATACAAACGTGATTATTTTAAAGCAACCTGCACGACTGTTGTTTATTGCAGCATTATTTACCATAGGTAAGATATTGAACCAACCCAGATGCCCCTCAGTAGATGAATGGATTAAGAAACTGTGGTATATATACAAAATGGACTTCTATGCCTCTATCAGAAAGAATGACATTGCCCCATTTCTTAGGAAATAGAAAGACTTGGAAAAAATTAATTAAGTGAAGTAAGCCAGGCCCAATGAAACATATATTCCATGGTTTCCCTTATTTACAATAATGTATATTTGTGAGACAAGTAGAAACGGTCAGATGAGTTGATGTGAGGTGAAATGAACCCCAATATAAGTATTCAAATGTTTTTTTCTTTCTTGTGATTGTTTCTAACACTTATAAGATTATTTCTTTGTTGCTTTGTTTGTCCCTCCCCCACAGTATAACCCCTAGTTTTCACTGTATTTGATGTTGGTATAATTTGTGGAGGGGAAGGGAAAACCAAATAGTTTAAATAAGGATACAGATGGACCCATTGCAACAATGAACTATACAAGTTGTTATGTTGAAAAATGACCTTTACAACTTTGGCCTGGGGGAGGAGGTAGGGGGACACTTGGTGGGGGAATGAGAATGGATGTGAAAGTGAAAAAGAGGAGGAGGCAACAATGCTTGATAAGAAATGTACTCATTACTTTGCTAATGTAATTGTAACCCCTCTGTTCAGTATTTTCACTATTAAATAAAAAGAAGTATACTATTCAGAAAAAAATATATAGAATTAGGGGCTTGGAAGGTGGCTAAGTTGTAGAACTCATGCCTTGCATTCTTGAAACCCTGGGTTCAATTCCTCGGCACCACATAAGCAAAAAGAACAAATCAGCAAGTGGCGCTGTGGCTCAAGTGTTAGAGGACTAGCCTTGAGCTGAAGAGCTGAAGGACAGCACCCAGGCCCAGGGTTCAAGCCCCATGACCGGACCCAAAATATATATATAGAGAGAGAATTAGAAGATATAAAAATACTTAAGACTCAGGATCATTGTAGCATTAACATTGTAGAATTAACAAATATGTGCCTTGTATCTGTTGGATATATTTTCACTTCTGTTATAGTGTCCTTTGAATTATGAAAGGTTATCATTAGTTGTTAACCGATTTATTCTTGCTTTTCTTTAGCCACTAATGAGTGTCCTGAGCATGTAGGATTACAGGCATGACATATTGGTGCATGTTTGTCTTTCAATATTTTAAGGGTTTTCCTCTCTCTTTGAATTCAAACTTTGTCCTGTCAGTAATTCTGCAAATTCTCTGACTGCTGTTTTCAAACATGATAAGCATCTGTTTGATGGGTAATTGTCCTGTTCATTGTGTTTGACATAGTTTTCATTGTTTCTATTGATTTGCCCTTCCTAATTATTTCATATGATGATTAGAATATTTAATATATATACTTCTGTTTTGCCTCTATGGAGATTGTCAATAGAATGTTTTAAAAGATTCTTAAAGAGATAGCATTGTGAACTTTATACATCAAAACGAAAAAACTTTTAGTTATTCTTTGTTCCTATGAAGAAATTTTAAAAATATTATTTAAATTATATGGTAATATATTTTAAATGCCATATGAACAAAAAATAAGATAATAAGCAAAATTTTCCCTAGGTGACTGTCCCATTTATTCCCCCACCCCACTTTTCCCTTTTCTGGAGCCTAGAAAGGAAAAGGAAAATTTGTGTTGATTATTAAACATTGTGAAATTCTCAAACTAGCTTTTTTGAAGCTGTAGATGGTTGGGATGTAGAACTGTGTTAGAGACCAAGCCTTTTATATGCAAGACCCTGCGCTAGATCTTCAGCACTGAGAAAAGAGGAGGAGGAAGAAGAAGAAGAAGAAGAAGAAGAAGAAGAAGAAGAAGAAGAAGAAGAAGAAGAAGAAGAAGAAGAAGAAGAAGGAGGAGGAGGAGGAGGAGGAGGAGGAGGAGGAGGAGGAGGAGGAGGAGGAGGAGGAGGAGGAGGAGGAGGAGGAGAAGGAGGAGGAGGAGGAGGAGGAGGAGAAGGAGGAGGAGAAGAAGAAGAAGAAGAAGAAGAAGAAGAAGAAGAAGAAGAAGAAGAAGAAGAAGAAGAAGAAGAAGAAACAAATATAGTTACAATAAAACTTCAGTTATAAATTAGGTACAGTAAGACAATTATAACAGTAACTAATAAAAATAGAAAAATTGTAACAATATACTGTAAAAAATAGTGAAATGGATGTGGAAGTGCATACCTGTAATTCCAGGAAACAGAAGCCTAGGCAGGAAAATAATCAAAGATATATACAATTAAACTTTAGCTCCAAAAGAACCAAAAAAAAAAAAAAAAAGAATAAAGGTATTATGTGAATGTGGTCTCTTTCAAATTATGAGATGTTTTTCCATTAATCTTTTCAGAGCATATTTGAGCACAGGTAACTCTTTGGGTCTTTGTCCATCCCAGGTATAATTTGTAGAGGGGAAGGGGAAAAACAAATAGTCTAAATATGGATATGTACAACAATGAGATGTACAAGTCGTTATGTCGAAAACGAACTTTAAACTTTGGTGAGGGGGGGTGGGTGTGGGCAGGGGGAGGATGGGAAGGGATGGGAAGGGGAAACAAAGGAAGATATTACAATGCTTGACAAGAAATGTATTTATTATCTTGCCCATGTAATTGTAACCCCTCTGTAAAGTATTTTCACAATAAAAAAAAGAAGGGGAAAGGTAAGTGCGGTGCTAGCCCATTCTCCAGTCCTCTTAGCCCGAGAGAAAATCAGACACAGCGGGGAGCCAAGTCAAGCAGGAAGAAAACTCATTTATTAACAGAGAGCAACCCTTTTTAAAGCAAAAAACAGCGGGTGGCATGGCAGGGGAGGAAGAGGAACCAACCACTGTCAAGGTCACACCCTATCATGCACCTAAGCTTTCACGGGCTGGTTAAGCACTGAACATAAGGTAAATTGAGCTCTGCTGACTCAACTCCCTCTCAGCGCCATCTTTGCTGCCCATGTGCTCTGCAGTAACTAACTACAGAAGGGGAAATTACAGTGAAGGGGACTACTGTATAATTGTTTTGTGAAGTGAAAAACGTATCTTTTTTAAAGGTTATTTTCTGAGAAGAAAAAACATGCACAATTCTTTTGCCTTTTTCTGAAACTCTAAGACATTTCTCCCCTCCCAACTAACCATCTTCCCACCTGGGTGCTGGAAAGGACAAGCACTCCCAAACTAGCTTAGCTGTGCCATCAAGTCTTTCCATGGCAACAATGCTTGATAAGAAATGTACTCATTACCTTTCTCAGGTAATTGAAACCTCTCTGTATGGTATTTTCACAATTAAAAAGAAAAAGCAGAAGTACAAACATGATTTATTCCTGAACAATCAAGCTTCCTGTAGCCTGTTTCACTCTTCCTATTTTGCTCCCAGATGCCCAGGAGACCCTGGTTTGAAGACATATTATGTATTGTCAGGTGTGTGAGATAAATGACTTCCTTAGAAGAAAATGTGAATTTGAAGATTGAAATTGAGAAGGGAAATCAAATTCTTCCATCTTTTTTACTAAGGACCAGAAAACAATGATAATGTGCTTACATGCTGAGAGTAAGCAACTTTTGCCACCTGTGGTAATGAATTTAATTTTGATGCTGTTGTGAAATGTATCTGACATGTGTCCTGAACCCTAATTCCTTATTTTCTGAAAGTACCAGCTCTTAAGAAATTCTGATTTGTGCTGTGAATATTTACTTCCTGTAAAATGTAGTTGCTTGGATATTTTGATTTTGTGAAAGCTTGGATAGTTTGATATTGTTCTCTCATTTAAATTATAAGCAAGTAAAAATGAATTGAACCGGATTAAATAAAGTTCTTTCTGCCCGCTTGGTAAGAAATGTACGCATTATCCTGCCCATGTAATTGTAACTCCTCTGTACAGTATGTTCACAAATAAAATAAAATAAAAAAATTTTTAAAAAAAGTTCTTTATGCCCATTTGCTCTGGTACAGATTTCTCTGAATTAGGAAATCTACATTTTAAGTCATTCTGGATGCCTAACTAGGTCTGTGTATGTCGATGAGTCAATAAGAATTGCAGACTTTGCCACATTGATTTTGGAGCAAAAACTTATAGCTGGTAACTGGGCAATGGTTCAAAAGACAACTGAGGCTGAAGCCATGAGCCCTCCTTCCTATGTTCAGCTCCAAACATCTTCTAAAACACCCCTCAATTCCCATGCAGTGGTTTCTTTTTCTATCCAAAAAGGTTTCAGGAGCTTCATCTTATGCTGGCCTCCTAGTATGCCAACATGAGGGGAGTCAAAGCAACCAAGGCAGATGAGGCAGAGGCATTTTTTGGGTCAGTTTTGGGGCCTGAACTCTGGGACTGGACAATGTCCCTCAGCTCTTCAGCTCAAGTCTAATACCGCTGATCTAAACAGCTGCATATATCAACTAGATTTAACAGACACCTACCCAGCAGCATCAGAATAAACGTTTTTCTCTGCAGCACATGGTACATTTTCCAAAATAGACTACATTTTAGGTCACTAAGCAATCTTGTCCAAATTCAGAAACATTGAAGTTATACCTTGCATTCGCTCAGACCACAAGGTAATAAAATTAGAACTCAACACCAAAAACCACCGAAGAAAGTCCTGTAACACATGGAGGCTGAACAACACACTGTTGAATCACCAGTGGGTCAGGGAAGAGATTAGAAAGGAAATTCAAATGTTCATGATATTCAAAAAAATGAGCACACAAATTACCAGCTCTTCTGGAACAGAGCAAAGGCAGTAGTCAGAGGCGAGTTTATAGCTTTGAGTTCCTACATCAGCTATTTGGATAGATCTAAAACCAACAATTTAATGAGACATCTGAACCTCCTTGAAAAAGAGCAGCAAGATAAACCTAAATCAGGAGATGGAAAGAAATAATTAAAATTAAATCAGAATTAAACTAATTAGAATCGAAGAAAACCATAGAAAGAATCAACAAAACAATGAGCTGGTTCCTCGACAAAATTAACAAAGTTGACAGGCCCTTAACAAATCTTATCATAAAAAGAAGAAAACTCACCCAAATAAATAAACTCGGTGCTGAGAATGGAAACATCACCAGAGAAACAACCAAGATTCAGAACATTAAAAGGGAATACGTATCAAAACTATGCTAATAAGTTTGAGAACTTGGCAGAAATTGACCTTTTCCTAGCAAATATTGACAAGACAAATCTAAACCAAGATGAGTTAAAACATTTTAGCAGGACCATATCAATCGTTGAGATAGAAACAACAATAAGAGGAGTCCCATCTAAGAAAACCCCAGTACCAGAAAGATTTGCAGCAAAATTCTACAAAGCCTTTAAAGCAGAGCTCACACCAATAGCCCTTCAATGAATTTGAAAGAGAAAGTTCACTACTGAACTCATTCTATGAAGACATCATAACCCTTATCCTGAAACCAGTCAGGGACTCATCAAAAAAGAGATTTATAGACCCATTTCTTGGATGAACATTGATGCTAAATTTTGGCCAATCAACTTCAACAATTCATGCAAAAAATCAAACACCACGATCAAACAGGATTCATTTCAGGGATGCAAATCTGGGTCAATATACACTAATCAATTAATAAAATTAATCACATCAACAAGACCAAGGATAAGAACCACATGATTATCTCAGTAGATGCAGAAAAGGCATTTGGCAAGATTCAGCACCCATTGATAATGAAGACTCTGGAAAACTAGGAATCCAGGGAACATTCCTCAATACAATAAAAGCTGTATATGACAAACCTACATCCAGCATTATATTTAATGGTGAAAAACTAAAGCCATTTCCTATTAAATCAGGAATGAGACAAGGATGTCCATTCTTGCCACTCCTCTTCAATCTAGTATTAGAATGACTAGCTACAGCAATAAGACAAGATGCAAACATAAAATGGATCCAAATAGGGAACGATGATGGAAAACTCTCCCTCTTTGCAGATGGAATGATCTTGTATTTAAAGAATCCCACTGACTCCACTCCCAAATTATTCAAGCTTACTCAAACCTGGGGCAAAGTAACAGGGTATAAAGTTAACCCTCAAAATCAATGGCTTTTCTGTATGCCAAGAATGAGAGAAGTGTGGCTGAAATCAGGAAAGCAACTCCATTCATAATAGCTCCACAAAAAATAAAATACCTAGAAATTAACTTAACCAAAATTGAAGGACCTCTATGATAAGAACTTTAAAAACCTGGAAAAGGAAATCAAAACAGAACACGGAAAGTGGCAAAATCTCCCATGCTCCTGGATTGGAAGGATCAATATCCTGAAAATGGCAATACTTCCCAAGGCTATCTACAAATTCAATGCAATACCTATCAATATCCCAAATTCATTCTTCAAGGAATACAAGAGACAATCCAAAAGTTCATATGGAACAATAAAAGACCCTGGATAGCATAAAAGATCATTAACAGAAAAAAAAAAGTTCTGGAGGACTATCAATACCAAATTTCAAACTCTACTACAACACCATAGTAATCAAAACAACTTGGTAATGGCACAAGAGCAGACCTCGGGACCAATGGAATAGAATTGAACCTACAGATATATAGCCATCTAATCTTTGATAAGGAAGCTAAATAATTAGATTGTAAGAAAGACAGCCTCTTCAGTAAATGGTGCTGGCAAAATTGGTTAATCACTTGTAGAAAACTAAAGCTAGATTCTTATATATCACCCTGCACAAGAATCAACTCCAAATGGATCAAAGACCTTGGAGTCAAAGCAGACACTCTGAAAACATTACAGGTCTCCTTGGCACAGTCCAAAATTTACTTAATGGAGACCCAGAAACACAACAAATCAAAGAAATTTTGGACAAATGGGATTGCATGAAATTGCAGAGCTTCTGCAAGGCAAAGAACATAGCTAGCAAGATCTATAGAAAGCCCATGGATTGGGAGATGATATTCAGTTGCCATACAATGGACAAGGGTCTCATATCTAAAATATACCTGGAACTCAAAAAATTAAATCGCCCAATAACAAATCCTCAGAGAAACAACTGCCCAATAAATATGTGAGCTAACGTCTTAAAGGGAAACTTCTCTGAAGAGGAAAGAAGGATGGCCGATAGTCATATGAAGAAATACTCAATCTCTCTAGCTATAAAATAAATTCAAATCAACCCAACATTGAGATACCACCTCAGCCCAGTTAGAATAGGTATAATCAAGAACTCTAATAACAACAGATACTGGATTAGATGGGGACAGAAGGGAATCTTACTGCATTGTTGGTGAGAGTGTAAACATGTTCAACCACTTTGGAAAGTAGTATGGAGGTTCCTCAAAAGACTCCACATAGAGCTCCCCTATTTCCCAGCAATCCCACTTTAGGGCATTTACCCAAATGATCACAAACAAGACCATACTAAAGCTACCAGCACAACTATTTTTATTGCAACATTATTTACCATAGATAAGTTATGGAACCCACCCAGATGCCCCTCATTGGATGAATGGATCTAGAAAATGTGGTAGATATACCCAATGGAATTCTATGCCTCTATCAGAAAGAATGACATTGCCCAATTTGTTAGGAAATGGAAAGACTTGGAAAAAATTAAGTGAAAGAAGCCAGGCCCAAAAATATAAGTCCCATGGTTTCCCTTATTTGCAATTACTAGTATATTTTTGAGACAAGCAGAAAAGGTAAGATAAGTTCATGTTAGGTGAAATGAACCTCAAGATAAGTATTGAAATGTTTTTTTTCTTTCTTGCAATTGTTTCTAACATATTTATAAGATTATTTTTTGTTGCTTTGTATGTCCCTCCCCCATGGTACAACCCTTGTTTCCATTTTATTTGATATTGGTATAATTTGTGGAGGGAATGTGCAAAACCAACCTTTAAATAGGGATACGTTGTACCCATTGCAACAATGAGCTATACAAGTCATTACTTCCAATAACAAACTTTACAACTTTTGCCAGGGGTGGTATGTTGGGGGCTTGGAGAGGGGAAATCGGAAGGGATGAGAAGTGGAAACAGGAGGAGGCAACAATGCTTGATAAGAAATGTACTAATTACCTTACTCATGTAATTGTAACCCCTCTGAATGGCATTTTGCAAAAAAAATTTTAAAAACGTTTGTCAGAATAATGTCAAAAAGTTTTTGACAGAATAATCATTAGTGTATCACCTAGAATATAGATATGGTTAGTAACTCTAGAGGATTTTCTCATACTTTCAGAATTTTCATAAACACATATAATAAGTCAAATGAGGTGGTTTATACCTATAATCCTAGCTACTCTGCAAATGGAAATATCGATAGTTGCATTTCGAGGTCAAGCTGGAAAACATACAAGAAAGTTCCAGCTCAATCAATAAAAGCTGGGTGTGCCAATGTGTGGCTGTCATCCTACCTATGTTGAACATAAAACTAGGAAGTTCACTATCCAGGTAGCCTAAGAATAACCAAATACAAGATTCTATCTCAAACACAAAAAAAGCACAAATTGCTGGATGTGGCATGGTTCAAGTGGTCAGATGCCTGCCTCGCAAATGCAATGCTCTGAATTTGAATCCAAGTACTTACCTCAAAAAATTCAAAATAAACAATATGAATTAATTCTCTAAATCACTTCTCAGTGTGATTATCTTATGTATTCTTCAAATAATCTGGTAGTGCAGGCAGAGAATTGATTAAACCAGATCAATACAATAGGTGAAATGAACCCAAGGATAAGTATTGAAATTTTTTTTCTTGCTTGCATTGTTTCTAACATATTTATAGGAGTATTTCTTTGTACTGGGAATGCCTAGCTTCTTCATGGCTCAAAGGCTGGTGTGCTCATTGGACCCATTCACCAATTAGGCCTGCTAGGCCCCGAGTTCAGATACCAGCCCTGTCAAAAGATTCATCTTGATGTCAGAAGCAAATTCTTGCCCCTGTTTTCCTTTCCTGTGCATTTCCTGGGTTTCAGCTAGGATGGAGATTGCATGGGCCACCCTGCGGTCATGGGAATAAGTTGTTATACATGTCAGCTGAGTTATACCTGTCATCATATACTCAAGAAAATACACAATACATCCATGAATAGAATACAAAATAAAGACAATAACTACACTTAATATACGATGCAGTACACACACGGATGTGAATATACATCCCATGTTTCAATGATGAATTGAGGACTATTTTGGCCTCCCTGGGGCTCGATCTCAGTTCATGGGAACAGCCCAGCTCCTTACTGGCTCACAGTCTGGTTTGATCACGTGGACACATTGGGCAGTTGGGCTTCCTAGGCCTCCAGTTCAAATCTCAGCACTGCATAAAATTCACCCTGATGTTAGAAGCCAGTCAGTGCACCTGTTTTCATGTGCTGTGCAATTCTGGGTCTCAGCTAGGATAGAGAAGGTATAGGTAACTCTATATTCATGGGAATAAGTTGTCATCCAGTTCACCACAGTTATATCTGTCAACCTATACTCACGAAAATTCATAATACATCAATGACTAAGACACAAAATAAAGAGAATGACTACACCCAACACAAGATGTCGCCCACCCATGTATGGAAATATAGATCCTTTGTTTAATTATGAATTTATGACTATATTGGCCCCCACCAGTACTCCATGTCAGGTCCCAGGAATGGCCTACCTCCTTAGTGGTTCACAGGCTGGTGTGCTCACCATGACCCATTCACCAATTGGGCCTGCTAGGCCTTGAGTTCAAATTCCAGCACTGCCCAAAGATTCATTCTTATGTGAAAACCCTAGGGTTGCTCATGTTTTCCTGTTCTGTGAATGTCCTGAGTCTCATTGAGGATGGAAAATGCTATATAAGCAACTCAATAGCCATGGGAATAGGTTGTCATCCATGTAACCACAGTTATATCTGACACAATTTTCAATAAAATGCACAATACATCCATGAATAAGATAAATAAAATATTAATAAAAAGTTTAACTACACTGAATGCAAGATGCATACCACACCTATAGGTAAAGAGAGATCCTATGTTTAAAAAAGGTGTGCTTGCTATTTTGTCCAGTGCTGGGGCTTCAAATCAGGCCCTCAACAAGGCTCAAGGATGGTGTGTTTCCCCTTCCACCTCAGTCCAACAAAGCTATCCAAACCTGAATTCAAATCCCAGCGTTCACAAAAGATTCTTCCTGATGTCAGAAGGCAGTTGTTGCACACATTTTCCTCTCCTGTGAAAGTCCTGAGTCTCAACCAAGAAGAGGAATTGATAGGCAACACTATAACCATAGGAACAGGTTTTCATCCATCTCAGCAAAGTTATACCTGTCACTATATTTAGTAAAATACACAATACCTCCATGAAATAGAGACAAAATAAGGAGAAGAAGTTCACCAAACACAAGATGCTGTACAAACATGTATGTCAATATAGATCGTATGTTTAAATTATGAATTCATGACTATAGTGGACCACCCTGGCAATCAATGTCAGATCCTGAAAATGGCCTAGCTCATTAGTTGCTCACAGTTTAGTGTGTTCACCTTCACTTATTGGCCAATTGGTCCTACTAGGACCTCAGTTAAGATCCCAGCACTACCAACAAGTGGATCGTGGAGTAAGAAGCCAAGTGTGAAACTTATTTTCCTTTTCTCTGAATATCCTGGGTGATCCTGAGAATCCTGGCATGATGGAGAACATTTTTATAAATCTAGGATGTCATCAATGTAATAAATTAAAGGGGTTTCATCTTAGTACAATCAATGGTAAATAAATGAATAAAACAAAAAATATAAGAACAACCACACCAAACATGTATGGACTGAACATATATAGGTAAGTATAAATCCTACCTTTACAATGTATCTAAATGGTATGTTTCCAGAGCTGGGGCTTGAATTCAGGACTAGTGTACAGGCCTGAGTTTCTTATCTTCAAGTACGGTGATCTTCCCCTTCATCCACATTGCTGCAGATTTATCCAGATCCTGAGTTCAAATCCAAAGCCTGGAAGAATAAACAGCTTGAATTGCAAGCCAGGGAGCTAAATTTTTCATTTTACTTTTCTCAATACGGCGCTTGAACTCAGGTCGTCGTAACTCTGCCTCAGCTTTGATCACCCTAGGTTGAGTTGCAGCCACTAGATTTACAGCTCCTTCTGGGATCCTAGAAACCCAGGCCTTGCAGGGAAAGCAATGCACAGAAACAATATGGCCACTTTATGTTTTCTTCCTTTGCATGGTGACCCTCATGGGTCTGAATGACACTGTTGCAAAGGATAATTCACCTTGCATTGCTGAAGGCTGCCAGACTATCAGGGAAGCCATAGGCCCACGTGGCAACATAGGCCCTGATTTCGAATCGCTGTCCTGACACCAACCAATTGCAGGAGATACTAAGAAAATGGTTACCATCCATAGGCTTAACAATGGAATGTTGTCAATGTCACGGTTGAATGAATTGATCATGAATGATGCTGCTATAAAATTAGACAGCATCATTTCAGGAGGCTGATTCATTTTATTTAATATTTATGAAGCATTGAAAGAATATTATTACTTAAAGGAACGCAATAATTTCAGGACACTGATTTCATTAATAGTTTAAGGATGAAAACAATTAATTAATTACATTACATTAATTACCTGGAGGCATAATTAATACGCAGGAATTGGAATGAATGTAGTCTATATAACTGAATAATGTATAGACATCTCTGACACTCTATAAAGATATATATTTATTAGCGTACTGCCATCTGCATGTCAATCTTTTCTTATTTTGCTCATCCCTGGGGCTTGATCTGAGGTCCTGGGAACAGCCTGTCAGCTCAATTTGCCCCAGGATGGCAGGCTAACACTCACCCATTCATGAATTGGGCCTTATAGGCTTGTAGGTCTTGAGTTCAGATGCCAGCACTCCCAAAAATGAATCGTGGAGTAAGAAGATGATGGTGACACATGTTTTCCTTTTCTGTGAAAGTCCTGGGTGTCAGGTATGAAGTGCAATACATATGCAGACCTATATCCTGTGTAATCAATGTAATCAATATTTTATGTTCCATAATAGTCAATAAAATAAATGGTCAATACATAAATACAACAAAAAATAAAATAACTACACTGAATGCAATATGGAGGCAACATATGTATATAAATATAAATCATATATGTAAATTGTACATCAGAAGGATGTTTTCTTGTGGTGGAGATCTATTTTAGGCATATGGAACAGACCTGAATTTCTTGACTTTAAGGAGGCCAGCTTCCCATTCCCACACAGTGCAACAGAGTTACCAAGACATTGAGTTTCAATCCCAGTCCTGGCAGAAAAATGGTACCTTTGCAGTATGTGAGGCCCAATTCTTATGCATTTCATTATGCCTCCATTTTATGAATGTGATTGTTTAACTGCTTAATACAGAATTAACTAAAATCGATCAGTGTCCTATAATATAATTGTGTATAAATTTATCCTAGAATCATTCAAGAACCGCCCATTCAATCATGACATACATCACATTCCATTGGTATTCATATGGATAGGAATGAGTTCCTTAGGATCCCCAACCATTTGGAGGTGGCAGGACCAGGATTCCAACTGTGGGCTCCAGCTCCCACCACTTCAACCAGAGATAGGGTACTCACCGGTCTGTCCAAGAATATCAGCAATACCAATGATTAGACAGGCACCAGTGGCTCTCAGCAGTCCTCCTTGATACTTACAAGGATGTGATGGGAGGATCATGGTCAAAGTCATCCTAGTCAGGAAAGTCCCTGAGATCCCTGTCCAACTTCAGTGCCAACAAAGCCAGAAGCCCAGGTCTCCAGTGTGGAGGGCGAGCCTTGAGCAAAAGCAGCTCACAGACTGTGCCCAGATCCTGAGTTCAAGGTCCGGGGCTGGCAACAAACAGACATACACAATAATCTGTGCAGCCATCTAGCTAAAGCAGGTCACCCTCTTGTCTCCAACTGAATTGGACATTAGTCCCTGGGAAAAGGGCTGGGGGAGCTGCTGTCTTCTTGACTCCGACCATGGTGCTTGCATCACAGAATTCTGGCCACACCCCATTCTTTCATGGTTATTTCTGACAAATGGGATACAAGAATGGTGGTCACACCCACATTCCATACTTCCTAGTAGCACCTGGGATTTCCTCTGTTAGTTTACAACACTACCAGCAGTTGATGAAGGTAGAGGTGGCTGAGTGGTGAGGAAGAGACTCAAGCAACTTTGGATTATAGTAGGAAATTGAGATGCCTGCCCCGCACCCCGGCTCCCTCCCTCTATTCCCAAGTTGCAGGATTTCAAACCTCAGGTAATGGTGCACTGCCAACCCGCCTAAAGCCCTGACCTGGTCCCTGTCCCTGGTTCTCTGGTCTTGGCCCATATGTTTGCAATGTTGCTGCCATTGCTGCTTGACCCACTTGGAGCAGCTTTTCCCAACAAGCATAGGTAAGTGGCTGCCCCCAAATCACCAGTACCTGGGATCAGACACCCCTGTGGGGGCATCATGACCCCCTGCTTGTTTCCTCACCTGGCTCTGAGGAGCCACCTTTCTGTCTTGGGTATTTCTGAAACAGAGACTCAATGTATGCTCTAGTTGGACTGGATCAAGGTCGTCCTATCTGGGACAGGTTTGCTCCACCAGGCCTGGTCCTCTGTAGTTGGGATGGTAAACATGTAGCGCCATGCTCAGTCATCGATTTAAATGGATTATCCCAAACTTTTAGTCCACAGCAGCCGATTCTTGACCACAGGTGAAGTTCTGGGTAGGGACACAACCATCAGACCTCATTCTCCTCACATGACAGTTTTGAGGAAACAAGGGATTTATACAGAGGAAATCTCTGGAGCATGGCTTGGCATGGAGAGAATGGCATTCAGAGAAAGTTCTCTGCAATTCTGTGAGCAAATGATAGGAAGATACCCACAAAGGGCTCAGGTGGGGCCAGTTATTAATCATGCAACAGCTGGGGATTTTGAAACAAAACATGGCTCTCTTTCAACATTACCCTATCCCTATGAGGAAGGGGATCCTTCACTGTGTTGAATTTTGCATCTGGGGAAACCAAGGCACAGAAAAGTCAGGTGACCTCCTTATGACTTCAACTTCACAGGAAGCTTGGCCTGACTTCACTACCCTGCTCCCTAGGACAATGGGTGCTATTCAATCCACTTCTTGTGGTAGGAAGTCCACTTCTTGTCAGTTGTGGGGCTTGAACCCTAGGCATGGGTGCTGTTCCTGAGCTCCTCAGAAAAAGACTAGTGCCTTTTTCGGTGGGCTAGAGCCCACAGCACCACTTCTGATTTTCTGGTGGTTCTTTGGAAATAAGAGTCTCAGAGATGTTCCTGCGGGGGCTGGCTATGAACCATGATCCTCATATGTCAGCCTCCAGTGTAGTTAGGATTAGAGTTCTGAGCCACCGGCACCCAACTGAAATTTAATTCTGACTTGTCTCTCTCACTTTCACAAAAACTTGTTGAATGGGTGCTGGAGGAGGGGGCCCAGCATCCCCATGTGTCTGGAATCCAAGGTGACCCTCTCATACTGGAGGTGGGTCAGGAGCTTTCTCGCTCAGCCTTTTGAAACAGCTCCCTGAGGTAAGCCACACTGTGCCCTGGCTAGACCATGAAATTCATTGTCCATCCAGCCTTACTGGACTTATTGTATTTTATTGCTTTCTATATCATTTTCTAGCACCTGGCCAAACTTATGATACATAGTTACGGAATAAAAATGTAATGCCTTCTTAAGAAAGTCATTTAGGGCTCTGGGAATGTGGCTTCATGGTATGGTGATTGCCTAGCATGCTTGAAACTCTGGGTTCAATTCCTCAATAAAATAGAAAAAACAAAACACTAGAAGGAATGGTGTGCCTCAAGTGGTAGAGTGCTAGCCTTGAGAATAAAAAAAAGCTCAGGAATAATTTCCTTCCCCTGAGTTTAAGCCCCTGAACTGGCAAAAAAATTAGTAAATGGAAAATAAAGAACCCATACTTGAAATATATATTTGCTCCTGCCATACTGACACCTGACAATAGCCCCTAATTCATGTACTTTACTTATGTTAGGATACTGTGTTGAAAAATGTTTTGTTCATTAAGTCACAGCAATTAATGCCAGGAATGTGCTTAGATGTCAGCTGAAGATTAATTGTGGAAATCCAAGGATTCCAGGATTTTGTGTCATCACTGCTAATCACAAAGTGAAAAGTAGTCTAAGTGTGATTTTGAAATCTTTTTGATCAGTTTTGGCATCAAAAAGGCAGAGGTTAATTAATAGTTGTGACAGAAAATAAGGAGTAACTCCAGATGGAAGGAAAAAATGACAGTAAATAAGGTATACCAGAAACTGGTCTAGAGAACCATTTTTGGTTATTGAAGAACTACTTATCAACTAGGCTTTTCCTCATTGCCTTTAGCATTCTAAATCTCTTAGGCTAGTTCTTAATCTCTGTGTGATAAATGTATCTCCTTCTATGCTGTTCTTTCATACCTTATCTCCGTTGTTTTCTAAAAATCTCAGTCATTCTATATTTCTCTATGAAAATTTCCTAATACTAAATACACCCATACAGATGTCACAGGATGCTAATGTAAGGGTCCCATAGCTCAGGAGTCATTAATGTAACAAAATGGAAAAGGAGGGCATATTTACTGCTACCTCAATTTTTCTGAAAAGCTGCAATGTTAAAATTTCGTTAAATTTCCATTCATTTCGTTAAAATTTCCATTCTTTGTATACACAGTGTCATTCAGTGCACCTAAATGCAAATATGAAATGGGTGCTGGTGGTTTACACCTGTAACCCTAGCTACTCAGGAGGTTGAGACCAGAGGATTCAAAGCCAGCCTTGTCAGGAAAGTCCATGAGACCTTAATCTTCAATTAACCACCAGAAACCCGGAAGTCGTGCTGTAGCTAAAGTGGTAGTGCACTCAACTTGAACTGAAGAGAGGAGGGACAGTGCCCAGGATCAGAATTCAAGCCCCACAACCAACAAAAAAGGTGAAATATAACTTTAAGTTTCCCCAAACGGAACGACAAGATCAATAATCTTCCCAAGCAAAAAAAATAATTCCAAAATGATCCAGTGCACCTACTTTTGGTGAGTTATGTTATGATATCTGTGCTGGACATATTCTTTAAAAACAAATCGTTAGGGATACAGGTGGACCCATTGCAACAATGAGATGTACAAGTCGTTTTGTCAAAAAACATACTTTACAACTTTGGTGCGGGGGAGGATGGTATGGGGGGAAAGGGGGAGTATGGGAAGGGATGGGAAGGGAAAACAATGAAGAGCCAACAATGCTTGATAAGAAATGTACTTGTTATCTTGCCCATGTAAATGTGTCTCCTCTGTAAGGTATTTTCACAATAAAAAATAAAGTAAAATGTCAAATATTAGCTTTACAATAAACATCTAATATTTCTTCTTTGAAGAGCGACTCTATACAGTTGATATCACTTGGCTTTCTTACTATCTTAGTTCGAATCCAACTCTGGCAGGAGAGTCTGTCAAACTTTTATCTATAATTACACAGCAAAAAAGCCACAAGTGGAGTTTTGGTTCAAGCAGTAGAGTACTAGCTTTGGGGGCAGGTGTGCAGGAAAGAAAAATGTTCAGGGACAGGATCCAACCTATGAGTTTAAGCCCCATAACCAACACAAACTAAAAAAACCAAGCAAACAAAAAATCACAGATATTTCATTGGGACTCTCCTTAAAGGAGTACTGGTCTGAGAAGAGGCTCCTTTCGCTGATCATACTAACTGGATGCTTTTTTGGAATCCTTATTGCTCTGGAGAATTCAGGACCAAATTAAAGGAATAACTGACTCCTGAAACAAGAGAATCATCACAGGGGTGACAATACCAGCGATAAGACACTTTAAAACCTCCATGTCTTTGTTTCTTAGCAGCAGAATGGTTTTGGGGGGGTCCAGTCATGGGACTGAACTCTGGGCCTGAGCGCTGTCCTTCAGCTCTTCAACTCAAGGCTAGCGCTCTACAACTTGAGCCACAGCACCACTTCTGGCTTATTTTTTGCTTATGTGGTGCTGAAGAATCAAACCTGGGCCTCATGCATGCAAGGCAAGTGCTCTACCACTGAAGCAAATTCCCAGTCCCTGCAATAGAACATGTTTAAAACAATGTTATTTCCTTTGGTTCTATGCTGGTCTTCAAATGGCACATTATTTCTTTTTGTAATACTCTCAATTAGAAGTTTACAGAAAAGTTATATATGAGTAAAACACACACGAAAAAGTCGGGGACAGAGTTTCCTTCAAGCCTTGGGGTTTTCTTGTACAATAAAAAGGAAAGCACAAGTTAACTTGAACTTTGTCAATCCTCTATGTTCCATTCCTCTCCTGGGATCCGTTTCCACATCCAGTAGCAGTTACTTCCAGGAACAATATATGATGCTCCCTGAGGTATAATGAATGTTTTCTTGCTTCACCGAAATAACACAAGGACACCCTGCTCTGAGGTTACACGTGTTTCAGAGACAACTTAGTGAAGAGAAAATATGAAATTTATATTGCTTTTAAATACATTTTCCATGAGTATATTGAGTTCAAACTTTGTAAGTGCTCTATAAAGTAAGGCGAATTTTAAAGGGGAAGAAGTTTCTCCGAGCTTTTTTTTTTTTTTTTTTTTTTTTGTGAGTGTATGTGCTGTGCATTATTTCCCAAGTGTACATGAGTTAACAGTAAGGAAACAATAGCAATAATAGGAGAAAGAGAAGTTTTGTGTTTAAGTATAAGGGTTCAATACACTATAGAAGATTCTACAAATAAGACCACGTTGAAACAATAAAGCCAAGTCCAGTATGTAGATTTGAGAGTGATATATACAAAGCATTACTCCTAAGTGGAACAGGAAGTATGAGGCCACTCCCTTTCTAAATCACGCTTGCTAATCTTGCAACTTTGTAGACAGTAGGATGGAAGCATAATTCTGTTTCCAATGTAAATCATATATAAGAGCAAGGACTTAATTGGAAAAAAAAAGTCCATACTGAGAGTGCAGGGATTATACTAGCCATGAACTGGTGGATAAGATCACATTTATTTTCTTTCCTTTACTTATGTATTTTTTGTTGGTGGTGGTCTTGGCACTTGAACACTGGGCCTGGGAGCTGTCCTTCTGCTATTCAGCTCAAGGCTAATGCTCTATATTTGAGCCACAGTGCCACTTTCCGTTTTCTTGTAGTTAATTGGAAAAAGAGTCTCCACGACTTTCCTGCCTGGCCTGGCTTTGAACCTTATCCGAAGATCTCACCACAACCCAGCTTAGGATCACACTTCTAACAGTGTACAAACAGCATATATAATGTGCATGTTCATCTATCTTTATATGAATTCTTAAGTTAAAAATCTAGGCTACAGCTTAGCCTTTACACTCACAAAAATGTTTATAATTTAAAAGTTGATACTCCTGGAGAAATAAAACCTAAGAATGTAAAGGAATCTGGGAAGTTCAGTTTGCATCCAGCCTGGGCAGAACAGTCTTTGAGAAACTATAATTAACCAGCCAAAAGCTGGATTGGAAGCATGGCTCAAGTATTGGAATATCAGTCATGAGCAAGATTGCTGAATAAGATCTTAACAATTTTGTATACATACGTACAAGCATACACATACACATATATACAGATACACTTATATGTGCACACACAAATACACATATGAAGCATCTCTCAGAATATGTGGAAAAGTTAGAAAACAATAGAAAATATGTCCTGAGTAAGACTAGAATCAAGTGATAATTTTTAATGTTAGAAAGTCCTCAAGTGAACCTTCTTCAAAAAATTTGAAGAATATTACATAGATAGGGACCAGAGATAGTAAGAGAGTCAAGTAATCATTATTAATGTGATTGGATCCATGGAGGAATGAATCAGAGACTCTTGCAGGTACATCTGAAAATGTTCATATCCTGTGTCAAATGCTAGAACATCTTTGAAAAGAGTACATGAATACTCTGAACAGTATAGTGGATAATATTACTAGAGAAATTCAGAATTGCTAGTCTGTATCTAGATTAAATTTACCAAGAAACTATGGAGGGGCAATGTGATACAAGGCTAGAATTCTAGCACTCAGACTAAGACAGGAGGTTAGATAGTGGAAGTGCTCAGTGATACCTTCCCTGGACCAGATAGTATAATTTTGTCCTAATAAAACAAACCAAACAAGAATGGAATAAAAAGTTGGTAGTTTGGGCTAATTTTGTCATTATGTTTTGAGAAGTCAAGTTTCCTATTGAAATGCAACTCATATATAATCCTCAGATGTGTTTTAAATGTTCTCTTCATTACAGAACATTCTTAGATGCAAAATGGCTCATGATTCCCATCCAAAATTTGAAAAAGTAAGTAATCATCATTCTGATAAGTTCCAAGGAAAGGATGAAGGATTAAAAAAGCTTAAGCATGGAAAAATAGCAAAGTTAATCTAATGTGGGACTATGTAGATCTTGCAAAATTAGAGTTTAGATTTAAAATAAATATTTTGGTTTTGTTTGTAATTTCATATTCTATAGGATACTACAAAATTCTTTTTAAGTAGAGAGTTTAATTGACAAATTTACAAATATTTCTCGCAATCTATTTGCCTAGAATATTCTTTCATGAGAGTTATAATTAGAACTCAGTTAATAGATAATACCAACACTTCATGTATAAAATGATAATGTGAATAATGTAGACAGAGTTGGCAACAAATGGATTATATTAATTTATAAATTTAGAAAAAGGGCGATTTTTTGAGGCTTTGGTATAACATGGGATGAAGAGAATAATTGTGTCACATCTTTCTTCTACCTGTATGTAACACAGGAAGCAATTTTCTTAATTACGTGCCTCTGTATACAGTGAGAAAAATGCTAGGTTTGGGATTTGTTTTATTTTTGTTTTTGTTTTATTGGTTTGTCCTAGGTCTTAAACTCGGGGACTGGACACTGTCTCTGAGCCTGTTTATGCTCAAGGCCTGTGCCCTACCACTTCAAACTCAGCTCACTTGTGTCTGGCTTTTGCTGAGAAGTTTATTGGAGATAAGAATCTAGAGATTCTTGTCAACATCTAGTGCGTTGGGATCCCTGGGTAAGGGTAACAAAATCACCAGGACACTGGGGATGCAGAATGCAAACAGCAATTGCCACTGCATGCTGTGCTTTATTATTAGTGTTATTTAACTACAAGCAAGCAATCATATGCTTTGTACATTTTAGTAGTTTGGTAAAAAGTTCAATAACAACACTATCCAAAGGATTTTGGGACCATTCTCTTCCTAATTTAACAGGTAGCCAAATATGTGTTCTTTGTTGTAATATCATAGTACTATCACTGTCATTAAATTTAAGAGAGGAATTTAATGCAAGAATACAGGCGACAATTAAAACAAGAAATAGTAGGAGAAAATGTAAAATTTCCCACTAAAAATGCATAAGGCAGAGGTACACAAGCAGTTGCATCATAAGATTTGTACAAAGTAAAATTATAAGTGGATGCAGAGTTCGCCATCCCTGAAAACGATCCATTTGATAGCATCAAGGGTTTGAGCGCGGCTGCGACCTTCCAAAGATGAGTCTGAACAGCAGTGGTTGCAGCCCTGAAAGCCCATAGAGCATCTGCAATGTCTCCATCTCCCCAGGCCATCAATCGAGCTCCAGTAAGCGATCCATTAATGGCTTCTGGCATCCTAGTAACATTTGATAAATCACATCTGGTAATATTCCATTCTGAACATGTGCTAATAAACTGTCCAAAAGGTCCTTAAATAATAAAATTATTGAACATTTTTCCAAATGTTCCTCTACACTCTTGCCAAACAAAAGGCTGATATTTTAAATCAATATAAGTAAAAACAGGGCACATAGGTAAGGATAACTCGCCATCAGTGACACTTTCTCAGCTACTATTAATGGCCAAGTAGTTAATCGTTGCAGCTGTGTTTTAGAATTGGAAGTGCGTTTCCCAGGTAAAACCCAATGTTGCCAATTCATTACTAAACATGGAGGAGGCCGCAGACAAACAGGCAAGGAATGAGTATAGTAAGTAAAATTTAAAAAGCTACCATCATCCTTATTGGAAAATGTGAAATTATTCCAAGGAGCAGATAAAACCGCAGGAACAGTATAGACGGTTATATGCATGTCTCCCCAAACAACAGATTCCAATAAAGGAGGGTTAGGAGCAAAGGCCCAATAAGTTACATTAGCATTAGGATGGAAAGAGTTTACAGTAAGCAGGGCACACATGGCCAGGAACAATTTCTCAGCCGTGACAGGTTTACCATTGAATTGTAACATCTTTTTTCCTTCTCCAGTCAACTTTTTAACCTGCCCCCAAATGGGCAGTGGGGATTTATTTTTCCTCAACTGGTGTCTGATTCCTTGCAGGATACGGGGTTGTCCTCACTGGGCCGCATCTGTATCCATCAGGCAGGAAGCTAGTGTTGTTTGCCAAACTGTGTAGACACAAAACCCTATCCTCGCCCCTTATGTAATAATGTTCCTAATTGCCATTCTGCATCCAATGCAATCTTAATCCATACAGGAGCATTTAAATAAGGTTTTTCTGATATTTGTTCAAAATGGTGCTCAGCACTAGTTAAAATATCTCCTTGTAGTAAGTTTAAAAAATTAAGAACATAAAGAGCTTGATGTAAAATTATTTTAGGATTTTGCATGGAAAACCACAAAATATCCATAACCTCATCCAACCTTTTCCTCCTTTTTAATTTTTTAATTTGTTGTTTTAGTGTGCCATGAACTAGTTCAATAATGGCTTGTCCTTGGGGGTTATATTTTATTCTTGTAATATGTACCACATCATAAAGTTCACAAAATCTTTTAAATCTGATACTTTTATAGGATGGTCCATTATCAGTCTTTATTTTGGCAGGCACTCCCATAATGACAAAAGCTTCCAATAAGTGTTCTATTACATGGTTAACAGTTTCTTCCATAAGGGCAGAAGCCCAAACAAATTTGGAATATGTATCTATTGTAACATGTACAAAGGAAAAATGGCCAAAGGCTTATACATGGATTAGATCCCTTTGCCAGAACTCGTTAGGTTGTAAACCGTGAGGATTTACTCCAGCAGGTACAACTCTCAAATGCATTGGTCTACAGATAGGACACCTTTTTATAATTTGTTTAGTTTGAGAATAAGGTATTTTATAATGCATATATAAATGGCTAGCATTTGTATGTAAATGAGCATGATCCTGTTTAGCAGAAGCAAAACTAACTAATTTATCAACCTGATTATTGCCATATACAAGGTACTCAGGTAACGAAGAGTGAGCTCTAATGTGAGTTACAAACACTTTGGCATTACATTGTTGCAGTAATGCTCTTAATTGTTTAAATAATTGGTTTAGCTGGAGTTTAGAAGAATGTGTAACAGCAGTGACTATATTAGTCACAACTCCTACAGCATAGGCAGAATCAGTAACAATATTAATATATCCCACAAAATCTTGTAACATCTTAATAATAGCAAAAAGTTCATTTTGTTGAACTGATGCTTAAGTAGCTGTTTGTACCCAATATTTATTTGTTGTCCAATAGCACTTTTTGTTTTGGAGCCATCTGTAAAAACGGTAAGAGCAGTGGAAATAGGGGCCTTGGTAATTATATTATTAATGACAAGTTGTTATATATGCAAGCAATCCCACAAACTACCTTTGGGAAAATGATAGGAAAATTGCCCAGTAAAATTTACTAATGCTATTTGTAGCATTTCAAGTTTAACAAATATTTTACTTGGTCTTTTGGCAAAGGAAAGATAATTTCAAATAATCATACCCCGATAGGGTAAATACCCATTGCCTGGCTTGTTAAATAATAATTGCTAACTGTTGTTCATAAGGCATAATATTTTTTGTAAAACTATGCCGTGTATAAATCCATTCTAATGGTAGCACATTTTGTCGTATAATTCCTGTTGGGTATTTCCATGTATCTAAAATATATGAATTTATGAGTTGATTTAGCGCTACTCGATGTAAAAACAATTTTTTTATTCTCTGTTCTACAAATTGTACTTCTCTTTTAGCTTCCTTAGTTAAAGTTCTTTTGCTATGTAAATCAGGCTCCCCTTGTAGCAATGAAAACAAATTATGTAATTGATAAGTATGAATTCCTAAGGCCTGTCGCATGCAAATAATATCTCCTAGTAACTTTTGAAAATTATTTAATATATGTAATTGATCACGTCATAAATATATTTTTTGAGGTGTCACTGTTTATCTACAAACAACATATTCTGATGGAGGCATAGAATTCCATTGTATATATATACGACATTTTCTTGATCCATTCATCTACTGAGGGGCATCTCGGTTGGTTCCAGATCTTAGCTATGGTAAGTAATGCTCCAATAAACATAGTTGTGCTGGTAGCTTTAGCGTGGTCTTGTTTGTAAACATTTGGGTAAATGCCCAAAAGTGGTACTGCTGGGTAATAGGGGAGCTCTATATGGAGTCTTTTGAGGAACCTCCACACTACTTTCCAAAGTGTTTGAACAAGTTTACACTCCCACCAACAATGAAGTAAGGTTCCCTTCTGTCCACGTCCCCTCCAGCATATGTTGTTATTAGAGTTCTTGATTTTAGCCATTCTAACTGGGGTGAGGTGGTATCTCAATGTTGTTTGGATTTGCATTTCTTTTATGGCTAGGGATGTTGAGCATTTCTTCATGTGTCTATTGGTCATCCTTCTTTCTTCTTCAGAGAAGTTTCTCTTTAAGTAATTAGCCCACTTATTTATTGGGCAGTTATTTCTTTGAGGACTTGTTGTTGGCGCATTTAATTTTTTGAGTTCCAAGTTTATTTTAGATATGAGACCCTTGTCCATTGTATGGTTAGTGAAGATCTTCTCCCAATCCGTGGGCTTTCTATTGATCTTGCTAGCTATGTACTTTGCCATGCAGAAGCACTGCAACTTCATGCAATCCCATTTGTCCAACCTTTCTTTGATTTGTTGTGTTTCCAGGTCTCTGTTAAGAAAATTTCAGCCTGCGCCAAGGAGACCTAGGATTTCTCCTATTCCATCCTGTAATGTTTTCAGAGTGTCTGCTGTGACTTCGAGGTCTTTGATCCATTTGCAGCTGATTCTGGTGCAGGGTGATAGATAAGGATCTAGCTTTGGTTTTCTACAAGTAGTTAACCAATTTTGCCAGCACCATTTACTGAAGAGGCTATCTTTCTTCCATTCTATTTTTTTAGCTCCCTTATCAAAGATTAGATGGCTATAAGTCTGTAAGTTCATTTCTGTGTTTTCAATTCTATTCCATTGGATCTGAGGTCGGTTCTTGTGCCAGTACCAAGCTGTTTTGATTACTATGGCTTTATAGTAGAGTTAGAAATTTGGTATTGATATCCCTCCAGGAGTGTTCTTTCCGTTGAGGAGCATTTTTGCTATTCGGGGTCTTTTATTGTTCCATATGAATTTTTGGATTGCCACTTCTATTTCCTTGAAGAATGATGTTGGAATTTTGATAGGTATCGCATTGAATTTGTAGATAGCCTTGGGAAGTATTGCTATTTTCACAATGTTAATCTTTCCAATCCAGGAGTATAGAGGATGACATTGCCCCATTTTTAGTGAAATGAAAAGACTTGGAAAAATAATTATATTAAGTGAAGTAAGCCAAGCCCAAAGAAACATTGGTCCCATGTTTTCCCTTATTTGCAATATCTAATATATGTATGAGACAAGCTGAAAAAGTCAGATAAGGTGATGTTAGGAAAATAAATCCTAAGATATGTGTTTTAAATGTTTTTTCTTTCATGCATTTGTTTCTAACGCAATTATAAGATCATTTATTTGTTGCTTTGTATGTCCCCCCCCCCCACAGTTTAACCCCTGCTTTCGCTGTATTTGATGTCGGTATAACTTGTGGAGAGGAAGGGGAAAAAAAGTCATTTAAGTAAGGATACAGGTGGACCTGTTGCAACAATGAGAAGTACAAGTTGTCATATCAAAAACGAACTTTACAACTTGGGGGGGGGATTGGATGGGGGGAAGGAATGATGGGAAGGGATGGGAAGGGTAAACAAAGGAGGAGACTACAATGCTTGAAAAGAAATGTACTCACTATCTTGCCCATGTAATTGTAACCCCTCTGTACCATATTTTCACAATAAAAAAAAAAAAAAACATGCCGGGCTGGCGCTGGTGGCTCACGCCTGTAATCCTAGCTACTCAGGAGGCTGAGATCTGAGGATCGCGGTTCAAAGCCAGCTCGGGCAGGAAAGACCATAAGACTCCTATCTCCAATTAACCACCAGAAAACCGGAAGTGGTGCTGTAGCTCAAGTGGTAGAGTGCTCGCCTTGAGCTGAAGAGCTGAGGGACAGCGCCCAGGCCCAGAGTTCAAGCCCCACGACCGACAAACAAACAAACAAACAAACAAACAATCAAAAAACAACAACATATCCTAAATATTTTACCACCGTATCTTTTTGTATTTTTTCAGGTGCTATTATTAATCCAAAATCTTTAAATATAGAGGGTAAACACTGTAACACCAATTCTAATTCTGTCATATTTGGTCCTGCAAATGATTATCATCCATATAATGAAAAATATAAATGTGAGGCCATTTTTGTCTAACAGATTTTAAGGCCTTATCAATATACATCTGACAAATAATTGGAGAATTCATCATTCGTTGGGGCAACACCTTCTATTGGAAGCACTGATGAGGGGCTTGATGGTAAAGAAAAGGCAAATCTTTTACAATCTTTTACATGTACAGGAATGGTCAAAAAGCAATCTTGTAAATCTATTACTATTATTGGCCAATTTTTAGGAAGCATGGCAGGAGACGGTATACCAGGTTGTAAAGCCTCCATATGGTACATGGATGCCTTACCTCCTCGTAAATCAGTCCGCATCTTCATTTCCCTGACTTCTTTTTAATAACAAATATTGGAGAATTCCATGGTGAAATAGACGGCTCAATATGTCCTTTGGTTAACTGTTTTTCAACTAATTGATGAAATGCTTCTAATTTTTCTTTAGATAAAGGACATTGTTCATTCCAAAGAAGTTCCTCAAATTTCCATAATATCTTTATGGGCTCCATCTAAAAATGTTAAAATTGAATATGCGCTCCCCATTGTTCCAGTACATCTCTACCAATTATGTTAAATGGAACTTCCATAATATAAGTTTTAAGGACAGCTCTCTGTCCGTCTTCTGAGGTTATAGTAACATATGACACTGTTTGTCCTATAAAATTTACAGGAGTATTGCTAACTCCTTTAATATTACAGGGGATTATTTTATATAATAAATGATTCGGCCATTCATGAGTGTTAATAATTGTAATATATGAGCCAGTATCTATTAGTCCTGTCAATATCTTTTCCTGAATATTAATCTTAATCTTAGGCTGCGTTTTAGTAATATGAGTAGTCCAAAACACATTTTGTTGGTTGGTACTTCCAAATCCCCCAATGTGGGGTGTAAATGACTTTCCAATAGATATATATGGTAATAACAAGATTTGAGCAATTCTTTCTCCATTTTTAAAGGAAATATCTGTAGCAGCTGACATTAAATTTTTTATTTCCCAATAGAGTCAGCATCAATAAATATACGAAATATACTAAATATACTATACATCAATAAATACACTAAAACTCCTTTTGCATTAAGACTGGATCTACCAGTCATTAGGCCAAATATTCCTTCAGGTAAAGGTCCACAAATTCTGGTAGGAATTTTTTGTGGCTTATCATCACCTTTCAAAATAAAATCTTTTAAGGCTGGTATGTCCACTGCGGCGCTGTGGGCTGTGGCAGGGACAAGGGAAAAGATGATTGGCTGCCCTCGCTTATTAATCTTGGGCCCCAGGGCTGGCCCGATGGAGAGTTTTCTTGCATAGGGTAAACATCTTTTATAGGAATTCCATTATTGTCTATTTTTGATCTACAGTCCCTTGCCCAGTGCTTCCCTTTTTTACGTTTAGGGCAAATTCCCGGTCCTCCCTTGTTAACATCAGTAGCCTTTTAAATTTTTTTCTTTATATGTCCCATTTGACCATATCCAAAACACTTTAGATTACAGGATTTTGTTTGCAAAGCATGCTAGGTAGTGGCCATAGCTTCAACAAACTCCTGTATACGCCTGGATTCAGATGTAATGTCTTTGCAGGCCCTTAAATATGTAGTCACATCCCCAGATTCTTTAATAGGCAATAGGGCTCATCTACAGTCCTTCTTAGCATTCTCATAAGCCAACATGTGCAGCAGTTGTTGCCCTGCAGCCTCTCCCACAACAGTACATTCCAAGGTCAATTTCAATCGTGATAAAAATTCAACATAGGGTTTATTAGGTTTTTGAATTACTTTAGTCCAAAGCCATAATGCTCTCCTTCTGATCGAATCCTTTCCCATGCCTCAATACCTATGTCTCTTAACTCCTCATGGATCTCTTCAGGAGAGTTCACTTGCATATGAACATCTGCAGGCGTGGATTATTGCTCTGTGCATTTTGTCTAGCCCTTTTTGTACATAACTCAATAAACCACATTTGCCATTGTAGGTATTTCAGTTTCTTAAACAAGGCTCTACAAAGCATCTTCCAATCCTCTGGAACAAAATTATTGTAATGTCAGGCAAGCCCATTATACAATTTCTTAACATAATGAGACTGAGGACTGCTAGGTTTTTAAAAAGAGGTAGCCGAGTAAGAACAGCACCACACACGTGGTATTCAGGTAAGGGGTAGGTTTATTCAGTAGACCTGCTGGGTCCAGGAAAGGTTAGCACTCCATGTGTCTGGGAAAGGCCTAGGAAAGGGAGAGCTGGGAAAGAGAAAAGAAAGAGAGAGAAGAGAGAGAGCTAGAAAAGAACTACGAGAGAGCAGAGAGCTAGAAAAGAGCAGCAAAAGAGAGAGAGAGCAGAGAGCTAGAAAAGAACAGTGAGAAAGCAGAGAGCTAGAAAAGAACATTAAGAGAGCTAGAAAAGAGCAGAGAGCATAGAGAGCTAGAAAAGAGCAGCAAGAGAGTGCCTCTGGGCCTGGGCCAGGCCTTATCTAGGGTAGGGGCAGAGAAAGGTGTGGCCACATCAAATTCAGATGTGACCGCAGGGGATGCAGATGTGACCTCTTCCAGGTGTCCCAGTTGCCTAGGTAACGCAGGTACTGGATGGAGACTTTGCTGTGAGGAGAGTGGAGTCTGCTTGCCATCCTGGATCAGACCTTACATTCTAGCCTTTTAATAATCATAAAATAGGGCATGGATTCTCTCTGGCTACTTCCTGCTGACAAGGAGGCATCAACAATAGGGATAAAAAGCTGGAATTTGGTCCCCTCCCAGAGAAGGCAGTGAGCAGAAGCTGTCCCTTGGTGGCGTGAGTCCTTAGATGAAGTCTGGAGAAGTCTCATGATCATTGAGGGGCTGGAAAAAAATACTAGAGAGCAAATAAATGTCAAGAGGAATGACTTGGGGCTGAAAATGTTGTAGAAATGTCCCTAGCTACTTCTGACATCTGGTGACTAGGTAGCGAAGTCAGGTGACAAAGGAAAGAATATAAATTCCTGTTCCATTAATAGGTAGACAGGTATAGACATTGGATGGGCAGGCTTCTTACTTCCCCTGACCTCCCGGCTCTGGTTAATTTTGAAAGGGCAGGAACAAAGTACCTGATGTGACATCTCCTCTTACTCCTCTCCATGTTCCCTTGTTCCCCAGACTGGCTGAGTCTAGGTGCTCATTGCTGGGATGGCTTGTCCCAGTTGGTATTCAAGGAGGTTTGAACTCAAGGCCTGGCCACAGTCCCTGAGCACTTCTGCTCAATGATACTGCTCTACCACTTTGAGTTACAATTGCTATTTTTTGGCTGCTTAGAGATAGTCTTGAGCCATGCTTCCAGCTGTGCTCTTTGCAGGTTATTTGGGAGATGGAGTCTTAGGGATTTTTCAGCCCGGGCTGCCTTTGAACTGCAATCTTTGCCACAAAAGCCCTTTATTATTTCCAATTAAAGCAACAAGGAGATCAAGTAGAATAAGTAGAGCTTACCTGGTTCTTATCAAGAATTGACCGACAAATATTCTGAAATGACAAAACTCATTAGATGTCATGAGAATTTCAGCACAGATATGCCAAGTATTTTAGAACCATGTAGTCAGTAGAATACACAACGCAAAGCAAAAAGGCTTATCAAGAATTGCCAACAAATATTCTGAAATGACAAAACTCATTTGATGTGATGAGAATTTTAGCACAGATATGCCCAGTATTTTAGAACCATGTAGTCAGTAGAATACAGAACACAAAACAAAAAAGGCAAAACTCAAAACCTAAAATTTTGACAACAATGTTTAGACCTATTTGCTAACGAAGCACATCACATGTTTGGGCCTCAGTTACCATGGCCTGTGAAAAGAGCCAATTGTTAGCAAGGCACCTTAGAATAGCCGGATGGAGTAGTAAGTTTGGTGGAAGGTTAAGGGTCAGATGGGGCCAAACCCTTAAGCCACCATGTGGCCACGATGGCGAACTCAAGATGGCGAATTTCTGAAAAAAAAAAAAAAAGGCAAAGACAATTTGAACAAATAGACCAAGACTACAATTGGCTAGCCTTTGAGAGAGAACCTAGAGGGGGTCCCTGGGACCCAGCCAGCGTTGCACTCTTCAGGGCACAAGCCAAAATGTAGAAAAAAGAAAGGGAGAGATAGGGAAAGTTGGCCATGAATGGCAGAGAGAGAGCAAAGAGAGCCCGAAAACAAACAGAATTCTGACCATTTACCATTGCAGTAGCAAAAACTGTCTACATCTGAGAATGGCATAAAAATGAGGTGCTCTGATTTTCCAGGGAGTGCAGGAGACATTTCAAAGGGGTTTCATGGCTCAGACATGATTCGCAGCACCCTATTAAATGAGTAGGAGAGAGTCAGTCTGGTGAGTGAAGGAGAGCTGACCAGGCAGAAGCTGCGTCCCGACTTCCCCCAGAGCCCTCTAGAGAGAGCAACAGAGAACCATAGAGTAGCGTCACTCACCAGAGTAGAGAAGTGGTGTGGACGTGGATGTGAAGGCGAGCAATGGTATCGATGCACTGTGTCTGCAACAGACAGATGGGTTCGCAAATGCCATCAGAACTGTGGGTATTCCTCAGAGCAAAAAGGTAAAAAAAAAAAAAAAGAAAAAAGAAAAAAAAGGGAAAAAAATCCTGAGAAAAATCCCAGCTATCCTGACTTTAAGCCCTTTATCTGAGTCACGGCACCATTTATGTTAGGTTTTTAAAAAGCGGTAGCCGAGTAAGATCAACACCACTCACGTGGTATTCAGGTAAGGGGTAGGTTTATTGAGTAGACCTGCTGGGACCAGGCAAGGTAGGCATTCCACACGGCTGGGAAAGGCCTAGGAAAGAGAGAGCTGGCAAAGAGAAGGGAAAGAGAGAGAGGAAAGAGAGAGAAGAGAGAGAGCTAGAAAAGAGCAGCAAGAGAACAGAGAGCTAGAAAAGAGCTGTGAGAGAGCAGAGAGCTAGAAAAGAGCAGCAAGAGAGCAGAGAGAGAGAAGAGAGAGCTAGAAAAGAACTGAGAGAGCAGAGAGAGAGAACAGAGAGCTAGAAAAGAACAGTGAGAGAGCATAGAGAGAAAGCAGAGAGCTAGAAAAGAACAGTGGGAGAGCTAGAAAAGAGCAGAGAGCAGAGAGAGCTAGAAAAGAGCAGGGAGAGAGTGCCACTGGGCCTGGGCTAGGCCTTATCTAGGGTAAAAGAACAGTGAGAGAGCAGAGAGAGAGAACAGAGAGCTAGAAAAGAACAGTGGGAGAGCTAGAAAAGAGCAGAGAGCAGAGAGAGCTAGAAAAGAGCAGCAAGAGAGTGCCTCTGGGCCTGGGCTAGGCCTTATGTAGGGTATGGGCAGAGAAAGGTGTGGCCACACCAAATTCAGATGTGACCTCAGGGGATGCAGATGTGACCTCTTCCAGGTATAGCAGTTGCCTAGGTAACGCAGGAACTGGGTGGAGACTTTGCTGGGAGGAGGGTGGAGTCTGCTCGCCATCCTGGAGCGGACCTTACAAGGACCATACAACATCACTGCCTTCTTAAGTTTACCAATATCATCAACAGCAGCACCTTCATATCTGGCTGGTTGAGATACACCATTCCTAGGGGGTGGTTGAATTACAGGATAAGAGAAATATAGGCATTTCATCATCAAACTCACTGTCTGAGCCTTCTGTTTTGTGAGGGAATGATGCTGTAAAAATTACATCGGCCAGTGAAGGAGCCGAAGGCTGCTTTACTTTCACTTTCTCAGGTTCTCCTTTCACTCTGCTAATTTCCCACTACATATGTTGTAATTTTGATTAAATCAATTCCATTTGCTCAGACATTTTATTTACACTTTCAGTTTGTTCCTTTCAGCCTTTTTTTTACTTCTTGTTTTTTCTCTGTTAATGGCAATGCATCCTTATCAATTCCGTCCTTAACCTCAGAGTCCAATTGTAAATCTACAATAGAAAGGGTGGCCTCTTTCTTTAAGTCTGCTATTAATCTTTCCTCATTCTAAGCTTTAAAAAGGGTACGTAAAATAGCCCAAATGAGCCAAAATCTAATAGGAATCTTTTCCCCTTCTCGAATAGCTCTTTCTATGTTATTCTTTACTCGTTTCCAATTATCAACATCTAATATTCCTTCATCGGCGAACCAAGGATTACATTCCCTAACTACATTAATACATATTTCTATGTCAGAAGAAGAAATATTTAGACCATAAGCAGCAAGGAAATGTTTAAGCATATGTAAGTACGGAGTAGATTTAACTTGTCCCATCACCCTGTCATTAAAAGTACTTACCTGAATATCCCTTCCTGAATTCAACAATGAAGGGTCGCTGTTTGGGTGCCAATTGTATTGTCTAGTGCCTTGGGGTTCCTGCGTAAGGGTAACGAAATCACCAGGACACAGGGGATGCATAGTGCAAACAGCAATTGCCAGTGCATGCTATGCTTTATTGTTAGTGGGTATTTAAAGACAAGCAAGCATGATCTTTGCCAAGATTTGGTAAGAAGACATTGACACAAAAATTTCAACAGAAATATTTTTACTTGACCTATGAGACAATGCCTTGGTATATTATTATTTTGGGGGGGTCCAGTCATGGGTCCTTAACTCTGGGCCTGGGTGCTGTCCCTCAGCAATTCAGGTCAATGCTAGAGCTCTACCACTTGAGCAACATCACCACTCCCGGCTTTTTTCTTTTTGCTTATGTGGTGCTGAGGAATCGAACTCAGGGCCTCATGCATGCAAGGCAAGCGCTCTACCACTGAGCACCTTCCCAGCCCTGTCTTGGTATATTATTATCTAAACTATTTTAGAGCAAGCTCAAACCACTTCTCCAATCTCAGGAAAATGCTTGACCAGCTGTTCAACTATGATTAAGCAAGCAGAAGAGCTCCTTCATCAGCTCCCAGGAGTCTGTGACATGTGTTTTGAGATAGGGAGAGAGAACATTTTCCCTCTCTAGCCCGGCATACCAAGAGTTTTCCTAATACTCAAACACAGTCCTCAGATAATCCTGAGGCCGGAGCCTGCATCATTCTACCCCTTCAACATAGACCCTGAGTCTTCACAGGCTTTGAACTGTAATCTTTCAATCTTAGAATCCTGATTATCTATGATAGTTAAAAAGTATAAATATAAATAATATTTGCAAGAATACCAGTGGAGGAAAAATGATGCAACCCAGTTTATTGTGGTGTTCTTTCCAGAACACGGAGGGCATCACATTAGCAGAGGTGCAGTGTATTTTCACAATGGAGATAAGCTATTCTTGATGTGAATTAAGGGAATTTTGAGGTGCACCCTACAAGTTGGAAACTGGTGGGCTAGGATGACTTTATGGCATAAATCTTGTGATTGATGGTCATGAAATAATAGCTTAATCTGATAAACAACTGCTTACTCTTGAAGAATTAATTATAACATGCTTCATAGTTTTATCCCAAATCAGAATGTGGCTCTTTTTCTGTTCACTTCTCAGTCCGTAACACCCAATTAGAAAATGCATCTATTGCAGAATTACATAACATGCAAACAGGTATATTTTGAATCTCTCAGGTATGGAATGTTCAGAATTTGAAAATGAGTAGTTATTAGTCATAGGAATTTTGAAGACCACATACATTCTGTCCTCTTAACAACTTATTTACTTTTAAAAGTTATGGGTTTCCATAGAATTAAACTGTTTTCTCTTTTAATATAAGAAAGTACTAAATTTATTCTATTTTCAAAATACTGGCAAGTATATTGTGAAAAAAATGTCTAGTTGGATATCATTCCAGTTGATGACCCTCTGAAAAAGAAGAGGTAATTAATTCAAATTAGATGCCAAATAATACTGATTTTTTAAAAGTTACTACATGCAGAATAATATTTACTATACCAAAGCAGTGAAATTTTATTTCATCAGCTTATTTTTTAAATTTAATTTTAATGTGAAATTTTAATGTTCACTGGGGTTACAGCAATTGTAAGGTACTGAATGCATAACTTTTCAAACTTGTTATCCCCTCTCTCATTTTTCTCACAGTTTTTCCTTCACCCCTATGCCCCTCAAAAGTTTTAATGTACATTTCCAACTTATTGTCTTGTGAGAATTGCTATTGCATTGGTTTGCTCTTTGTTCTTTGCCTCACCATTTTTTTGTTCCTGTTCCCTTACCTAATTAAGGTAAATGTATACACAATACACATGGTACCAAAATCAAACACAGCAGGGGATAAACCATAGGGGAAAATCTCAAAAGAAATAGAAATCACATAGTACATAAAAACCAACAACCGCAAATAAATATTTCTGTTTCCATATCTTGGAGTTCATTTTGCTCAGCATCAGCTTATATGGTCATATATATGCATAACAAAGGCACTGGAAAATAGTTCCATGGACACTATATCATGAAAACAACACGTTAACTGTTTTTGATGGTGAAGGCAGGATTAAGATAGGTGAATTCACGATTCTGATAAAAGAATTTCAAAAGAGTTTTAAAATTTATGACAGGTAAATTTTAATTGTTCAAACGTTTTAACAACTTAGACTATTAAGACAATTTAAAATTGTCTGGGAAAATAAGCTTTCATGCAAAGAAATCCGTGGAGACTTAGCTGAGAGCTAGCAATATGGGTGAATATGACTCATTTTCACACTAAACAAACAAGCCTCACAAACCTTGCTGTGAATCCTGTAGGTTCCCTTGAGAATTGTCCTTACCCAGGAAATATATTCTCACTGTGTGAAACAAGGTTGTAGTGGAATTTAAATTCAAAGTTCTTTTTAAAAAAAGACATCAAAATTTGTGAATTGACATTTAATTACCAAACAGTAATTCTCTGAAAAAGAAGGAAAGATGTAATTCAAAATCACTTGACTTTATTAAAAGTATGAGAAAAGAGTAGTGAAGAAAGATGAGAGAAACCATAGAGGACTGTATTCTCTCCAGTGGTGTAATGCGTTCTTGTTCTTGTTTCTTCCATTCTATCTCCACAAACTATAAAGTGTACCTCAGGACTGGAGTAACCAGTTCAGACAAAGAATACTCAAAGAATGGGGGCTGGGAAAGTGGCTCAGTGGTAGAGCGCTTGCCTTGCATGCCTGAGGCCCTGGGTTCGATTCCTCAGCATCACATAAGCAAAAAGAAAATGGCCGGAAGTGGAGCTATGGCTCAAGTGGTAGAGCGCTAGCTTTGAGCTGAAGAGCTGAGGGACAGCGCCCAGCCCAGAGTTCAGGCCCCATGACCGGACACCCCCCCAAAAAAGAATACTCACAGAAGAAAATATTTGCAGTAGATGTAGGTGATATATAACCTTTGACAATCTATTTAAATGTGTTCAAAATTCTCCCTTACACCAAACTGCCCTCTTTCAACAGTTTGTTTGCTTCTCCCATGACAGCGCTTCATTAACTGCTTAAAATTTTGTGAGCTCATATACATACTCTCTAAAGATTGCTGTTGGTTGTGATTTTTGTTTGTTTTTGTTTGTAGTTGTGTTTTTAACTGAATTTCAAAAGGTTGTGCAAGTGTGTTACAATTAAATATGTCCAACTAATTGTCCAATGCTTCTGGATCAGAGTCACTTTTTATCATTCTCAACCAACCCTTTCTCCAAGATTTATTTCAGATTCACCACTTCCTTTATTACATTTGTACATTGAGTATTCTAGCTGTACTTGCCCCTTGTTCCATTTTTCATTCACTTTATGTCTTTATTATTATTCCTTTCTGGTTTCAACTTCCTGATAGTCATTCTGCTAAACTGTCTGTTAATACTTTGAAAGATTTATATACATTCCATGGAGTTTCAATCCCACATATACTTGAACTGATGTCAGCTTATATTTCCATAATTCATTCATCTGCAATAACAATTTGCAAGACTGGAGATGTGAAGCACCTAGACATGATTTTATTCTCATCTTTTTGGAAGATTAATCTTTAGTCACCAAGAAAGTTTAAAAATCACTTAGAATTTATACCTAACTACCAGTTTTTATAAATGGCTTTGTACAATGGTGTGTGATTATTGTATTTTACATGGGATGATATTTTCTACTACCTATAAGTTTTAGAAAAAGAAGAAAATTAAATTTACTACTGTAGAGGAATATGATAGAAATAGAAGACAGATTTTATCTTTGTCACATCTCTGATCAGTACCCATATTCAAGACTTAAAATCATATTTCTTACTTTGTTTGACAGATAGGGAAATTATATGATAAGGCAACAATGATAAGGCAACTACTAGTGACTTTTTAAAATGTACCTTCTTATGTGATGAAATTTACTTTATTAGCTAATATTTGGGTTTGAATTATGGGAGGCTGATCTATTTAACACATTTCTGGAAGGCACCTACTGACCAACGCAAATGGTGGGAGATACTATTTCTACCCATTAATGACTGGTTGAACTTATTTGGCATTAGGGCTGGGTAAATAAATCAACTATTGTAACTTGATTCCTACACTTGAAAAACTTTTAATGTCACTATCATCTACCTGTCAAGTGTTATTTTGGTGAATATGATTTTTAAAAGTTTATTTGAAAAGGAATATACTTTCAAGAGATTAAATGTAGGTTATCATTGTTTTGAGAATGACAACATTTTTAGAGTACAAAACCAAGATTTACTGAAGTACCAGTGTTTTGAATTTCTAAGGGTCTTCTCAATTAATGTTTTTCGAAATTATATTTGACCTCTAAGTCAAGTTTTCCTAGCCTTGGTAGAACAATTATGGATCTATCATTCCAGGGATTTTTTGGCCTACTTATGCTGGACTGAAATCTTTTATTCATCATTAGGAGTGGGGTATTAAAAATAATCTTGTGACATTTGTGATTTTGTTCACTCATATGGGCTGGGCATCTGTAAATTGAAAGTTTGAACTACAGTACTTTCTCTCATATTTTGTGATCTCATCTTTCATTTTAAGTTGTCTTACATTTCACAATTGCTTACTGCTAATTCCTGCGAGGTATTTTAGTACTGAAATATTATAGGAAATGAGAAATTGAGATGGGTCTTCAATTACTTTCTCTTAGCATGTTGCATGGGCCAAGGTGAGAAGTCTTGCCCATATTATCTAGTGATGCAGGCAACTGGGATCTGATATCCTTGGACCCGTGGGTACTGCAGAAGAATAATAGTTTTTAGGCATCATATCAGCAAAATTTGGGTGTAATCAGTAAGAATGTTTCAGAAATACGTAGAAAAACACTTTGGGACTAGTGAGTTAACACAATAAATACAGCAGCAGTGTAAAATATCTTCTAGATTAGAGGAAAACAATACTTACTGTTTTTTTTTATTATGTGAATTCAGAAGACCAAGAACAGTTAGAAGGTATCACAAGTTTATACCGAAGACATTGCATTGATACTTTTTATATACTAATATATATTCTAAACCTAATTATTTATGTTCCAATCTATTTATGGGAGTAAATTTCAATTTATTTGTTAAATTATCAATTAATTCTAGTAAGGTTCACTGCGTGAAATTTAAGATCAGCACATATAAATATAAAATATATAAGTATATATAATATAAGAAATTGTTATGCATTGTTCTGTTGTGGTTAGGGTATCAAAGGCAACTGTGCTTTAAAGTATTATTCCATTATCTCTACCTCAGTTTTTGGTAGAATTAAACATAGAACCTTAATATTTGTAAATTTACAGCCTAGAGGCAAGAGGAAACACTTTGATTAAAACATTACCAAATTAAGTCCTAATATCCGGGAGAAACATATGGACTTCTCCAGGAGCTATGGAAATATTTGTTGATAGAAAGTCAGTAGTGTAAGTTCCTGCCTGGTTGGATGGTAGACTGGCCAGGATATTAGGTAAACATGCATATGAACAATTTTTTCACCTTCTTGGCTTTAGCTACTTTTGAAATGATAGGTATAATAAACAATTATATTTTGATAAAATACCTTCTATTCTGAACAATTCGGTCTGAAGTGTTCATCTCTCTATGAACCCTTGTAACTAAAATTAGTTTTGTTCCAGTAAGACAATCTATGCTGTCAGGGTAAGATGTTCTGGTTGGTCTGTTCCTACATGGAAGAAGGGTAAAGGTTCAGGAAGACATTTGTACCACTGCGACCTCATTTAGGAAATTTTAAGCTGCAGAAATTTAGAAGTAGCTTTTAAGCAAGGCTTACTTTTAATCCATTAGCTCCACAAAGTTAACTCAGTTGATAAGTAAGTACTTGAAAAGCCATCACCTTTGGATTTCGCTATAAAGGCTTCAAAATATGATCAAATTTAAAATGAAAACGACAAAATAGTCATTGACAAAAAATTGCAAATGTGAGTAATCGACCAAACAATGTAAGTTTTTCCCACTATACACAGAAATTTAGAGAAATAAGATCAATAGCATTTTAGGGACAATAAGGGTTCCTTGTTACAAATAGGCAACCAAGGATATATGCCTGTATAAAGATTGCATCATTAACTACTTAAATTTAGAGGATACTACATGCTTCAGCAGCAGGTCTACCCAAATGACAACAATACAGAGATTAACATGGCACTTGCAGAAGGATGATACAATAATTCGTGAAATATTCCATATTTTTCATTCTACAAATGCAAGAAATGACAAACAGTTATTAAAAAGTTGATTACAAAAACACAAGTGTAACAATACATGTAATTCATAGAATTAAAGGTTAGTTTGACATCAGTGTATTAAATCTTCACCTTAGAAAGGCCCTTACATAGCATAGCCTTTACAAAACTTGAATTTTTTATATGGAATGTAATCTGAAAGGACGCATTTATTAATGAATCTATATATTATAAAACAATGTAGACTTCAAAGTATTATATCTAGAAGATAATGAAATAGATTATGGACTCTATACAAACCTAGATATACTTTTTTTTTCAGACAAGCACCAGGAATAACTTTAGTTTCTATACTATACAACAGATAAGTTAAAATTTTAAAAAAATGACAAGCTCTGCAGAAATCATTATAGATGCATACAATCAACTCTTGAATACATTTTGACATCAAAGTGAGGCAATTCACGTGGAACAATACCATGGAATCCATGAATTTTTAAATTAAGATATTGCTGTTGCTTTTTATTATCAAAATATTTTGTAGGGACACAAAGGATGGAATGGCACCTTTGAAATTTAAGAAACTTAACCAAACCATTACTACATAAGAGAATAATTTGTACAGCTTTCCACAACTTCAAAGAGGTAGTGATACATACTTATCCTTTTGGCAATATCAAATGCAGTTTCTTCCAAGTTGTTCTTCAGACCCGGTTTGATACAATGGTTCAACAGAAGGAGATAGAACATATCTTTGCTATTCCTATTCCCAGCAGCAAGATGCAAGGGCGTCAAGATGCCATTAGTTTGGGGATTGGTATCTGGATCATGATGAATTAAGAAAGAATCCATTCTGGTATTATTCCATATATAAGTACTATGCAGGGGTGCCAAGTCATTCACAGTTATTGCATGAATATCTGCCTTGAGCTACCAACTCATGGACAATATCTATATGTCCACTCTAGGCTTCCCGATGAAGAGGGGTATACTTATCCTCATTCCTGGTATTCATGTGAGTGGCCTTTTGGGAAAGTAGTCTCTGCACTGCAGTAAGCCGATTAATTTCGGCATCCCAAAGAAGAAATTTGCTTGCATTCTTCTCCATTATTTTATTGCAATTGACACCATTCCTCACGTTTTCATCTTGTTCCTTGTCTTCATCAGAATTGCCTAACCAGAGAATTTGAGTACTAGTGTGAATGAGGTGTCCATGTATATCCCCAATAGTTCACGTTGGTTGAACTGGTCAGAAAAATCCGGTGAATTTTCTGCATGTTTTTCCACCATGATTTATTTTCTCTTTTTCCATTTTTACTATTTTAAATTATTCTAACTGGAGAGTAGGAAATTGATAGAGAGCAGAGGAAAGACTTTCCTCTGTATTCAAATGAAAAGAATGAAAATGAGGACCAGTGGTGTCTTCATGTGCAGCTTATTCTAGAAATGCGAAAAGAGGAAACAATGCCTTCTACGTAAATGATTTGGGAAATACAATGATATAGTGTAAGAGAACTTACTATTCAATATATGAGCTTTAAGAGCTTTCTAATACATTCATTATTTATTGGTACTCAGCATTAGAAAAAATGTATAATGCAGTAGTAAAATAAAAGTCCTTTGCATGACTACTTAAATTACTTTTTTTTGTTTGGTTTTGTTTTGTTTTTATTGTGAAAATACTGTACAGAGGGGTTACAATTACAGGGGCAAGATAGTGAGTACATTTCTTATCAAGCATTTTAGCCTCCTCCTTTGTTTACCTTTCCCATCCCTTCCAGCCTCCCCCAGTCTCCCCACCCACTCCCTCCCCCCAACAAAGTTGTAAAGTTCGTTTTCAACGTGACAACGTGTACTTCTCATTGTGGCAACGATCCACTTGTATCCTTATTAAAGCGACTTATTTTTCCCCTTCCCTTCCACAAATTATACCGACATCAAATACAGTGAAAGCAAGGGGTACACTATGGGGGAGGGACATACAAAGCAACAAATAATCTTATAAATACGTTAGAAACAAATGCATGAAAGAAAAAAATATTTAAATACATATCTTTGGGTTCATTTTCCTAACTTCACTTTATCTGATCTTTTTTGCTTGACTCATACATATACTAGCTATTGCAAATAAGGGAAACCATGGGACCTATGTTTCTTTGGGCTTGGCTTACTTCACTTAATATAATTTTTTCCAAGTCTTTCCATTTCCTAAAAAATGGGGCAATGTCATTCTTTCTGATGGAGGCATAGAATTCCATTGTGTATATATTCCACATTTGCTTGATCCATTCAACTACCGAGGGGCATCTGTGTTGCTTCCATCTGGGCTGGAAAGGTGGCTCAGTGTTAGAGTGCTTTTCTTGCAGCTTACTACAGTGCGGAGACTAATTTCCAAAAAGGCCACTCATATGAATGCTAGGGCTGATGATGAGTATACCCCTCTTCCTCAGGAAGCCTAGAGTGGACAATTTGACATTGTCCATGAGTTGGTAGCTCAAGGCAGATATTCACGCAATTACTGTGAATGTCTGGACACCCCTGCACAGTGCTTATATGTGAAACGTATTGCAACAGTACACACACACACACACACACACACACACACACACACACACACACACACACACACACACACACACATCAGATTTCTTCTTAAGTATTTTTTGTGTATGGTCTTAAGAAGAAATTTACATTACTAACTTGAATTTCTGACAGAACAATATAATCACTATACATCTTGCTTCTATACTCTCAATATTAAATTGCTATCCAAGTATGTGCAATAGATAAGTATAGGAAAAAGTAGGAGCCACAGTGTTGGCTCATGTCTTTATTCCGAGATAATCAGAAAGACTAAATTTGATGATTTTGGTTTGAAACCAGACCAATAAAAAAACGTCCATTAGATTCTGGTTTGAAAGTAACCAGCATAAGCTAGAAATGGAGCTGTGGTACAAGCAATATAATGCTAGCCTTGAAAAAACTAAAAAAAAAAAAAAAAAAAAAAAAAAAAACAAATTCTGGGACAGAGCTAGGCCCTGAGTTCAAGCTCTAGTATTAGTATTTAACTAATGAAAGAATGAATTAGTTAAATAATTACCTAAAATAAATTAAGTGGTCACATGTTGAGGGGCAGATAAAATGTAACTACCATGGTGACTGCATTATGTATTATTTTGTAATAAGGCAAATTATCATTCGTCCTAATCATTAATATTTTTTTGTAAAATAAACCCTGAATTTGGCATGCATGTGTATGTGTGTGTACTTGTGCACACATGTGTGTTTATGTATGTGTGTGTGTGTGTGTGTGTGTTGTTGCAATGTTGCTTGCCAATATGAACAGGGTCATGCTGAAATGAACTGTGTTGCAATGTTTTTTATTTATCAGTGTTCTGTCCTGTCATTTCAGTGGAACCACCCTTCTGTACATTTTATTTGTTTATAACATCACCATAATCAAAGCATTTACAACATAAGTTAGATAAAAGAGATCATTTTCAGTTCTTAATATACGTTAGGTAAAAAGATGAATAAATAATTAGGTAGTAAGTTATTGCTGTAAGATGACTGTCAGTACAAAATATGTATTTGACTTCTTAAATTGGTTATATTTTTAAGAAATATTCATGGAGTGATTTTGACCGACTTGACCAAATAGGTATTACTCTCTGATTATTTCTGTGAAACTCAAGGTGGATAAACTCTTTCCGGATTTCTGTTGAAAATAACTTTCTTTGTAAGATCGTATCTATTCACACTAAGTTAATAAGCCCCGTATTTTTTTTGTTTTTTTGTTTTTGTTTTTTTGTCGGTCATGGGGCTTGAACAAAACCCCGTATTTTTAAGGTTTGAATATCACATCATATTGACTGAAAATCAGGATTGTAGCTATGCTTCTTAGATATATATTAAAAAAAACTAAAACCTGTGTCATCTCCAGGTTGTGGATGCATTTGAAGTTGTTTTGCACATACAAAGGTTTCTTCATTAATGGTTCTTTTGTGGGAGTAACTATCACAACTTTAACAAATAAGGCTTTTCAAATATCTTTTCCAATATAAATAACATCCCAAAGCGAGTCTTGCAATTTCTGAAAACCATTTAAATATTTTAGTAATATTTTAGTTCATTGACTATACAGCTAAAGACATTTCTGAAAAAATATTGTTAAGATCTGAAAATGTAAGTGGGTATATAGGTTTTTTTATGGATCATTTTATGAAAAGCCAGTTTTTATGAAAGTAAAAGAAATAGAATAAATAATGTAAGTGAATTGGGTAACCTAATTATTAGTATAATTTTGTTTTTTATTAGCACTGTCTCCTTTGAATGTAGATGATGCAGTTAAATTATTTTTTGTCACTGTGCTTCAGTAATTTTTAGAATCTTTGTAGTTATAAGAATGAATTTGTAGTACAAATAAAAGCCTTTTAATATGATTAGGATTAAACTTGTGTTTTGTGTTCTACCCCCATGAAAATGACTTATTTTCAAGTGTTAATAGTTTATAATTGAATCTTCACTATTATAAGAAATTTTGAAAAAAAATGGTACTATTTATGTCTTTATTTTGGGGGGAGTGGTCCGGTAGTGGGGCTGGAACTCTGGGCACTGTCCCTAAGCTCTTCAGCTCAAGTCTAGCGCTCTACCACTTGAGCCACAGCGTCACTTCCAGCTTTTTTCTTTTTTCTTGTGTGGTGCTAAGGAATCGAACCCAGGGCTTCATGAATGCAAGGCAAGTGCTCTACCACTAAGCCACCTACCCCGCCCTTCATGTGTTTTTAAACCAATAGTATTCACAAGTTGCTGAGTCTTTAATTCATACTTAGGTCTTGGTGTCTATGATTTTTTATCCTCTCATTCCTAACATTAATGATAGTTCAGAGTGCATTTTTCAGTATAGGAAAGGTAAAATATGTATCTGGGGTCAAAGGTGATTTTTATATCAGTGTTGCTTTAATAGCATTTTAAAGTAGTACCTTTCTCTCAAAATGTTGGGTATAAAAAGCAATCAAAATCCTTAGAAAGGTAAACAACTTAGTTGACCTACAATGTGGAAATGATTGGTCCATCAGACCTGCAGTCTGTTTCCATCAGGAATTGGGGAGGTCATTCTTTCAGTAAGACAGTGTTAAACAGAGATAGGGTCCCCAGGCAGTGCAGTGTTGAGTGAAGGGATAAAATATGATTTCTACTATTTTGAGCTAGAAATCAAGAATGTTATACTTTAGCAGTTCCTTTCACCAGGGAGGTATGCATTGATTATGAACTTTGAGTTTTCATATTACAGTTCCCTATTTTCTAACAAAGATAAAGTGAAATATTGTGAAAGTGAAAACAATAATTCTGGGAAATTTTCCTAAAATTTGTAGACTAAGTGCTAGTATTTTCGTCATAAAATAGAATGAGATTAATTGATACAGTGGGAGATGATCCTCAGGCTAACACTTACCATGTGTGCAATGTTATACTAGTAATTCCAACTCTGAAGACTTCAATGTTATCATCCAAGAATTAAAAATGTAAGTAGTTCAACTTTATGGAATTATTGTGAGGATTAAATTATATACCATAGGTAAAGTACTTGGAAAAACATTCAATTAGCATTTGGCACATTCTACCTGTTATTTTATCATGTGATGAATTCTAACATTTTTACTATGATTTTATATGTGCAATGTGAGGTATTGATATTCATTGCATTGATCACTTTTCTGTCACTATGAGGAAAATACCTGCAAAGAAAGTTTCTGAGGAGGAAATTATTATATTGACTCATGGTTTAAGAGAACACAGTTTAAGATCAAATGTCTCCATTATTATTAATCATATTTTTATTATCTTAACTAGGTGTACACGGAAATTTCCATTCAAAAAATGAGTTTTTTTAATATAATGGATCTTTATATAACTTTTCCCTACCCTTCCAAACCTCACCCCACTTTAATTTTTTCTAGTTTCATATTATTTGCATTGAATATTATGTCTTCACTTTTTTCCTCCATAACTCTCTTTATTCCTTCCCTTTGACTTCCCCTCACATCTTCCAAGTGATAGTTTCCTGGTATTAATTTAGTTGGATTAAAAGTTCAATTTTATAAGAAATTACACCTTTAAATACTGCTCTGAAAAATGAAAGCTTTGGTTAATACTGTTGTTTAACTTGCATAAAATTCTGGCTTCCAAATATGCGACAGAGCATGGGTCCTTTGTGTGTCAGGCTCTGACTTCGTTTACTTAACATATTTTTAGATCTATCCCTTTCTTTGCAAATAATGTAACAGTCCTCATAATAGATAGGTGCAACCCAATTGTATATATATGACATATTTCCTCCAAACATCCCCCTGCCAAAAGGCATCTTCGCTGTTTCCATGACTTGGCTGTGGTGAATATTGCAGTAATGAACAAGGTTGTGAAAGTGATTTTACTGTAACCTTTTGGAAGAATTCATCACTATATTTCTGGGAGCAATCCTCTAGTCAGTTTTCTAGAATAAGCTCATCCTTCCTTTCATCTCCATCACAACGTATTGCAAGTCCTCAAAACACACTATCCTCTACATGTCTCAATAAGCTAAAACCACACTGTGTCCATATTCTTTCAATATATTTTTAATACTTACATAAATTTAGTGAGAACCTTCTATGTACTTTCCTAATGTATGAATGAGAGACACAACAACAAAATAAAACTAAGAAATATACATTTTAATTAGGTATTATAATATTTAAAATCTTTTTCAGCTCTAACTCATAGCCTCACTTACTATTATTTTAATCTTTATTTGATTATTTCATCAATCACCTAAATTATAACAGGTGAGTTAAATACACACAAAAAGTGTGGTTTGATTTTGACATTCATGTGTGAGGATGCACAATATGGGCAAATAGATGGATTGGAATTAATAGCAATTATCCATTTTGTTAAAGTAGAGATGGTTTTTTCTAAACTGATACATATTTCATTCAACAAAAAGAAACGTGTAACAATTCCCTTTGTTTTTCTTCTCATTAACTTTTGTTTCCATTTTATTTTATAATGAAGGATGATTTCATATATGTACTGTAGATAGAAAAATATGTTAAACTATTTCTATCTGTATGCATTGATATATACATACATACATATATTACACAGGTTACAATGATAATTTATAACTTCTATAAGTATACAATTTACTAAATTATTAAAAACATCGATGGCTCATGCCTGGAATCCAGGTTTCTCAGGAGGCTGAGATCTGATGAACATGGTTTAAAGCCATCCTGGGCAGGAAAGTCCATGAGCCTCTTATCTCCAAACAACCAATGGAAAATAAGAATTCGAACTGTGGCTCAAAGGAATAGAGTGATAGCCTTGAGAGAAAAAGCTCAGGGACATCACCCAGGCACTTAGTTCAAGAACTACAATCTACCCAAAAAAATCTATTTAATTTACACCTGTGTAAGTAGAGTATTTCCATCACCCAAATGCACATCCATGCTCATCTGCAAAATAACTCTGTTTTGTCTGAAGTACCACTAAACATTATCACTAAAGTAGCATTGGAACGTGCGTTCATTCTATCTCTCTAATGGATTTTTCTCCACTAAAATACTCAAGTGTTACAATTATTCCAATTATTTAAAATCATAGCTTTTTTCTTTAATACCCCTAATATTACAGTTTGAATTCAGTGTCTTGTGCCCCCTAAATGGATGTTCTTACCACTTTGTCTTGTGCCCATCCCTAAATTATCCTGATAATCTTTCAGATAGAAACTGGCTTCCTACTTGTGTATGATCTTGGACTCAGTCCACTTTATCTTATTCTTCCGGGAATTTAGAATAACAAGTGAATGGTATTATGCACAGTTTTTTCTGTATAATCTGGGCTTTAGCCACTGTTCTCACATCAGTGCACTCCCATGTCGTCAGGATTTTCATAAGCTTGTCATAGCTGATTTTTTTAAAAAAAATCTTTGCATTTCCTGCAGGTTTATGAGTGCTGAATTAATTTGTGTTTTCTTGTCTTGTTTTGTTTCATTTGAATGTATGTGTTTAGTTGTTCCTCAATTTTCCTTTTGTTTCCTTCCCCGATGTTCTTACCTAAAGTGCTGAGAAACCAATTCTTCTTTCTCAAGATAGTCAGGGTGAACATTATTTATTCCAAAGCAATTTCAGTAACATTTAAGCATCTTCATATCTATGAATGGTATACAAATGCTAAGCGCTGAGAAGGGTGTTTTTACTTTCACATTAGTCTTTGTCATACACAGATCATGAAATATATGAAGATAATATAAATACAGATGCATGCCAGGAGGTGAAAAACCTATTATTAATTGTTTGACAGAGGCTTCCCTTCTAGTGAAAGAAATATATTGCTTGATGCAGGATTTCACAAAATCATATTGCTAGGAAGAACCTAAGCAATCATCTAATACTATAGACTTGAGAATGATGAATTGACTTCCTGAATAATTTATTTTTGGGTCAAATAAAAGCAGGCTTCCAAAAAGAGTGTAGATTTTAGAGAAACATGATGAATTTTATGTAAATAGGTTCTTATCTGATTTCGTTAATTTGTGAACTAATACAGGGAATTAAAGTACAGTAAGGTAAAAAAATAAAGAACTTCACATTGAAATACTCATTTGTGTGTGTGTGTTCATGCACATGCGAGTATGCAAACACACATGTGCATGTGCTCATGCATGCATTCATCATTCTTGAGGCTTGATAGTGCCTGGGAACTATTCCTCAGCTTCTTTGACCAAGGATAGTGGTCTACCACTTCAGCCACTTCCGTTTTTTTTTAAAGATAATCTCTTGTATTTTCATTATTGGACTGGCTTTGAACAGTGGTCATGAGATTTCAGACTCCCGAGTAGCTAGTTAAGCTTATTCAGCCTCTGAGTACCTAGTTAAAATTCTGCCTGTCTTCTATGCTTCACTGCTCTTTCATTCATTTCCTGAGGTAATCACAAGCCTAAGTCATATATACGTCTAATTGCTTTAAAAATACTGTTATTGCTTGGCACTAGGGGGTCCTATCGGTACTCTTAACTATTTAGGATCCTTGAGAACAGAACACAGGCCAAAATTTTAGTGGAATTCCTTCTCAATCTATAGCTGGGTGCATTGGATCATTTCCACCATCCTTCACTATCTAGTTACTATGCTTGGAAGGACTGTGGATCCAGGCCAGTCAAGGTAGCAGGCTGGACAAGTTGGTGTTCATCTCGGATGCCATTGATAATGGGAAGGCTAAAAGGACAGATCAGGTGCATGTTCTTGTGGAAAGGAAAGCCCTATCCTAAAATTAACCACTAATATGACGACGGCCTCGCAAGAAAAATATACCCCAAGTTGAAAGACCCTGAATTTCCCTCAACCAAAGTAAGTATATACATGAACATTCAAAAACTTAGTAAAATCTGTTCTTTGCTCTAATATCAGCTTCATCTGATTATCATATGATGTGAAAGAATAGTTTCTTCATTAATCTTATAATAATTTAAAAAGACCTAAAAAATTCTTTCTCACTTATTAAGTGCAAATGAATGGTAAATTGCCTCATTTCTTACATATTTGACTACCACTATAAATTCATCTTATGATTATTATTAACAGTAATATATTCTGATTTATTACTTTACTTTGTAACAGTTTTGAAACTTTTTGCTTTTCTGCTGAAGTTGACATATTTAAATACTATCATCAAAGTATATTCCTTGGGTATTTAGGGCAGTTTTTTTACAATGTTTTTAACCAATGGCTTCTAAGAATTCTTAATTGGTATATCATTTGGTTTATTTTTAATTTCAATTCAATTTTATTTTAATGGTAATGTATGCAGGGGTTACAGTTAAATAAATAAGGTAAAGTAATGAGTACATTTCATAGGGAAGGAACATTGTTATCTCTTCCATCGATTTTTTTTTTACACTCAAAAGAAGAACTACTGATGCTTTTGCTGTTGCTCTTGATCCATGGGTACTTTTGCTTTCTTTGTTAATGCATTTTTATTATAAAATAGATATACTGAGGGTTTACACTTAATTAAGTCAACTAAAGAGTACACTTCATTTTATTTATTAAATTTCAAATTTTGGGCTTAAATGATTTCTTTTGTTTCTTTAGGGTAATTCATTTTTTCAGATTTGTAGGATTACTTAATTTATTTTTGCATGATTTTTACACATGTAAATTATTCAGACATATGTATTTTGCTTTTATAATATTTAACATGTGACTATTTAAAAATTGTTTTCTTAATTTTTAAATGGCTAATGATTTTAAATAAATTTATTTTCTTATAGTTATTAATGTATTTGTCCAGGTAACAAATACTGTATTTTCAAGAAGCACATACTTTATTAAGAAAGGCTTCATTACTTGGTCACTTTTTGGAAATATTTTTACTTGGATTAAAAGAAAAGTTTGAGCTCAGCATTGTGATTTGTGGTATCCATTTTCTAGCTATGGTGGGAAGTGTAAATAGGGTTTGTAATTCGAGAGATACTGAGAAACTCTGTGACCTTATTATAAAACTATTCAGAATGAAATGATTAGCGATAAAGCCATCGCTAGTGTTATATAGCGCACCTCGCTATCATGTTCTAAATCTTGAGTTAAAACACCAGTAACATCAATCTTTTGTCAAAATAAAAGGACATATGTTTCAAAATGTTTATTATTTAAATTTATTTGCAAAGATTCTCATGTCTTCTATTAATTTTCAATTTACTTAATCCAAGTATATTGTGATTATTTTATTTCTAATAAACTTTGAAATAGTACGAGCAATATTAAGATTACATATATTAACATACTTTTACTATTTGTGATAATTTCCTCGGTTTAATAAGATAATATAAATATTCCAAATGTGTGTATGTGGTGTGTATGTGTGTGTTTATGTGGTTTGTGTGTGTGTGTGCTTTGTGTGTACTTTGTAATGTTTGGGAGATCACACCATTGCTTCACACATGCTAGGCCAATGTTTTATCACTGGGATATACTACCTAGTTATAATCCAAATAAAGTTTTAAATCATGACTTTGAAACTGTCATTCCTAGTATTTGTTTTCAAAATTACATATGATAAAATGTGATCCATATTCTATCCACGCTAGCAATTTTTATTGTTATTTAGAATATTCCCACTGCCTTTCCACTTCAAAACTCTTGTGATTGTTATTAATAAAGGTTTTAATTTGCTTCTTTTCTCTCTTCTTTCTTTCTACCTTTAGAGTTTAGCTTTTCTTTCTCTTATTTCTTTGGGAATTAATTACATCCTATTCTTTGGGAATTAATTACATCCTATTACATTTCCTTACATTGTAACAGGTATATACAATGCTTTATTTTCTATTTTATTTTTCCCATTTTTCACTCACTTTTGGTCCAAACTATTACATGGATTAAAAAGACACTTGACTCAGGACACTTTACTTTTCTCCTTCTCTTCTCTGAAGTCTTTCTGTTTTTTGAAACACATATAGCTCCTATGTGGTCCATCATTTTTTCCCCTCTCACTCTCCTCTCTTGTACAGCTCAAGCTGTTATCATTCAGATTTTTTATGCTACAGCACTATCTAAATATTAACTCAGTCCTAAATTAATTTTAGTTGTTTCCAGTATTCTCTAAAGACATTTCTCTATGTATAATATCTGGGGTCTTGTGTTTTTCCAAGGTACAAAATATGAGTGACATCAAACATCTAGATATTTCTGTAGAATATTGGTCCACGTGCTCAATAAACTCATATGTAAATTCAAGGAATACAGGTCAGTCAGAAAAATCTTGTAAAATGGTGTCGCTTCAGCCTTCATACTAGCTTTGAATCTTATTACCATGTTTTGTAGTGAAGATAAAATAGTTCTACTATAAGAGCAGATACATAGAAGAATGTAACAGATTGGTCAAAAATAAATTCTTAGTTTTATGATCAATAGATTTGAAAACTATCCTATGACTTCATGAAATAAAAATAAAATCTTAAATGGGTGTATTGACACTATTGTCTCTCGAGATTTAAAGAATGATCTTAGACTACTACCTCAATCCTTTTTTTTTTTTTTTGTCATTCATGGGGCTTGAACTCTGGGCTTAGGCGCTGTCTGTGTGCTCTTCTGCTCAATGTGAGTGCCCTACCGCTTGAGTCACAGAATCAGATCTGGTTTTCTAGGGGTTTCTTGGATATGATTCTCGTGGAAGTTCCTACCCGAGATGGCTTTAAACTGTGATCCTCAGATCTCAAACTCCTCAGTAGCTAGGGTTACAGATATGAGCTTCAGGCCCCCTTCCTGCCTCCAGACTTATACAAAAATTTAAAATAAAAATGTTTATCAAACTAAATGTGAGATGTGAAAACCTATAAGACATAAATGTAAAATTTCATGACATTGCATCAGTAAGGGTTTCTAAAAATTTGACATGGACAGCATCAGTGGCTAAAGAAAAGCAAGAATAAACTGGATTATATCAAGTGATATCTTTTCATAATTCAAAGGATACTATAACCGAAGTGAAAACATATCCAACAGATACAGGGAACATATTTTTTAATGCTACAATGTTAATGCTACAATATTTCTGAATCTTAAGTATTTTTATATCTTCTAATTCTATATAAATTTTCACCTGAATAGGATATTTCTTTGAAGAACATATGTAAATTAATAGTCAATAGGAGGAGCATATGAAATAAGTTCCTCTTTAGTTTCTAAGAAAAAAGACAAAGAAAACTCACACGTATGACCCTAATATAAAAAGATGACACAAAATATAGTAATGAATTTGTGGAGAAAATGATAAACTCTACATAGGAGAATGATTTGTATAATACTGCCATCATTTTGGCAAGCAAGTTTTCAAGTCTTCAAAAGGTCAAAGAGAATTGTATATGATCCAGCCATTACATTTCTATGTATGTATTAAAGAGAAGTAAAAAACTTGTTTGGACAGGGAATGTAATTCCTTGACAGTGTACTTGAATAATATGTGTGAGACCCTGGAAATAATCCCCAAAAACAAATTTGAAAAGACACACTATAGAGGATATATGCTGGACAAATTCCTGTAAGTGAATTTTATATCTATTTTAATGTCTGTTCTAAAATTTACAGCATTTCTATTTGAAGAAATGCAAGTTTGTGAAAATTAGGCTTGGAAAACCTATTATTGTACAATTTACTTCCAAAGCACTAAAATGTATAAAATAAAATGAGATTATATATTGCATGTGAATTTCATGTCAGCAAAAAAGAAAACTATAGTTAAAAACACTTCACACAAATTGTAGAATACCTAAAAAGATGTTTTCATTGTTGGCTAAAAATTCTTTGTAAACTACAGCGTTTAAAACAAAAATGTGATTTCTGTGTATTTTGAGTTTTTTTGGTCCGTTTTTGTTTTGAGTTTATACAGAGATAACTCAATCAAAAAGTGTATGTGATAACTGTAAAATCTATTAATTATGCATCACTTATAAGTAATTGATAACCTTTTCTAGAAGAAACTTTTAGCAAATGACAGATGACCAAAATCTATGCATCTGCATTCTATGAAAGTCATATGTTATTTCCTCAATCCAATTTTATTCTCTACTTTGCTAGGAAAAAAATTATTCTTAAGGTAAGAGCCTATAGCAGTGAAAAGAAACAAAATACATAATCATCTTGATTTATTTGTGAAAATAACAAATTAAATAAAAGAATTCCACTTAAGCAACTCCAATATTAGTACCTATAAAGATGTTCCTGAATACCAATATCCATTGAATTTTTGGAATTTTAATTTCTACCAACATATAAAAACTAGAACAAGAAAACAAATATAGTCTTAGAGCAAACCAGCCTTGGATTAATTTTTTAATTGTTTTGACATTACAAAAGAATTGATACCCTGGGAAGGGATGTGAAGGGTAAACAAAGGAGGAGGTGGCAATGCTTGATAAGAAATGTACTCATTACCTTGCCCATGTAATTGTAACCCCTCTGTTCAGTATGTTCACAATAAAAAATAATTTTTTTTTAAAAGTGAGGAAAAGGTAAAAAAAGAAAAGAATAAAAAAGAATTGATACCATTAAGAAAATGAATTTTTCCTATGGAAATCAATTTAAAATGTTTATTGCTTATTATAACTCAAATACCAAACAATAGTATTTTTACACAATCATTACAAATATCATTTTATTACTATAGTAAAATAGAATAAAAGAACAGTCCCAATATATTATCATTATTCTTAATTCCTAATCATTACCTATATATCTTAAACTAAATAGTCATGTCTTTAATATAATATATTTTATAGTTTTAACTTAACATTTTCCAGAGGGATATATTCATGTTTCTAATAAATGTTCACAGCAGTTAAAAGGTGCCTTTTTGAAATTAATGAAATATATATTGTTGTTGTTGTTTGCAAGGCCTGGGCATTATCCCTAAGCCTTTTTATGCTCAAACTAGCATTCTACAACTTGAGGCACAGTGGTAACTCCTGTTTTTAGTAGTTAAATGGAGATAAGAATCTAACAAGTACTTTTTTTTGCAGGGGGGAGGGGTTCCAGTAGTGGGGCCTGAACTATGGCCTGGCCGCTGTCCCTCAGCTCTTCAGCTCAAGGCTAGAGATCGACCACTTGAGCCACAGCGCCACTTCCAGCTTTTATCTTTTTGCTTATGTCTGTGCTGAGGAATTGAACCCACGGCCTCATGCATGCAAGGCAAGCGCTCTACCACTAAGCCACCTTCCCATCCCCCTAAAATGTACTTTCCTGTCTGGGCTAGTTTCGGACACAATTCTAAGATCTCATTACCCAGAATAGCTCAAATTATAGGCGTGAGTCACTGGCACATGGTTTCATGTATTTTTTAAATTTTGATTATGTTTTAATATTTTAGTTTCACTATAATTTACATTGTTCTACACATAAATTCAGATATATGTATATATTTCTGATGACAAATAATCTCTAAAATGTATGTCTTTTTCATATAATATATATATATATATATATATATATTGCTGAAGACAGACTTCCTCTAAAACTTTTATGCTACTATTTTTTGACCTTTTTCATTTCAAAGATATACAATCTACTGTTCCAAAAGTTTCCTAGAATAAAATAACTAATATTTCAATAGAATGTAGAATCTATTACTTTCAAGGGAATTTTAGATATTGCAGTAACATTTACAGTATATTACTTGAAATAATTCTGTTCACACTCTTAAATATTTGTGTGTAGTGGTGGGGAGAGCGGAAGTTAATTCATACTGGTTAGGAATTTGCAATACTTCCAAAATCTATTTCATAATTTGTTATAAGCACATAGTCAATCTACCTGTTATGGTTTAGATTTTTTTGCTTCTTTCTTTGTGCAAATTTTTAATATGGATGCATACACAGTGGTAAAATTAAAAATATTAATCCAGATTTTGTGGATATTCATATTTCTCTTGGGAAAACTAATGAGCTCCCAGAAAATGTCACTAAGGAGCCTTTCAATTCTAATATCACAGTTTGTCTTAAAATGCTTTAAATTCTACACACACTCTAATATGGACACAGGGTCATATTATGGAACTTTTCTCCTCAGAGAGTTAGCACTACCCTATTGCTTAACATGGACAATATACCTTCATAGATAGACTGGGCATGTGCAAAGAAGTGGTAGTTGAAAATTTTTCTTAGCAGTTTTTACAGATGAAATGGAAATAGAGCAACTATAAACTCAAAAGGAATGTGCAAAGAAGACAAGGGCACAAAGTAGAATGTGTCAAGAAATGCTGAAGTATATTTTCAAATAATGTGCTTAGGTGTGAGGGTGTGTTCAAAGTACAGATTCAGACAACGTACTTGGATATCTTGGGGAGGGAGAAACTGCTTTAATCTATTCTGGGATAAATGTACAAGTACAAGCCCCTAACTCTAAATCTAATCAGCCACAACATCTTCAACTAGGGATATTTTCCAACTGCAAAGTGAGAAAAAAGGGCTCATCACAGTTATTATTCAGGTTGAAACAATGGCAATCACATAACTTTTCTTATAAATCTTCAATTGTTTTGGAGCATTAAAGTAGGAAAAAGCAAAGTAATTATTTTGCATGTACCTAAATTAAATGGGATGTATTCTATTGGTCTCTCTTTAACTTGAAAGTTATAGATTATGTCTTTTTATACTCTATCTTGGGACAATGATCTGCTGTCAGTTATTTTCTTCTCGTCCCCTTCTTTTGCCCTTCCACTTACATAATTATTATTTAAAGAGACATACTTAAGCTTGCATTTCTAATTTCTTCAAAATTATCTGAAATACTTTATACTTCTGGAAGCCTCCTGTATCTTTCTCAAGGGAAATATTTTTGACACTACCATTTTTATCCTCTATGATATTGGATATCTTCCTGCTTAATTCAGTGCAAGATATACATGAGACTCATCGAGATTTCTCAAAACTCGTACCACCATAAAATCCTATCTTACTTAGAAATCATGCTTTTAGAATGTCTGGTGAAGTGGCATCTCTCATTTTTGAATGATCCTCAGTGATACTTACATGCAGTCATGTTTTAAACCAATATGCCACTCAATAGGTGAACCAATTGATAAAATGTGGTTTATGTATGCACGGTGGAATTTTATACTTCAAATTCATACGGAACTGGAAAAACTTGGAAAAATCCTACGAAGTAAAATAAATGAGACACAAAGAAACAGATTCCGTGGTTTTCTCATTTGTAATAAGTAGGAAATGTCTAGGATAGTCCTAGCAGTTGAGCAGAATTGCTCAATAACTATGTATGTATGACCATATAAGAAGATGATGAGCAAAATGGACTCCTGGATATGGGAACAGAGTTTTCTGTTTGTGGTTGTTGTTTTTAATGTACTATGTGATTTCTTTTTTCTCTTGTGTTTTCCCATTGGTTTATCACTGTTATATTTGATTTCAGTATCCTGTGTATTGTATATAAATTTATCTTAATTTGGCAAGGGAAGAGGAACAACGAAATGGCAAGACAATGAACAAAGGGCAAACCAATGCAATAGCAATACTCACAAGACAACGTGTTGGAAATTTACATTACAACTTATGAGGGGTATTGGGCTGAAGGAAAACTGTGAGAAAAATGAGGGAGGGGGTAAAAAGTTACACATGTAATGTATTCACTACCTTATAATTACTGCAACCCCTTCTATATATCACCTTGACAATAAAATTAAATTAAAAATGAGCTGTATAAAATATAATTTCACTGTATTGGTATAGTAAATAGTATTCTATGTATATTACCTTTTTAAGAAATGAACATTTTGTTTGGCTGGGAAGATGGCTCAGTGGTAGAGCGCTTGCCTTGCATGCCTGAAGCCCTGGGTTCGATTCCTCAGCACCACATAAGCAAAAAGAAAAAAGCCGGAAGTGGTGCTGTGGCTCAAGTGGTAGAGCGCTAGCCTTCAGCTGAAGAGCTGAGGGACAGCGCCCAGGCCCAGAGTTCAGGACCCACGACCGGATCCCCCCCCCCAAAAAGAAATGAACATTTTGGCTGCTAATTTGAATTAATTACCCCTTTATCAGAGGGTCTTCAACTGAATATTATCAAACTATACAATATTTTGAGATTATACTTGCCATTATTTTGAAAAAAACATTGTTTTATTATTGTCTTATACTGAAACAAAATTAGTTCAATTCTGTTGAGACTCCTGACTTTTAAAACGGAATAATTGTTAAGAGGACAGATTATATATGTTCTTCAGCATTCCTATGACTACAAACTACTCATTTTCAAATTCTGAACATGCCATACTAGAGTCATTCAAAATAGTACCTGTTTGCATTTTATTTAATTCTGCAATAAGTGCAGTTTTCAATGGGTCGTAACATATTTAAATTCAACAGAAAAAAATAGCCACAGTCTGGTAGAAGGTAAAACTATGAAGTATCTATATTAATTCCTCTAGAGTAAACATTTGTTCATCAATGTAAGCCATTATTTCTATAACCATCAATCCCAAGTTTTATGCCATAAAGTCATCCTAGCCCAACAATTTCCAACTTGTAATGTGCACCTTAAAATTCCTTAAATTCACAACATGAAAAGCATATAACTATTGTGAAAAAATACTACACTTCTGCTAATGTGATGCTCTTCGTATTGTGGAAAGAACACTATACTGAACTTTGCTACATCATTTTCCACCCAGTGTTATTCTTGAGATCAGAACACTTGCAAATATTATTTATAGTTATATATTTTATCTATTATAGATATTCAGAAGATCTGAATGTCTGAATATTAAGATCTGAAGACTCTTGTACAAATCCCAGGAAGGATGGTTCCTTAGATTCTTACCTCCAATAAACTGCTCACGAAATGCCTGACACAAGTGGTACTGAGGTTCAAGTGGTAGAGCAGTATCCTTGGGCAAAATAGGCTCACGGACAGTGCCCAGGCTAAGAAGTTAAGCCCTAGGACAAACCAAACAACAAAAACAAAGTAAAAACAAACCCTAACCCTAGAATTTTTCTCATTGTATACAGAGGTATATAATTAAGGAAATTTCTTCCTCTGATATGTATTGGTAGAAAAAAAAATGTCACACAATTACTCTCTTCATAACATGGTACACCAAAGTCTCAAAAAGTTGTGCCCTTTTGGTAAATTTGTAAATTAATAGCATCAATTTGTTGTCAACTTTATCTAGATTATTCACATTATCATGTTACTTATAAACTGTTGAAATTAACTAAGTTCTAATTATACCTTACTTGAAAGAATATTTTAGGCAAATAGAATGCCAGAATCATTTGTGAAATTGTAAATTAAATCTACGTAAAAACAATTTCATAATATCCTATAGAATATTAAATTACAAACAAAAATATTTATTTTAAGTCTAAATTCTTATCTAGCCAGGTCTACAAAGTCCTACATTAAATGAACTTTCCTATTTCTCTAGGCTTAAGGTTTTGTAATCTTCATCAATTCTTTGGAATCTAACAGAATGATGATTGCTTTTTCAAATTCTTGGTTAGGAATCATGAGCTCTTTTGCATCTAGTAATGTTCTGTAATGAAGACGACATTTAAACACAACTGAGGATTATATATGAGTTGCATTTCAATAGGAAACTTGCTTGGTAAGAAATGTATGCATTATCCTGCCCATGTAATTGTAACCCCTCTGTACAGTATGTTCACAAAAAAAATAAAACTAAATTAAAAAAACATATTGACAAAATTAGTTCAAACTTTCAACTGTGTATTCCTTTCTGGTTTATTTTTTATTCCTTTCTTGGTTTGTTTTACTAAGACAAAATTATACTACCTATTCCACTGAAAGTATCACTATGTCATTCCACTCTCTAATCACCTGTCTTAGTATGAGTGCTAGAATTCCTGGCTTGTATCACATTGTCCTACCATAGTTTTTTTATTTATTTAATATAGATACAGACTAGCAATTCTGAACTTCTCCAATTATATTTTCCACTAGACTGATGGCTCAGACTGTTTATGTACTATTTTCAAAGATGTTCTAACACTTGACACAGGATATGAACATTTTCCAATGCATCTGAAGGGGTCTCTGATTCATTCCTCCCTGGATCCGATCCCTTTATTAATGATGACTTGACTTCCTTACTATCTCTGTTCCTATGTAATATTCTCAAGCTTTATGGGGAAATTTCACTTGAGGACTTTCTAATATTCAAAATTATCACTTGATTTTATTTTTACTCAGGACATATTTTCTAACTTTTCTACAGAATCTGAGAGTTGTTCCATATGTGTGTTTGAACATATAAGTGCCTCCGTGTGTATGTGCGTATTTATATGTATATATGTACGCAAAAACCTCAAGCTCTTTTTCAGCATTCTTGCTCATAACTAGTATTCCATCACTTGAGACATTCTTCTAATGCATCTTTGGCTGGTTAATTATAGTGTCTCAAAGACTGTTTTGCCCAAGCTAGATGCAAACTGAACTTCCCAGACTCCTTTTCATTCTTAAGTTTTATTTCTCCAGGGGTATCAACTTTTGAACTACAACCATTTGTAAAATCTAAGCTGTTTCCCAGATTTTCAACTCGAGTTCATATAAAGATAGATGACCATACACATTACATATGCTGAGTATACATGTTAGAAATGTGATCCTAAGCAGGTTTCAAGTGGTTCACACTGGTAATCCTAGCTAAATAGGAGGCTGAGATCTGAGGACTGGAGTTCAAATCCAGCATGAGTAGGAAAGTTTTTGAGGCTTTTATCTCTAATTACCCACCAGAAAACTGGAAGTGTGTGGGGCTCAAAGGTAGAGAAAAAGTTTTCAGCTGAAGAATAGAGGGACAGTGCCCAGGCCCGGAGTTCAGGCCCACTACCATCTAAAAAAAAGAAAAAAAAAAGAAAAAGAAAAAGAAATGTGATCTTAGCCACTAGTTCATTGCTAGTATAATTCCTGCTATCTCGACATGGCCTTTTTTCCAGTTAAGTCCATGGTCTTATATCTGACTGGCTTGGAACCAGAATTATTCTTCCATTCTACTTTTTACAAATTTGCATGATTACCTATCATGATTTAGAGCTAGTAGAAGAAAGAGACTGGTCTCATCCTTCATATTCCACTTAGTAGTAATGCTTTCTCTATGTCCCTCCCATAGATCTACATACTGGCCTTGGCTTTATTATTTCAAAGTTGTCTTATTTGCAGAGTCTTCTATAGAGTATTGAACCATTAAACTTAAATACAGAACTTCTCTTTCTCCTATTCCTTTTGTTTCTCCTTCTCTTAACTTATGTACACTTGGGTAATAATGCACAACAAAAACACTGACAAAAAATGTTTCTGAGAACCTTCTTCCCACTTAAAATAAGACTTAATTTACAGAGCACTTAGGAAATTTGAACTTAATGTACTCCAGGATAATTTTTTTTCATGTTTTTAATTTTGAACATGGTGGACAGAAGGGTTAGAGTTACATAAGTAAGTTAATGACTACATTATCTAACGAACATTGTTACCTCCTCTTTTGTCTTTCCCCTGCCATACCTTTTTTCCCCACCACTGCAACCCTCCCCTCCTATCCCCAAATTGTAAAGTTCGTTTTCAACATAGTGTTTTGTTCATCTCATTGTTACAACAGGTCATACTATATCCTTGTTTCACCATTTTATTTCCCTTCCCCTCACCACATTAGAAAAATGTATGTGCAAGGTCACCGATATCAAACAGGGGAAACGGGTTATATCATGGAGGAAGAAAATAGAAGAGCAACAAAAAACCACATTATATATGTAAGCTACATAAAAAACAATAGTAAGAAAGAAAAAAACAAGTTGTGTCCCTATTTGGGGGCTCATTTCACTTAACGTAGTCTTATATGGCCATATGTACATGGATAATGTTTTATAAGCCATGTAAATTCCATATTTTCTCATTACTAAGTTGTCTCTGAAACATGTGTTACCTCATGCCCAAAGATGTCTTTGTGCTATTTCAATGAAGCCAGAAAACATTCACTTTTCCTGGAGCAGCACTGTAGATTGTTCCTGGAAGTAATTGGAAGGAACTTTTACAGGAAGTAGAAACTGAATCCAGGAGAGAAATTGAACATAGAGAAATTACAAAGTTCAGGTTAATTTGTGTTGTCCTTTTACTGTACAAGAAAATAATCCAAGACTTGAAGGAAACTCTGTCCCTGACTTTTTCGAGTGTGCTCCTTACTCATAAAACTTTCTGTAGACTTCTAGTTGAGAGTATTACAAAAGGAAACAATATGCCATTTGAAGGCCAGCACAGAAAAAATGGAAATAACATTGTTGTACAATGTTCTACTGCAAAGAAACAAAGACACGGAGGTTTTAAAATGTCTTATGCATGGATATTTAACTCCTGAGATGATTCTCTTGTTGTAAAATCCAGATATCCATTCCTTTATTCTGGTCCTGATTTCGCCATATCAATAAGGATTCCAAAAAGCAGGATCAGCAAAAGTAGCCTCTTTTCAAACCAGGGCTTTAAGGATGGTCCCAAAGAAATATGTGGGTTTTTTTTTGTTTGCTTGTTTGTTTCTTTAGTTTGTGCTGCTTCTGGGGCTTGAACTCAGAGCCTGGAACCTGTCCCTGAACAGATGTCTTTCCAGCCCACCTGCCCCCAAAACTTGTACTCTACTGCTTGAGCCAAAAGTCCACTTCCGGATTTTTTGGTGTTTAATTGAAGATAAGAATTTGACAGATTCTCCTGCCTCGGTTGGCTTTAAACTGAGATATTAAGAAAGCTAAGTGACATCAACTGTATGAACTACCCTTTTGAACCAAGAAATTTTAGATGAAGGTTATTATAAAAATAACATTTGAAAATTTTTAAAAGAAGAGAATACATCCAGCAAAGAAGCCATAATTTAAATAATTCAACAAAAGTCGGAGCACTGAATCATATTGGAAAAATTTTTCTGCTTGGGAAGATTACTATTCACTTCGTAGTTCCTATTGGGGAAACTTAAAGTATATTTGAATTTTTTACTTTTTTTGTTGGTCGTGGGGAATGAACTCTGATCCTGGGCACTGTTCCTCCGCTCTTGAGCTCAAATTGAGTGCTCTACCAGTTTAGATACAGCACCACTTCCTGGTTTTTGATGGTTAATTGAAGATAAGTGTCTCATGTACTTTCCTGACCAGGCTAGCTTTGAACCACAATCCTCTGTTCTCAACCTCTTGAGTAGCTAGGATGACAGGTGTGAGCCACAAGCACCTGGCTCATATTTGTATTTATGTGCACTTAATGACACTGTAGACAAATAATGGAAATTTGAATCAAATGATGACATTTCAGCTTTTCAGAAAATTTGAGGTAGCAATAAATATGTCCTCCTTTTCCATGTTGTTACATTAATGGCTCATGAGGTATTGGACTCTTACTTTAGCATCCTCTGATGTCTGTGATGGTAGACTTAGTATAAATAATTGTTAGTAGATAAATATAGAAAGACTGGAATTTTTCGAAAGCAATGGAGATCAGATAGGAAAGAACAACAAAGAATTTCATACAATTTATCACACAGAGATTAAGAACAAGCATAAGTGATATAGAATGCTAAAGGTAATGAAAAATAAGCTTGGTTCAAAACTAGTTCTTCATTAATCCAATATGGTTCCCTAGAACATTTTCTGGTATAATTTAGTTATTATTATTGTAAGGTCCACTCCTAGATGGCTAGCAGACTCCACCCTCCTCTCAGCAAAGTCTCCACCTAGTACCTGTGTTACCTAGTCAACTAGGACACCTGGAAGAGGTCACATCTGCATCCACTGAGGTCAATCTGAATTTCATGTGGCCACACCTTACTGCGCCCATACCCTAGAGAAGACCTAGCCCAGGCCCAGACGCCCTCTCTCTGCACTTTTCTAGCTCTTTCTCAGCTCTTTCCTCCTCTTCTCTTTCCCAGATCTCTTCTCTTTCCTAGCTCTCTCTTTCCCATCTCTTTCCCAGATGCTCTCTTTTCTAGCTCTTTTCTCTTTCCCAGCTCTCTCTCTTTCCCAGCTCTTTCTCTTTCCCAGATCTCCCAGCAATCTTTCCCAGGCCTTTCCCCACAACGTGGAGGAACCAAGATGGCCTGGTGCCAGCCGGAATGAAGAATAAACCTACTCCTTACCTGAATACCACGTGCATGGTGCTGTTCATACTCGGCTACCTCTTTAAAAACAACAACAACAACAACAACAACAACAACTAGCAATTCTCATTTATTTCTTCCATCTGGATTCATTCCTTCACTTCTATCCCAACTATTAATTAGCTGGTGCCTTTTTGGTGCCATACTGACCAAAAAGATTTCCAATTCTCACTTAGACTACCCTTCTCATTGTGATTAGCATTGACCACTCAAAAGCCTGGAATCTTTGAATTTCCAGGATTAATCTTCACCTGATATCTAAGCACATTCCTGACATTAATTGCCATGACTTACAAACAAAAAGTTTTTTTTCTCAACATAGCCTTCTAATATAGGCAAAGTACATGAATTAAGAACTATTGTTAAGTCATAATTGGAAGGAGCAATTATATATTCAAACATAGGTTCTTAATTTGGCATTTACTAGCTAAAGAATTTTTTGCCAGTCCTGGGGCTTGATCTCAGGGCCAGCGAACTCTTCATGAGATTTTTCATTCTTTCTTTCTTTCTTATGGCTTAAGGCTTACACTCTACCACTTGAGGCACAGCACCACTTCCTTTTCTGTTTATGTGGTAATGAGGAATTGAACCCAGGACTTCTTGCATTCTAAGCAATCACTGTACCATGAAGCCAAATTTCCAGAGCCCTAAATGATTTTCTTAATATGGCATTACTTTTTCATTCCATTACTATGTATTATAATTTAGGCTAGGTGGTAGAAAAGGAAGTGCAAAACAGTAAGGCTGACATTCCTATCACATCCCTAAAGAAGTACAGTGTTAAGACCTGCAGGGCTCATAGGGATGCTGCATGTTACATTATTATATTAAAAAAAAACATAAAAAGTCGTCCCAGACATCCATAATATTCTACTTCAACTTTCAAGTTCAAGAGCCAAAAATCCAAACCTTTTTATTGATTGGGTGTATTTCCTAGGAAGAAAGAAGGAGAAAGTAGAAGGTGATGTTGGAAAAATATGTATGTTGGCTCCCAGTCCACATTTTTTGCACTTTTAAAAAGTGCTACTGATGAACTCCACATCTACTTTAATATGCTGTCTACACAAAATGCAGATAAATGAAAACATTTATTCTGGTGGATAGTCACATATATTAACAAAATCCAGTTCTGGAAAAAAGAAGTTACCAGTATAAAGTATTGTCTATAAAATGGTTTCATGTCCTAGCAGAACAAAATGTAGTATTGAAATGATTAGTCCCGCTTTCTTTTAGATTTTATTCTGTCTCAGTATTAAGATGTTCTCTAATTCCAGTAACATGGAAACATAAAAGACATGATTTGAAGATCTCAGTAGTTTTAGAAACAAAGGTACATAATAATTTCCTTCCTGCAGAGACATGTGATGGCAAGTATGACTGATTGTATTATAGTTCTCTTCTTTTTCCTCTTTATCCCAAGTATTGCATATCTTGGCATATTAGTCTACCCTGCATCAGCTTACTGTAGGTGAGATTTACCTCTACTCTGCAATGTCAAAATGGGTCATGTGACTTTCTTCGGCTTACAAAAATGAACCAGAAGTGGTCAAAGGCTACTTCTAGGGGAAGATTTCTATCCCATTGTCTGTTTCTAAGAGCTAACTTCTTTACCCTTACCTATAAAAATAGCATATTTCCAGAGGGAATCTTTTTCAACTTATATACTGGAAGAATATAGCATGTAAAATTGAAGCAAAACTCAAACACAGCAAGCATTAAGCGAATATTAGAATGTGATATTAATATGTTAGTTTCTTACCATTCTTGTATGACTACAGCACATCAGAATTTAAGAAATACTAAACAAGTACTAAACAAATAAATAACACTTCCTGTTTGATGCTATTTCATTTTTTAAACAAATAAGCATTCTCTATGTGATCATTTTAGGGGTTAACTTTTTCTATAAATGTGTTTAATCACTTTAGAGCACTACATCTAACATCCACAATCATTATCAAGAACTTGTGATTGAGATGAGGAAGAAATATCTAGATTTCTCGCTTCTCTTTTCTTCTTCTCGTTTTTCTAGTGAGAATTCTCATCCTTTCTCTAAATTCTCCTATTAATAAAGGAAGAATGACACATTGTGGATAACAAGCAAAAGGCTTCAAAGCCAGAATTTTATTCTTTCAGAAATATATGAAATAAATCAGAGTGCATCAAGGAAGAAGAAAAGCATGATTTTTCCCCATTCTGGCTTCAAAAATAGAGTCTGAACACGACTCTAAACATCTAATAAACAATTTCCTTGGCTAATTTTTAAAAAATATTGTTTTTTAATAAATAATAATTTTAACAATTAAAAAATTTAAAATATATAGTATTTTTTGTTTGCTTTTAGTAGGCATTTAATAAGACTGCATTAACATTGTGTGAGTTGAGAGGCTAAATTTTATCAGAATCCAAACAAAATGAAAAATACATGATGTTAAGAAAATAACTTTTAGGTAAATTGTCAATCTGACATACACACAGTGACATCTTTTTTCTTCTTTTCCTCTCCACACTTTAATAAGCAGTTCATGTAATTCAAATAGCTGTGTTTCTTTCAGAAATAGATTACACATAAATAAGTTAAAAGACAAGAACCAGTATTGGTGTTGCATTCTTTAAAAATATCAGTCAAATAACTATTAACCATAATTCCAAAATAATAATCAAATGCTCTTGAAAAGAGAAGATTGTAAGCAGAATATACAAAAAGCGATAATGTCAAAACTGCTGTCTAATATTTAAGATTTCTAGTACATGACAATTTTTAATCAGGATTAAATGCTTTCAGGAACTAAATTTTTAAGTTATATTTCATTGAAGAAATATGTTGTTCAAAATTAATGAAAGGATAACAGGTTATAGTAGAAAGAATGCTTACACACTCATTGTGGTAGGCAGTAAAATTCCTTTCCAAAAATATCTATAGTCCCGAAATATCTAAGCAATCAAATGTAGATTTACATTTTATATATAAGTTTGTAAAATAATCACCTTTCATTACCCAAGGAACATAAATTTGAATAATTATCAGATGGGCAAAATATACTCAAAAGTCCCAGTTGTAGTTCAAAAGGGATATCATTAGGTACGAATCATCAGAAAGATGTAAAGATGCTACATTAGAAGATTAAGGAAAAGACAAGAACAAACATACTGAAGTTTCTGGAAAGAGGAACAGGAAGTAAAGGCCTTTTACACTAGAATCACCTGAAAAAAATATTTTAGCTCTGTAGGAGGCTTTATTTTACTCTAGTGAGACTTATTTTAGATTTCTGTCCTTTAGAAATGTAAATGATAAATACGGATTATTCAAGACAATTATCTTGTAGTAATATTTTACAGCAAATTTGGTGTAGTAAGCTAACATAACTAGCCTTTTCCTGATGCAACTACAAGGATACCACGTGTCCTAGTTCCTAAGAATAAGAAAAAGTTGTCTCCAGCTTTTTACACATGTATGATGTACATACTACTAAGGGACTTGCATTAATGAAGTCCTGAATTCGTAAATAATATTTAAACAAGAAGCTCCCTATCTTCATTTTCATACTTGGGGATCACTAAGTACCAAAGTTATGTAGAAGGCTAGGGTAAGAATATAGAAATGAAATCTGTCTCCTGTTATTATAAAGATAATTTATGTTATTTTGATTTACAGTTTCTAAGGTAATAAAAAAATAAGGTAAAATGAAACAGTAACTCAATCTTCTCTCCTTCCTAACTTTCCAACAGAAATTAGAGAATCCCGTAAAGATAAGCAATCCCAGGATGGTATAGGATGTAATAGGATCACCAGATGGTGAAAAAGATGTTAACAAAAATGGTTCCCATGGAACAATGGGGAAAAAAATCTACACCTACTGATTGTGATATAGCTAGAAAATAGTTTGCACTATGCTAAGTCTTTGACATTTTAGCTACTATCATCTCTTAGGAAATGACTTTATTAATACTCAAGGGTGTGCAGCTTATAACCCAGCAACAAATAATGCTTCTAAATGTAAACAATCATGATACTAAGAGTTACCAAGGCTACTTGCATTGCTATAGCTGATAAAGAAGAATGATCTTGGGAATAGTCAAACAATCTTGAACTTTTTCATACCTTTCCTCTTCTACAACACAAGAAGTCCTAGTCTAGATATGTAAATTTTCAATAAAGGATTTTTATATGTTTTTTTCGTTCACACTAAAGCAAATACACTTTTCCTCTTTGCAAGCCTGACTTTGAACGAGTCAGACCCTCACCATTACTTTATAGACAAACATTTACTGCTTTGACTCAGGTGTTTTCTTGCCTTTGGGTGTTGCTCTCTATTATTTTGGCAACTACATAGAAAAAAAATCCATGTTATTTATGTTGGATTGTTCAAAGTCAAGCTGTCTTCAGTTTTCTGTTCCCTTCTTCACTGTTAATTGAAGTTTAATTATTGCTCTTTAAATGATAACAAAAACGTGATACTTTAACGTATATTCTCATTAAAACCAGTGAAAACAGGAGTGTCAACGATTGTTTTATAATTGTTTCAAATATTTTCCTTTGCTATTTTCATTATTGCCTTTGTTCCTGTCTTCTAAACAGGAACACAAGGTTTACACAAAAGATCTTCCTAAGGAATAGGATGTTAGGCAGAAAAAAATAGATATAATTTTAAAGGTTTTCATCTCTTAAGAGACTGAAAAGCTCAGAAGACATTTTGTTATTACTTGTACAGTTAAGATGACTTGAATGTTTTGTTTCTTAAACTAAGTGAAATTCATGTAAAATGTTACAGTTGTTCCAAAAAATGATTATGGTTTATATTTTTCTCCTTCCATGAGATGAAACTTCTTACAAGGTTGGAGAGCCTATTTATTTTAGGGTAGAAGGGTTAATGTTAGAAAAGGATATTCCTAAAACAACACTGCCTATAACATATCAGTTAATTATACTTATGGCATATAAGTATATAAACATACAAATATGTATTGAGTGAGAAATGTGTGATTTACACAATTGATTCAATGACATTTAAAACCAGAGTTCATTTCTCTATGTTTATATAAACTAGTATATCTAGTGAGGATTTAAAAATTTTTATAATACATATTTTAACATTTATACCAAAATACTAGTTTATTTGTAACTGTTTATTTTTAATTTTTGTCGGTCATGGAGCTTGAAATCTGGACCAGGACGATGTCGGTCAGGTCTTCAGCTCAAGACTAGTGCTCTACCACTTGAGCCGCAGCCAGTTTTCTAGTGGGTCATTGGAGATAAGAGTCTCATGGTCTTTCCTGCCTAGGCTGGCTTTGAACCATGATTCTCACCTCTCAGCCTCCTTAGTAAATAGGGTGACAAGCATGAGCCATTGGCGCCTAGCTACATAATTATTTTTTACACATTTATGAAGTATGGAGAGATAATCCCATTTATTTATATGTTGTTTACTGATCAAGCCACATCAAATCCATTAATTTCTGCATGTAACATTTCTTTATGGGGAGAATGCTCAAAAACATATCTTCTGGCTGTGATGAAATATCTAATCTTAAGTATAATCACTTTGCTTCTTGTAGTATAAAATTAATATATTTACTTTTAGTCATGGAAGTTTGCTAATTAAAGTTATATAAAACATGAATTGTAAAGTGAAAGAAATTCATAGTTCCTTTACTTGTTTAAAGAAAATAATTATTTATTTTTTCAATTATATTTCTTTGGGAATGTGTAGCATTCATTGATTTAACTGTTCAAATTGATGTTACATTATATCAAGTAAACTTGTATTTGAAAATTGCACACTTAACACAAATATACTTCACTTTCTTCTAAGACATAATTAAAAGTACAGCAAAGCTTGGTGTTGTTCATGTGTATAATCATAGAAACTCAGGAAGTTAACACCTGAATATTTTAGCTCAATATCAGTCCAAACAGACAAAAATGTGAAAATTTATCTCCAAATATCTCGCAGGAGGCAGAAGGTGAGGATGTGGCACAAGGAATAGCGTGTCATCAGCCATGAGCAAAAAATACAAGGGAGACCATTAAAAATTGAGTTCAAGCACTAAAAATGGCTGATACACAAAAGACAACAACAAAAAAGTGGTATGAGCATCAATAATGAAGACAAAATAGTAGAAAAGATCATGCGAAATGTTGTGAAAACATCTGCAAGACAGAAATTTTTAGACAGAATTTTGATTCATGAGAGGTAAAAGTCACAGTATAATTTGGACAATCTCATTGTAGTCATTTGTGTTGAAACCTGGCTATTGGGTAACATGTGAAAGAGCAGACTGGATTACCTGGCATATCAGACTTTGTCTGTAACTATGCATCATCTCACTCTGCAAAAATCTAAAATCGTGCCTGTTAATTAAAAAGAGACTGTTTGGTCCACACAAAATGGGGTCCTTATTTTGAGGCTTCAGACCAGTGCTTTTTGTTTTTATAACCACTGCTGTTTTACCCCTCTTCCATGGTGCAACTATACCTTACTAAGCTGGCACCAAGCCAGCTTTGAACTAGACCCCCCTGCCTTTTTACATTTAGAAGCATTATTTGTTGCTGGGCTATAAGCTGCAAACCCTTGAGTAATACTAAAGTCATTTCCTAAGAGATGACAGTAGCTGTGTAAACAAACCTAAAATGTCAAAGACTTAGCATAGTGGAAACTAATTTCTAGCCATATCACAATATGTAGGTATAGATTTTGTTTCCCATTGTTCCATGGGACCCATTTTTGTTAACAGATCGTATTCTGCTGTCTTTTCATAAGAAATCATAGAGGTGATTTTTTGCCTCTTATTCAATTATATCTAATATTTTAAAGTAGATTTGTCCTAATATAATATTAATTTAATCAATCATTTCATTAGGGCGATGTTGGTCTGATTTATTTTCCAGTAAATCTTATCGCTTAAAATAAATGAGAATATGGTGTTTCAGTCTCCTATTAATATGACAAAATACATTAAAAATTAACTTAAAAGGAGGAAAGATAAATCTTGACTTCTGATTTTAAACATTTCATTTTATGTTTCTTATCCTCATAGCTTTGGATTGCTGGTGGCACAGTACCCCATGTCAGGAACATGTGATGGATTATTTGTATTCATGGAAGCCAGGAAGTAAAGAAGAGGTGGAATAGGAATGGGGGAAGGGAGAAAGAGGAGCAGGGAAAGAGGGAGAGGGAGAAGGAAAAGAAGAAGGAGAAAGAGAATTAAAAGAAGGAAGAGGAAGAAAGGACTTTGATGTTGACATCCTCTTTGATCACAAGTTGTCAGTGACCAAATCTTTATGACTATGCCCACTTGAAAGGGTTCACCTCTTTATGGCAACATAGTGAAAGCTAATTATTAATCCCAATCCTTTTTGATTTCAGATTTAATTTATTGAGTGGAGGATAGATACTTCTATACAATTGTGATAACTTCTGTTCCTAAATATTTACTTGACTTAATCAGAGAAGCTATTTGGCATAAAGGTGGTTTGGTTATACCATTGCTGGAGAGATGAATGAAATATTTAGAATGCAAATGCTTTTTATTTAACAGATAAGGAAGCTTCAAGAGTTTTCATTTTTGACCTTCAAAAATGACTATTTCATCTAACTCATAATGACTTGAATTTTTCATAATTTTATGGCATTTCCATTCAAGTATGTGTCATCTATAGTGAGATTCTTTCTTTCTAGTTGAAGGAACAATAAATACTATCACGATCATTTATTTCTTAGTTATTCTATAGAATAGCTATTCAAAAATAAGTTCTATTGAAGTCTGTTGGAATAATTGGATAACTGATGGAATATAGTGCTGTACTTATCTCATATTGAGATTGATTCATTTCTAAAATCACTAATGACATAAAATACATGAAATTCAGTGTTTCTCTGAAATGACTTGTTATTCAAACCTCAGAAATACATGACCAATAACTGATATTTTTATATACCCCAAAATTTAAGAATCTACTTTTTTCTGTCAAATATAGCTTATGTTCAAAGGAAGAGAAAATTATGTGACCAAAGTAGATAATTTTAAATGTAATGTAAAATTGCTTCATTCAGTCTGACAGAGACTTTTGCTTTTAGTTTACATGAGAAATTTGATTAATGACTATTTTTCGCTTTTGAATAATATAATATTTCAATTTGTCCAAAGATTCTGTCATCTAAACCTTTGAGTGTATATTTTTTCATAAAAATGAAAACTATTTTTCACACTGCACATTCAAGTTTAATAACTAAATAAATAACTAAATGTTAGTTTGTTAAATTGAACCTCTAAAAAACTAATAATATGAAATTTATTCTTAAACATGTTAAATCTTTGCTAAGTTTAGGTGTCTCAAGCTTGTAATCCTCGCTACTCAGAAAGCTGCGGTTCAAAGCCCACACACATCACAACACACACACATATCACACACAAATCATAACACACACATACACACACACACACACACACACACACACACACACACACACACACACACACACACACACACACAAAGCCAAAAACGTTATTCTGGCTCAAATGATAGAGAAATATCTTTGAGGGAAAAAAGAAACTAAGTTTTAGGTCTTGAGTTAAAATTACAAGAACAACACACACATACACAATATTGTGTCTAAATTCTTATTTTAGTTTGAAGAAATAAACAATATCATGAAAAGTAATATTTGATACATATCTTGCAACGCTTGTGAAATTGTTTTTAGTATAATTTGTCAAAATATAACAGGAAATTAAAATTAATATTAATCTAGTTATATTTATAATTACTCATAATACCTTAGAGTACAACAGTTGGTATATTTCTATAGCCATAAGAAATATTGTCAATGAAAGAAAGAAAGAAAGAAAGAAAGAAAGAAAGAAAGAAAGAAAGAAAGAAAGAAAGAAAGAAAGAAAGAAAGAAAGAAAGGAAGAAAGAAAGAAAGAAAGGAAGGAAGGAAGAAAGGAAGGAAGGAAGGAAGGAAGGAAAGAAAGAAAGAAAGAAAGAAAAAGAGAGAGAATAGGGATCGAGGGAAGGAGGGAGAAAAGAAAGAAATGAAGGAAGGAAGGAATAAAGGAAGGAAGGAATGAAGGAAGAAACAAAGGAAGGAAAGGAGGGTGAAAGGAAGAGACAAAACTAATTTCTAAAATCTGCTATTAGTCCAACATAAACTCCATGTAATTAACCCTTTAGTAAATTCAAGTTTGCAATTTTCACTTCTTTGTATGTACTCCATGTGTGAATGAAAACAACGAATAGAAGATCATGAATAACCAGGTGAATCTGTTTGCATCTGTAGTAATATGCATGCAAATCTTTTTCTTATTTTCTATAGATTGCAAACAATTTACACTTATAAATATTCTAAAAATTATAAATAATCTAAAAATTGAGGTAACCAACGGATGTCAATTTATTATACAATGTGAATATTAGTATTTTAGTGCTATTAAGGTTACAGTCTTCATGTTATATTAATTACAAAAATTTATTATGTGTTTTATCAGAAAAATTAATATCCTCTGATTTTGGTGTCTGTGAAAGTCCTAATAGCAGAAAGTAATTAAAATCAAACGATATCTGTATTTGTTGGCTCAAACGAATATTTCTGAAAGCAATTAACTCATCAGAGATTGTTCAAATACATCAGAAAGGCCTTAGAAAGCCTGTACAATGTTTACATGGTTACCTATGATGTGATGCAAGAGCCATTAAACTATCATACTTCACTTTGTCATCACTATAATTATTCCCATTTTAAGAAGAATCATCCACATAAGTCACATGATATAAGCTTGTCCTTACGTCATTATCTTCTATGAAATAATATCCAAATGATATACTACCCTAAGGTAAAGCAAAAGTTGCAAAGTGTATTGGACGATGTAACTCCTTTCAGATACACATGTTGAAATTCTATTCCCCTGTCTGGTGACATTAGAATCAACCTTTTAGAGATGACCCTGCAATAATGATCCTGATAAAGGAAGCACAATATAATTACTCTACCTTATTAATGTCCAGCAAATAATGTTAATGAACCAGAAAGTGGACCCCCATGAGAAAAGGAATTGCTTGGAACAACCATTTTTATAATCAATGTTCAAGCTTCTAGAGTATGGGTAATATACTTCTTTTGATTTTATGCCACTTACTTTGAATAATTCTCTTATAAAAGCCCAGTGGCTAACAAAAAGCAAAGTAGTTTGAAGTTAAATATCACAAATTTTGATAAAAATATTTATAATATTTTATTATTTGACTTTTATTCTGAGTCTCCAGGTTAAAAATATTTTTAAATTGGAATTGAATTGAGGTTCAACTCTATTCAACTATCGTAATTAAGTTTCAAAAAGTTTTTAATCTTTAAATAGTTGTACAAAGGAGTTGCCATTCACTAAAACAGTATATGGGATACAGTGCATCTTGATCAATATCACCCCTTTCAACATTCTCATCCACCCCTCCCAATCAAGCCCAATCCTGACGTATCTCAATATTATGTTATGGAATTACTTGCCATTTAACAAAGCAGTTTATATGTACAATGCACCTGGAATTGTATTACCACTTCAACATCTCCACCCCCATTTCACACTACCCTTTCCTTTGTATATTTCAATTATGGGAATTATACAATAGATTGTTGTCTGTATTCTATCCTTTTCCCCTTCACTTTCCTACCCCTCTCACATTGCCCCCCACTGTCCTCTCTTGCAGTACACATTTACTGTTATTTATTTTGCTGGGCTTTGACAATCTTTTAATAGAAGTATAGTATTTTCACTCTCCATAGACTCTGACATGTCAGATAATTCATTTGTACCTCCTTGCATCTTGGAAGTGGATTTGCTGGATAATAGGTATCTCTCTATTCAGTTTTGTGAGCAACTTCCATAGTTTTTTCCAAAGTGGTTGAACAAGATTACAGTCTCACCAACAATGTAATACAGTTTCCTTTGGGCCACAGCCATATCAGTTTCTGTGATTGTTCATTATTTCATAATGAAATTGTAACAGGGTTGAGATGAGTCTCAGTGTTGTTTGGATTTGCAATTATTTTATGGAGAGAGATGTGTCTATTTGTTATTCTTACTTCTTCTAGAAGTAATCTTTAAGTATTTAACCACATATTAATTGGGTTCTTTTTATTTGAGGGTTTATTGTTGTTGGGTTTAACTTTTTCATTTCTATATGGGTTAGTTATGAAAACCCTTGTCTGATGATTAGCTAGTAAAATTCTTCTTCCATTCTTTTCTCTTTCTATATATCCTGCTAACTTTTCCTTTGCTATGAAGAAACTCTTCAGTTTGATGCAATTTTATTGATCCAGAGAAAATGATATTACACCATTCAAAAGGAAATGGAAAGACTTAGAATAAACATAATAAGTGAAGAAAGACACACTCAAAGAAATAAGGTTGCCTGATTTCCCTCATTTGTTTTATTAGAATGTGTCTCTAATTCTACAAGTAAACACACTTGGATAGTAAAAGAGAAAACATTACACTTGGACATGATAAATTATATGGGATTTTAAACATTTATACAGCGAGATCAAAGCAGGATGCCCTTTGAAGAGGATCACAAAGGCTCAATAGTTATATGAATATTATCATATAAAATTATGTTCATCAAAATGATCTCCAATAAATGATAATGAAAGATTTTTTTATTGGTTTGCTTTTTCCTTCTTTCTTCTCATGTTTTCTTTTTGCACCTTTGGTCTTATATGTAAGTTTGCAAAGGGCAAGAGGGAGCCGAAATGGTGGGACAAAGGGTGAACAAATGCAGCGGTACTACTCAATAGACACTACATTAAAAATGAACTATACAACTTATGGGGGAAGGAGGTTGAAAGGGAAAAACTGGGAGAACATTAAGGAAGAGGTGACACTTCAAAAAGAAACGTGCTCATTATATGACTTATGTAATTGTAACCCTTCTGTACATCATTTTTAAAAATTAAAAATGGACCTCATAAACAGGCCAGAGAAGCTATACTAATATTAGATAAAATAGGCTTTAAATTAAAAGTGGTATGATGGTAAAAAGAAACAAACAAAAACATACATATTGGTAAAGAAAACTATCCATTAGGAGGATATAACAATTCTAAATATCAATGCCCTGAATCCTAGAGCTCCCAAATTTATCAGACAAATACTACTTACCCTAAAAACATGTATACATCCAAACACATCGTTGGTTGCTTGAACATATCATTCCTACCTCTGGACAAGCCAGACAGGTAAAAACTTAGCAAAAAAACTTCAGAGCTAAATAACTGTATTGACAAACTACACCTAACAGATATCTACAGAATATTTCATCTAGCAGTGTCACAGTATATATTCCTCTCAGCAGCCCACAGAAAGTTCTCCAAAATAGATCATATCTCAGATCACAACGAAAATCTGTGAAAATTCAAAAATAAAAATGAAATTACTCCTTGTAATTTGTCAGCCCATGATGGGACCATATTACATCTCGACATCAAAAGGCATCACATAAAATTCTGAAACTCACAGAGACTGAATAACACATTGCTAAATCATCAGTGAGTTACTGATGAGATATGGAGGGAAGTTCCAACGTTTATAGAATTCAGTGGAAGTGAAATAGACAAAATGCTACCTCCTCTGGTATACAATAGCACAGGCAATACTCAAGGAAAAATTATATATTTGAGTGTGTACATCAACAAATTAGAACAATATTGAATCAGCACTAGACACTTGAAAAACAGGAACAAGCCAAACCAAAAACCAGTAGACAAAGATAATACAAATTAGAATAAAGAAATAAAGGAATCAGAGTCTCAAAAAAACATACAATCATAATTGACGTATCTACTAGTAGCTGACAACTTCTCCCAATGAGCTCACAACTTCTCCCAATGAATGTCAATGTATCTATTTTCAGAGATAGACTCAACCAGCCCAAACCAGTGAACAAAACAAACTATTATGATTCTAAGAAACAACATTTTGTTTGCCTTTAAATAAATTTAGTTTGTTATTATTAAGGTGATTTATAGAGGGATTACAATTACATGAGTCAGGTAATGAGTACATTTTTTTTTCATAAAATGTCTTCAGTTCCCTCACTTGTTCCCAGTCCCACCTCCACTGCTGCAATTTATCACTAAAGCTCTGTGCCTACCCTTCACCTTCCTGAAGACATACGATAAATATACCAGGCATGAGGTAAAGACTACAGAATCATCACAAACTATAAACACAACAATGAACACAAAACCAAAGAGGAGTCTTTTGTTTCCATATCATATACTTTGATTCAGTATATATATTATATAAATATAATTATTTTTTCATAAAGTCAATTCAGGGATTGAGGAGTGATAACATAATTTTGCTTTCTATTTAATAATGCTTTTTATTGTAACATTAAAGATGTAAGTAACACAATTCAAGTCTTATGAAATTTGAAGGTTTTGATTTAATGTTATATTTTCAAAATGTCTAATAGTTCCATTTTGGGAACTAAAATGAAAAACAAGAATGTTTTAGTCTCAAGAATGTCATTATTTTACATGCAAAAAACTAAAATAAGTGTTATATTAATGTAATGGAAATAAGAAATCAAATACTTATGCAATGCATCAATTCCATAGATTATGAGAGGTATTGATAAAATTATTAAAATTTGTTTTAAGTAGATTACTTAAGACATGAAGCAAGTGATAATTTTCTTTTCTAGGTGAAGTTGATATAGAAATCAAAGCTCAAAGATTCCAGAGTCCTGTGTGCTTGATACGTGGCAATTTACACATATGCTTGTGTCATCTCAAAGTTATTTAAAAATACGTGTGAACAGGAGTAGAATGAAAACAATCACTCAAATGTTTACTTTTATTTTGTGACTAAATATACCTTTTTATATCTCTTTATTTTATTTAAAAAATCTGGTAAATTTATTTAAATCACACCAACAATAATGAGAAATAAACAGCCCCACGCTCCTTAAAAGACAATCAATAAAAAAAGGAAACAACAAAGAAAAAAATGAACCTCATTTTGCACGTGGTCTTTTATATTGTGGTGCTTTGTAATTGTGGATTATGTGACTATCTCATGAGTCTGGGCTTGAATCACTAGGGAGGGCTACTGGAAGAAAATTTCAAAATCTAGAGCAGCTAACACAGCTGTGCAGTTGTTTGTGGGTTTCACTACAGTAGCAGCAGGGCATATGATGTAAAAAGGAAATGATTCCAGTGCTTTACAGGCCAAAATGTGATGAAAAGCATATTTTTATCTTCTTAGATGAAATAAGAAGACCACACTTTAAAAGATTACTAAACGATCAGCCCTTTAAATAGCATTACCATCTTTTACGCACTCCAGATAATTAAAGTCCTTCATCTCCCCACAACCATTGCTGCCATTCACAATCATTCCTAAGGTGAATATCCAGTTCTTTTTGACATTTCAAATAGTTTACGAGCAATATAAACAATAATACAAGTTGTTGAAAAAAGTTAATTTAGAATCAGTAAACAAATCAGATTCAACTCTATAGCATAAGCTTTAGGAAAAATGAATTAAGGAATATGGCATGTCCTTTGTAATTTAATATTAGACATTAGAACAAAATGCCAGAAACAGACTCCGCAAGAAGGAAAGAGAAGTCTTTGATATGATATATTAAAGATTAACTAGAGAAAAGTAATTTTACCTACAGTTTCTATACTTTTGTCTACTAATCAGAGAGACTCAAAAAGATTCTGCATATGAGAAATCTGGTATTTGTTTTTCACAGTATGGCATATTGCTTTAATATGAAGTTTTCTTCTTCTATGTATTTTGTCGATCGTGGGGCTTGAACTCTGGTCTGGGCGCTGTCCCTCAGCTCCACAGTTCAAGGCTAGTGCTCTACCACTTGAGTCACGGTACCATTTCCAGAAGCTATTATTCTTCTCACGAAAGGATTTCACAATGACAGGTACAATTACAAGAAATAAAACGATAAATATTCACAGTGGCACAAAAATCCCTTAGATGTCTAGCAAGACAGCATGCTTTTCCAGACCCTGCATGTGGTGTGAGTGATTTGCAAACAAAGCGACCATAGAAGATGTTGGACCCTAAACAAAACTGACACTTGCATAAACCCAGTACTCTATGACAGATTTAGCAAGGCCTATCTTGGAGATTCTTGTTAGGGACTTGATGAAAAATGTATAGTTTAGTTGTTATTATGAAACTCCTTTACACCTGTCCCTCGGCCATTAACTATATTTAACATAGTTTCTTTTGCTCTAACATATTTTTTTTGACTCAGGAAACTCTTTTTTGTTTGTGAAAACTTGGTTGTTCTCAACATAGACATGGGTTTTTTAAACCTTTCGAAATTGCTGCTCGCATAGAATTCTATGAGATGAGCTACTCTTTGTCATTTCATAGGAATAAACTTACTTTGATTCAAACCTGGACAGCAGCTAGCTTGTTCTCCCTCCTAGAAATTCATCTGTGTAGACTTCTTTACATGTAAACAGACCCTCATTTACTTGCAAAAGTCTGTCAGTGAGTCAAACCTAATTCACCCAATGAGGTAAATTCTTTTCCCATCCTTCCTTTACATTAAAAATATAAACAATTTTTACATTTTGCTGAACATTAAAAATGTTCAACAATGTGCATACTTTTTATGTGAAGTGTGATTCCTATTTTTCATAATGTGGATCAAGCAGAGAAATCAGTTTAAGATGTGACAGAGCCTTTCAAACAGTCTTTGACCTTGAAAATTTTCCTGGGTATGAAGTTTTGGAGAAATATCCCCTTTCAAAGATAAAGGACTCATTTTTTTTATATTGTGCTGGTACTGGGGTTTGAACTCCTGGCCTTGTGGTCTACCTGTGTAAGGTCTGCTCCTGGATGGAGAGCAGACTCTATCCTCCTTGCAGTAAAGTCTCCGCCCAATAACTGTGTTACCTAGGCAACTGGCACACCTTTAAGATGTCACATCTGCATCTGCTGAGGTCACATCTGAATTTGATGTGGCCACACCTATCTTCACCCATCCCCTAGACAAGGCCTAGCGCATGCCCAGACGTGCTCTTTCCCAGGTCTTTCCCAAGTCTTTCCCAGGCCTTTCCCAGCCACGTGGAGGGCCAACATGGCCTGGTAACAGCGGGATTGATGAATAAACCTACTCCTTACCACATGTGTGATGTGGCTCTTACTCAGCAACCTCTTTTTAAAAACCTAACATAAATGGTGCCATTTGAAGCAGGAAAGGCTTTAAGTCAGGATAGGAGGTGGGATTCCTCTCTTTTTTTCTTTCTTTTGTTTGTTTTTCCCTTTTTTGCTCTGAGGAATACAGCAGTTCTGAAGGCCTTTTGGGAACCGGTTTGTCTGCTGTGGACAAAGTGAATCAATTCCTTGCTGGCCTCTGCATCCACCTCCATGCTTGTACATTTTGGTGAGTAAACTACTCTCTAAGGGTTCTCTGTTGCTCAGTCTCTCTCCAGAAGTGGTTCCACACTGAAGAACCTGCTAGGCCTTTAACTGAAAGCCCAGTCACGTCTGGAGCCAAGGGCACTTGCCTCTGGTTGCTTGGCCAGTCCCCCCTAGAGAGCTCAGTGGTAAGTTGTGCGGCCACTTCCATCTGAAAAGGCCAACTTCACTCACTGATTTTTTTTCTCTCCTATACCCTTAATGGGGAGCTGTGTGTAACTCCAGTGCTGTGAAACCACTCTGAAATGCCTCCTACACTCCCTGGATAGCCAGAGCACCTAATATTTTTAGTCTCTTCTCAGATTTAGACAATTTTTGCCTCTGCAATAGTAAACGGTCAGCAGTCTGTTCACTTTCAGGATCTCTTTGCTCTCTGCTAATCATGTCCAACTTCGTGTATCTCTCCCTTTCTTTTCTACAACTTTTTGGATTGTGCCCTGAAGAGTGTGATGAGAGTTGGGTTCTGGGGACGTCCTCTAGCTTCCCTATCAAAGACTAGCCAATCTAGGCTTAATCTATTTGTTCAGGCTTTCTTTGCATTTTTTCAGAAATTCACCATCGTGAGTTTGTCATTTGGCCACATGGTGGGTTCAGGGTTTGGTCCTATCTAACCCAAAACTTTCCACCAAGTTTACTACACCTCCATCCATGTATTCTATTGTACCTTGCTAACAAGTTGCTCTTTTCTCAGACCCTGGTACCTGAGGCTCAACTATCTGATGTGCTTTGTTAGCAAAGATGTCTAAATATTAATGTAAAAAATTTTAGATTTTGAGTTTTGCCTTTTTGGTTTTGTGTTATGTATTCTAGTACTGTCTACGTGATTCTAAAATATTGGGCATATATGTGCTAAGATTCTCACATCTAACGAGTTTTGTCATTGCAGCATATTACTTGGTCAATTCTTGGTAAGGACTAGGTAAACTCTACTTATTCTAATTGATCTCCATGTTGTTTAATTGGAAATAATAAAGAGTTTTCATGACAAAGATTGCAATTCAAAGCCAACCGGTGCTGAAAAAATCCCTAAGACGCCATCTCCCAACTAATCTGCAAAGAGCCAGGCTGGAAGTATGGCTGAAGACTCTTACCTCTAATCCGCCACACACTGGAAGTGGTACTGTAAGAGCACTAGCCTTGAGCAGATACTCCGGCACAGTGCCCAGGCCTTGAATTCAAATCTCCATGAATACTCACTGAGAGAAGTCATCCCAGAAACGAGCCCCTAGATTCAGCCAGTCTGGGGAACAAGGGACCATGGAGAGGAGTAAGAGGAGATGATGTCATATCATGCATTTTGTGCCTGCCCTTTCAAAATTAACCAGAGCCAGGAGGTCAATATAAATAAGAAGCCTGCCATCTAATGTTCATACCTGTCTACATTTTGACTGTATGGGAATTCACATTCTTGCCTTTGTTACCTAAATTTTCCTCTACCTAGTCACCAGATAAGGACATTTCTTCCAACATTTTTCAGCCCCAGTCCTTCCACTTGCCATTTATTTGCTCTCTAATAATTTTTTCCAGCTCCTCAATGCCTCATGAGACTTTCTGTAGACTTCATCCAAGAGACTTGCCTCCACCAGACTTTATCAAAGGACTCACACTCACCAAGGGACAGCTGCAGCTCACTGCCTTCTCTGGGATGGGACCAAATTCCAGCCCTTTACCCCTAATTTCGACACACCTTGTCAGCAGGAAGTAACCAGAAAGGATCCGCACCCTATTTCATGATTATTAAAAGGCTGGAATATAAGGTCTGTTTCTGGATAGCGAGCAGATTCCACCCTCCTCTAAGCAAAGTCTCCTCCCAGTACCTGCATTACCTAGGCAACTGGCACTCCTGGAAGATATTACATCTGCATTTGCTGAGGTCATAACTGAATTTGATGTGGCCACACCTTTCTCCACCCATACCCTAGATAAGGCCTAGCCCAGCCCTAGAGGCTCTCTTTCTCAGGTCTTTTCCAGGACTTTCCCAGCTGCATGGAGGGCCAACATGGCCTGGTGCCAGAGGGAATGATGAATAAACTTAACCCTTTCCTGAATACCTCGTGTAACAATCTGAGCTTTAATTCCCAATGCTTACTCTATACCTCCAGAACCACACCTACACTTCTTCCTTTTACCACAAGTGGAGAAAAGAATCTCTTAGGTTTATCTACTTGGAATAGCTTTGAATTACCATTGTCAAATTTGAACTCACCCAGTATGGAGCTGTAAGCCACTGGTGCTCTGCTAGAACTCACTTCTTAATAATAAATATTCACAAAAAGAGGAGAAAACATATTTGTTCAATTACATATGTATTGCCAGATAAACCAAATCACTTGCTACTGGAAGAGAAAAAGAGAGAAGATAGAAATGAATATGGAGGAGAGAGACATAAAGAAAGAAGAAGGGAAGAGAGGATAAGTGATGGGAGAGGAGGGGAAGGAAGGATAATAGAAGAGGAAGGGGGAGCTGAGTAGAATTGTCTATTTCTCACTAAGGTATTGTTGAACAATCAGTGCCTTTGCATTTATGTAACCAAAGCTTTGTATTTTTGGTAGTAGTAAGCTGAGATATAAAATACAAATTTTCATGTAAAACCAGTTAGTGTGCTTACTCCTGCACAAAGGAAGCCAGAGTTAGGTTACTGTTGGAGTCAAGGCAAGAGTATGCAGTTTAAGTGATTCTGAGAAACAATAATTATTATGCCAAGAATGCTCCCTTGCCCAAGAATTACTCTTGTTCCCTGCTCCATTCTTCCTTTCTACAAGAATAGCAGAAACAGGGAGGCTGGGAAGGTATGGTTAGGGGAAACAAAGAAGGAGGCTACAATGCTTGATACGAAATGTACTCGTTATCTTGCCCATGTAATTGTAACCCCTCTGTACAATATTTTCACAATAAAAATAAATAAAAATTAAAAAAAGAATAGCAGAAACAGAAGAGGAAGGAGATATCTGAGTAATGATCATCTTTCTGTTTACCCTCATCTGTTTACCTTCATCCCCTCAAACAATAAAGCCAAAGGAGACTTAACGTGAACTAGTAGGGGAAATGTCTGTGTGTGGGGGGGAGTTCATTCTAACTTAATGTGAAAATTTTAAAATAATTGGGACAGCATTTCAAATATTGAAATAAAACTTTTTCAATTATTAATAAAAAGTAACTCGAAATTTATTGAAAATTTAGAAGACTACAGCACTCACTACATAGTGGGTTCTGCATAATTAAAACTGACTCCTGTTTCTATCATCAGAAATTGAAAATCGTCCCTAAACTTCCAATACTAGGTAAATTGTCCTCGATATTCACTTAAAATGTGTGAATAGAATGTAGAAACATAACTTTAAATTTAGACTGTTGAAGTGATAAGTGATGGACATTCATGATGGGTAGCATAATGTTGAGAGCATGGAAATTATTTTCCTTCCATCTTCAGTGTGTAGAAAGTAAAAAAGCTCTATTTGATGGCCCTGAAGGTCCAATTCTAAATTTAGGACAGAAGGTGAGTAGTAAAGGAGACCTATCTCAGCCATTCACAGATTGGAAATGTGGAGAAATAGCCTCATTTATGTAGGTCAAACATGGAAGTGAGGATGTGGCAAGCCCAAAGCCAAATGCCAAAGGAAGAGATATTTTACAAAATACCATGAAGTTGAAATAAGTCTTAAATAAGGAGCTGGGCTTAAAGGGAGTAGGACAGAAGAATGCAGGGGGAAATGTTGGACTAATACAGTCAGATCACTCAACATACATATGTGAGAATATAAGTAGGAAACTTGAAGGGATAGGTGGGTTTGGGAAAAGGGAAGGAAGAAAAGTGGAAAGATTAACAATGATCCAGATGTGTTGTACAATGAAATGTACATACACTCTATTCAACGCTGACATGGTGGAGTGAAACCCCTTTGCACAACTAGCTAAAGATTAAGAAAATTGGTTTTAATTTTAAGAGACCAGAAGCATAAACCTTTAGAGATAAATAACAGGATAGCATTGACATATTGTTGAGGCTTATGCTTTTTTCAATATACAAAATTAAATAACTGTCAAGTCTGCTGCAAATGTAAATTTTACTTTGCCAATTCTTTTGGCAAATTGCTTATACTATAGAGAACCAAATTCCAATATCCCATCACTTCAAATAAAAAAAATCTTAGACACCTTTAGGTGTTTCTAAATATCTTAAGGTAATGCATTGGAACTAATTTCATTCCACATTTAAAATTAAATTTTAAAACACTAAAGTCATTTAAAATCCTCTCACACGGGCACAGATATGGATAGATAACTGATATGGGCAGAATCAGAATTATTCAGAAGGTTGTAAATGGATGCTTACCTAGTTTTCTCTCTGCTGGATCATAGAATACAGACTATCCTCATTGGAAAAATTTAGCCTTCCCAAGTTTTCTGTATATAAACATTCCATCAACATTTTCTTATTAAAGGATTATTCAAGATTAGCTATATGTTGATTGATAATGACTGAGCATGACAGAAAGGTGAGGGAAAACCATTTACTCTTCAGAGAGGTTCTGGCTTGTGTTTCACAAAGTGTTATGAAAGCTCTCCATGAGAAAACTAGTACTGTATTTCTAAAAAGTACTTGCATGCTTACACTTTCTCATAATGTCTCAATTCAAGTACTTTTCCTTGGAGTTCAGTACTATTCAATGATGCTGTGTTAGCTTTTTGTTATATTTTGCAGACCAGTCTTGGTGATGAAATTTGTGCTCCCAATTCCATCCACAAAATGCAGACAAAAATTATCTGAAAATAATTTGTATCTGTTGACAGTGCATATGCTTTTATTTTTTATTACAAACATAGAATGTAGTACAAATTTTCATAGCAATTACACTGCACTAGGTTGTAGGCAGATTCTAATGTAAATAATATCCTGTGTTCATGTAGAATAGTTGAGTATCCAATGTTTTAATATGCCTGTGGTCCTAAAACCAATACCTTACTGATATTGAGTGACAAATACAACTTCCTATAAATACAAAAGTTTTCCTTGTATCTTTTATATATATATATATATATATATATATATATATATATATATATTTGTAATGATACTGTACAGAGGGGTTACAGTTACATAAGTAAAGTAATGAATACAATTTTTTTTTCTTTATTATTTGTCATGGGTTTAACTCTAGGCCTGCGCACTGTCCCTCAGCTCTTCAGCTCAAGGCTATTGCTCTACCACCTGAGCTACAGCGCCACTTCCGGTTCTCTAGTGGTTTATTGGAGATAAGAGTTTCACGGACTTTCCTTCCCTGGCTGGCTTTGAACCACAATCCTCAGACCTCAGCCTCCTGAGTAGCTAGGATTACAATCATGAGTCACCGGCACCTGGCATGAGTCATTTCTTATTGAGCATTTTTACCCCATCTTTTGTGTTCCCCTATCATCCCTTCTCTTCACACCTCCTCAACTCATCCCTCTACCCACTCTCTGATAGTGTCTTTTACATCTCATTATTACAATGGGTCAACCTGAATCCTATCTTTGTATATTAAATGAAGAAATGATGGCTTGATTTATGCTGATTCTACTTGTGTAGACACAAGTAAAATCACTCACCAAGTCCAAGAGCATATAAATGAAATGGACACCTTTTTTTTTCAGTTGGTTTAGTTTATTGACAGGTTACAAATTATTCTCAAACTTTAATATATTAAAAATAATCTCTTCTTTTCTTATTTTCTTGGCCAGAAAATCACCAAGACCTCAATCAGCATTTCTCTCATAGGACTTTTCACATGAGTTGGTTACCTGTTGATCTGAGGTCCAGTTTTATGAGGACTCACTAATCTGCTTAGGAATTGATGCTGGCTGTTGGAAAAAAGCTCAAAGATGGATGGCATTTAAAGCCTTATAATTTTATTCTTTACCATTATATTCTCCTGCTACTTTGGTTGTTGAGAGTGTGTATAAGAGCAAGCATTCCTTGGGCATCAGGGAGACACCATATGATCTTTACATACTTACGTTTCCGAGTAACTTGCTATGACGTGTACTGCATTTTGCAAGTCCAACCTGTCAAAACCTACCTGTTTTAAGAGATAAGAAGAGTGGTAAAAGAAGTCTTAGAGACAAACACATCTTGAACATATTTTGTTCCAAGCATTCCATCTAAGGCATTTTCAGCAACTAATGAAACATGTGTTGGCTGTAATTATGGGTCTTTCTCCATGCGTGCATGTATACATGTGTATATGTATATGTGAATTTGTGTGTATAGTAACATATATGTGTACAATATAAGGGCATATACACACATATATGCATATATAAATAAATATACATATACAAATATATGCATATATATCTTTGTTCAGTGACTTAATCTATAGTTCCCAGAACATTGTCATTCTCACAAAGTGTTCATGATAAACTGCTCTGAGGACCTGTGCTCTATTGTACTCACTTCCACCATTACCTTCTTTTTCATCCCTGTGAACAACTTCAGTCTATTTTCCATAGGAGAGCTTTATTTTAATTACATGTAGTTACAAACTGATAATCAAAGACAAAGGTTGTTTGTGAAAGAAAAAGAACTTTTAGGTCACAGGTTAAAATATCTTTTTTTTGGGGGGGGGGTCCAGTCTTGGTGCCTGAACTCTGGGCCTGGGAACTGTCCCTCAGCTCTTCAGCTCAAGGCTAGCGGTCTAATATTTGAGCCACAGCGCCACTTCTGGCTTTTTTTTCTTTTTGCTTATGTGCTGCTGAAGAATCGAACCCAGGGCCTCATGCATGCAAGGCAAGCTCTCTAACACTGAGCCACCTTCCCAGCCCAAGTTAAAATATCATATCCATCCAAATGATTCCTATGAGATAAAATTTGTAATAGTAGTAAACGTGAAAAGGAATTCCTAGACCTGTTGTTTTGCCATTTAGAATGGCAAAGAATAATAGCATGTCACTCATAATTCTTAAAGAATGCAAGGGAAAATGTTAGTCCCCATCATGTTCCCACAAAGCCACTGGATCCTCAAGGATAATAGTAGACCAGCAGAAATTCTTTTTTTTTTTTTTAGGTCGTGATTCTTGAACTCTGGGCCTGGACGCTGTCCTTCAGCTCTTCAGCTCAAGGCGAGCGCTCTACCACTTGAGCTACAGTGCCACTTCCATTTTTCTGGTGGTTTATTGGAGATAGGAGTCTCACCGTCTCTCCTGCCCGGGCTGGCTTTGAACCACGATCCTCAGATCTCAGCCTCCTGAGTAGATAGGATTACAGTCGTGAGCCACCAGTGCACGGCTCACCAGCAGAAGTTCTATGTAGCAGACATGGAGCATGAAAGTGAAAGAGAGGAAATGAGAGAGCGTGAAAGAGGGAGAAATATAATAATACTGAAAGTGCATAACAGATAAAAAAGAGCTGTATGAGAATATTCATACTGTTATCTTTAGACTCTACATATATATTTGAAGGTATTTGATGTATGATAATCCATCAACCCAAAATATGATTTTAATAAAAAATAAAAATGACTCAGAAGAAATTTAAAATGCTAAAACAATTTTCACATTAGCAAACTCTCAGAGATATTTCATGACTTTGAAAATAATAAAGTGGCTGGGGTTAGTATAAATTTAGAAGTATAACAATGCACAAAAATATGAAAAGATATTCATATATTTCATTATATAACCCATAGCAGAAAGCAAATATTGTTTAGATGAATTTTTAAATCCCAGTCTATCAGGAGGTGGGATGGGGGCTGTTGTAGAGTGCCTGCCTTGCATGCATCAGGCCTGGGTTTGATTCCTCAGCATCACATAAGTAGAAAAGGACAGAAGTGGTTCTGTGGCTCAAGTGGTAGCACTTGCCTTGAGCTGAGGTAAAGCAACCACGCCCCAGAGTTCAACCCCATGGCCAACAAAATCAAAGTAAAAAACAAAACAAAATACAGTCTCTCACTTTTGTGACCTCAACCCTGTAATATCACTGCTTCAGCCTAGGGCTAAGATTTTAAGTGTGGACATTTATCATCCTTCCTGATTCTGACTGTACTTGATAATTTTTTAATCAATATTTTGTTCTTAATTTTGCTTTTTGTAAATCTACATGCAACTATAAAAAATGGTTTGGCCATCCCAGTCACCTTCTCAAAGTACCTCCTGATGATGAATAACAAAAAGTTTTATTATATTACAATGGAAACAGTACCACAAATAAAGAAACATAATAACAAATATTAATTATTAATAAAATAAAATACCAAAGAATTACTAGTGTTTTCACTATTTGAAGTGTACTTACATATTTGATTTTACTATTCTCACATTCCTGTACATTTAACACTGAATAAGATTATGATGTTCAACAAGAGTTTTATAGGCTACGTGTAGTCTTTAAAGTTACCCACTAAGATTGCATTTTATGACTCATCTCATCATTTCTATATGGCTTATATCATCATTTGTTCCTCACTAACATATAAAGTAAGGAAACCCTAAAGTTTTAAGAGAAACTGTGCAGTTAACAAAGTCTTAACTCTTCACTCTGCTTCTTTACACTAAGACTTTGCAACATCTCATTAGTAATGTTTCTATAAACTCTGAAGTGTACATTTTAGTAGCATATGTTTGCTACCATAAATCTTAAATATTTATAGAAAAGTTGTATAACCTGACAAACAGTCCTAATTTTGGCCTATATAAACAAATTCCCAAAATTAAATATATTTAAAACTTTTAACAAACCTTAACACTTGCCACAGTGTTCATTATGACAGGTGCCTTGTACAGAATAATTGAATTCGTCCTCCTACACATCTCTTTTTTTATTTTTATTTTTTGCGAACATACTGTACAGAGGGGTTACAATTACACGGGCAAGATAATGAGTACATTTCTTATCAAGCATTGCAGCCTCCTCCTTTGTTTACCCTTCACATCCCTTCCCAGCCTTCCCCTGTCCCCCCATCCAATACCCCCCCATCCTACACATCTCTTGAACAACAATATCTGGGATTATTTTGTTTTTGAAATGTTAATCTTGTCTATTCTTAAATGTGTGCTTATATAAGAAGTACATGGTTCTAAAATTTCATGAGAAATCTTCAAAACTTACTTTTCTTTGAATTGTCTAGTTTAAGAAAATCAATTACACTTTATATATAAAAAATTCTCTGTGCTCAATTCAGCAGCACATTCACTAAAATTGGAACAATACAGAGAAGATTAACATGGCCCCTGTGCAAGGTTGACACGCAAATTCTTGAATCATTCCATATTTTTACAAGTAAAGATGCTGGAGAGGATGTGGCCACAAGGGAACCTTACTTGATTCTTGGTGGGAGTGTTAACTTGTTCAACCACTTTGGAAAGCAGTATGGAGGCTGGTCAAAAGACTCCATATAAAGCTCCTTTATGACCCAGCAATCACAATTCTAGGGATTTACCCAAATGATCACAAAGAAGACCATACTAAAACTACCAGCACAACGATGCTAACTGCAGCATTATTTACAATAGCTAAGATATGGAGCTCACCTCTATGGCACACAGAAGATGAATGCACCATGAAAATGTGGTGTATATACACAATTAAATTTTATGCCTCCATCAGAAAGAATGACATCACCCAATTTGTTAAGGATTGGAAAGACTTGGGAAAAAAATTTAATAAGTGAAGTAAGCCAAGTCAAAAGAAACATAGGTCCCATGGTTTCCCTTATTTTCAACAGCTAATATATGTCTGGGATAAGCAGAATAGATCATAAGCTATGTGCATATCAGATAAAATGATATTACAGGAAATGAACCAGACGTGTTTTTTGTTGTTTCTTGCTATTGTTTTTAAGATACTTATAATTCGTGATGTGATTTTTTTTATTCCTTTATATGTTCCTCCGCTACGCTCTAACCTCTGTTTTCACTGTATTTGAAGTTGGTGCGCCTACATCCTGTGTTTACATTTCTCAAATTTGGGGAGGGGAAAGGGAAATACAAAATTCTTAAATAGGGATAAATGTTGATATGCACAAAACACTATGGTGAAAAATGAACTTTACAATTTAGGCAGGGGAAGGGGGAGGGGAGTGTATTTGTGGAGGTGGGAGGGAAGGGATGGTGGAAGAAAAAGAAAGGAAGAGGTAACAATTTGTTAGGAAATGTACTCATTATTTGCTCATATAAATATGACACCTCTGTACAGTTATTTTTACAGGTGGACCTATTGCAACATTGAGAAAAACAAGTCCTTATGTTGAAAACGAATTTTACAACTTTGGTGGGGGGGGAGTGGGGAGGCTTCGGTGGGAGGCTGGAGAAGGAAGGGAATGGATGGGAAAGGGAAACAAAGGAGGAGGCTACAATGCTTGATAAGAAATGTTATCGTGCCCATGTAATTGTAACCCCTCTGTACAGTATTTTCACAGTAAAAAATAAACAACGTATAAAAATATTCTGATATAGAAGAGTTTATTTCCTTTATTTTACTCAGATAATATCGTTAACAAAGAAATTAATGCAGAACATTGATATGCTGATATGAAGGTATTTTGAATAAATGTGTGTGTGCATACACACATGCATGCACACATGCAAACATGCACATTCTTGTTTATTGGCGTGCTCAGAGTTTGAAATCAGGGCTTCAACGTCTTGCTAGGCCTTTCCTCTCTAGATTGATGAGCTAATATATGAGCTACATCTCCATTCCTGGCTCTTTGCTAGTTCATTATAATTTCTGAAAAATAATCTCATGAATTTATTCCACCCTGAGAGTCTTCCAACAGTTATCCATAGATCTCAGGCTTCTGATTAGATATTCCGAGTAGATAGGATTAGAGGTATGAGCAGCCAGGAAAAGGCTTTCAGAATAATTTTAAAAGTAGAAGAAATTTTACTTGATGGGGGCCTGTTTTATCATCTCCTACTGTTAAAGCATTTTGGAGTGATTATATGTGAATTTATTTTGTTTTGGATTCTTAAAAGATAGTAAGTGTTGGGATTTAAAAGTTTCAGTATTTTTTAAAAAAGGATACTGGAGCTGTGGGCCAAAAGAAATTTGAATCTCTTTGGACTTCAATTTATAAACTCAGCTCTGTGCATGATAACCCAATGTCACCAACACAGTCTGTGTTGGTGTTGAAGACAAAATGTGACAGAAAACAATCACTATAGGCAATATTTGGTATGCTATTATTTCTTGGACAATATGAATATTGAATTGAGAGTGTAAGAGAATGGAGAGATTTTACCTATATTTTTTGTAATGTTAAAAGGCTTTTGGAGACTGTGACTCATTTCCTTCCTCACTGTGTGTCTTTGGACCATGCAATTCGTGACTTTAATTAAAATTTTTCCCAACACTAAAATGATAATAACATTAGCATTATAGCAAATATTATCTTAAGAATTGAGAGAAATAAAACTTGCAAAATACTTAACATAAATTTTTATGAACGAGCTTTGAGTTTAGCCAAAAATTTTTAATACTAACTAGAATGCAATAATATTACAGAAAACATTACAGGTAGTGAGCAACCAGAAGGAATGTGATCTATTGAACATGCTCTGCTTCCAAGGAAGCCAGGTGTACAACTACTCATGCTTTAAATCAAACTGGTTATCTTAGGACTTGGTAGTGTAAAAATATCAAGGACAGAATAATGAAGGAATGTTGTAGACTGAGGTAATGTCCATATGATAATGTGCAAAACTGATAAAAGGTAAAAGTACCTGAGCAGTATATTATGTTTTATATCATTTAAGTTGCAATGCAAAGATAGGGAATACCTAGAACAATGAATTCTTTTTGATATCCTATCATAGGTCCTTAGCAGGATGAACTCTTTCTTCATTCTTTTTTTTTAAATTTTATTTTATGTTATTTGAGAACATACTGTACAGAGGGGCTACAATTACATGGGCAGGATAATGCATACATTTCTTACCAAGCATTGCAGCCTCCTCCTTTGTTTACCCTTCACCTCCCTTCCCCGCCTCCCCCCTCCCCCCACCCAATTATACTCCCCTCCCCCCACCCAATTATACCCCCCTCCCCCCCACACCGAAATTGTAAAGCTGGTTTTGACATGACATTTTGTACTTCTCATTGTTGCAACAGGTCCACCTGAATCCTTAAACGACTTGTTTGTCCCCATCTCCTCCACATGTTATACTGACATCAAATATAGTGAAAGCGGGGGTTACACTGTGGGGGAGGGACATACAAAGCAACAAAGAAATAATCTTATAAATGCGTTAGAAACACATGCATGAAATAAACGAAAACATTAAAATACATATTTAAGGGTTCATTTTCCTAACATCACATTATCTGACCTTTTCTGCTGGACTCATACCTATACTAGATATTGCAAATAAGGGAAACCATGGGACCTATGCTTCTTTGGGCCTGGCTTACTTCACTTAATATAATTTTTTCCAAACCTTTCCATTTACTAACAAATGGGGAAATGTCATTCTTTCTGATGGAGGCATAGAATTCCATTGTGTATATATACCACATTTTCTTGATCCATTCATCTACTGAGGGGCATCTGGGCTGGTTCCAGATCTTAGCTATGGTAAATAATGCTGCAATAAACATAGTTGTGCTGGTAGCTTTAGTGTGGTCTTGTTTGTAAACATTTGGGTAAATGCCCAAAAGTGGGATTGCTGGATCATAGGGGAGATCTATGTGAAGTCTTTTGAGGAACCTCCATACTGCTTTCCAAAGTGGTTGAACAAGTTTACATTCCCACCAACAATGAAGTAAGGTTCCTTTCTGTCCACATCCCCTCCAGCATCTATTGTTGGTAGAGTTCTTGATTTTTGCTGTTCTAACTGGAGTGAGGTGATATCTCAATGTTGTTTTGATTTCTTTCTTCATTCTTGTAGAAGCAATATCAGATGAGAGGAACTGTATTTTTTGTTTGCTTCCTTCAATTTATTCTTCAATTTGAAATCTAAACTACTTGAGACTGAAAAAAAAACAAGGGAAATTAGACACGCAGGCTTTGGAAAGAACAATCAACATAAAATAAATAAAATACATATACCCTTATGAAAGGTCTAACTAAATTGAGTTATATAGTCTCAAGCATAAACAGAAAATGATATAAGCAATATCATGTTATTGAAAATTGAAAAATGTAAGGAGTTGCTTAATTTTTTCCTTTCTTCTCCCTTGAATTAATTATTGATTTTTGTATAGAGAGATTAAAGATAACATTAACAAGAAATGATTAAAATTCAAAAGAGATCTGGGAAGATGGTAGGGGAGAAACTGGAGGTTAAACAGGCTCTCTCATAGAAAGCAGTTTAAGTGTTCCAGTGAACAATCCTAAGCAAGAGAATCACAACAAGGGTGCCATCACAGTACAGAGAGTTTGGCCAGAGAGGGAAAATCCAGGCAAGGGGACAGGTCCGTGCACTTGCCAGCAGGCTCATTTACAGTTGTGGTGGTGGCAGTGACAACCGTAGCCACCAAACCTGAAACACAGAGAGTCCTGGACGAGGGCCCCAGATCAGCGGGCTAGGGCATTCTACACAACACCAGCAAGAACTGACAAGGAACAGACATCTTCATCCTGCAGATCGCAGACCAGAGACGACCCAGGAACCAAGACTCTTGTGTGAGTAGAAGCCTGATATCCTCACTCCTTCTAAGGGAGCAGAGGAGGAAAGGCCACCCCGCCCCTCCCCACTACTGGAGAGCTCCATCTTTGATACTGATAAAGGCCTGGCTGAACAGCTAGCTCTAACTCAGGCCTTGGAAGAAAACAAGAGGCATTTAGCAGGTCACAGGAACCTGACCTCACCTGCCAGGCTCAGCACCACCCAAGGAAAAGTCATCCAGCCCAGGCAGAGATAGCTCTGCCCTCCTTAAGTGTTGATTTCTTCACTGGGTAAACAGAGCCAGAGGCTGCCCCTCCCTACAGCAGTTTTGACAATCAACTGAAATTCAGTAAACATAAACCCTGAGAATGTCTCCAGGGTAGGCTCTCTAAGTGTCTCAGAAGCTAGCCCCTCAGGGAAACTCTACTGCTTGCTGAAAGGCCTCCACTCTACCCAGAACCAAGACTCATCAAAGCATCTCCAAACTAGAGGAAACAGCCATCTCACTCTTTTGTGATACTCAAAGCAGATCTCCCTCCCATTGAACTAGACTAGGAGGAGGATCACAAAATTCTGGGTAAAGCAGAACATTTTTCTGCCTGCTCAAACAAACTGACTTAAGAAACCAATCAAGCCACAGGAAAATCAAACAGCACAAGCAGACCAGAGACTCCAACAAGAGACTGGTTACAGACATAAGGGAGATACAGGATATTCCCACCCCCCTCCAAAAAATCAAAGACCTCACTTTTTGTACCTTTTAAAATTTGTTTAAATTTTTTGTTTTCATTTTTAATTTAAAAATATTGTTTGCTGTTAACCTTTCTTTTTGTCCTCTTACACTTTTTATTCTTGGGGAATATCTGTGTGTGTGTGTGTGTGTGTGTGTGTGTGTGTGTGTGTGTGTGTGTTAGCTCTACTGAACTTTTGATCCTATTTTTCTTTCTCATTCTTTTCACTTTTTTTCCTCTTTCGTTTTTTTTGGGTGACTTAATTGCTGTTATGCTCATCCTCAGATATACGAATAGTCGATTATTAGACCTTATCCGCCATTATGTACACAATCCAGAAATTTATTACTCAATTCAAAACTTCTTTGACTCAAGTTTCTTAATAGCAGTACTACCTCTTTATACCTATATAATATTTTCAGCATTTTTTTACTTTTTTGCATCTCCTTTCTATCCCTCCCCTTCTCTCATCCTATCCCTGTTCTTCTGTGAAAATTACATTGTTATATTTGCATAAATTTTAAGTGTTTCACTTAATAGATTTTAATATTTGTTTTTCTATTCTTTCTTGGCTCTTTTTTCTTTTTCTTATTTCTTCTTTTTTTTTCTCTCTCTACTATCATTCTATCCAAACTATTTCCCTTATTGAGATTAGGACTTAGTTAATTTAACTCTCCTTTTACCTTTCCACATCCCTCTATTCCTATTTTTAGCCACATCTCTCCCAAAACCTAATAATTTCTGGTATGCCAAATTATTCTTTACTTTTCATAGCCCATTAGTACATAGTTGTTTGATATTGAATAGATATATCTGTTGAACTAGATTCTATCTGCAGACTTTTGACTGTGCAACTACAGACTTTGGATGATGCTTGTCTTAAGATAGTGTTCTAGCACAAAAATGGTGTTACTTTCATCCCAATTTGGCAGAACAAGCAGAAAAACACAAGAAAAATGTCAAGTCCCGGTATCTCAATTCCCACTCATCATAATCAGGGGACAGAACAGATAATGAATAATCCAGGGGAGAGCTCCCCAAAAGCTATACAAACACTACTGGTATACATGGTAAATGAAAAAATTGAAAACCTGCAAAGGACTCAGTGTGAGCATGATAGGGAAAGAGAGGAGGCAAACCAAAGGTCAATACAGGAATATCATGAGCTTGAGGAACTTACTCAAAGATTGACACAGGAATTTCATGAGCAGATTGAGAACACTCAAAGAGAAAAACAGGAATGGCATGAGCAGGCTGAGTCCAGTCAAAGAGATAGACATGAATTGCGTGAGCTGACTGAGAATAGACAAAGAGAAAGTCAGGAATTGCATAAACGTGAGCTAGCTAATCAAAGAGTAATACAGGAATTGAGAGAGCGGGATGAAATAGACAAAGATCTTTAGAGGCATTTATGGAATCCATAAACAGAGAGCTGAAAGAAGTCAGGGAGACCACAAAGGGAATGCTGAATGGAACCCAACAGAAGTAATGGGAGTCCAAGGAAACCATAACCAATCAACTAAGTGATTTGAGAATAAACACTGAATACCAAATTAAGGAAGCAAAGAAGTTCATAGAAGATCTAAAACAAAGCTCCAACAAAGAATTTGAAGCGATCAAAACCGACCAATTAGAAAGAAAAAAAATAAAAAACAAAGTAGAAACTCTTGACAGTAGGTTAGACCGTGCAGAAGATCGAATCTCGGGGATTGGAGACAGCCTAGATTATTATAGACAAAGAACGTACAAACATCAAGACAAATGCAAGAAATATGACAGATCTATTCAACATTTAGAAGACACCATAAGGAGGCCTAATCTGAGGATAATGGGTGTCGTGGAACACTTACAGAGAGAAGTTAATGGTCTAGGAAATTTGTTTAACAGGAACCTGGCAGAGAACTTACCAAACATGCAAAAAGATAGGCCTATTCAGATACAAGAAGCTTTTGGAACTCCAACTAGACCAGACCAGAACAAGACATCCCACCGTCACATTATAATCCACACAGGATCAATTCAGACCAAGGAAAAGATCCTTAAAGCTGTGAAGGAGAAAAGATCAATCACCCATAAAGGGAAACCAATTAGAATCACCTCAGATTTCTCAGCAGAGACAATCAAAGCAAGAAGAGCCTGGGATAAGGTATGCCATGCCCTAAAGACAAACAACTATCAACCAAGAATACTATTCACATCTAAAGTCTCCTTCATTACTGAAGGTCAAATAAAAACCTTTCATACAAAGAAAAATTGAAACTATATCTCTGTCAAACCAGGCCTACAAAAGATTCTTAAAGATGTCCTACACATAGCAAACCAAGAAGACCACAATAAAGGCCAAGAAACTGTACCTAAACTGAGTATCCAAGAACCGTAGGAAGAACCCAATTGGCCCAGCTTCCAAGATGGTGGATAAAATGACAGGAACTCCCAAAGACCTCTCAGTCCAATCTCTCAACATTAACGGACTTAACTCTCCAATAAAGCAACATAGACTGCCTAGTTGGATTAAAAAGCAAGATTCTTCTATCTGCTGCCTTCTGGAGTCACATCTTGCCCATAAAAACAAACACATTTTGAATGTGAAATGCTGGAACAAAATATACCAAGCAAATGGCCCCCATAAACAGGCAGGTGTTGCAAGCCTCATGTCAGATAAAATAGACTTCAAATTAAAATCAATGAGAAGAGATAAGGAAGCTCGCTATATACTAATTACGGGATCCCTCCTTCAGGAGGATATTACAATTCTAAATATCTATTTTCCAAACAACGGAGCACACAAATTTATCCAAGAAAAACTACTTTCCCTCAAATCTCACATAGATACAATGACATTGATTGTTGGGAACTTGACACACCACTCTCCCCACTAGATAGATGAACTCGGCAAAAATTCAACTGAGAAACAGCAGATCTAAACAACTGCATAGATCAACAAGATTTCACAAACATCTACCGAATATTTCACTCAGCAGCATCAGAATACACGTTCTTCTCAGCAGCACATGGAACATTTTCCAAAATAGACCACTTTTTAGGTCACAAAGCAAACCTGTCCAAATTCAGAAACATTGAAATTATACCTTGCATTCTCTCAGACCACAAGGGAATAAAATTAGAACTCAAAACCAAAAGCCACCAAAGAAAGTCCTGTAACTCATGGAGGCTGAACAACACACTGCTGAATTATGAGTCGGTGGTGGAAGAAATTAGAAAGGTAATCCAAATGTTCATGTTATTCAAAACAGCTCCTCTGGGACACAGTAAAGGCATTACTCAGAAGCAAGTTTATAGCTCTGAGATGCTATATCAACAAATTGGAACCAACAATTTAATGAGACATCTGAGCCTCCTAGAAAAAGAGCAGCAAGATAAACCCCAATCCAGTAGGTGGAAAGAAATGATTAAAATTAAATCAGAAATAAATTAATTAGAATCCAAAAAAATGGAAAGAATCAACAAAACAAAGAGTGGGTTATTCGAAAAATTAAAAAAAATTGATAACCCCTTAGTAAATCTTATCAGAAAAAAGAAGAGAATACATTCAAATAAATAAACTCAGAGATGAGAATGGTAACATCACCACAGAAACAACTGAGATTCAGAACATTATAAGGGAATAATCCTCAAAACTTCATGCTAATAAATTTGATAACTTGGCAGAGACGGAACTCTTCCTACCATGTATTGACATGTTGAAACTAAACCAAGATGAGTTAAACCACCTGAACTGGCCCATTTCAAGCATTGAAATAGAAAGAGCAATAAGAGACCTCCCATCTAAGAAAAGTCCAAGACCAGATGGTTTTACAGTGGAATTCTACAAGTCCTTCAGAGCAGAGCTCACACCAATAATCCTTCAGCTCTTCAATAAAATTTGAAGAGAATGTTCACTACCGAGCTGATTCTATGAAGCCATCATAACCCTCATCCCAAAACCAGGCAGGGACTCATCAAAGAAATAGTACTATAGACCCATTTCTTTGATGAACATTGATGCAAAACTTTTCAACAAAATTTTGGCCAATCGATTTCAACAATTTATCCAAAAAATCATGCACCATGATCAAACAGGATTCATTTCAGGAATGCAAAGCTGGCTCAATATACACAAATCAATTAATATAATTCATAACATCAACTGAAGCAAGGATAAGAACCCCATGGTTTTCTCAATAGATGCAGAAAAAGCATTTGACAAGATCCAAAACCCCTTTATAATGAAGGTTCTGAAAAAAATTAGGAATCTATGGAACATTCCTCAATACAATAAAGGCTGTATATGACAAGCCTACGGCCAGCATTATACTTAATGGTGAAAAACTGAAGCCATTCCCTCTTAACTCAGGAATGAGACAAGGATGTTCACTCTCTCCACTTCTCTTCAATCCAGTATTAGAATGCCTAGCTACAGCCATAAGACAAGATATAAACCTAAAGGGGATCCCAATAGGGAAGGAAAAGGAAAACTCACCCTCTTTGCAGATGATATGTTATTGTACTTAAAGAATCTCAAAGACTCCACTCCCAAATTTCTCAAGTTGATTCAAAACTTTGGCAAAGTAGCAGGGTATAAAATTAACCCTCAAAAATCAATGGCTTTTCTGTTTATCAACAATGAGAAAAATGTGGCTGAAATTAGGAAAGAAACTCCATTCATAATAGGCCTCCAAAAATAAATAGGAATTAAATTAACCAAAAAGTGAAGGACCTCTATGATGAAAAATTTAAAAACCTGAAAAAGGAAATCAAAACAGAACTTAGAAAGTAGCATAAACTCCCATGATCTTGGATCGGAACAATCAACATCATGAAAATGGCAATACTTCCCAAGACTGCCTACAAATTCAATGCGAAATTTATCAATATTCCAACCTCCTTCTTCAAGAAAATGGAAGCGGCAATCGAAAATTTCATATGGAACAATAAAAGATGCTAAATAGCGAAAATGATCCCTAACAGAAAGCACAGGGCTAGAGGAATGTCAATACCAGATTTCAAACACTACTACAAAGCCATAATAATCAAAAAAGCTTGGAACTGGCACAAGAACAGACTTTTCTGAAGCCGCTGAACCTTCATTCCACTCATACTACCTGCTCTACACCACACTTCAGGACCTTTGCCCATGCTGTACCTTATGCCTGAGGCTCTTTATCCTTTATCCACATCTCGGTACTCCTGTGGAATTTTGGCCCTGGTTATATCACCTCCTGGAGGAAGTCTTTCCTTCCCTTCTCCCGCTTTTTTTTATATTCAGTTGCTAGAGATGGAACTTGTGCAGGCTGTTGGCAAATGCTCTATATTGGTGTGTGTGTGTGTGTGTGTGTGTGTGTGTGTGTGTGTGTGTGTGTGTGTGTGTCTGTTCTGGGGTTTGAATTCAAGGCCGGGACGGTATCCCTGAATTTTTATGCTCAACGCTAGCATTCTACTACTTGAACCACAGGTCTGGCCTCTTGGGTGCTTAATTGGAGGAAAGAGTCTCATATAGACTTTCCTGCCTGCACTGGCTTGCAATTATGATCCTCAGGTCTCAGCCTCCTGAGTAGCTGAGATTACAGGGATGAGCCACCAGTACCTTCCCTCTACCTCTTACCTATAACCTCAGTCTTCCTGAGTCCCAGAAGAGTATGTCTCACCAAGATCACTTTTTTTGTTTTGTCAGTGTTGGGGTTTGAACTCAGAGTGTGGGCATGTTCTTGAGCTGCTTTTGCTCAAGGCTACATTCTATCACTTAAGACACAGTGCCACTTTTGGCTTTTTCTTTTTATGTGGTACTGAGGATTCGAACCCAGGGAGTCATGCTTGCTAGGTAAGCACTCTACCACTAAGCCACATTCGCAGCTAAGGCTTACCTCTAACAGGAGCTATGAGGGTGGGATTTATTTGTGTACTGTTTTCAACAAAGAAATCACTGGCAATTTCATATCTTTGCCAGGATTTGGGACCAGCCTGTGACTAGGCAATGAGAAATGATGAATGAATGATAGCCACGAGGCCCCAGAGATCTAGGCTTACATCCTACAGAGGGATAGGGAATATGGAGCCAGAACCTTTCACAATTCCTACATCCTAGGAACTGTGCTCTCTCTTGAGGCAGTGGCTGACTGCTAGAAGAAGAAGAAGAAAGTTAATAAAACCAAACCAGTGAGAGAGAAAAATTGAGGAGCAAGGGAAGAGGTGACCTTTCAAAAAAGATATATATCCATACCTGACATATAACTGTAACGTCTGTGTAACTTGCCTTTATAATAATAATACAAAAGAGGGCTGGGAATGTGACTCGGTGGTAGAGCGCTTGCCTTGCATGCCTGAGGCCCTGGGTTTGATTACTCACCACCACATAAGTAAAAAGAAAAAAGCAGGAAGTGGCATTGTGGCTCAAGTGGTAGAGTGCTAGCCTTGAGCTGAAGAGCTGAGGGACAGCGCCCAGGCCCAGAGTTCAGGCCCCATGACCGGACCCAAAAAATAATAATAATACAAAAGAAAAAACAGAAATATGTTGCTGGTGGCAAAACTCAAATGGAAGATCAGATTAATATGTATTTCCCCTTCAAAAATGGCTCTTCTCATGACTTGTGCTGTCCCTAGCTTATGAAAGGGGTTGCAAAGAGTTAAAGAGAGAGAAAGGTAATCTGTCAGGCACAAAACTGTACTTGCAAAGAGCAGTACTTGCTAGAACAAATGTTGACTAGACCACATGATGCCTCCATGTTTTCTGAAGTATACAGAACTAGTTGGGCTTGAATACAGGCTCCACTGTATACTAGCTGGGGATTCAAAATTAACTAAACTCTCTGGATATCAAATTCTTCTCAGGTAGAGTGAGCATAACAATACTTATCTCACGGGATTATGAGATCTGGGTGTCATCAAACATGGAGCGGGTGTATGCAACACCCAAAAACTGCTGGAAGGTATATAAACTGGCATGATATTTACTATATTACTTAACAGTAATACAACATTCCTGTAATCCTACTCACAAAATCGGCTGAAAAAATAGGATTAAGTTTCAAAGTCTGGACAGGAAACTGGATCAGACTCACCTCCAATGACCTCTAAAAAGCTTGAGGTGGAGTTTGGTTCAGATGATAGAGTGCTAGACTGGATCATAAGCCTCAGGAACAGTGCCAGGCCCTGAGTTCAAGCCCTAGGACCTGCACAAGCACTCTCTCTCTCTCTCTCTCTCTCTCTCTCTCTCTCTCTCTCTCTCTCTCTCTCTCTCTCTCTCTCTCTCTCTCTCTCTCTCTCTCTCTCTCTCTCTCTCTCTCTCTCAATTTTGTATGTTCCTATACCCCCATTTAACAATACTTTCCCTCTTCCAAGCTCACCAGTTGTTGTTGTTTTGTTTTAAAAGGGACTTGCTGTGTAGCTCAGGCTGTTCTTAAACTAACAATCTACCTGGGTGCTGGAATTACAGGCCTGCCTACTATAATTTGCTTCACTCAATAACGCTATTTGTAACATTTTCGCAGGAAATTCATTCATACTCATGAAGATATATGGCTTAAAGCTGTTCACAGTAATATTCTACTGTACAAAATGCAAATTGTATAGCTGCACATGGTACTGTGCTAACACATGGTAATGCCAGCCAATAATCACGAACCTGACACAGGAGAATAAGGAGGCGAGGAAAGCCTGGTCTGCACTGCAGAACCTGGTCTCCAAAGGAAATAAATTCTATAAATATTAATTTACTATGAAACATACAATCAGTTAAATTTATATAATAATACAAATAGATCATTGTTAATGGAAACAAAATCTTGGCAGGAATTTTAAATACATATGTATGTATATATATTTAAACTTGGAGAAATAAAATTTCAAATGGTATCATCTGCATCTTTCAGTCTACCTGTCACCTATCTATTTACCAACACATTGATTTCTGTTTAGTCTGCAAAATACTGTTCTCTCATATAAGTACACAAAATTGCAAACAAAAAGTACAAAAAATACCTTATCATAAATACAAATGTAGTTTAATCTCTTCCATAATAATTTGGAGAAAAATATGCATTGAGTTAATGGCATTGAATACTACTCAAGAAGGGGAGTCTAGGAGAATGTAGATTTGTGTGTGTGTCTGTGTGTGTCTGTGTGCGCGTGAGCGCGTGCACCCACGCGTGCACACATATGTGTTTTCTATGAGAAAATAATGGAATTAGAATTAGACCTATAATTCTTGTTTGGTCTTTTTGCTCAAAGCTGACACTCTACCACTTGAGCACCATATCTACTTCTGGATTATGGTTTCTTAACTGGAGAAATATCTCAGATTATCTGCATAGGCTGCTTAAACCTGACCTCTAAATTCAGGAACCACTGGTCAACAGCAACTACGTTAACATTTTTGCATGTTTGAATGAATTTTAAAGTAAGACATATATGTTACTTTTGAAAATGGCCGGAAATAGTAATATAATTAATGTTTAGCAGAGTTTAAAACATACAAACCTGAAAATGGTAAGTAGCTGAGAACAGAATGGAAGAAATCAAAATTTTCTATGACAGTATTCAGTCTGTGCACAGAAATTATTGCATTGATGGAGCCCAAGGCCATCAGATAGCTGAGCTCCAGCTGACTGCTATGCTCATGAGGCCAGCTAGTGCTATTCACAAGAATATGATGTTGTTGGATGACAAGGATCAGCTTCAAGTTCAGAATCTGAAATACATCTATTGATCTAGAAGGGGAAACATACCAGGACAAGAAATGTGATTAACAGTGCTGAATGCAAAAACCATCCAGTCTAAGGAAGACAGAATAACTCTTTCTATATCTGAGAAGAGTATTCTCTCACAAAGAATCCTAAGCCGAATACGGTGGTCCATGTTTGTAATTTCTGAAGTTCGGAGGCAGATTTAGAAGTTAGCTTGAGACCAGCCTAAGTTTTAGGCCAACAGAAAGACACATAGTAAAATGCTATCTTAAAACAACAACAATAACAACCAAAGACCCAATGACTGGGAATGTCATTAGTGGTAGATTGCTGGCCTTCTCGCATGCATGAAGCCCTTTATTTGATTCCTCAGTATGACGTAAGCAGAAAAATTGGAAGGGGTGATGTGGCTCAATTGGTAGTGTGCTAGCCTTGAGGAAATGAAGTTCAAAGAGAGTGTCCAGCCCCTGACTTCAAGCCCCAGCTCTGGCAAAATTTAAAAAACAAAACAAACAAGTGTAAAATGCTGTTTGTTGAAATAAATATGTTGGCCAGACACCGGTGGCTCACACCTGTAATCTTAGCCACTCAGCAGTCTGAGATCTGAAGATCGTGGTTCAAAGCCAGCCTGGACAGGAAAGATCAAGAGACTCCTATCTCCAATAAACCACTAGAAAACTGGAAGTGGCGCTGTAGCTCAAGTGGTAGAGCACTCGCCTTGAGCTGGACATCTGAGGGACAGTGCCGAGGCCCAGAGTTCAAGCCCCATGACCAACAAAAATAAAAAAGGAAATAAATAATTTGAAGAATTCTTTATACTCACTAGAAAATTGTGCTGTTGGGCATTCATAATTAACTTTGTTAGGAAAAAGTAAAATAAATTAATCGAATATTATCTGGCATTGGACAGGACATAGTGAGATCTAAAAATGATTGCTGCCTATGGTTACTGGATACAACAATGTTACAGATACACTTGCCAGATTGTGATTTTTTTAAGTATACAATCGTGGAATTTTTCTTTTGCAAAATAATTTTACTGTCGAGCCCCATTGGCTCACACCTGTAATTCTAACTACTAAGGAGACTGAGAACTGAGGGTCTCTGTTCAAAAGCAGCCCGGGCAGAAAAATCTGTGAGATCCTTATCTCCAACTAAAGGTTCAGAAAATATGAAGTGGCACTGTTGCTCAAGTGGTAGATTGGTAGCCTGGAGCTGAAGATCTAAGGGACCATGTTGAGACCCAGGATTCAAGCCTCACAATTGACAAAAAATTATAATAGTAATAATATTTGTTTTATTTTTACTATTAAGGTGTTATATATAAAGGCTACCATTTCTTAAGTTTGTTTCTTTGCTAAGAAACACATATCCATCTTCATTGCCAACAGCCAGGATTTGGCCATCTGATTTTCCACTGATCTCTGGAGAGGCAATGCGTAATACAAAGCAATACAAACCACTTCTGACTATATTTTTTCTCTGCACATCTTAAAAATCAATGACAACAGAAATAAAAATCCTTAAATTTAAAACCTTCTTCTAGAGAAGTTATAGAAATCCTGAGAACAAGTATTTTAAGAATAAGTCCAGACAGCTTGAAATCAGGGCCTGGGTTCTGTCTCTGAGATTTATTACTCAAGACTAGTGCTGCCATTTTGCACCTCAGTGCCACTTCAAGTTTTCTAGTGGCTAATTGAACAGAAAAGTCTCACCAACTTTCCTCTCCAACCTGGCTTTGAACTAGGATCTAGAGATCTCAGCCCTCTGAGTAGCTAGGATTATAGCCATGAGCCCCTGCCACCTGGCTAGAATAATTGCTTACCTGGGACAGAGGTCAGTTAGTATTAAATATCAATCATGATTAACTTTGTAAACTAAACTTAACTGAAATGCCTTGCATTAGAAATAAAGAATCAAATGTTTAGGTGGGTTACAAAGTTCTTACCAAATCTATATATTTCCTTGGTTGTTTTTTTTTCTTCCAAAATTGTGTGCTTTCCAAGAGCACGCCTTATCTTTCCTTGATGGTTTCTTTAGTTTATTTCATACATGCCCACGGCTTCTTCAACTATCATTTATTTATGTGAAGTGCTTGCAAATATCTATTTCAGTCCAAACTTCTTGTATGCATCTCTCATCCATATATTCAACTGCCATAAAAATTGTGAAACATTAATCATCTCTTCTCATTACTGGATATTAATATGTAAGTAAAATTTCAGAAAACAAAAATAATATCAATAAATATAACATGATTCTAATAGTAATCCTAAACATAAATACAACGTTGATTATTTTATGAGCAATTTGATAAAAACATCAAGGAAAAGAAATCAAGTTTTTTTGAGTGCTGATATTATGGTTTAAAATCTGGACCTTACCTTCTCACTTAAACTTTTTCCCTCAAGGGTGGTGCTCTGTATTTGAACCACAGTTCCCCTTCCAATTTTATTTGGGGGATTATATAGAGATAAGAATTTCATGGAATAAAAAATATTGTGTCCCTATCTTGGGGTTCATTTCACATAATATCCTCTTATATGGTTATATACTACCATGTTCTAGTTACTGCAAGTAAGGTTAACCATTGGACGTATGGTTATTTAAGCTTGGCTTATTTCACTTAATATAATTGTTTCTGTGTCTTTCCATTTCCAATCAAATGGGGTGATGTCATTCTCTCTTATGGAGGCAAAGAATTCTAGTGTGTGTGGGGGGGTGTGGGTGTGGGTGTGGGTGTGTGTTTGTGGGTGTGTGTATCATATTTTCTTATCCATTCATCTACTGAGGGTCATCTGGGTTGTTTCCATATCTTAGCTGTTGTAACTAATGGTCTTGTGTGTGATCATTTGGGAAATGGCCAAAAGTGGGTTTGCTGGGTCATAGGAGAGCTCTAAATGGAGGCTTGGAAAAAATTATAGTAAGTGAAGTAAGCCAGACCCAAAGAAACATAGGTCTTATGGTTTCCCTTATTTGCAATAACTAGTATATGTCTGGTACTAGCATAAAAGTCCAAAAGCTATGTAGATATGACCAGATAAGATGATGTTAAGCGATATGAACACCAAGATAGGGTTTATTATCTATCATGTGATGTTTTTTGTATGTTACTCCCCCACGGATAACCCCTGTTTTCACTGTTTTTAATGTTGGTGCCCTGCATCTTATATACACACTTCTCTAGATTGGGGAGAGGAATGGAAAAAACAAAATGTTTAGATAGGGATACAGGCCAACCCATTGTAACAATGAAATGCAGAAGACACTATGTTGAGAAAGGAAGTTCACAATTTAGGCTGGGAACTGGGGAAGGGAGGAGAGGGGGAGTGTAGTTGTGGAGGTGGGAGGGAAGAAGGGTAGGGAAAAACAAAGGAGGAGGTAACAATCTTGATAGAAAATATACTCATTACCTTGCTCATGTAACTATAATCCCCTCTATACAGTATTTTTACAGTAAAAAACTCTTTTAAAAAACAGAAGGTGTCATGTACACCAAGTATAGTAGCCCAAACCTGTAATCCCAGCTGATTGGGAAGCAGAAATTACAAGGATCATGGTCTAAGGCTAGGACAGAGAAAAAAACTGCCAAGACAGCCATTTCAACAAATGCGCTTGCCATCGGGGTTCACATCTATAATCCTAGTTAATTATGTGGGAGACATAGGTAGCAAAGTCTCAGTTAATCTAAGATCACACCTGGGCAAAAAGCTCAAGACCTCAAGTACATAAAATGGACTATAAGTATGACCAAAGTAGTTGAGCTGCTTAGTGCTATACAACCAAAGTCCTGTCTAGCAAGCAGAGAACCCCTGAATAGAACCCTAGTAATATTCCTCTCTTCCACCAAAAATACTAAATAACTTTATCCTATTTGCACATCTAATTTCAAAGCCACTGACAGATCAGAGATGGTGACATTCTCTTTAAAATTATATATTCAAAAGAGACAGTTATTTAGGTTTTGAAAAAAAATGAAAAGGAAGGAAAATGAATGTGATTTTTGTTAGCTCCAAAATTCTTGAAAACATAAAAAACACTCAGGTATATAATAAATATCCATATGTGTGTGTATGTCCATGTATGTTATATATATATATATATATATATATATATATATATATATATATATATATATACAAACAAGTGGTTCATTTCTTTTCTGTGTAACAAATGGTCAATGAATCTGTACAATCACTACTCAAAGGCATAAATACACAAAAAGAATGAGCAGAGAATTCATATTAACGAATCTATGGCTAGCCGATCAACATGAAAATATTTTACATCAGTTTGCATGTGTCAGTTACTGCAGTACAGGAACAGTATGATGACAATGCGATACCAGGCAGATGAAATGAGAAATGAGAGACACAAATAGTACAATATTCTTTCTGATGGGTAAGTAGAATTTCCAGTGTGTGTGTGTGTGTGTGTGTGTGTGTGTGTGTGTGTGTGTGTGTGTGTGTGTGTGTGTGTGTGTGTGTGTGTGTGTGTGTGTTACATATTGTTAATTCATTTCTCTCTTGAGGGACATTTGGGCTTATTCAGTAAGCATGGTTGTGCTGAAACCTTTACTATATCCTGGTTTGTAATCTTTTGGGTAAATGCCCAGGAGTAGAGTTGCTGTATCATATGAAAATGGGTATTCAAAAGAGCGGTGAATGGGGAAAAGGTAGAAGTATGAACAGGAGAAAAGGGGGAAAATGCAAAGAGGAATCTAGTAAATATCCTACAAAATTAAGAGGAGTGAAGGAAGAGGTCCATAAGGAGTGATGGATGAGAATGTGCAAAGGATTGGCATTGATAAAGATATATTGCATGCATAAACTGCTTTGTTTAATGACAGCTCCTTTGTTACTTAAAATAATAATTTAAAAATCATGTCCCTAAAATGTTGTGCAATTAAAAGCAAAGCATAAAAATCTGTTCAGATCATCTCCAGGGTCTATAAATCTTTTTTGGTTAGGATAAATTTTAGAACAACAGTAATGATACATATCATCTGAAGAAAATTTAATGATTTCCAGCTATTTAAAATAATCATTTTTGTAGATGTGGCTCAAGTGGCAGAGTGCTACATAGTGAACAAAGCTGTGAGATATTGAATTCAAGTCTTGATCTCAAACAAAAGTAAAAACATTCAGCAAAAGTCAGGCACATTCCTGGGCACTGGTAGCTCATGCTTTTAATCCTAGTTTTAATCAGAAGGCAGAGATCTGGGTATTTCAGTTCAATGTCAGCTCAGATAGGAACGTCGTGACACTTTCATCTCCAATTCATTGCCAAAGAAACCTGGAAATGGACTTGTGGCTCAAGTGGTAGAATGCCAGCCTACAACAAAAAGCTCAAGGACAGAACCCAAGTATTGAGTTCAAGCCTTAGAATAGTGCATATACATACACAAAGGAAGTAAGTCACTCTAGTTATCAACCTTCCATTTCCCTAATTCTAACTCTAATCCTGGTCAGAACGCTAAGAGTAAACTTGATGATAATAGTAACCCAATCTAAAATTAATGGAAAATACTCGAGTTTAAACACATCCTAACAGATACTCATTGACTATGAAATGATTTGCAATTTGCTCCAGATCCTACAGATTCCCTAACTTGGACTCTGAAATCCTTCCCTATTATGAATCATTAATCTCAGACTTTCATATCATGAAAACTACCATAGTTTCCACTGATCTTAACTTTTACTGAACTCCTGTATCTCCAAACAGAAGTTGCAGTTTTACTTAAAATCTAGTCTAGCTCCTAACCCTTACTATATATCTAAACCTTACTATAAAACTTACTTTAAATTTAGCCCTATTGAACGCTGAATAGGAGACTTAGGAAAACTCTATAGCTTTTGTTAAATTTCAAACTTATTTTATTTGAAAGTGTTAGCAGAAAATTCAGTTTTACCTTAAAGCTTACCCTTCCCTAAACCTAAGTATAACCTGAGCTAGAAAAGTAACCCTAGAACTAATAGCCTTTGGATTCTAAAAGGCGCACAAATACATAAGTTTTTATTAATCCTAACTTTGATTTAACTCATCTTTCTAAAAACAGTTTGTAGTTTTACTCAATATCTTAGCATTCTTGTAACTCTAACCCTAACTGGAGGCTAACTCTCACACTAATTATATCCTAATCTTAATATTATTAGCAGTTTCCTATTTCACATTCATCCTAATTCTAACTCGACTTGTTATTCGAAGATTTACCCTAAACTTTCCATTTCCCTAATGCTAACACTAACTCCAGCTGGAATTGAAACCTAACTTTCACCCTAAGGATAGTCCAATTCTAATGTTTAAGAAAAATTCTCTAGTTTTTATTCATTCTAATGAATACTCCACTTTGCACTCTGGAAATGAGTTTCAATTTGCCCTAATTCCCACAAATTTCCTGACTGTACTGCTGAAGTGATCTTTTTCCCTAACATGAACCATTATATTATTTGATCTCAAATTCTCTTATCAGGAAAAATACTGTAGTTTCCATTTATCCTACCTTTTCCTGAACCCTTGTACCCTAAAGCAATTTCAGATTTACTTTCATCTTGTCCATTACTTAACTCTAACTCTCAATGTAAACCTGGCTGGAAAACTCTCATTAATCATTACAAGAGTGATCACTGAGAAATAAATATAATGATAATGCTCTAGTTACAATTCAGTCTGACATTTTTGCTTCTACTAGTTAGTGAAAACTCAATTTTATACTAAAATTTTCCTATTAATTACATTAATCATAATAAGAACAAAATACTGACCCTAATATTAATCCAATTTATATGTCAATACTAACACTAACACAAGTACACTAATTTCCACCCTTCCTAACTTGATTCAAATAAGCCTTACAAAAAATATGTTTTAATTTGTGTCCAAGATCATAGTCATATTCTAACCCTAAACTTAACCCTAAACTTAACTGGAGCATTGAGAATAACCATAAGCCTAATTGTAAGTAGATTCTAATATTAATAGCAATACTCTAGTTCACATTCATTCTAATTCCTACCAGGCTTATTCTAAAATTTACCTTCAATTTGACTCCCATTTTTTTCTCCTTCACTCTAATCCTAACTATGGCTAGAATCCTAACCATATCCAAGACACTAATGATATCCCAATTCTAAAATTTATGTAAAATTTTCTTTTTGTGTCATCCTTACTGAAATTCCACTTGTAATTCTTGAAATAAATTGCAGGTTTTCCTAAACCCTACAGATTTTCTCACTCTTATCTCGGAATCTATCTTGTTCCTTAAGAAGAATAATATATGCATTGATTTCAAATCCTGATATTATGAAATACATTGTATTTCCATTATCCTAGATTTTTCTGAATTCCTACAATCAGGAAATAAGTTCAGCTTTACTTAACATTTAACACATTTCTTTTTTTTTTCTTTTTGTCGGATATGAGGCTTGAACTCTGGGGCTGGGCAAGATCTCTAAGCTCTAGGCATCGATATGATCCCTGAGTTATTTAGCTCAAGGTGTGTGCTTTACTACTTGAGCCACAGCACCACTTTTGGGTTTTCTGGTGTTTAATTGGAGATAAAATTCTCATGGACTTTACTGCCCTGGCTGTTATTGAACTGGGATCCTCAGAAATCAGCTTCCTGAGTAGCTAGGATAACAGGCATGAGTCACTAGTTTAACTAATTTCTTTATCCTATTCTCAACCCCCTTTAATCAGAAACCTAATCCTAATCACAATCTGATTTAACAGAAAATGGTAAATGTAAGGATAACTATTCGATCAAACACATTTTTTGCTTCTATTTCTTATTGGAAAACTAAACTTTACCCTAAAACTTACCCTTCCCTAACCCTAACCAGAACAAAAAGTAACTCAAACTTTAAACCAAATTATATCTGAATGTTTAAAGTAACACAGACACTGGTTTTCATTCATTTTAACCTTGCTGCCATTCATTCTTCTTAAAATATGTTTCAGTTTTACACCTTTTTATATCTTACATCTTATATACACGTTATTTATATACACCTTTTTATATCTTACATCTTTTTCTCATCCTAACCCCAGCTCTAACTGGAACACCTTGCCTAATCCTAAGCCTAAATATAAGCAAATCATAATGTTAATAGCAAGCCTCTATTGCACATTTATTGTCTTGCTCGGCGTGTAGTTCTAAAGTTTACTTGCATTTTGAGCCTAAATTTTTTAAGCATTTTTTTATTTCCTGTCAGGTTTTCTTTTTCTTTTTTCTTTTTTTTTTTTTTTGGTCGGTCATGGGGCCTGAACTCTGGCCTTGGGCGCTGTCCCTGCGTTATTCAGTTCAAGGCCAGCGCTCTACCACTTGAGCCACAATGCCACTTCCGGTTTTCTAGTGGTTTATTGGAGATAATAGACTTAGGGATTTTCCTGCCCAGGCTGGCTTTGAACCGTGGTCCTCTGATATCAGCCTCCTGAGTAGCTAGGATTACAGGCGTGAGCAACCAGCACCCATCTTCATTATTTTTTTAAATTTTATTTTATAGTAAAGATGCTTTAAATAAGGATTATTTACATGTGTAAGGTAATGAGTACATTTGTTTTTGAGCATTGTTACCCCCTTCTTTGTTGTTCTCCTACTTCCTCACCTCCCTTAGTCTTCCCTCCCCATGGTGTTCATTTTCAACATAGTTACTTTGAGTATCATTGTTGCAATGGGTTATCCTGTGTTGAACCTAAATTTTCTATTTCTCTAACCCTAATTCTAATTCTGTCTGGGATCCTAACCCTAATCATAATAATAAAAATAGTTCAATTCAGAAGTTAACAAAAATATTCAAGTTGTTTCCATCCTGTTACTCCACTGTACATCTTGACTTAAGTTGCAGTTTAACTTAAATCTATTTTTTCCAAATTAGATTATATGTGCATATATAAAGATGTAACTTTATGTGAAAAACAGAAGATCTTTGGAAAAAAGGGTAATGAAAAGGAAATAGAGTATAATCAAATACTTTAAATATATTATGGAATTGCCACTTCTGACAATTAATAAATTTGTTGTCGAACTCATTAGATTTCGCATATGACATTTGATATCACAAATTCCCAGTGACATTATGACAATGGTGACATCACACTGCTAGATGTCATAACCATTGTGTCAAATTCTGACATCACAAACCTTTTAGAATTTCAATATATTTGTGACAACACATACTTTTAGAGAAACCCCAGTCCCTTTGTGAACTCATATACTCATTGTAAGTTAAAGACCATTGAGAACAATCATGTCATTGTGAATGCCCAACACATTGTGACATCACAGTGCCATGGTGATATACTAACACACTGTGACATCACAAGCCTGCCCTGTACTCATAAGTCTTGTGATGTGCTGTAATTATGATGTCTTAGGCCATTTATGAGCTCATAATCTGTTTTCCAACTTATATTTCAATTATGATATGTGATATCAGAAATCCACTGTGACATCATGACCATTGTGACATCATACTGACAGACATCATGAACATTGTGTCACACTGTGACATCACAATCCTCCTAGGACTTCATCACATTTGTGACAACATATGCCTTTGGAGAAACCACAGTCCATTTGTGAACTCATTCTCTGTGGTTTCATGACAAATGAGATCCTTTATGCCATTTTAATATCACCAACTAATTGTGACATCATAGACCTACTGTGACCCCTTACCTGTATGGCATCACCAACTAGTTTGTGAGATCAAATCTTTTGTGATGTCACAATGTGACACTATGATCATAGCATCTGTCAGTGTGATGTCACAATGGTCATGATGTTACAGTGGATTCCTGGTATTTCATGTCATACATGAAATATGAGGTTGAAAACAAATTATGAGGGCAAAAAATATAAGATATCACAATGTAAACATGTCACAAAAGTTATGAGGACAGGAGAGGTTTGTGATGTCACATTGTGTTAGTGATATCACAATGGCACTGTGATGGCACAAAGTGATTATGATGTGAATTTTTTTCTCGGTTGTGGGACTTGAACTCTGGGCTTGGGCACTGTCCCTTAGCTCTTCAGGTAAAGGCTAGCGCTCTACCACTTGAGCTACAGCACCACTTCCATTTTTCGAGTGGTTTATTGGAGATAAGAGTTTCTCGGACTTTCTTGCCCAGGCTGGCTTTGAACCGTGATCCTCAGATCTCAGCCTATTGAGTAGCTAGGATTACAGGCATGAGCCATACAGCGCCCAGCTCAAAATTGTTATGTAGGCACAAAAATTCATTTCTGATAGCAATTCCCATGCCATATTTTGAATACCATGAAATCACAGAATAAGCATTCACAATTTGTCTATGATGTCACAATGAGAATTGTCATAATGCGATTGGTGATGTCACAATGAGCTGATGCTCTCATAAAGAAAAAGTGATGTCACACTGTTGAGGATGTCACAAACACTTTTTGATGTTATAATGGCATATCTGATCTCAATTGTCATTAGTTAACAACAAGGATATGGGTACACAAAGGGACTGTGATGTTGAAAAGGGCATGTGATTTTCCAAAGGAGCTAAGAGGTCATAATAGATTTGAGATGTTACTATGGAATCATGATGTCACAAAGACAATCTTATCGCAATGGGTTTGTGATGTCGTGGTGGTAATGATGTCAAAATGGGTTTGTGATGCCACAATGAGTTTATAATATCACAATCAAATTTCCAATTTCAATTGCTATTAGTTCACAAAGATGATACTGTAATAATCAGCACGGTCCTGATAATCTATAGGGTCTGATAATCTGCGTGGCCCCATCTCTTGGCCAGCTGGAGAGGACAAAGTATGCCACCAAAGAAGATGGGGCATTCTGTGAGAGGGCCTGGGGCAGTAATCACCAGTGTTGAGCTGTTAAGAAGTGATTGGTCTGTGGGCAGTTTGGGATGTGACAGTTGAAAACTGTTAAGGAGTTGGTGTAGAGAAGGGTTACAGACTTTATATAGGCCCCTTATTCAGAGCAATAGAAGAGAAGAGAAAAAGGGAAAAGTCTTGGAAGGAAGTAAGTTGTGTGATAGCAGAAGGGGAAAGACCTGAGAGGAGAGGAAGTTGAGGTAGAGCAGGAGGTAAAGGATGGCAACTGACCCAGGCAAAGCAGTTCAGGCCTGTGGAGAGTGGAGAGGCCTGAAGAGAAGACAGAACTGGTAGAAGGGAAAAAGGGAAAGACCTGAAGGAAGTATAGGTCTGCAGTGAAGGATAGACTAAGGGAAGGGGGATAAAATGCTTGCACTTTGTGTCTCGATGGATTCTCCTGAACAATAGAGGTTCTAATATTTGGAGACCCTCATTGATATAATCCATTTGGATGGCATCAGGCCTTGGCCCCAGGGAAAAATCCCCATAGGTGAGAGTGTCAGCCTTCAGGGTTGAGAATCTACCTCAAGTGTTTGTCTCCGGAGGACCAACATGGACAAAAGTGCTTTAGGTTCCTCTAGGGGTACGTCTGGGCAAGCTTGCCAGCCTGTTTTGGAGACTCCATCTGGAAGTCATCTGTGGCTTCCTTGGGAAGCCATCTGGGAACTCCTTGATAGGTCATGTAGGGCTTCCTTGGGAAGGTATGTGGAACCTCATCATGAGTACATCTGTGACTTCCTTGAGAAGCCATCTGAGACCTACCCTGGAGGTCATCTGAGCCATTCAGGGGCCATCTTGGACTTTCTCCAGAGGTCATCTGGGCTTATTCAGGAAGCCACCTGAGAACTATTCAAAAGTAGTCATTGGAGCTTCCTTAAGAGGCAATCTATGACCACTTATGAGGTCATCTGGAGCTTCTTTGGGAGGTCATCTCGGGTTACCTTGATGAGAAAAATATGACCGTCTTGGACATCATCTGGGACTTACTTGAGAAACCATATATGACCTCCTCTGGCAGTCATCTGTGGCTTTCTCAACAGGGTTATCTGGAACTTCCTCTGGAGTTCATATGTGGACTACTTGAGTGGCCATCTGAGATACTTGAGAGGTAATCTCAGCCTCATTGAGAGGACATAGGGGACCTCCTTTGGAGGTCATCTGACACTTCTTGGGAAGCCATTTGGAACCTCCATGAGAGGTCATCTAAGGCCTCCTAGGGAGGACATATGTGACGTCCTCCAGAGGTCATCTGTGACCTCCTCAAGAGGCAATCTAGGATATTCTGTCTGTCATGTGGGACATTCTGTAGAGTTCAACATTGAAAGGTGTGGGACATGAGGGTTAAGTGTCTGTGGCTATTGGTCTCTGTGAGTATGCTGATAGTTCTATCAGTGTCCTGTATGCACTTCTGTTTAGTCATTTTCTCAGGATGAGAGAACAAGGCCTAAAGTTGTCATATCCAAAAAATTCTCTCCCAGGGTTATAGAGTCCCACAGAGGAAGATGCACTGATGTACTTTCTCTCCTATTCTTTGCCATCAGCACCTCTAATGTTAAGTCCTCCCATACCTAAAGTGGTTACTTGTACCATCCTGAGGTGGCACAATGTGGTATGATAGCCTTATTACCCTTGAGACAGGAACATGGAGGAGATGGTGGGCAGGCCCCCTTTCTATATATGTTCCCTTTATCACTAGTGACCTGTATAACTGGAAACAGAAAAATCCATCCTTTTCAGAAAAAAAAAACAAACCAGGGGCTCATTACCTCATTATCGACAGCAATTTTCACAAACAAGCACATCTGGGATAAGTGTCAGTACATTTTACAGGTGCTTTTCACCTGTTAGAAAAGGGAGTGAATCCGGCTCGGTGACTTGAAGGTGGTCCATGGACCAGAGAGTAGGCCCACTATTGAACCAGACCAATTGGAGCAAATCTTTCCCCAGACTTAACAAAGCTGAGACTAACAGTGATCAAGATATGGAAATGCTTTCCAATTATTGCCAGGTTCAGTTAGCAGGAATTCCACAGTGGCTAGAAAGCCGAGTCATCAATCTAAAGTGAGTGAGATGATACAGTTCCCCAGTGAGTACCTTAATACTTTTCTGGAACTTTTCCCAGAAGCCTATAGGACCAATAAGCCTATAGATCTTGAAGCCCTGGAGAATCAAAGAGCCCTAAATATGGCCTTTGTTACCCAGTCAACCCCAGATATTAGAAGAAAACTTTAAAAGTTAGAAAGTTTTGAGGGAAAGGTGTATTTTAAGTTGGAAGTGGTTGCTCAGTGGGTGTTTGATAACAGAGATACCCTGGAAAAAAAGAGTTTATGAAGGGGGTTTGACTTTTGGTAGGAGCACTAGAATATGGATGAAGAAATCCTTGGCAAAGACAGTACAATTCAGTTGCAACTGGCAGTAGGGAACCTCTAGGACTAGATCAGTGTGCTTATTGCAAGCAAAATGGACATTGTGAAAATGAATGTCCAAGGAGAAGAAAGATAGAAAATGACAGGTTAAGTAATCACATTAACTATCTGAAAATGTGTTCATATTTCTGAGAAATATGCAAAGGAGCATGGGGCTCTGAATTCCAACTGTGTTCAATTTAAAAGCAGCCTTCTGAACTTAAGAAAAATGTGACAAAGAAAATATTCACCAACTTCTATCTCAAAAAACAGACTTATAAAAGACTGAATCACCAATATGTGCCAGTCAAAACCCACCAAGAGATTACAAGCACATAGAAGAGCATATTGGAGAAAAGAGAGAAAATTATTTGATGTGAAGAAAAGATTTGAAGATATAAATTAGGAACTTGTGAGAGTCAAAAATGAGAAGAAAATCCTCAATAGGAACCTAGATAACACTCAGAATCAAATGAAATTCAAGTACAGTAGCCTCGGTGAGCATGAGGCAAATTAGGGGACCACAGATCAGAGGCTGACAGAAGCACCAGACACCAATGCTGCCATCCTTGCTAACCACAAGTGAGGCCAAGAAGAGATTCTGATGCTGCATTAAGAAACCATGGCCATGAAAAAGGAGCTGGACCTGATATAATAATGTATTAGGCTGAAGTACATGTCAATTATAAGCTTTGAAGAGCGTCACCAGAAATTCAAAGCATTAGAAAAAGAAGGAACGAATAGGTAGCAGAGAAGATGGGGAAGTGCTGTGTCATAGAAGATGAGGCCAAGAAAAGTAAACAGGAAAATATCAGGCTCAAGAAAGAGATTGTTACTCTTCAGAAAGAGTTAAAGGACCACATGTTCTGATAGGGAATGCTGGGGAAAGGGAAAGAGCATTAGGAAGAAAAACAGAAGAGCTAAACGAACAGTTGAAAGATCTGTCACAAAAATACACTGAAGTGGAAAACTAGAAAGAGAAACTACTAGAGTAAAAGCCCCAAAAGACTGCTGAAATCTTCACCATAAATGTAATGCAGAAGCATGTTGTCCCAATGGAACAGGTGGAGGTGGAAAAAAATACCTCGTAATAGTACCTTTGTGAACTTAAGGGAGGAGCTGAAGAGCAAGCAAAGGTGTTGTGAGAAGGAGCAGCAGTTGTCCAGTCAAAGGAACTCTCCTGTAACCCTGCCAAAACAGTTACAGCTTAAGGAGCACATTGAGAAGGACAGTGCAATCTTGAAAGCAAGTTTGAGAGAAAAGGAGGAGAATAAAATGAAAGAAGTCTCCAAGGTTCAGAGTACTGTGCAGGAATTAAAGAAACTAGAGACCATAAGATACAGGGAAACATTTGAGCTGATCAGGTAGCTTGGGAGATCACTCTACAAAACCAGTGGGGTCTCTAGAGCTACTAGTCATTAAAATTAAAGGAAGAAGAAAAAACAGTTGTAATAAGTGTGCAAATGTTGACACTGAACTTGTGAAAAATGCATACAGGCTTAAGCTTTCTGTCAGTTTATGTGTAGATATGTGCATCCTGGTAAATTTCCCGAGGCCACTACCTAAAAATGTTCTGAAAACCAGTTGGGCTTTAGCCTGACAATACTTTGTAAGGTGTGTAGGTAATTTCCAATAGGTAAATGCTGAAAAGCTGGAACCTATGGAAAGAATTCATATGTGAGGAACCTCAGATGGTGAATTTGGGAAAGTGGACTTCACATAGATTAAGCCTGGAAAGTATGGGTATTGGTGTCTATTAGTAATAGTGGGCACTTTTTCAGGCTGAGCTGAGGCATGTAATAATTCCTTGATTTGGCTTACCCCTAGCTGTGGGGTCCAAAGATGGCCATGCATTCATGGCACAATTTCTCAATTATTAACTAACACTCTAGGAATAAATTGAAAGTTACAATCCATTTATAGAACTCAGAGTTCAAGGCATTGGAAAGAATGAATATGCCCTCAAAGGAAACTAACTAAATTAAATACAGAGACTGTTCATGGCTAGGTGAGCCTCCTCCACTTTGTTCACACTCGAGCAAGATGTAGCCCTTATGTTAAAGGATTTAATCCCTTTGAAATACTTTAAGGTGGACCACCCCCTTTGGTTACTAAATTTGGGAAGGCTATATTAACAGAAATATCTAGCTACAATCTGCAGGCTTTAAAACATATTATTTTATGGACCTATCCTTTGGTAACCAAGGCCCACTGGCCACCTAAGAAAAACTATACCTAAAGGGGAGGGGCCAAGACAGCGATGGAACAGCAGGGAAACACCACAGCTCTCCCCAACGAAATACAGAGTTTGGATTTCAATGGTCCGTTTCTGCAAGTCACCCACAAATAAAGGCAATTACTCAGAGAGATACAGGAAGTGAAAAAAGAAAAGGGAAAAACCTACACAGACAGTAAAGTGGGAAGACCCTTCTCCCAACCCTTGATGGTGATGGGGCTCCCCACTGAGCAGCTTAAGTGGTGGAGCTTTGTGCCAGCTTGCTTAAGTGGCCTGGCTCTGGACCCTCCAAGGACCATATGCCCACAAACATCCCAAGGCTCACAGAAGACTCCCCAGGTCCAGTGCCAACCCAGAGAATTCAAACCGATATCTCAGAAGAGCCGTCATGAAGATTCCCCTCACCCTCCCTGGCATGGCGCCTCTGCCTTGCTGGTGCAAGCAGCCCAACCCAGTCAGGAGCAGCAGCAGCTGTCAGCAGTGGCAAATGACCTTAGATTCTGGGCACAATGCCTCTTGGCACTAGCCCACAGGAACAACTCAGACCAACCCAGGGCGTCAGTGATAACTGGGATGGGGAAAGCTGCAGTGTACAACTCCAGACCCATGGCGGTTTGTCTCTCCATACTGGCCCAAATAAGCAGCCCAGCCCAGCCTGAGGCAACATCACTGGTTAACACCTCACTCCTGGTGGGGTGGAGGGCCTCTCCATATGGGCTTGCATAAGCAGCCCAGCCCAGCCCATAGTGGCAAAGGTGGTGAACAACCTCAGACATGATGCAGGGTGTGGTGTTGAACAACCCCAGAAAAGCCTCATGAACTTTCCTGTATGGTCTGGCTTTGAACCTGAATACACAGATCTGAGCCTCCTGAGTAGCTACAATTACAGGTATATACACCAGCAGGGTCTAACTCTTGCCAACCCCTTCACTTTTTCTACAATAGATGATTTCTTAGTTCATACAAGGAATTTAAGCAAATACAAGAAGATCTACATAATACCCTGTATTCTATCTGATAATAGTGAAATCAAACTGGTTCTCAATAACAAGGCATAAAGTAGAAAAAACTTAAACACATGGAAATTAAACTGTACTAAGTTGAACAATACATGGGTCACAGAAGAAGTTAAAGAAGAAATTAAAAAGTTCCTACAATTCAATGAAAATCAAGAAACATCACAAAGAAACCTATGGGATGCAGTGAAAGCAGTCCTGAGGGGCAAATGTATTGCTCTCAGTGCACATATCAAGAAAACAGATACCAAGTAAACAATCTTATGATAAAACTAAAACTGCTAGAGAAACAAGAAAAAAAATTGGGCCTAAAGTTGCTAGACAGAAAGAGATAACAGAAATAAGAGCTGAAATTAATGAGATAGGGACAAACAAAAAACTGTTTTTAAGAAAAAATCAGTAAGACTGACGGACCACTGGCAAGAGAAACTAACAAAATAAGAGAGGAGAACCAAATCAATATTAGCAGAGATACCACAGGAAAAATTACAACAAACATCCAAGACATCCAAACAATCATAAAGAAATAATTCCAGACTCTCCTTACAAAGGAAGGAAAACCTAGCAGACATGGATGAATTTCTACAGAAATACAAATTGCTATCTCCCCTTTCCTTTTTGGACCTGCTTCTACACCATGTATGGTTGGGGCAACAGTTAAATAAACTTCTTTTCCTGCCTTAATAGTGTGTAGTATTCTCTTCATAGGCTACTGAATGAAACTTACCTATTTAATATTCCTTACATATGATTCTGTATCTCAGATGGGGTTTTTGAGTTGGAAATGTTAGAATTTCCTAACCACTCCTTTTCTGTGAACTAAACTGCCTTGAGACACCATGCGAGACTTTTCACCAATACCATTGCTGGCCTTCACATCCACGTCCACACCACTTCTCTTCGCTGGTGAGTGAAACTACTCTCTACGACTCTCTGTTGCTCAATCTCTGTTCAGATGTGGCACCATGCTAGAGAGTTCCTATAGCCTTAATCGGAAAGGCTGGTCACCTCCGAACCCGAGGTTGCTTGGTTATGGGATCTTGGCCATTTCTCTCTAGACTGCTCTAGGGGAAGTTGGGACATCGCTTCTGCCTTGTCAGCTCTCCTTCTCTCACAAGACTGACTGGCCTACTCATTTAACGGGGTGCTACGAGTCATGCCTGAGCCATGAAACCCCTCTGAAATGCCTCCTGTGCTCCCTGGATAGCCAGAGCACCTAATATTTTTATGCTGTTCTCAGATTTAGACAATTTTTGACTCTGCAATGGTAAATGGTCCGAATTCTGTTCACTTTCAAGATCTCTTTGCTCTCTGCTAATCATGTCCAATTTTCTATATCTCTCCATTCTTTTTCTACAACTATTGGTATTGTGCCATGAAGCGTGTGACATGGGCTGGGTCCAGGTGACCCATTCTAGGTTCCCTCTAAAAGGCTAGCCAAACTGGGCTTGATTTTTTGTTGAGGGTTTCTTTGCATTTTTTTTAGAAATTTGCCATCTTGAGTTCGCCATCTTGGCCAAATCGTGGGTGAAGGATTTAGCCCCCTCCAATCCTTACCCTTCCACCAAGCTTTCTTCTCCTCCATACATCTATTCAAATGTGCCTTGATAACAAGTTGCTCTTTTCACAGACTCTGGTAACTGAGGCCCAACCATCTCATGTGCTTTGTTAGCAAAGATGTCTGAACATTGTTGTCTAAAATTTTAGGATTTGAGTTTTGCCTTTTTTGTTTTGCGTTGTTTAGGCTAGTACTGACTATGTGATTCTAAAATATTGGGCATATCTGTGCCCATTGTGTCATTGCAGAATATTTGGTCAATTCTTGATAAGGACCAGGTAAGCTCTACTTATTCTATTTGATCTCCTCGTTGTTTTAATTGGAAATAACAAAGGATTTTCGTGACAAAAGTTGCAATTCAAATCCAGTCCGGGCTGAAAAATCCCTAAGACTCCATCTCCCAACTAACCTGCAAAAACCCAGGGTGGAAGCTTGGACTGAGCCTCTTATCTCCAACCAGAAAACACTGCAAGAGTTTATATAACTCAAAGTAGTAGAGTGCTAGCCTTGAGCAGAAGTACTCAGGGATAGTGCTCAGGAATTGAGTTCAAACTTCCTTTAATACCAACTGGGACAAACCATCCTACCAACGACATTTAGACTCAGCCAGTCTGCAGAACAAAGGAAGATGGAAAAGAGTAGGAGGACATGATACCACATCAGCCACTTTTTGCCTGCCCTTTCAAAAGTAACCAGAGCAGGGAGGTCAATAGAAGTAAGAAGACTGCCCATCTAATGACCATACCTGTCTACCTTTCAATTGGACAGGAATTTATATTCTTGCCTTTGTCACTTGACTTCTTCTCTACCTAGTCGCCAGATGTCAGAAGTAGCTAGGTATATTTCTACAAACATATTCAGCCCCAAGTCTTTCCTCTTGCCATTTATTTACTCTCTAGTATTTTTTCAGTCCCTCAAACCCTCGTGAGACTTCTCCATACTTCGTCCAAGAGACTTGCCCCCTCCAGACTTCATCAAAGGACTCATTGCCCAAGTGACAGCTGTTGCCTGCTGCCTTCTCTCAGAGGGGATCTCATTTCAACCTTTTACCTCTACTGTTGATACCCTTTGCAAACAGGAAATAGCCAGAGAGAATCTTCACCTTTTTTCATAATTATCCAAAGGCTGGAATGTAAGGTCTGAACAGGAACACCTCCTTCATTCTTGGCTAAGTTTCTGCCCAATATCTGTTACATAAGTAAATAGCAAACCTGGAAGCAGTCACTTTCTCCTCCTGCTAGATCACATCCTGTGCCACATCTGGTCACAAGCCTCCCATCTGTACTTAGGAGGGTCAGAGACCCTGAGGTCACATCGAGAACCCCACCTGGCCAACTTTTTCCTTTCCCTAGCCTAGATAAGTTCTGGCCCAGAGGTGGGTCGCCCCTTTCTTTTTAACCATGCTTCTCCACCATATATGCTGTGGGCAGCAGTTCAGTAAATAAACTTTTTTCTGCCTGAAAAATAAGAAATATAAATTGCCCAAACAGAACCAAGAAGAAAGAAATCAATTAAACATGTTAATTTCCCTACAATGAGATAGTAAAAGTAACCAGAAATCTTCCAACAAGTAAAGCCCAGGACCTGATGGATTCACTACAGAATTCTATAAGACCTCAAGCTCTTCAGAGAAATAGAAACAGAGGGAGTAATCCCAAACTCATTCTATGAATCCGATATCACATTCATCTCCAAACCAGGCTAAGACCAAACAAAAAAAGAACTACACACCAATCTCTTTGACTAAGACAGATACAAAGCTCCTCAATAAAATTGCAGCCAACAGAATCCAGAAACATTTCAAAAAAATCATGCATTATGACCAAGTGGGTTTCATTCCAGAGATGCAGGGATGGTTTAACATATGTAAGTCAATATATCTAATCCTTCACATCAACAGATCCAAGGTCAAGAACCACATGATTATCTCCATTGATGCAGAAAAGGCTTTTGATAAAATTCAGCACTCATTTATGTTAAACGCTATGGAAAAAATAGGAATAGAAGGAACATTTCATAACATAATAAAAGCCTTACATGGCACAGCAAAGGCCAATATTATTCTTAATAGGGAAAAACTACAACCAATTCCCCTAAAAACAGGAACAAGGCAAGGATGCCCACTCTATCCACGCTTCTTCAATATAGTTCTGGAATTCTTAGATAGAGCAATAAGGCAACAGAAAGACATTAAAGGGCTCCACATAGGAGAGAAAGAAGATAAAGCATCTCTTTTTGCAGATGGCATTATTTTATAAATAACTGATCCCTAAAGCTCCATCCCCAAACTCTTAGAGCTTATAAAACAACTTGGCAAAGTAGTAGGATACAAAATTAACCCACAGAAACCAATCGCCTTTCTGTATAGTAACAATGTACAAATAGAAAGGGAAATCAAAGAAACAGCCCCATTCACAATAACCTCAAAATAAAAAGTGTCTAGGAGTTAACCTAACTAAAGATATAGAGGGTCTGTTTTATGAAAACTATAAAAGACTAAAAAAAAAGAATCGTAGAGATTACCAGGAAAGGGGAAGAAATGGGAAAAAATATTTACCAGCAATATAACAGACAAGCGTCTAATATCCATTATATTATAATATCCATTATAGTATATATGGTGAAGTCAAGAAACTAACCCTTCACAAACCTAAAAAACCAATCTTGAAATAGTCAAGGAAGCTAAAGAGAGACTTATTAGAAGAAAAGATAAAAACGGCAAAGAAATACATGAGGAAATGTTCATCATCCCTGGCTGTAAGGGAAATGCCAATAAAAACAACTCTAAGATACCACCTTACCCCAATCAGAATGGTCCACATCCTAAATTAAGCCAATGACAAGTGCTGGAAGTGATACAAAGAAAGACACATTGCTACATTGCTAGTGGGAATGTATACTAATACCACCACTTTGGAAAGCTGTCTGGAGGTACTTAGGAAATCTAAATATCGACCTGAACTGGCCATAACACTCCTAAGGATCTACTCTGAACAACAGGAACCAGTGTACATACACATGCACACCTCTATGATTGCTGCAGCACTGTTCACAATAGCCAAGATTTGGAAAAATCCCAGATAAGCCACAACTGATAAGTGGATCCAAAAAATGTGGAACCTATATACAATGGAATACCATGCAGCCATTAGAAAGGACAAAATGAAGGTATTTGCAGGGAAATGGATGGAACTAGACCAAATTATTTGAGTGAGATAAGCCAAGAACAATGAGACAAATGGCATAGGGTCTACCTGATACGTGGATGCTAAAGCCAAAATGCAAGAAGGTATGACAAAGTAAACAGGACTCGAGAAACAATGGAGAGCCACTCATTTTGTTGTATCACTATTAATGACTCCATGTTCTTGACTATGTAGTCGGCAGAAATATGCACGCAATGGAGGGAAGCCAGGAGGAGGAACACAATAAGTGGAAAATGTAACAACATATAACAAAGGGGCCCATCAGCTGCACGGGACATAGAAGAAAATTAACTAAGCAACCCAAACACAGTGATGGGAAGAGATGAATGAGAGGGAAAGAGGGCAAGAGGGAATAGCCTACATTAAGCAAAAGGAAAAAAATGTAAATATCACCTGAGGTGGGAAAAATATTTTGGATTGTAAAAGCTCATAGAATCAACAAACTCCAGATAATGTGATATTAGGAAAATGAAACCTTAAATATGTATTTTAATGTTTTCGTTTCTTTCATGCATGTGTTTCTAATGCATTTATAAGATTATTTCTTTGTTGCTTTGTATGTCCCTCCCCCACAGTGTAACCCCCGCTTTCACTATATTTGATGTTAGTATAACATGTGGAGGAGATGGGGACAAACAAGTCGTTTAAGGATTCAGGTGGACCTGTTGCAACAATGAGAAGTACAAAATGTCATGTCAAAACCAGCTTTACAATTTCGGTGTGGGGGGGGAGGGGGGTATAATTGGGTGGGGGGAGGGGGGTAAAGTTGGGTGGGGGGAGGGGGGAGGCGGGGAAGGGAAGTGAAGGGTAAACAAAGGAGGAGGCTGCAATGCTTGGTAAGAAATGTATGCATTATCCTGCCCATGTAATTGTTGCCCCTCTGTACAGTATGTTCTCAAATAAAATAAAATACATTTAAAAAAAAATAAAAAAAAAATAAAAAAAAAAAGAATCAACAAACTTTGGAATATGATAACAATAATTTGTCTTGTCAAGGTTAAAATGTGGTTGTGACTTTAACTAAGTATCACAATCCCACAATACTGTGAAATATGTGAAAAATATGTAATTACCTATCTCAATTTTTACAAAAAAGTGTGAGAATGGAAGGGTTAGGAGGAATGGGTGACAATGTCGTCAGACACCTTGTATTTGTGTACTGTTTTGTAGAATGGGAACTTCTTTGTACAACTATTTAAATATAATAATGATAAAATGTGTTTAAAAATAAACATTAGGATGAAAATAAAATTTTCAAATATAAAATAAGAAATTAAATCCAGTTGGAAGGAAATTTTCTTTGAGGAGAGTAGTTTAGTTTATTCTATAGCAAGTCTCGCTTCACAAATAAATTAAAAAACTAGACCCCACGTAAGTGAAATAAACTAAGAAATGGAGTTGAAAAAAGAAAATAAGAAACTCCACCCACTCTTTCTTGCCTGGACAGCTGGTGTGGATAAAAATTCATCATGCTCCTGAATTGGAACCAAACTGGCAATGACCTTACTTGGTGGTGCTAACTTCACTGTCGCCTATTGAATTAGCACGAAAACAGCATTGGATCCATCATTCTCAAGTGGAATAGGTAGTAGACCAATATACAGAGAGGGCTTCAAGATGGACTGTTAAGGATAAGACTTCCTAAGTGTTAATTAATGCTAACTAGTGTGTTTCTATAATTTACTTGTTTTCTATTAAATTTAACCTTTTAAGCCTGTTCATTGGGTGGAGAGAAGGGAATTTTTAGGATTTGTTTAGAAGGAATCAAGGATTTGATTGGACATGAAAAACATTGGGGGATATATGAAGCAGCATGGTCCTAATAATGAGCAGGGCCCACTAATCAATATTGCCCCATGACCTTGCCCACTGGAGTGCATGTGCCATGCCACACAAGTGAGCACGGCATGCTGCTGGAGGGGGTAGGATGTCATCCTCACATAATGAACTGTGAAGAATTGATTGGGGAACAGGCAGTTTGTGAAGTGATGGTTGAAAACTGTTAGGTAGGAAACCCACAGGAGTGATGGAGGGGTTCAACCTATATATAGCCTTCATGGTCAGAGCAATGGAATTTGAGAAAATCAAGGGAAGACCTGCAAGGAAGGAAGTGGTGAGACAGCAGGAGGGGAAAGACCTGGGAGAAAAGGAATTTGAGGGAGAGCAGGAGGGTAAGGAAGCCAATTGGCCACCAGTCCAGACAAGTGTAGTGGAGAGGCCTAAAGAGAAGAAGGAAGTGATGGAGGGGAAAAAGGGAAATGAAGGAAAAGTCTATAAAGAAGAAGGGAATAAGGGAAAAGGAAAAAGTCTTACCTATTGAAGTTTGGAGCACGGAGATGATAATTTGGGGGGTTGGTGTTTTGCAAACCAATTAACTATGCCTATTGGAGGTCTGAGATTTGGTGTTTGGGTCTGGGCTGTCACTGAGTGTACAGCCCAGGACAAGGTAAATGGAGGCCCATTTCTAGTGTAAATAAAGTTATCATCAATGTGCCTCATTGGATTGTCTTGTGTTTTCTGCATCATAAGTGTGCAAGTTCACAAGTTAATAGGCTCAAAGGCCACGAGTTTTGTAAAATGTTATGAGGTCATAATAGGATTGAAAAACCCAATGGAACAGTGATATCACAATGGCAATATGATGTCACAATTTCGAGTGATAATAATATTTTGATGTTATACTTAGTTGGTGATGCTATAATGGTGATGAGGTCACAATAGGTTTACCATGTTACAATAGGTCACAATAGGTTTTTTTAAAAAATTGTGAAAATACTGTACAGAGGGGTTACAAATACAGGGGCAAGATAATGAGTCCATTTCTAATCAAGCATTGTAGCCTCCTCCTTTGTTTCCTCTTCCCATCCCTTCCCATACTTACCTGGCAGGGGAAATACCATGATCATATAATAGGTTTATGAAGACAGTTATGATGTCAGTTATGATGACAGTTCCACCCAGGAGAAAGTCACCCAGCCCAGGCAGAAAAAACTTTACCCACAGAGGAGTGACTTTCTTCACCAGGTAATCACAGCCAGAGACTGCCTCTCCCTACAACAACCTAGACAAACAATTGAAATTCAGTAAACATAAACCCTGAGGAAATCTCCAAGCTGGGCTCTGTGAGTGTCTCAGGAGTTAGCCCCTCAGGGAAAACTACTGTTTGCTGAAAGATCTCAACCCTACACAGAACCTAGCCTCATCACAGTATCTCCAAACTAGAGGAAACAGCCATCTTCCTCTTTGTGATACTCCAAGCAGATCTCCCTCCCACTGAACTAGCCTGGGAGGAGGATCAAAAAACATGCCTAACACTTAGCAGTTTCTGCCTGCCCAATCAGACAAGAAACCAATCAAGCCAAAGGAAAATCAAACACCAAAAGCAGACCCGAGACTCTACCAAGAGACTCGTTATGGACACAGAGAAATACAGGGTTTTCCCATTCACCCCGAAAAAAAAAAATCAAGGAACTCTTTTTTGAAACTTTTCTTAAATTTTTATTTTTTAAAGTGTTTTCTGTTAATTTTTTCTCATAATTTTTATTTTTGGTGTGTGTGTGTGTGTGTGTGTGTGTGTGTGTTTAATCTCTTTTGAGCTTTTGGTCCTTTTTTATTCTTTTCATTTTTTCTCTCTTTTTTGTGCATGACTTAATTGCTGTTCTGCTCATCCCAAGATATATACCTGTCATCAATAATTAGACCTTATTCCCAATAGTGTACATACTTAATCCAGAAATTTATTACTAAATTCAAAACCTCTTAGGCTTAACTTCTTTAAAAGCAGTATCATCGATTTATACCTACATTATTATCAAGTAACTAATTGTAAGATTTTTTTTTTTTTGTCGGTCATGGGGCTTGAACTCTGGGCTTGGGCGCTGTCCCTCAGCTCTTCAGCTCAAGGTGAGCGCTCTACCAGATATTTTATTTTTTTGCTTTCATGCTTCTTTCTATCCCTCCCCTCCTCTCACCCTATCCTTTTCTTCTTTGGGTATCATTTCTTTAAACGTACATAATTTTTAAGGGTTTCATTTCTTAAATTTAGTTTTTGTTTTTCCAATTTTCTTTTTTTTATTTTTTTATATTTTAATTTTAATTTTAATTTTTTGTGAACATACTGTACAGAGGGGTTACAATTACAAGGGCAAGGTAATGAGTACATTTCTTATCAAGCATTGCAGCCTCCTCTTTGTTTACCCTTCACATCCCTTCCCAGCCTCCCTCCCAGACCCCCACCCAATACACCCCCCAACCCCCCACCCCGCACCAAAATTGAAAAGTTTGTTTCCGACCTAACAACTTGTACTTCTCATTGTTGCAATAGGTCCACCTGTATCTGTAAAGGACTTGTTTTTCCCCCATCTCCTCTACAATTTATACTGACATCAAATATAGTGAAAGCAGGGTTTATACTGTGGGGAAGACACATACAAAGCAACAAAGAAACAATCTTATAAATGGGTTAGAAACAAATGCATGGAAGAAAAAAAAACATTAAAATACATATCTAAGGGTTCATTTTCCTAACATCACACTATCTGACCTTTTCTACTTGACTCATACATATACTAGATATTGCTAATAAGGGAAACCATGGGACCAATGTTTCTTAGGGCCTGGATTATTCACTGAATTTAATTTTTTCCAAGTCTTTCCATTTCCTAACAAATGGGGCAATGTCATTCTTTCTGATGGAGGCATAGAATTCCATTGTGTATTTAAACCACATTTTCTTGATCAATTCCTCTGCTGAGAGGCATCTGGGTTGGTTCTAGATCTTAGCTATGGTAAATAATGCTGCAATAAACATAGTTGTGCTGGTAGATTTAGTGTGGTCTTGTTTGTAAACATTTGGGTAAATACCCAAAAGTGGGATTGCTGGATCATAGGGGAGCTCTATGTGAAGTCTTTTCAGGAAACTCCATACAGCTTTCCAAAGAGGTTGAACAAGTTTACACACCCACTAACAATGCAGTAAGGTTCACAGCTGTCCACATCTCTTCCAGTACCTGTTGTTGTTAGAGTTCTTGATTTTTGCCATTCTAACTGGAGTGAGGTGGGATCTCAATATTGTTTTGATTTGCATTTTTTTATGGCTAAGGAGGTTGAGCATTTCTTCATGTGTCTATTGTCCATCCATCTTTTCTCTTCAGAGAAGTTTCTCTTTAAGTCTTTAGCCTACTTGTTTAATGGGCAGTTGTTTCTTTGAGAATTTGTTGTTGGGGGATTTAATTTTTTGAGTTCCAAGTATATTTTAGATATGTTGTGTGGCTAGTGAAGATCTTCTCCAAATCCTTGGGCTTTCTATTGTTCTTGCTAGCTATGTCCTTTGCCATGCACAAGCCCTACAATTTCATGTAATCCCATTTGTCCAAACTTTCTTTGTTTTGTTATGTTTCCGGTTCTCTATTAAGAAAATATTGGCCTGTGCCAAGGAGACCTAGGGTTTCTCCTATTCCATCCTGTAAGGTTTTCATAGTGTCTGCTTTGACTCCAAAGTCTTTGATCCATTTAGAATTGATTCTGGTGCAGGATGATATATAAGGATCTAGCTTTAGTTTTCTACAAGTAGTTAACCAATTTTGCCAGCAAAATTTACTGAAGAGGCTGTCTTTCTTCCATTTTTTTTAACTCCCTTCTCGAAGATTAGATGGGTATATGTCTGTAGGTTCATTTCTGGGTTTTCAATTCTATTCCATTGGTCTTGAGGTTTGTTCTTATACCAGTACCAAGCTGTTTTGATTACTATGGATTTATAGTAGAGTTTGAGATTTGGTATTGATATTTCTCCAGCAATGATCTTTCCGTTGAGGAGTGTTTATGCTATTCAGGGTCTTTTATTGTTCCATATGAATTTTTGGATTGCCTCTTCTATTTCCTTGAAGAATGAGGTTGGAATTTTGATTGGTATCGTGTTGAATTTGTAGATAGCCTTGGGAAGTATTACCATTTTCACGATGTAAATCTTTCCAATCCAGGAGCATGGGAGGTTTTGCTGTTTTCTAAGTTCTGTTTTGATTTCTTTTTTCAAGATTTTAAAGTTTTCTTCATAGAGGTCCTTCACTTCTTTGATTAAGTTAATTCCTAGGTATTTTATTTTTTTGTGGGGCTATTACAAATGGAGTTGCTTTCGTAATTTCAGCCACACTTTTCTCATTGTTGGCATACAGAAAAGCCATTGATTTGGGGGGGGGTTAATTTTATACCCTGCTACTTTGCCAAAGTTTTGAATCAGCTTGAGTAATTTGGGAGTGGAGTCTATGGGATTCTTTAAATACAAGATCATGTCATCTGCAAAGAGGGAGAGTTTTATTTCTTCTTTCCCTATTTGGATCCCCTTTATGTTTGCATCTTGTCTTATTGCTGTAGTTAGGCATTATAATACTATATTGAAGAGAAGTGGAGAGAGTGGACATCCTTGTCTTGATCCTGAGTTAAGGGGAAATGGCTTTAGTCTTTCACCATTAAGTATAATGCTGGCAGTAGGTTTGTCATTGCCTTTATTGTATTGAGGAATGTTCCATGGATTCCTAATTTTTCCAAAACCTTCATCATAAAATGGTATTGGACTTTGTCGAATGCTTTTCCTGCATCTATTGAGATAACCTTGTGGTTATTATACTTGTTCCTGTTGATGTGATGAACAATATTAATTGATTAGCGTCTATTGAAGCAGGTTTGCATGCCTGAAATGAATCCTGTTTGATCATGGTGTATGATTTTTTGGATGAACTGTTGAAGTCGGTTGGCCAAAATTTTGTTGAGAAGGTTTGCATCAATGTTCATCAAAGAAATGGGTCTATAGTTCTATTTCTTTGATGAGTCTCTGCCTGGTTTTGGGATGAGGGTCATGATGGCTTCATAGAATGTGTTCGGTATTGTACTTTCTCTTTCAATTTCATTGAAGAGTTGAAGGAGTATTGGTGTGAGCTCTGTTGGAAGGCATTGGAAAATTCCGCTGTAAAACCATCTGGTCCTGGACTTTTCTTAGCTGCAAGTTCTCTTATTGTTGTTTCTATTTCAATGCTTGATATGGGCCTGTTAAGATGGTTTAACTCATCTTGGTTTAGTTTTTGCATGTCAATATCTGCTAGGAAAAGGTCCATTTCTGTCAAGTTCTCAAACTTATTAACATAAACTTTTGCGAAGTATTCCTTTATAATGTTCTGAATCTTGGTTGTTTAGGTGGAGATGTTTCCATTCCCATCTCTGACTTTATTTATTTGGGTGTTTTCTCTTCTTTTTCTAATATGATTTGCTAAGGGTTTGTACTTCAATCCAGTTAGAATGGCAAAAATAACGAACTCTTACAACAACCGATGCTGGAGGGGATGTGGACAGAAGGGAACTTTACTTCATTGTTGGTTGGAATGTAAACGTGTACAACCACTTTGGAAAGCAGTATGGAGGTTCCTCAAAAGACTTCACATAGAGCTCCCCTATGACCCAGCAATCCCACTTTTGGGCATTTACACAAATGTTTACAAACAAGACCACACTAAAGCTACCAGCACAACTATGTTTATTGCAGCAATATTTACCATAGCTAAGATGTGGAACCAGCCGAGATGCCCCTCAGTAGATGAATGTATCAAGAAAATGTGGTATATATACACAAGCGAATTCTATGCCTCCATCAGAAAGAATGGCATTGCCCCATTTGTTAGGAAATGGAAAAACTTGGAAAAAATTATATGAAGTGAAGTAAGCCAGGCCCAAAAAACATAGGTCCCATGGTTTCTCTTATTTGCAATATCTAGTATATGTATGAGTCAAGCGGAAAAGGTCAGATAATGTGATGTTAGGAAAATAAACCCTTAGATATGTATTTTAATGTTTTTTTTCTTTCATGCATTTGTTTCTAATGCATTTATAGGATTATCTCTTTGTAGCTTTGTATGTCCCTTCCCCACAGTATAACCCCTGCTTTCACTGTATTTGATGTCAGTATAACTTGTGGAGGAGATGGGGAAAAACAAGTCTTTTAAGGATACAGGTGGACCTGTTGAAACAATGAGAAGTACAAGTTGTCATGTCAAAAATGAGCTTTACAATGTTGTTGCGGGGGGGGGAGGCGGGGAGGATTGTTGGGAGGGTTGGGGAGGAGCCTCAGAAGGGATGTGAAGGGTAAACAAAGGAGGCTGCAATGCTTGAGAAGAAATGTACGCATTAACCTGCCCATGTAATTGTAACCCCTCTGTACAGTATGTTCACAAAAATAAAATAAATAACCAACTCAAAACAACAACAAAAAAAGAACTCTAAGAACATTTAGAGTGAAAGTAACTTCTCATTACCAAGGGAAACACAGGAAGCTCTTGAACATCAGACCTGTCAGCAATAGAAGTCAGAGTGTCATATATGTTCAAGCCCTGGCTGGCTTCATCCTGTGATCCTCAGACTTCAGCCTCCTGAGCTAGGGTGATGGGCATGAGCTACTGGTTCCCTGCTAGGTTCAGAACTCTAATAACATTTGCATTACAAGTCAACTGCTTATCACAAAGGGCTTGGGCAGCATATTAGGCCTTTCAACATTGGACCTTTCAGACACAAGTTTATAATGCTAGAGTCTGAGAGGCTATGCATATGGATGGGTTACACTTGAATCTTGAGCTCTAACTCCAATTCTGGTGTACATGAACATTCATTTTTCCAGAGAATGTTCTCCTAATTAACAAATAGGAAAAGTACTTTGCCTACCTCTCACGTTTTTCCAGTTTTGTGTCTCAAACTCAAGCCTGGGCACTGTCGCTGAGCCCTTCAGCTCAAGGCGAACACTCTACCACTTGACCCACAGCACCACATGTGGTCTTTTTGTGGTTCATTGGAGATAAGAGTCTAACAGGTTTTCCTTGCCTAGGCTCTCTTTGAACTGTGATCTTCAGATCTCAGCCCCCTGAAAAGCTAAGGTTCCTATTGTGAGCCACAGGCAACTGGCCTGCTGTTGTTGCCAGACCTGCGTCTTGAACTAAGGGCCTGGGTACTGTCTCTGAGCTCCTTTTTCTCAAGCTTAGCGCTGTACCACTTGAGCCACTCCACAGCTTCTGGCTTTTTCTTAGTATGTGGCACTGAGCATTCAAACCTTACCATTCATGCATGCTGAGCCAGCTCTCTACCACTAAGCCACATTTCTAGCCCCACCCTTACAATTTTATCCCTCAACTTGCCTATCCCCAAGAAAAGGCTTCTGAGTAAAAATCATCTAAAGAAATTCCTATAGGAAGGTTCTAAGGATAAAGAAGACAAAGTTCATACTTAGGAAAAAAACCCTAAACATGTGAAGACTGTGACAAATGCTTCCATTTAATTATGTATCATGTTTCAACACGTAATAAAATATTAATGAAAAACGAGTCAATGTCCTAAATAATTGTGTATAAATTTATAATAGATGTACAACATGTACTAAATACTACGTGTATAATAATACTAAATACAATAAATAATAAGTAAATGAAAAGTAAAAAATAAAATAAATACAAATCAATAATAAAAATTATAATATGTAATAAACATACATATGTAAATATATCATATATTACACATATATAGAAATATTTTTCCATTGCAGGGCCTTCATTCAGAAGTTGGCAAGTCTAGCCTGAATTTCTTATCCTCAAGCTTTGCCTTCACCCATAATGCAAAAGAGTTACCTTGATGGTGAGATCAAATCCCAGCAATGATGGAAATACTAGCCCCAGTTCCAAGACAGTGACTTAATTTTTTTAATGGAAGTAGTTTTGTTTATTCAGTTACGTATTGAACCTTAAAAAAAAGCATTGTAGAATTTTGCACATCTATCAGACACCTTTCTCTTAACCCCAAAATGCTTGTGTGAGCACTACTTTTTTTTCATTTTTTTATTGTAAAAATGTACAGAGGGGTTACAGTTAAATGAGCATGGTAATGAGTACATTTCCTATTGAGCATTGTTGCCTCCTCCTTTCTTTTTCCCCTACCATTCCTTCCCTCCCATCTCCACAAATACTCCCCCTGCCGAGCTCAGTGACTTAATTTTTATTTTTGGATTTGCATGGGGTTTGAACTCAAGTAGTGGCAAATATGCACTTTCCCTCACATTGGTACATATTTACCAAGACCCTGAGTTCAAATCCCAGGCTAGGAAAGAAAACTGGTAGAAATTCAAAAAAAGGGAGCTTTATTTCTTTTTAATTTAGTTAAATAATTAATTAATATTTTTATTTATTCTGTAATTTGCCAACATGGGGTTTGAACTCAGGTCATGGCAACTCTGCCTCAGCTTCAATTACCCTAGAGTGGGGCATCCTCGGACCCATAGCCAATCTAGGGATCCTCAGCCCAGAGGGGTTTCAGGAAGAAAAAAAAACGTAGCATAGCACAAAAAGTGGCAAGCTGCAGAGGGCTGAGGGTTTTCCACTTTTTTCTTTGCACAGTGGCCATCCAGGGTCTGAATAACATGGCTGCAAAGTGGACCTAACCTGCCATATCTGAAGGCTGGCATGCTATCAGTGAATCCATAGGCCAACCTGTGAACATAGGCCCTGAGTTCAAATCCCAGTACTGACACCTATGATGGCAGGAGATCACAAGAGACTCATTCCTATGCATAGAAATACCAATTGAAAGAGTAGTTCATGTTTCAGTCTAGTCTAAAATTGGATGCAATAATCCTAGGAGGCTGATTGATCTTAATTAATAAGTTATTATGCATGAAAAGAATAATATTCCTTCGATGGTGGTATATTAAATGCCTAAGAGTTGGTAGGAATGTCTTAGCTGTCATTCAATCATAGATAGATGGCTCTGGCACTCTTGACTAATATATGTTTATTTGTATACCACCCTCTGCCTATCCATGTATCACTGTTTTGGCCAAACTTGGAGCTGGATCTCAGCACCTGGGAACCACCTGACAGCTTCATTGGTTAGAGGCTGCCATGCTCACACTCATCCATTCATGAATTGGGCTTGCTAAACCCTGAGTTCACGTCCCAGCACTGCCAAAATTTGATGTTGGAGTAAGAAGCCAAGTGTGACAAATGTTTTTCTTTTCTGTGAGAGCCTTGGGTGTCAGGCATGATGGAGAACATATTTACAAATCTGGATGCTGTGATAGGATGTAAACAATGTAATAAATAGTAGAAGGGTCATCAGAGTCAATGAAATAAATGGTAAATAAATGAATAAAACAAGAAATAATATGAATAACCACACCCAAAACAATATGGTCTGACTAGCTGTATGGAAGTATAAATCCTATCTTTAAAATGGATATAAGGAGTATGTTTTCCAGCCCTGAGGCTTGAATTCAGACTTAGGGAACAGGCCTGATTTTTGTCTTCAAGCATGTTCAGATTCCCTTCCGTCACGGTGCTGCATATTTAGCCAGACCTTGAGTTCAAATCCCAGGCCTGGCAGAAAATAATGTCATGAAATGCAAACCAGGGAGCTAAATATTTTTTTTTAATTGAGGGCTATTGGAGAAGCCATAGTCTGGCACAGCAACATAGGCCTACAGTTCAAATACAGTCATGCCACTTCCAGATGGTGCGAGATCCTAAGAAATTCATTCCCATCCACAGGAATAATGATGGAATATTATCACTGTCACAGTTGAATGACATGCTCATGAATGATACTTGTACACAATTAGACTTCATGATTTCAGTCGGCTGATTGATTTTATTTAATATCTTATGAAACATTAAAAGAATATTATTTCTCACAGGGACACAATAATTTCAGGACACTGATTTACTTAATACGTTATTAAAGATAAAAATAATAACATTTATTTATTTTTGTGGATCCTGGGGCCTTAACTCTGGGCCGGGTGCTCTTCAGCTCAAGGCTAGTGCCCTATCCCATGGTTTCCCTTATTTGCAATAACTAATATATGTCTGAGTAAAGCAGAAAAGGTCAGATAAGGTGATATTAGGGAAATGAACCCTAAGATATGTACTCAAATGTTTTTTTTCTTTCATGCGATTGTTTCTAACACATTGATAAGATTTTTTCTTTGTTGCTTTGTATGTCCCTCACCCACAGTATAACACCTGCTTTCACTGTACTTGATGTCAGTATAATTTGTGGAGGGGAATGAGAAAACAAATCGTTTAAATAGGAATACAGGTGGACCCATTGCAACAAAGAGATGTACAAGTCGTCATGTTGAAAACGAACTTTACAACTTTGGTGAGGGGGGGTGGGTGAGGGAGCAGGGAGGATTGGGTGGGGGGGCAGAGGGGAGGATGGGAAGGGATGGGAAGTGGAAACAAAGGAGGAGGCTACAATGGTTGATAAAAATATACTCAAAATATTGCCCATGTAATTGTAACCCTCTGTACATTATTTTCACAATAAAAAATAAAACAAATAAAAAAATAATATTAATTACATGGAGGCATAATAAGTACCCAAGAATTGGTAAGAATGTAGTATATATAAGTGAACAATGGATATATATCTCTGACACTCTGTAAAGATTTATGTATTTATTAGTGTACTACAACCTGTGTGTCAATCTGTTCTTATTTTGTCAACTACTAGTGCTCGATCTCAGATCCTGGGAACTGCCTATCAGCTCAATTTGTTCCAGGATGGCATGCTGACACACACACATTCATGAATTTGGCCCTGTAGGCCTTGAGTTCAGATGCCATCATGCCCAAACAATGAATCATGGAGTAAGAAACTGATGGTGACACATGATTTCCTTTTCTGGGAAATTCCAGGGTGTCAGGTATAAGTGGAATATATATGCACATCTATATCCTATTTAATCAATGTAACCAATTTTCTATGTGCCATATTAGTCAATAAAATAAACAGTATAATACATGTTGGGTCTTTTTTTGCCCTCAAAAGATTGATGGGGCCCAAGGAAAAGTAACTGCGCCACTCACTAGCCCGGGAGACATTCAGACACAGTGGGGAGTCAAGTCAAGGAAGAACTCGTTTACACAGCAAGCACCATTTAAAGGGAAAAATTGTGAGGCATGGAAGGGGAGGGAAAGGAACCAACCAATCACTGTAAAGGTCACACCCTATCATGCACCTAAGCTATATCCAATCAGGTTTTAAAGTAAACAATTGGACTGTGCCCACTCAACATCCTCTCAGCACCATCATTGCTGCCCATGTGCCCCACAAACACATGAATAAAAGAAAAATAAAATTAATAACTACACTGAATGCAATATGGAGTCAACCTATGTATGTAAATATAAATCATATATTTAAAATGTACACAAATAGGATGTATTATAGTACCGGGGATCAATTTCAGACGTAAGGAACAGACATAAATTTCTTGGCTTCAAGAAGGCTAGCTTCGCCTTTCAAAACAGTGCAACAGAGTTACCAAGACCATGAGTTCAAATCCCAGTCCTAGCAGAAAATAATGACACCTTTATACTATGTGATGCCTAATTCTTAGGTATTTCATTATGCCTCCATTTAATGAACGTGATTGTTTAAATGCTTCATAAAGTATTGATTAAAATCGATCAGTGTCCTATAATATAATTGTGTATAATTTTATTGTAGAATTATTTAAGTGCTGCCCATTCAATCATAACATACATCATGTCCATTGGTTTTCATATAGATAGGAATGAGTTTCTAAGGATATCTTTCCATTTGGAGGTGGCAGGACCAGGATTCGAACTGTGGGCTCCAGCTCCCACCATTTTAACTCGAGGATAGGGAACTCACTGGTCTGTCCAAGAATTGCAAGACCAATGATTAGGCAGGCACCAGTGGCTCTCAGCAGTCCTTATTGATGTGATAGGAGGCTGTGATACGAGGATCATAGTCAAATTCACACTAGGCAGGAAAGTCCTTGAGATCCCTACCCAACTTCTGTGCCAACAAAGCCAGAATTAGAGCTGTGTAGCTCCAGTGGTAGAGGGATAGCCCTGATTAAAAGCAGCTCACAACACACACACACACACACACACACACACACACACACACACACACACACACACACACACACACACACACACACACACTGCAGTCTAATCCTCTATCTGTTTATATATTGGCCATTCCTAGGGCTTGATCTCAGGTCGTCAAATTTGCCCGCCAACTTCTCTTGCATCAAACTGGTGTGCTAACATTTACCCACTCATGAAGTGGGCCTGCTAGGCCCTGAGTTCAATTCACGGAACTTCCAAAAACTTAATTCTGGTAGAAAGCCAATTGTCCCACTTGGTTTCTTTAATGGTGAAATTCCTGGGACTCAGGAATGATGTAGAATGCATAGGCAAATCTGTGTCTTATGTAATAGGATGCAAAAAATATTATATGTGTAATCATATTCACTAAAATATATAAGAAACAAAACACAAAATAAAATGAATACACTAACTGCAATATGCCATAAAAATGTGTAGGTCAATAAAATTCATGTACTTAAAATATATACGAATATTATTTTTTCGAGTGCTAGGACTTGAATTCAGGCCCTAGAAACACGCCTGATTTTCTTGTCTTCCAGAATGGTGATCTTCCCCATCCCCAATAGTGCTGCAGATTTACCCAAACCCTGAGTTCAAATCCCAGGCCTGGCAGAAAAAACAGCATGAATTCCAAGCCAAGGAGCCTCATAATTTTTAAAATATTTTTAATGTAGGTAGGTAGGTAGGTAGGTAGGTATTTTTCTTTTGTCAAGCACAGGGCTTGAACTCAGCTCATGGCAATTCTGCCTCAGCTTTGATCACTCTAGGCTGGGGTGCAGCCACTGGAACCACAGCCAAACCTGGGTTCCTGGGACCCAAAGGCTGACAAGAAAAAAAAAATAATTAATGCGACACAGGAAAAAAAAAAAACTGGCAACTTGCAGATGGCTACCAGTTTTACATTTGTTTTCTTTGCTAAGTGACCATCCTGCGTCTGAATGACCCGGTTGAAGAATGTTGGTAAGTTGGCATTACTGAAGGCTGGCGGACTACCAGGGAAGCCATAGGCCAACATAGCAATATAGGCCCTGTGTTTGAAGCCGGGTCCTGACCCCTACCAATGGAGGGAGATCCTAAGTGTCTCGTTCCTATTCATAGGAATACCAATGGAAGATTATGAATGGCAAGGTTGAAGTAGTTGTTTCTGTATACTACTATATAAATAGAGTGATTTTAGGAGGCTAATGGATTTTAATGAATATTTTTGACACATTCAAAGAATACTATTAATTACATGGACAAAATAGTTTCAGGACAGTGGTTGATTTAATCAATAATTAAGGATGAAAACAATACTATTAATTACATGGAGGTATACTAAATATCCAAGAATTGATAGGAATGTAGCCTATATAACTGAATAATGTATAGAAATCTCTTGCACTCTATAAAAATCAATAATTATTTTTGTACTACCATCTGCATGTCAATCTGTTCTAATTTTGTCAACTCCTAGAGCTGGATCTCAAGTTCTGGAAATGCTTGTCAGCACAATATGCCTCAGGCTGGTATGCTGACACTCATCCATTCATGAATTGGGCCTTGTAGGCTGTGAGTTCAGATGCCAGCACTCACAAAAATTGAACCGTGCAGTAAGAAGCCCATGGCAACACATGTTTTCCTTTTCTGTGAAAGTCCTGGGAATCAGGTGTGAAGTTTCATACATAGGCAAAACTATATCCTATGTAATAAATGTAATAAATATTTCATGTGTAATAAGTCAATAAAATAAATGGTAAATAAATGAATAAAACAAAAAATAAAATGAATAAGTACACTAAGCACAATATGGGGACAACATTCGGAGTTCGATTTCAGGTCCTGGGAAGTGCCTGGCAGCTGAATTGTCTAGAGGCTGCTGTGCTGACAGTCATGAATTGAGCCTTCGAGGCCCTGAGTTAGATCCCACCACTGCCAAAAAATGTACTTTCTTTGAAAGTGCTCGATGACAGGTAGGATGTATAATTGAGATGCAACTCTATGTGTTATGTAATAGGATGTCATAAATGTAAAAAATGTCATGGGTGGAAGAGTTGTCACTACAATAAATGAAAAACAGATTGAAGTAATAGTGAATCATTCTAGGATAAAATTAGACACAAAAACTATAGGATGTGGATTAAATTTAATATTTTATTAAATATTACCAGAATAAAAATTGCATGGAAACATAAATACCTAATAATTGGTAGTAACACATGATGCATAATTTAATAATGTATAGACATCTGTGTCATTCTATAAAATATGAAATTATGTGTATGGATGTATGTACATATGTGATAAACCATAATAGGATATTGAGTAATTTAATTCATGCTTTACTAATTGTTAACTGGGACATATCATTAAATGGAGACATAATTTAATAAGTAATAATTGTAGCAATTTCTATAAAATAATAATATACAGACATCTTTCTCTGTATATAATGCTTATATATACCAATCTCTATCTATTTATACCTCCTTCACTCCTGGGGCTCGGTGGTTAATTGCTCACCTTGTGAGCATGAAGCAATGGGTTCGATTCTTCAGTGCCACATAAACAGAAAACCCAGAAGTTCTGCTGTTTTTCAATTAATTGAATTCTACCCTTGAGCACAAATGCTTAGGGACAGTGTGAAAGCCCTTACTCAAGCCCCTGGACTGCCGGCAAAAAGAGGTACTATGTTCTAACTGCAACTATATAAGGACAGTACTTCAAATAGCACATGACAGAGCAAGCTAGGAGTCTGGTGCTGACAGCTGCTACCTAACTTGACTTAGCCAGATATAAACTGCTGCAACCCAGCTCCATGGGTACCCCCATCATCCTGGCTTACCCTGGCATACCCCCGATATCCTGGCCGGTCTGGGGTTTTCAAACCTGGAGGGAAGTCTGCTAGACTCTTTGAAATATGGCTCAAAGTGGTAGAGTTCTAGCCTTGGGCAAATGTTATTAGAATAATAATATCCCCAAGCTTTAAGCTCAAGCTCCATGACTAACGCCCCCTCCCCCAAATAAAACATCCCACTAAACACTTAGGTGTGAACTTTTGTGGTTTGTGAAATGTTCCTCAAAGAATGGTGATATTGATTAGAGCACCCTAAGTCTAATAACATCTTGTGGAACAGAGCTATGTGATGAGTCCTCCATAGGGTACTCTCTGCTGAGTCCTACACATGGTGCTATGTGCCGAGTCCTTCACAAGGTGCAGTGTGCTGAATTCTGCATTGGTGCTGGGTTCTGAGTCTTTCACAGGATGCTGTGTGCTGAATCATGCAAAGAGTGCCATGTGCTGTGTCCTTCACCAGGTGCATTCTTTCATTGGTCCTTGTAAGATCTCCCCACTGAGATGATTATGCAGACAAGAATATTGAGGCTCAGATATGTCTCCATGGGAGGGACAAAATTATGTATTACTGAAGACTAGTGAGTTGTCTACTACAGACAATTGTTTGTTTTGTTTTTTTATCAGTCATGAACCTTGAACTAGGGGCCTTAGCTCTCACCCTTACCTCTTGGGCTCATGACTACCACTCTACTCTGTGGAGCCATGGACCCCTTGCAGCAAAGGCCACAACCTAGGGGTCTATAGCTGAGGTCTCTCATCTTGCCTTCTCAGGAAGCTGAGATCTGAGGATCTGGGTTCCAAATTATCCCAGACACAAAAGTTCCCATTAGCCTATTATATCCAATTCACTACTAAGAAACCTGAAGTGGAAGCTAGGTGCTTGTCACTCATGCCTGTCATCCTAGCTACTCAGGAGGATGAGATCTGAGGATCATAGTTCAAAGCCAGCCTGGACAGGAAAGTCCTTGAGACACTTAGCTCCAATGGAAAACCAGAAAAGCTGAAGTGGCTTTTGGCTCAATTGGTAGAGCACAAGACTTGAGCTGAAGAGCTCAAGAACATCTCCTAGGCCCAGACATCATCTCCTACAATAATAAAAAAAAAGAAAGAAACTAACAATCATGTAGTATAGGGCTGAACAAACCTGAAGTATGGGTCAATAATGTTTCTTTCTTGCTTCTATAGCTCAAGAACTCTAAGAACATTTAGAGTGCAAGTACTTCTCAACCCCAAGGCAAACACAGGAAGCTCTTGAACATCTGACCTTTCAGAAGTGGAAGTCAGAGTGTCATAGACTTTTCTGCCCTGGTTGGCTTCCCCCTGTGATCCTCAGACCTCAGCCTCCTGAGCTAGGATGACGGGCCTGAACTACTGATGTTCTGCTAGGTTCAGAACTATGATGACCTTGACAATACAAGTCAACTGCTTATCACAAAGGGCTTGGGGAGCATATTAATCCTTTCAACATTGGACATTTAAGAACCCTGTAGGACATAAGATTACAATGATAGAGTCTGAGAGGCTGGGCATATGGATGTGTCACACTTGGACCTTAAGCTCTGACTCCAATTCTGGTATACATCAGTGTTCATTTTCCAAAGGATGTTCTCATAATTAGCAAATAGGAAAAGTACCTTGATTAACCGTCACTTTTTTTCCCAATTGTTTGTCTTGAACTCAAGGCTGGGCACTGTGCTTTAGACCCTCAGGTCAAAGGGAACACTCAACCACTTTAGCCACAGTGCCACATGGGGTCTTTTCGAGGTTCACTGGAGATAAGCATCTAACAGGCTTTCCTTTATTAGGCTGTCTTTGAACTGTGGTTTTCAAGTCTCAGCCTCCTGAGAAGCTAGAGTTCCATGTGTGAGCCACTGACATTTCGTCTATTGTTTTTGGCAGTCCTTGGGATTGATTTTAGTGCCTGGGTACTGTCTCTGAGCTCCTTTTTCTCAAGATTAGCCACTTGGGCCACACCACAGCTTCTGGCTTTTTCTGAGTATGTGGCACTGAGGATTAAACCCTGGCATTCATGCATGCAAAGCGAGCTCTTTACCACTAAGCCACATTTCTAGCCCCACTCTTACAATTTTATCCCTCACTTGCCTATCCTCAGGAAAAGGTTTATGACTATAAATCATTTTAAAAAATCCCAATAGGAAGATGTCCAAAGATTTTATAAAGCTCATACTTGGGAGAGACTCTAAACATGTGAAGACTGTGACAAATGCTTCCATTTAATTATGTATTATGTTTCAACACTTAATAAAATATTAATAAAAATGAGTCGATATCCTAAATTATTGTATAGAATTTTATTATAGATGTGCAAATTGTAATAAATATTATGTGTATAATAATACTAAATACAAAAATCAATCAATAAATGAATAAAAGAAAAACAAAATACAAAATCAATAATAAAAATCATAATATGAAATTAACATGCATATGTAAGTGTATATCATATATTAAACATGTATAGAAACATTTTTTCCATTGCATAGCCTTCATTCAGGCCCTGGGAACTCTAGCCTCAATTTCTTTTCCTCAAGGACAGTGAGCTTCGCCTTCACCCATGGTATAAAAGAGTTACCTGGACAGTGATCTCAAATCCTAGCAGTGGCAGAAATACGGGCCCCAGGTACAAGACAGTGACTTCTTTTTTTTAATGGAAGCAGTTATGTTTACTCAGTGCCATACTGAACATTAAAAAAAAAGCAGTGTGGAATTTGTACAGCTATTCAGACATCATTTCCTTACCTCAAAAGTGCTTCTCTGAGAATGACATTGTTTCTCTTTTTTTGTACTTTTTTATTGCAAAAGTGTTTTACAGAGGGGTTACAGATACAGGAGCAAGGTAATGAGTACATTTCCTATTGAGCATTGTTGACTCCTTCTTTGTTTTCTCCCTACCATCTCTTCCCTCCCATCTCCACAACTACTTCACCCTGCCGACTTCAGTGACTTAGTTTTTCTTTTGTGGTTGGCACGGGGTTTGAACTCAAGTAGTGGAAACTCTTCCATCACATTGCTACAAATTTACCAACACCTTGAGTTCAAATTCCAGGCTAGGAAAGAAAACTGGCAGAAATTCCAAACCAGGGAGCTTAATTTTTTTATTTAGCTAAATAATTAATATTTTTATTTATTTATTTATTTTTTAGCCATCCATGGGACTTGAACTCAGGTCGTGGAAACACTTCCTCAGCTGGAACCTCCCTAGGCTGGGATGCAGTCTCCAGACCCATAGCCGATCCTGAGATCCTAGGCCAGAGGGCTTGCAGGAAGAAAAAAAAAGCTGGAAAGCACAAAAAGTGGTGAGCTGCAGAGGGCTGGCATTTTACGATTTTTTTGGGCATGGTGACCATCCTGGGTCTGAATGACATGGCTACAAAGTGGACCTGACCTACCATTGCTGATTCTGGTGAGCTATCAGTGAAGCTATAGGCCAACCTGTCAACATAAGCCCTGGGTTCAAATCCCAGTCCTGACATCAATGGCAGCAGATCACAAGAGACTCATTCCTATGCAAGGGAATACCAATTAAATGAGCAGTTCATGCATCTGTCTAGTCTAAAAATTGGATGCAATAGTCCTAGAATGCTGATTAACGTATAGTTTATTAAGCATGAAAAGAATAATATTCATTCAATGGTGGTATTATAAATACCTAAGAGTTGGTAGGAATGTAGTAGGTGTCATGCAATCATAGATAGACGGCTCTGGCACTCTTTAACAATATATATTTATTTGTATACCATTGTCTGTCTATCCATGTATCGCTGTTTTGGCCAAACATGGGGGTCGATTTCAGTGCCTGGGAACCAGTTGACAGCTTCAGTGGCTAGAGGATCCCATGCTCAAACTCACCCATTCATGAATTGGGCCTGCTAGGCACTGAGTTCAGATCCTCACATTGCCAGGCATGATGAAGAACACATCTAAAATCTAGATTCTATGTGATAGGATGTAAACAATGTAATAAATGGTAGAGGTGTCATCAGAGTCAATAAAATAAATCGTAAATAAATGAATAAAATGAGAAATAAAACTTAGAAATGCACCAAACACAATATGGACTGAACATCTGATTGTAAGTATAAATCCTATCATTAAAATGTATATAAGAAGTATCTTTTTCAGGACTAAGGCTTGAATTCAGTCCCCCTAGGAGGAAGGAATGGTGGGAGATCCTGAGATACTCGTTTCTGGACCTAGGAAGGGCCAATGCATGTGAAAGATCTCATCCTTGAATGAGTAGTTCATGCATGATGTGAGTAGGAAATGATACATAAGACTCATGGGGTATAGATTATTTGTAAATAAGAGTTGATGAAGCATGACAATAATCATCATATACATGAAATGGATGCATCAGAAAAGATCCAAATATAGGTACTCACAGATTGGATTCCATCACAGGTCACCACAATCCTACTCTATACAAATATGTACTTATTTGCATTCTACCTTCAGCTTATGAATGGATGACTATTGTACTCACCACTCTCCCCCAAGGGGGGCTCAAACTCAGCTACTGGGAATGCCTAGCTCCTTTGTCGCTCACAGGCTGGTGTGCTCATGTGGACCCATTCACCAATTGTGCCTGCTAGGTCCTGAGTTCAAATCCCAGCCCTGCCAAAAGATTCATCTTTGTGTCAGAAGTCAATTGATGCATCTATTTTCCTTTCCTGTGCAAGTCTTGGGTCTCAGCTAGGATGCAGAATGCATGGGCCACCCTGTGGTCATGGGAATAAGTTGTTATCCATGTCAGTCCAATTATACCTGTCATCATATACATAAGAAAATACACAATACATCCATGAATAGCATACACAATAAACACAATAAGTACACTCAATGCACGATGCAGTCCACACACGGATGTGAATATACACCCCATGTTTCAATGATGCATTGAGGACTATTTTGGCCTCCCTGTGGCTTTATCTCTGTTCCTGGGAAGAGCCCATCTCCTTAGTGGTTCACAGTCTGGTGTGGTCATGTGGACCGATTGGGCAGTTGGGCCTCCTAGGCCCCGAGTTTCAATACCAGCTCTGCCAAAAATTCACCCTGATGTGAGAAGCCAGTTGTGGCACCTGTCTTCCTTTGCTATGCAAATTCTTGGTCTCAGCCAGGATGACTACACCAAACGCAAGATGCAGCCGACCCATGTTTGGAAATATAGATCCTTTGTTTAATTATGAATTTATGACTATATTGCCCTCCCACCAGGGCTCAATGTCAGGTCCCAGGAATGGCCTAGCTCCTGAAAGGCTCACAGGTTGCTGTTCGTAACATGACCCATTCACCAATTGGGCCTGATAGGCCTTGAGTTCAAATTCCAGCACTGCCAAAAGATTCATTCTGATGTGAGAAAAACCAAGGTTGCATATGTTTTCCTCTTCTGTGAATATCCTGGGTCTCATCAAGGATGGAGAATGCTATATAAACAAATCTATAGCCATGGGAATAGGTTGTCATCCATGTCAGCACAGTTATATCTGTCACCATATTTAATAACATGCACAATACATCAATGAATAAGACACAAAATAAAAGAATAACTACACTGAATGCAAGATGCATACCACTCCTGTAGGTAAAGAGAGATCCTAGGTTTAAAAAAGGTGGGCTTGCGGTTTTGTCTAGTGCTGGGGCTTCAAATCAGGCCCTAGACCAGGCCTGAATTTCTAGACTTCAAGGATGGTGAGCTTCCCCTTCCCTCCCAGTGCAACAGAGATACCCAGACCTGAGTTCAAATCCCAGGACTGACAAAAAATTCATCCTGATGTCAGAAGCCATCTGTTGCACACGTTTTCCTCTCCTGTGAAAGTCCTGAGTCTCAACCAAGAAGGGGAATTCATAGGCAACCCTATAACCACAGGAAAAGGTTGTCATCCATGTCAGCAAAGTTATACCTGTCACCATATTTAGCAAAATACACAATACCTGCATGAAATAGAGACAAAATAAGGAGAAGTTCACAAAACACAAGATGCTGTTGACCCATGAATGTCAATATAGATTGTGTGTTTAAATTATGAATTTATGACTATAGTGGACCACCTTGGGGATCAATGTCAGTTCCTGGGAATGGCCTAGCTCCTTAGTTCACAGTTTGGCATGTTCACCTTGACTTATTGGACAATTGGTCCTAGTAGGCCTTGAGTTCAGATACCAGCACTACCAACAAGTGGGAAGTAGAGTAAGAAGCCAAGTGTGAAACTTGTTTTCCTTTTCTCTGTATATCCTGGGTTATCCTGAGAATCCTGGCATGGTGGAGAACATTTCTACAAATCTAGATGTTCTGTGATAGGATATCATCAATGTAATAAACGGAATGAGTTTCATCATAGTACAATCAATGGTAAATAAATGAATAAAAGAAAAATTTCAAGGAACAACCATACCAAATATGTATGGACTGAACATGTATAGGTAAGTATAAATCCTATCTTTACAATATATATAAATAGTATGTTTCCAGGGCTGGGGCTTGAATTCGGAACTGGTGAACAGGCCTGACTTTCTTATCTTCAAGTACAGTGATCTTCCCCTTCATCCACATTGCTCTAGATTCACCCAGATCATGAGTTTAAATCCAAAGCCTGTAAAAATAAACTGTGTGAATTGCAAGCCAGGGAGCTAAATTTTTTATTTTATTTGTCTCAGCTCAGGGCTTGAAGTTAGGTTGTGGCAACTCTGCCTCAGCTTCGATCACCCTAGGCCGGGGTGCAGCCACTAGATCTACAGCTGCTTCTGGGATCCTAGACCCCCAGGTCTTTCAGGGAAAGCAATTCACAGAAAAAATGTGTCCTTTTTATGTTTTCTCCCTTTGCATGGTGACCCTCATGGGTCTGAATGACACTGTTGCAAAGGGTACTTCACCTTCTAATGCTGAAGGCTGGCAGACTATCTGGGAAGCCATAGGCCCACATGGCAACATAGGCCCTGATTTCGAATCCCCCTCCTAACACCAACCAATGGCAGGAGTTACTAAGAAAATGGTTCCCATCCATAGGAAGAACAATGGAATATTATCAATGTCAAGGTTCAATGAGTTGATCATGAATGATGCTCCTATAAAATTAGACAGCAACCTTTCAGGAAGCTAATTGATTTTATTTAATATTTATGAAGCATAAAAAGAATAGTATTACCTACAGGAACACAATAATTTCAGGACTGATTGATTTCATTCATAGTATAAGGATGAAAACAATAACATTAATTACATGGACGCAAGATTAATACCCAGGAATTGGTAAGAATGTAGTCCATATAACTAAATAATGTATAGACATATCTGATACTCTGTAAAAACATATTTATTAGCATACTTCCATCTGCATGTCAATCTGTTCTTATTTTGTTAACGCCTGGGGCTTGAGCTCAGGTCCTGGGAACAGCCTATCAGCTCAATTTGCCCCAGAATGGTGTGCTGACACTCACCCATTCATGAATTGGGCCTTGTAGGCATGTAAGCCATGAGTTCAGACACCATCACTCCGCAAAAATGAATAGTGGAGTAAGAAGTTGATGGTGACACATGTTTTCCTTTTCTGTGAAAGTCCTGGATGTCAGGTATGAAGTGGAATACATATCTAGACCTCTATCTTATGTAATCAATGTTTTATGTGCCATAATAGTCAAAATAAATGGTCAATACATGAATAAAACAAAAAATGAATTTCTTGACTTCTAGAAAGCCAGTTTCCCCTTCCCACACTGTGCAACAGAGTTACCAAGACCAGTTCCAGTCCCAGTCTTGGCAGAAAAATGGCACCTTTATAGTATGTAATAGCATAGTAATTCTTAGGTATTTCATTATACCTCCATTTTATTAATGTGATTGTTTAAATGCCTCATAAAATATTAACATCGATCAGTGTCCTATAACATCATTGTGTATAATTTTATCCTAGAATCATTCAAGAACTGCTCTTTCAATCATGACATACATCATATTCCATTGGTAATCATATGGACAGGAATAAGTTTCTCTAGGATCTCCTTCCATTTGGAGGTGGCAGGACCAAGATTCCAACTGTGGGCTACAGTTCCCACCACTTGAACCCGAGGATAGGGAACTCACCATTCTGTCCAAGAACATCAACAAGACCAATGATTAGGCAGGCACCAGTGGCTCTCAGCAGTCCTCCTTGATACTTACAAGGCTGTGATGGGAGGATCATAGTCGAAGTCACCCTAGGCAAGAAAGTCCAACTTCAGTGCCAACAAAGCCAGAATCCCTGTGGCTCTAGTGTGGAAGGCCAGCCTTGATCAAAAGCAGCTCACAGACTGTGCTCATATCGTGAGTACAAGGTCTGGGACTGTGAACAAACAGACATACACAACAATCTGTGAAACCATCCAGCTAAATGATTGTTCCCTAGGAAAAGGGCTGGGGGAGCTGCTATCTTCTTGACTCTGCCCATGCTGCCTGCATCACAGGATACTGGCCACACCCCCATTGTTTCATAGTTCTTTCTGACCAATGAGATACAAGAATGGTGGCCACGCCCACATTCCGTGCTGCCTGGTAGCACCAGGATTCCCTCTGTTAGTTTACACCACTACCAGCAATTGAGGAAGGTAGAGATGGCTGAGTGGCGAGGAAGAGACTCCAGGCAACTTTGGAATATAGAAGGAAATTGAGATGCCTGCCCACACCCCGGCTTCCTTCCCTTCTTCTCAAGGTGCAGAATTTCAAACATCAGGCAATGGCACCCTGCCAGGCGGCATAAAGCTCCAACCTGCTCCCTGGCCCTGGTTCTTTGCTCTGAGACCATGTGTCTGCAATGCCACTGCCATCCCTGTTCGCCCCACCTGGAGCAGCCTCAAGCAAGTTCTCCCAGCAGCACAGGTGAGTGACTGCCCCCAAACTACCCCTACCCCGGGTCAGACACCCCTCTGGGGGCACCATGACTCCCTACTTTTGTCCTCTCCCTGGCTCTGAGGAGCCACGTTTTTGTCTTGGGCATTTCTGAAACAGAGCCTCAATATATGCTCTGCCTGGGCTATTCAAGGTCTTCCTATCTGTGACAGATATGCTTCACCAGACCTGGTCCTCTGGAGTTGGGATGGTAGACATGTAACAACATGTGCAGTCATCGATTTAGAAGGATTATCGCAAACTATATAGTCCACAGCAGCTGATTCTTTTTTTCCTCATATTTTTATAGTGAAAATACTGTACAGAGGGGTTAAAATTACATGGGCAAGATAATGAGAACATATTTTAGCAAGCATTGTAGCCTCCTCCTTTGATTCCCCTTCCCATCCCATCCTCTCCCCATCCCCCTATCCGACCCTCCACCTTCCCCTGACAAAGTTTTAAAGTTCATTTTCGACTTGTACATCTCATTGTTGCAATGGGTCCACCTGTAATCCCTATTTAAATGATTTTCTTTCCCTTCCCCTCCATAAATTATAACAACATAAAATACAGTGAAAGCAGGGATTATATCATGGGGAAGGGACATAAAAAGCAACAAAGAAATAAACTTATAAATGTACTAGAAAAAATGGAATGAAAGTAAAAATTTTTGAATACATATCTTAGGGTTTATTTCCCTAACACCAACTTATCTGACCTTTTCTGCTTGAGTCAGACATACACTAGCTATTGCAAATAAGGTAAACCATGGGACCTATGTTTCTTTGGGCCTGGCTTACTTCACTTAATATAATTTTTTCCAAGTTTTTCCATTTCCTAAGAAATGGAGCAATGTCATTCTTTCTGATGGAGGAATAGAATTCCATTGTATATATATACCACATTTTCTTGATCCATTCATCTACTGAGGGGCATCTGGGTTGGTTCCATACCTTAGCTATGGTAAATATGGCTACAATAAACATAGTTGTGCTGGTAGCTTTAGTGTGGTCTTGTTTGTGAACATAAGAGTAAATGTCCAAAAGTGGGATTGCTAGGTCATAGGGGAGTTCTATGTGGAGTCTTTTGAGAAACCTCCATACTACTTTCCAAAGTTTTTGAACAAGTTTACACTCCCACTAACAATGCAGTAAGGTTTCCTTCTGTCCACATCCCCTCCAGAATCTGCTGTTATTAGAGTTCTTAATTTTTGCCATTCTAACTGGGTGAGGTGGTATGGCAATGTTTTGATTTGCATTTCATTTATGGCTAGAGAGGTTGATCATTTTTTCATGTGTCTATAGGCCATCCTTCTTTCCTCTTTAGAGAAGTTTCTCTTTAAGCTTTTAGCCCACTTATTTATTGGGCAGTTGTTTCTTTGAATATTTGTTGGGGGATTTAATTTTTTTGAGTTCCAGTTATATTGTAGATATGAGACCTTTGTCTGTTGTATGGCTAATTAAGATTTACTCCCAATCCGTGGGCTTTCTATTGATCTGGCTAGCTATGTCCTTTGCCATACAGAAGCTCTGCAATTTCATGCACTGACATTTGTCCAAACTTTCTTTGATTTGTTGTGTTTCTGTGTCTCTATTAAGAAAATTTCAGCCTGTGCCAAAGAGACCTAGGATTTCTCTCCTATTCCATCCTGTAATGTTTTCAGATTGTCTGCTTTGTCATTGAGGTCTTTGATCCATTCGGAGTTGATTCAGGTTCAGTGTGATATATAAGGATCTAGCTTTAGTTTTCTACAAGTAGTTAACCAATTTTGCTAGCACCATTTACTGAAGAAGCTCTTTTTCTTCCATTGTATTTTGTTAGCTCCCTTATCAAATATTAGAAGGCTATAGGTCTGTAGGTTCTTTTCTGGGTTTTAATTCTGTTCCATTAGTCCTGAGGTCTGTTCTTGTGCCAGTACCAAGCCATTTTGATTACTATTGCTTTGTAGTAGAGTTTGAAATTTGGTATTGATATACCTCCAGCACTGTTCCTTCTGTTGAGGATTGTTTTTGCTATTTGGGGTATTTATTGTTCCCTATGAATTATTGGATAGCCTCTTCTATTTCCTTGAAGAATGAGGTTGGAATATTGATAAGTATCGCATTGAAATTATAGATAGACTTGGGAAGTATTGCCATTTTCACGATGTTGATTTTTCCATTCCAGGAACATGGGAGTTTTTGCCATTTTCTAAGATCTGTTTTGATTTCATTTTTCACATTTTTAAAGTTTTCATCATAGAGGTCCTTCAGTTCTTTGGTTAAGTTAATTCCTATGTATTTTATTTTTTGTAGGGTTATTATGAATGGAGTTGCTTTCCTAATTTCAGCCTCACTTTTCTCATTGTTGGTATACAGAAAAGCCATTGATATTTGAGTGTTAATTTTATGCCCTGCTACTTTGCCAAAGTTTTGAATCACCTTGAGTAATTTGGGAGTGGATTCTATAACTACAAGATCATGACATCGGCAAAGATGGAGTGTTTTACTTCTTCTTTCCCTATTTGGATCCTGTTTGGGTTTACATCTTGTCTTATTCCTGTAGCTAGGCATTCTAATACTAGATTGAAGACAAGTAAAGAGCTTGGATATTCATGTCTAATTCCTAAGTTAAGAGGAAATGACTTTAGTTTTTCACCATTGAGTATAGTGCTGGCTGTAAGTTTATCATTTACAGCCTTTATTGTATTGAAGAAAGTTCCATGGATTCCTAATTTTTCCAGAACCTTCATCATAAAGGGGCGTTGGATCATGTCACTTGCCTTTTCGGCATCTATTGAGATAACCATGTGGTTCTTATTGCTCCTGTTGATGTGATTAATTATATTAATTGATTTGTGTATATTGAACCAGCTTTGCATCCCTGAAATTAATCCTGTTAGATGATGAATTGTTTGAATGAATTGTTGATGTCGACTGGCCAAAATTTTGTTGAGATGTTTTGCATCAATGTTCATCAAAGAAATGGGTCTATAGTTCTCTTTCTGTGATGAGTCCCTGTCTGGTATGGGGATGAGGGTTATTTTGGCTTCATAGAATGAATTCAGTAGTGAACTTTCTCTTTTAATTTCATTGAAGAGTTGAAGTAGTATAGGTGTGAAGTGTGTTTGAAGGGCTTATAGAATCCTGCTGTAAATCCATCTGGTCCGGCGCATTTCTTAGATGGGAGGTGTGTTATTGCTGTTTCTAATTCAATGCTTGATATGGGCCTGTTAAGATGGTTTAACTCATCCTGGTTTAGTTTCGGCATGTCAATATTTGCTAGGAAAAGGTCCATTTCTGCCAAGTTCTCAAACTTATTAGCATAAAGTTTTGAGAAGTATTCCCTTATAATGTTCTGAATCTTGGTTGTTTCCGTGGTGATGTTTCCATTCTCATCTCTCAGTTTATTTATTTGGGTGTGTTCTCTTCTTTTTCTGATGAGATTTGCTAAGGATCTGTCAATTTTGGTAATTTTTTCAAAGTAGCAACTCTTTGTTTTCTTGATTCTTTCTATATTTTTTTGGATTCTAATTCATTTAATTCTGATTTAATTTTAATTATTTCTGTCTGTCTACTAGATTGGGGATTATTTTGCTGCTCTTTTTCAAGAAGGCTCAGATGTCTTATCAAATGGTTGGTTTCAGATCTCTCCAATTTGTTGATGTAGGAGCTCAGAGCTATAAACTTGCCCTTGAGTACTGGCTTTTCTGTGTCCCAGAGGAGCAGGTAATTTCTGTGTTCATTTTTGTTGAATATCATGAACAGTTGAATTTCCTCCATGAGTTACAGGACTTTCTTTGGTGGCTTTTGGTATTGAGATCTAATTTTATTCCCTTGTGGTCTGAGAGAATGCAAGGTATAACTTCAATGTTTCTGAATTTGGGCAGGTTTGCAACGTGACCTATAACGTGCTCTATTTCAGAAAACATTCCATGTGCTGCTGCCAAGAACATGTATTCTGATGCTAATCGCTGAAATATTCAGTAGATGCCTGTGAAATCTAGTTGATCTATGGAGTTGTTAGATATGTGCTTTCTCTGTTGATTTTTTTGTCTAGTTGCTCTATATAGTGGGGAAAATGGTGTGTTAAATTCCCCAACAATTGATGTCTTTGGATCTCTGTGGGATTTGAGGTAAAGTAGGTTTCTTGGATTAATTTTGGTCCTCCGTTATTTGGCCAATATTTAGAATTGTAGTATCCTCCTGAAGGAGAGATCCCTTAATTAGTATGGACCGACCTTCTTTCTCTCTTCTCCCGAATTTTAATTTGAAGTCTATTTTATCTGATATTAGGATTGCAACTCCTGCCTGTTTATAGGGGCAGTTTGCTCCGTAGATTTTTTTCTAGCCTTTCACATTGAAAATGTGTTTGTTTTCTATAGGTAAAATGTGACTCCTGAAGGCAACAGATAGAAAGATCTTGCTTTTTAATCCAACTAGCTAGTCTATGTCGCTTAATTGGAGAGTTAAGTCCGTTAATGTTGAGAGATAGGACTGAGAGGTATTTGGGAGTTCCTGCCATTTTATCCACCTTCTTGGGGCTGAGGCAACTGGGTTCTTCCTGAGGTTATTGGATTCTCAGTTTGGGTGCAATTTCTTGGCCTTTACTATGGTCTTGTTGGTTTTCTATGTGTAGGACGTCTTTAAGAATGTTTTGTAGGGCTGGTTTGGTGGAGATATATTATTTCAATTTTTCTTTGCTATGGAAGGTTTTTATTTGACCTTCAGTTATGGAGAGTTTACCTGGGTACAGAATTCTTGGTTGATAGTTGTTTGTCTTTAGGGCATGTCATACATCATTCTAGGCTCTTTTTGCTATGATCGTCTCCGCTGAGAAATCTGAGGTGATTCTAATTGTTTTCACTGCATAGGTGATTGATCTTTTCTCCTTGACAGCTTTAAGGATCTTTTCCTTGGTCTGAATTGATCTTGTGTGGATTAAAATGTGACAGTGGGATGTTCTATTCTGGTTTGGTCTATTTGGAGTTCAAATAGCTTCTTGTATTTGAATAGGCCTATCTTTTTGCATGCTTGGGAAGTTCTCTGCTAGGATCCTGTTAAACAAATTTCATAGACCATTAACTTCTGTCTCTATGTTCTCTTCTACAGCCATTATCCTCACATTAGGCCTTCTGATGATGTCTTCCAAGTATTGAATAGATCCATCATATTTCTTGGATTTGTCTTGGATGGTTGTATTTTCTTTCTGTATAAAATCTAGGCTGTCTTCAAACCCTGAAATTCGATCTTCTGCATTGTGTAACCTACTATCAAGACTTTATACTTTTTTTTAAATTTCTCTTTCTTCTGGTTGGTCGGCTTGATGGCTTCAAATTCTTTGTTGGAGCATTGTTTTATATCTTATATGAACTTCTTTAATTCCTTAATTTAGGTTTCAGTGTTTATTCTCAAATCACTTAGTTGATTGGTTATTCCCATTCCTTCTGTTTGGTTCCATTCAGCATTCCCTTTGTGGTCTCCCTGACTTCTTTCAGTTCTCTGTTTATGGATTCCATGAATGCCTTTAGTGATCTTTCTGCATTCTAATCCATCTCTCTCAATTCCTGTATTACTCTTTGGTTAGCTTCTTCATGTTCATGCAGTTCCTGTAGTTCTCATTGATTGATCTCAGTCTTCTCACGACATTCCTCTATTTCTCTTTGAGTGTTCTCAAGCTGCTCATGCAATTCCTGTATCAATCGTTGAGTTGTTTCCTCATGCACATGATATTCTTGTATTAACCTTTGTTTTGCCTCCTCTCTCTCCCTATCATGCTCATTCAGAGTCCTTTGCAGGTTTTCAATATTTTCATTTACCATGTTTACCAGTAGTGTTTGCAGAGCTTTTTGGGAACTCACTTCTGGATTACTCATTATCTTTTCTGTCCCCTGATTATCATGAGTGGGAGTTGAGATACCCGGACTTGCTGTTTTTCTTGTGTTTTTCCCAGTTGCTCTGCCCATTTGAGATGAAAGTAATGCCAGTTTTGTGCTAGCACACTATTTTAAGGCCAGCATCAAGCAAAATCTGTAGTTGCAAAGTTAAAAATCTGCAAAAATCTAGTTTAACAGATACACATATTGAACATCAAACAACTATGTATTAATGGGCTACGAACCACAAAGAAGAATTTGGCAAACAGAAATTATTAAGTTAAGGAGTGATATGGGTAAAAATAGGCATAGAGGTATGTGGAAAGGCTGTAGGAGAGTTAACTTAACTCAATCCTAATCTCAAAGCGGGAATTAGGTTGGACAAAATGATAGTAGAGAGACAGAAAATAAGAAGGAAGAGAAAGAAAAAAGACAAGAAAAAATAGAAAAACAAAAATTAAAAATTAAGAAGTGCAACACTTAAAAATTATGCAAATTGACAATGTAATATTCAGAGAAGAACGTAGATAGAAAAAGAGAAGGGAAGGGATAAAAAGGAGATCTGATAAACTTAAAAATAAAAATGCTTAAAATATTATATAGGTATAAAGAGGTAGTACTGCTATTAATGAATTTGAATCTAAGAGGTTTTAAATTGAGTAATAAATTTCTGGATTAAGCGTGTACACAATGGGGCTAAGGTCTAATAATCAACTATTGGCGTATCTGAAGATAAGCAGAACAGCAATTATGTCACGCAAAGAAGAATGAAAAAGAAGAAAAAGTGAAAAGAATGAGGAAAGTAAAAAGGACCAAATGGTCAGTAGAGCTAAACAAATTTTTTTTTAAAAAGTTCACACACGTATACCCCTAAAATAAAAAATTATAACAGGAAGAAAAAAAAAGTTAATAGAAAACAAAAAAATTAAAAGTGAAAAATTAAAAATTAAAAGAAACTTTTAGAAAAAATTTTTTATAAAAGGTACAAAAAAAGAGTTCTTTGATTTTTTTTTGGGGGGGGTGGGAAGATCCTGTCTCTCCCTGTGTCCTTAACCTGTCTCTTGTTGGAGTCTCTGGTCTGCTTGTGGTTGTTGATTTTCCTGTGGCTTCAATGGTTTCTTAAGTCAGTTTGAGCAAGCAGAAAAATCACAGCAGATGATTCTTGACCACAGGTGAAGCTCTGGGTAGGGTCGCAACCATCGAACCTCATTCTCCTCACAGGACAATTGCGAGGAAAAACGGATTTATACAGAGGGATCTCTGGAGAATGACTAGGCACAGAGAGAGTGGCCTAAAGAAAAGGTTCTCGGCAATTCTGTGAGCAAATGACAGGAAGACACCCGGAAAGGGTATCTGTTATTAATCGTGCAATAGATGTGGGATTATCAAACAAAACATGGCTCTCTTTCAATATTACCCTATCCCCATGAGGAAGAGGATCCTTCACTGTGTTGAGTTTTGCAGCTGGCAAAACCAAGGCACAGAGAAGCAAGGTGACCTACTTATGACTTCAACTTCACAGAAAGCTCTGCTAGACTTCGCTACCATGCTCCCTAGGACAATGGGTGCTATTCAGTCCACTTCTTGTGTTAGGAAGTTCACTTCTTGTCAGTCGTGGGGCTGGAACTCTAGGCCTGGGCGCTGTTCCCGAGAGCCTCAGCAAACGGCTAGTGCTCTACCATTTGAGCCCACAGCACTACTTCTGATTTTCTGGTCGTTCTTTGGAGATACGAGTCTCACAGACGCTTCTACCTGGGTTGGTTATGAACCATGATCCTCATATCTCAGCCTCCTGTGTAGTTAGGTTTAGAATTCTGAGTTACTGGCATGAGACTTAATTGTAATTATGACTTTTTTCTCTCTCTTTCCCAGGACCTGGTTGAATGGGTGCTGGAAGAGGGGGCCCAGCATCCCCGTGGATGGAACCCAAGGTGGCCCTCTCATTCTGGAAGTGGGCTGTGTGTCAGTAACTGTCTCGCTAGCTTGTTGAAACAGATTCATGAGATAAGCCCTTCTCATCCCTGGGTAAACAGTGACAGTTATTCATTGTCCATCAGCCTTACTAGACTTATTGTATTGTATTGCTTTCTACATCATTTTATAGCACCTGGCCAACATAATGATATATAGTTATGGAATGAAAATGTAATGCCATCTTAAGAAAGTTATTTAGGGCTCTGGGAATTTGGTTTCATGGTACAGTAATTGCCTAGCAGCCATGAAACCCTGGTTCATTCCTTAGGAACACATTTAAAAAAAAACCATGGAATTGGTGCTGTGCCTCAAGTGGTAGAGTGCTAGCCTTGAGGTACAAAAAAAAGCTCAGGAAAATTCCCTACCCCTGAGTTTAAGCCCTTCGCCTGGCAAAAAGAACAAAAACAAAACAACAAAAGAAAACATTTATTTAGTAAATGCAAAATAAAGAAACCATACTTGGAATATATAATTGCTTCTTCCATACTGACACCTGACAACAGTTCCTAATTTAATGTACTTTACTTATGTTAGGGTACAGTGTTGAAAAAAGTTTTGTTCATTAAGTCACAGCGATTAATGCCAGGAATGTGCTTAGATGTCAGGTAAAGTTTAATTCTGGAAATTCAATGATTCCAAGATTTGTGTTGTCACTGCTAATCACAAAGAGAAGGGTAGGCTAAGTGTGATTTTGAAATCTTTTTGGTGAGTTATGGAACCAAAAAGGCAGAGGCTAATGAATAGTTGTGAAAGAAAATAAGGAATAACTCCAGATAGAAGGAATTTGATAGTAATTAAGGTATACCAGAAACTGTTCTAGAGAACCATTTTTGGTTATTGTAGAACGTGTTGTCAACTAGGCTTTTCCTCATTGCTTTTAGCATTCTAAATCTCTTAGGCTAGCTCTTAGTCACTGTGTGATAAATGTATCTCCTTCTATGCTATTCTTTCATACCTTATCTCCTTTGTTTTCTAAAAAATCATTCTTTCTATATTTCTCTATGAACATTTCCTGATACTAAATACACTTATACAGATGGCAGAGGATGCTAATGTAAGGGTCCCAAAGCTCATCAGTCATTAATGTAACAAAATGGAAAAGGAGGACATATTTATTGCTACTTCAATTTTTCTGAAATGCTGCAATGTAATTATTTGGTTAAAATTTTGATTCTTTGTCTACACAGTATCATTAAGTGCACATAAATGCAAATATAAGCCAGGTGCTAGTGGTCTACACTTGTAATAATAGCTACTAAGGAGGTTGTGACCAGAGGATTGTGGTTCAAAGCCACCCTTGTCAGGAAAGTCCCTGAGACCCTAACCTTCAATTAACCACCAGAAACCAGGAGATGGTGCTGTAGCTACTCACCCAGGATCAGAGTTCAAGCCCCACAAAACAACAGTGGTGAAATATGACTTTAAGTTTCCCCAAAAGGAAGTACATGATAAATAATATTCCCAACCCAAAAAAATAATTCCAAAATGATTCAGTGCACCTACTTTTGCTGAGTTATCTTATGGATTCTTTGCTGGACATATTCTCTAAAACCAAATCGTTTAAGTAGGGATACAGGTGGACCCATTGCAACAATGAGATGTACGAGTCGTTATGTTGAAAAACGAACTTTACAACTTTGGTGGGGGGGAGGATCAGATGGGGGTGGAGGGTATACGGGAAGGGGTAGGAAGGGGAAAGAAAGAGGAGGCAACAATTATTGATAGGAAATGTACTCATTATCTCGCCCATGTAATTGTAACTCCTCTGTACGGTATGCTCAAAAAAAGGAAAGAAAACATTGTCAAATATAAGCTTTACAATAAACTTCACCTAATATTTCTCCTTTGAAAAGAGAAGACTGTACAGTTGATGTCACTTGGCTTTTTTACTATCTTAGTTCAAAGCCAACCCAGGCAGGAGAGTCTGTCAAACTCCTATCTGTAATTACACAGCAAAAAATCGAGAAGTGGAGTTTTGGTTCAAGCAGTAGAATACTAGCTTTGGGGGCTGGTGGGCAGGAACAAAAACTGATCAGGGACAGGGTCCAGCCTCTGGGTTCAAGCCCCAGAACCAACATAAAAAAACCAAAAAAGCAAACAAAAATACTGATATTTTATTGGGAACCTCCTTAAAGGAGTACTGGTCTGAGAAGTGGCTCCTTTTGCTGATCATCCGTACTGGATGTTCTTTTGGAATCCTTATTGCTCTGGAGAACTCAGGACCAAATTAAAGCAATTGATGACTGACTCCTGCAATAAGAGAATTATGTCAGGAGTGAAATATCCATCAAGAAAACACTTTAAAACATCCAGGTCTTTGTTTCTTTGCAGTAGAATTGTTTTTTTTGGGGGGAGGGGGTCCAATCGTGGGCCTGAACTCTGGGCCTCGGCACTTTACCTCACAACTCAAGGCTAGCACTCTACCACTTGAGTCACAGCACCACTTCTGGCTTATTTTTGCTTATGTGGTGCTGAGGAATCGAACCTAGGGCCTCAGGCATGCAAGGTAAGTTCTCTAGCACTGAGCCACCTTCCCAGACCCAGCAGTAGAACATATTTAAAACAACGTAATTTCCTTTTGTTCTATGCTGGCCATCAAATGGCGCATTATTTCTTTTTGTAATTCTCTCAACTAGAAGTTTACAGAAAAATTATATATGAGTAAAAACACACTAGAAAAAGTCAAGGACAGAGTTTTCTTCAAGCCTTCGGATTCTCTTCTTTTACAGTAAAAAGTAAAGCACAAGTTAACTTGAAATTTGTCAATCCACTATGTTCCATTTCTCTCCTGGGATCAGTTTCCACATCCAGTAACAGTTACTTCCAGGAACAATCTATGGTGCTGCTTGAGGTATAGTGAATGATTTCTGGCTTCACCGAAATAACACAAGGACACCTTTGTACCTGAAGTAACACGAGTTTCAGAGACAACTTAGTAAAGAGAAAATATGAAATTTATATTGCTTATAAATACATTATCCATGAGTATATTCAATTCAAACTTTGTAAATTCTCTGTAAATTAAGGCGAATTTTAAAGGGGAAGAAGTTTCTCCGATTTTTTTTTTTTGTGAGTGTATGTGCTGCGCATTATTTCTCAAATGTACATGAATTTGTTAACTCATGTTAAGTAGAGCAATAATAAGAGAAAGAGAAATTCTGTGTTTAAGTATAAGGGTTCAATACACTATAGAAGACTCTACGAATAAGACCACGTTGAAACAATAAAGCCAAGTCCAGTATGTAGATTTATGAGAGTGATAAAGAGAAAGCATTACTCTTAGGTGGAACAGGAAGTATGAGGCCACTCCCTTTCTAAATCACGCTTGCTAATGACACAACTTTGTAGAAAGTAGAATGGAAGAATAATTCTGTTTTCAATGCAAGTCAGATATAAGAGCATGGACTTAATTGGAAGAATAAGTCCATCTTGAGAGAGCAGGGATTATGCTAGCTATGAACTGGTAGATAAGATCACATTTTTTCTTTCCTTTACTTATATATTGTTTGTTGGTGGTGGTCTTTGAACTTGAACTCGGGGCCTGGGCACTATCCTTCTGCTATTCAGCTCAAGGCTAGTGCTCTAGCACTTGAGCCACAGTGCCGCTTCCAGTTTTCCTACAGTAAATTGGAGAAAAGTTTCTCTGGACTTTCCTATCTGGGCTGGCTTTGAACCCCAATCCTCAGATCTCAACACCACCCAGGTTAGGATCACATTTCTAACAGTGTAAACTCAGCATATGTAATGTGTATGTTTATCTATCTTTATATGAATTCTTGAGTTAAAAATCTGGGCTACAGCTTAGACTTTACACTCACAAAAATGTTTGTAGTTTAAAAGGTGATTCTACTGGATAAATAAAACCTAAGAATGTAAAGGAGACAGGACATTTCAGTTTGCATCCAGCCTGGGCAGAACAGTCGTTGAGAAACTATAATTAACCAGCCAAAAGCTTGATTGGAAGCATGGCTCAAGTATTGGAATACCAGTCATGAGCAAGATTGCTGAATAAGATCTTGACGCTTTTGCATACATACATACAATCATACACATATATACAGAGACACTTATATATGCACACACAAATACACATATGAAGCAACTCTCAGAATATGTAGAAAAGTTAGAAAACAATAGAAAATATGTCCTGAGTAAGACTAGAATCAAGTGATAATTTTTAAAATTAGAAAATCCTCAAGCAAACTTTCTACAAAAATTTGAGAAATTTACATAGATAGGGATTAGAGATAGTAAGAGAGTCAAGTAATCAATATTAAAAGGATTAGATCCATGGAGAAATTAATCAGAGACCCCACAGGTGCATTTGAAAATGTTCATATCCTGTGTCAAATGTTAGAACATCTTCAAAAATAGTACATGAAAAGTCTGAGAAGTTTAGTGGATAATATAACTGGAGAAGTTCAGAATTGCTAGTCTATATCTAGATTAAATAAAGCAAGAAGGGCCTGGGAAGGTGGCTCAGTGGTAGAGTGCTTGCATTGCATACATGAAGCCCTGGGTTCCATTCCTCAGCACTACATAAGCAAAAAGAAAAAAGGCGGAAGTGACTCTGTGGTTCAAGTGGTAGAGAGTTAGCCGTGAGCTGAAGAGTTGAGGGACAGCACCCAGGCCCAGAGTTCAGGCCCCATGACCGGAACCAAAAATAAATAAATAAATAAATAAATAAATAAACAAACAAACCAAGAAACTATGGTGGGACAATATGATACAAGCCTTCAATTCTAGCACTCAGACTGAGAGGAGATTAGAGACTGGAATTACATAGTGATACCTTCCCTGGAGCAGGTAGTATAATTTTGTCTTAATAAAAGAAACCAAACAAGAAGGGAATACACAATTGGAAATTTGGGCTAATTTTGTCATTATGTTTTGAGATGTCGTTTCCTATTGAAATGCAACTCATATATAATCCTCAGTTGTGCTTTTAAATGGTCTCTTCATTACAGAACATTCCTAGATGCAAAATGGCTCGTGATTCCCATCCAAAATTTGAAAAAGTAAGTAATTATCATTCTGTTAGATTCCAAGGAAAGGATGAAGTATTACAAAAGCTTAAGCCTGGAGGAACAGCAAAGTTCATCCAATGTAGGACTTTATAGATCTTTCTAAATTAGAGTTTAGACTTCAAATAAATATTTTGGTTTTGTTTGTAATTTCATATTCTATAGGATACTACAAAATTCTTTTTAAGTAGCGTGTTTAATTGACAAATTTACAAATGTTTCTTGCATTCTATTTGCCTAGCATATTGTTTCAAAAGTGTTATAATTAGAACTCAGTTAATAGATAATTCCAATAGTTCCTGTATAAAATGATAATGTAAATAATGTAGACCGAGTTGCCAAGAAATGGATATTAATTTATAAAATTAGAAAAAGAGCAAGTTTTTGAGGTTTTGGTATGACATTTTATGAAGAGAATAATTGTGTGACTTCTTCTTTCTTCTACCTGTATGTAACACAGGAAGCAATCTCCTTAATTACATGCCTCTGTATACAATGAGAAAAACACTAGGTTTGGAGTTTGTTTTTATTTTTCTTTTTGTTTTATTGCTTTGTCATAGGGCTGGAACTCTGGACCTAGACACTGTCTTTGAGCCTGTTAAGCTCAAGGCTTGTGCGGTACTACTTCAAGCTCAGTACCACTTGTGTCTGGCTTTTGCTGAGAAGTTTATTGGAGATAAGAATCTAGGGAACCTTCCCGCCTGGGTGGGCTTTGAACTGTAATCTATGATAGTTAAAAAGTGTAAATATAAATAGTATTTGCAAGAATACCAGTGGAGGAAAACTGATGCAACCCAGTTTATTGTGGTGGTCTTTCCAGAACACGGAGGGCATCACATTAGCATAGGTGTAATATTTTTTCCAATAGAAAAAAGCTGTATGTGATATGAATTAAGGGAATTTTGTGGTGCACCCTACAAGTTGGAAACTGTTGGGCTAGGAAGGTTTTATGGCATAAATGTTGGGATTGATGGTCATAGAAATAATAGCTTAATCTGATAAAAAAATTGCTTACTCTTGAAGAATTAATTATAACATGCTTCATAGTTTTATCCTATACCAGAATGTGGCTATTTTTCTGTTCACTTCTCAATCTGTAACACCCCTTTGGAAAATGCATCTATTGCAGAATTACATAACATGCAAACAGGTACTATTTTGAATCTCTCAGGTATGGAATGTTCAGAATTTGAAAGTGAGTAGTTATTAGTAGTTATTATTTTGAGGAACACACATATTCTGTCCTCTTAACAACTTATTTACTTTTAAAAGTTATGGGTTTCTATAGAATTAAACGGTTTTGTTTTAGTATGAGAAAATACTAATTTATTCTTTTTTGAAAATATTGGCAATTATATTGTGAAAAAATTGTCAAGTTATATAACATTCAAGTTGAGGGCCCTCTGATAAAGAAGGGGTAATTACTTCAAATTAGAGGCCAAATAGTACTGATTTTTTTTAGAGTTACTACATGAATAATAATATTTACTATACCTATACAGGGAAATTTTATTTCATGCAGCTTATTTTTTAAATTTAATTTTAATGTGAAAGTGATGTGCAGTGGGTTAGCAATTGTAAGGCAGTGAATACATAACTGTTCAAACTTGTTATCCCCTCTCTCGTTTTTCTTACAGTTTTCCTTCACCCCAAAACCCTTCACAAGTTGTAATGTACATTTCCAACTTATTGTCTTGTGAGTATTGCTATTGCATTGGTTTGCCCTTTGTCCTTTGTCTCGCCAATTTGTTGTTCCTCTTCCCTTCCCTAATTAACGTAAATGTATACACAATACACAGGGTACCAAAATCAAACACAGTAGGAGATAACCCATAGGGGAAAAACCCAAGGAAAATAGAAATCACATAATACATTAAGAACAACAACTGCAAATAAATATCTCTTTCCATATCTTGGATTTCATTTTGCTCAGCATCAGCTTATATGTTCATATATATGCATAACAAAGCCACTGGAAAATAATAGTTTCATGGATAATATATCATGAAAACAACAGGTTAACTGTTTTTGATGATAAAGGTGGAATTAGGATTGGTAAATTCGCGATTCTGTTAAAGGAATTTCAAGTTTTAAAACTATGACAGGTAAATTTTAATTGTTCAAACTTTTTAACTTAGCCTATTAAAATTTAAGATTGCCTGGGAAAATAGGCTTTCATGCAAAGAAATTCATGGAGACTTAGCTCAGAGGTAAGATGGCTCATTTTCACACTAAACAAACAAGCCTCACAAACCGTGCTGTAAATCCTGTAGGTTAACATGAGAATTGTCCTTACCCAGGAAATATACTCTGACTGTGAGAAACAAGGTTGTAGTGGAATTTAAACTCAAAGTTTTTTTTAAAATAAGACATCAAAATTTGTGAATTGACTTTTAATTTCTACACAGTGATTCTCTTAAAAAGATAATTTTGGTCAAAATATTTAGGGAGAAAGTGCCCTTCAAAATGAAAGAACGTATTGTGTTTCCACTTTTCTGTTTGTAATACGTTCCACAATGTCTTTGCAAGTGAAGCACTGAAACACAGAAAAATTCTGATTGGGTGCTTCAAACCAATGATTTCATATTTCTATGTAACTCAAAAATATAATATCCTTATTAACATGAAATAGTGAAGACTTGTCTTATTACATAAGCCAAAAGGTTTGGGGATCAGAAAAGAATTGAGCAAATGGAAAAGGTAAGAAAACGCGTTCTTAGAAACCCTAGCTAAGGATACTGGCTTCATCAGTGGAGGCGGCCAAAACTTCTTGATAGAGATTGTCATAATGTTTTTGCTAGCTAAAGTGATTTTACAGAGCCTATTTGGCTCAGTATAATGCAAAACAAATTGAATGAAGACATGAAAATAAATTCAACCTCCAAATAAAAGAATTTTAAAAGAGAAACCATGAAGATGTAGCAGTGGCGGATGGAGTATAGTCCTTCACCTTCACTAGACTTGAAGTCAAGAAGCTGTGATTAATTGGAAATCAGGCAAGAGCTAAGAGGGGACATAGAAGTAGGACATAGAAGTATTGTCCTTTGTAACAGACAATATAATCCAAGGAATGGGTGATTTAACTCTATTCTTCTCCATACATCTTGTTGAGCAAAAGCAAGACTAAGAGAAAAATAATCTATTGAAATAATTTTGCAAAGAATAATTTCACTGTTCCTGATATGGTATCTAAGGAAAGTCTTAAGAGAGAAGATAAAAGTCATAAGAGAGAAGATAAAAATGGATTCTTTTTCAGTTTCCTCTAAGCATCTTGTTAGCAAAATATATCTTTGAGGTTAGAAGTGATTGAACCAAAAAGGCGTGGAGTACTTATTTTTGTGGGCACATTAGACACTAGAAGATTTCAAGGTAAAAGAAAAAAGAAAGAAATTATAGCTAAATATTTGTGATTACAGGTTCTTGGACTGGTTTTTTTGGAGACAAAGATTTGCATTAGTGTTGGTCTTCATTAACATAGTTGTTGGGTTTTCGTGGCAACCAAATGAAAAGGGGAAGTTTAATGGACTCGTTTGGACAAGTAAACAGCATGATAGAAAATAATGGCAAATAATATTTAATGAATTATTTTGAAAAATTATTTTGCGAGAACGAAGAAGGAAAGATATAATTCAAAATCACTTGACTTTATTAAAAGTATGAAAATAGAGTAGTGAAGAGATTGAGAGAAAACAAAGAGGACTGCTTTCTCTCCAGTGGAGTAATAGGTTCTTGATCTTGTTTCTTCCATTCTGTCTTCACAAGCTATCCAGTGTGCCTCAGGACTCGAGTATCCAGTTCAGACAAAGAGCATTCGTAGAAGAAAATATTTGCAGTAGATATAGGTGATTTATAACCTTAGACAATCTATTTAAATCTGTTTAAAATTCTCCCCTACCCCAAACTGCCCTCTTTGAACAGCTTTGTTTGCTTTTCCAAAGACTGACCTTCATTAACTATTTAAAATTTTGAGAGGTCATATTCATACTCTCTAGAGATTGCTGTTTAGTTGTAATTTTTGTGTGTTTTTGTTTGTTGTTGTGTTTTTTAACTGAATTTCAAAAGGTTGTGCAAGTGTGTTACAATTAAACATGTCCATCTAATTGTCTAACGCTCCTGGATCAGAGTCACTCTTTCTATGAAGCTGATCCAACCCTTTCTCCAAGATTTATTGCAGATTTACCACTTCCTTTATTACATTTTTACATTGAGTATACTAGCTGTACTTGCACATTGTTCTATTTGTCATTCATTCTATTTCTATACTATTGATCCTCTCTGGTTTCTATTTCTGTTAAACTGCCTGTTAGTACTTTGAAAGGTTTATATACATTCCATGGAGTTTCAATCCCACATATACTTGAACTGATGTCAGCTTATATTTCCATAATTCATTCATGTGCAATAACAGTTTGCAAGACTGGAGATGTGAAGCACTTAGACATGATTTTATTCTCATTCATTTGGAAGATTAATCTTTAGTCAGCAAGAAAGTTTAAAAATGACTTACAATGTATTCCTAACTACTAGTTTTTATAAATGGCTTTGTACAATGGTGTGTGATTATTTTATTTTAAATAGGATAATATTTTCTACTACCTATAAGTTTTGGAAAAAGAAGAAAACTAATATTTACTAGTGTAGAGGAATATGATAGAAATAGAAGACAGATTTTATGTTTGTCGCATCTCTGATCAGTACCCATATGCAAGACCTAAAGTCATATTTCTTACTATGTTAGACAGATAGGGAAAACATAAAACAACACATGATAAGGCAACTCTTAGTGACTTTTTAAAATGTATGTTCTAATGTGATGAAATTTACTTTATTAGCTAATATTTGGGTTTGAATTATGGGAGGCTGATCTATCTAACACATTTCTGGAAGGAACCTACTGAACAACACAAATGGTGGGGGTACTATTTCTACACTTTAATGAATGAATTTGGTTGGTATTATTGTTGGGTAAGTAAATCAACTCTATTGTAACTTGCTCCCTACACTTGAAAACCTTGTAATATCAGTATCGTCTACTAGTCAAGTGTTATTTTGGCAAATGTGATTTTAAATAGTTTATTTGAAAATTAATATACTTTCAGGAGATTAAATGTAGGTTATCATTGGTTTGAGAATGACAACATTTTTATACTACAGAACCTAGTTTTCTGAAGTATCAGTGTTTTGAAACACTAAGGATCTTCTTAATGTTTTTCTAAATTATATTTGACCTCTAAATCAAGTTTAACTAGCCTTGGTAGACCAATTATGGATCTATAATTCCAGAAACTAATTTTTGGCCAACTTATGCTGCACTGAAATCTTTCATTACATTAGGAGAGGGGTATTAAAATAATATTGTTCATTTGTGATTGTGTTCATTCATATTGGCTGGTGATCTGTAAATTGAAAGTGAACTACAGTACTTTCTCTCATATTTTGTGATCTCATCGTTCATTTCAAGTTGCCTTGCATTTCACAGTTGATTACTGCTAATTCCTGTAAGGAATTGGGGCCTTGAAATATTATAGGACATGAGAAATTGAGATTAGTCTTCAATTACTTTCTGTTGGCATGTTGCATGGGCCTAGGTGAGAAGTCTTGCCCTTGTTATCTGATGATGCAGATAACTTGAACCTGGTATCCTTGGACCCGTGTGTCCTGCAGAAGAATAATAGCTTTTAGACATTATATCAGCACAATTTGGGTATAATCAGTAAGAATGCTTCAGAAATATGGAGAAAAACACTTTGGGACCAGCGAGTTAAAACAATAAACAGAGCATCAGAATATAATAAAATCCCTTATACATTAGCGGAAAACAATACTGTTATTTTACCATGTGAATTCAGAAGACCACAAAGACTTAAAAGGTATCACAAGTTTATACCGAAGACATTGCATTGATACTTTTTATATTCTAATATATATTCTAAACCTAATTATTTATATTCCAATTTATTTATGAGAATAATTGTCAATATATTTGTCAAACTATCAATTCTAGTAAGATTCATCGTGTGAAATTTAAAATAAGTACATATAAATATAAAATATATAAGTATATATAATATAAAAATCGTTTTGCATTGTTCTGTTGTGGTTAGGGTATCAAAGGCAACTCTGTTTTAAAGTATTATTCCATTATCTCTACCTGTTTTAGGTAGAGTTAGACTTAAAGCTTTACCATTTGTTGATTTAGAGCCCAGAGGCAAGAGGAAACACTGTGATTAAAACATTACCAATTTAAGGCCTAATATCGAGGAGAAACGTATAGACTTCTCCAGAACCTATGGACATATTTGGTGATAGAAAGTCCGTAGTATAAGTTCCTGCCTGGTTGGATGATAGACAGGCAAGGACAGTAGGTAATCATGCATATGAACAATTTTTTCACCTTCTTGGCTTTAGCTACTTTTGAAATGATAAGTATAATAAACAATTATATTTTGATAAAATACCTTCCATTCTGAACAATTCTGTCTGAACTGTTCATCTCTCTATGATCTCATGTCAGTAATGTTAGTTTTGTTCCAGTGGTAAGATATTCTGATTGGTCTGTTCCTACATGGAAGAAGGGTAAAGGGTCAGCTAGACATTTGTCCCAGCAAGACCTCATTTGGGAAATTTTAATTTGCACAAGTTAAGAAGTAGCTCTTACGCAAGGCTTACTTTGAATACATTAGCTCCACAAAGCTAAGTCAGTTGATAAATAAATACTTGAAAAGCAATCACCTTTGGACTTAGCCGTAAAGGCTTCAAAGTATGTTCAAATTTAAAATGAAAACGACAAAATAGTCATTGACAAAAATTGCAAATTTTAGCAATCTACCAACAATAGTTTTTTTTTTCATTATACACAGAATTTTAGAGAAATAAGACCAATAGCATTTTTAGGAACAATAAGGGTTCCTTGTTATAAATAGTCAACCATGAATATATGCCTGTATAAAGATTGCATCATTAAGTACTTAAATTTAGAGGATACTACATGTTTCAGCAGCAGGTCTACCCAAATGACAACAATACAGAGATTAACATGGCACTTGCAGAAGGATGATACATAAATTCGTGAAATATCCCATATTTTTCATTCTTCAAATGCAAGAAATGAAAAACAGTTATTAAAAAGTTGATTACAAAAATACAAGTGTAACAATACAAGTAATTCATAGAATTGAAGGTTAGTTTGACATCAGTATATTAAATCTTCACCTGAGAAAGGCCTTTACATATCATAATCGTTACAAAACTTGAAATTAGTTAACATTGCCATTTTATCCCAAAGAAATAAAATAAGACAAGGACCTAGGAAAAAAAGGAATCTTAAACTTTTTCTATATGGAATGCAATTTGAAAGGACACATTTATTAATAAACATATACATTATATAACAATGTAGAATTCAAAGTATTATATCTAGGAGCGAATTAAATAGATTATGGATATTATACAAACATAGATATACTTTTTTCAGAAAAGCACCATGAACATCTTTAGTTTCTATACTATTCATTTCAAAAGATGTTAAAATTATTTCTGATTTAAAAAAATCACAAACTCTGCAGAAATTATTATAGATGTATACAAACAACTCTTGAATACATTTTGACATCAAAGTCAGGCAATTCACTTGGAAGAACACCTGGGAATCCATGAATTTTTAAAGTAGGATATTGCTGTTGCTTTGTTTTGTGAAAAAAATTGTAGGGACACAAAGGATGGACTGGCATTTTTGAAATTTAAGAAAATTAACCAAACGATTACAACTTAGGAGAACAATCTGTACAGTCTTCCACAACTTCAAAGAGGTAGTAATACTTACTTATCCTTTTGGAAATACCAAATGCAGTTTCTTCCAAGTTGTTCTTCAGACCTGGTTTGATATAATGGTTCAACAGAAAGAGATACAGCATATAGTTGTTACTTCTATTCCCAGCAGCGAGATGCAAGGTGGTCAAGAGACCTTTAGATTGGGGATTGGTGTTTGCATCATGATGAAGTAAGAAAGAAGCCACTCTGGTATTATTCCACATATAAGCACTGTGCAGGGGTGTCTAGCCATTCAGATTTATTGCATGAATATCTGCCTTGAGCTACCAATTCATGGACAATGTCTAAGTGTCCACTCTAGGCTTCTCGATGAAGAGGGTTATACTCATCCTCATTCCTAGTATTCATCTGGGTGGCCTTTTGGAAAGTAGTCTCCACACCGTAGTAAGTTGAATAATTTCAGGATCAAAAAGAAATTTGATTGGATCCTACTCCAATTTTTTCTTGCAATTGATACCATTCCTCACTTTTTCATCTTACTTCCTCTCTTCGTCAGAATTGCCTAACGAGAGACTTTGAGTGCCACTGGGAATGAGATGTCCATGTTTTTCCCCAATAGATTACATTGGTTGAACTGGTCAGAAAAATCTGGTGAATTTTCTGCACATATTTATTCACCATGATTTATTTTATCTTTTTCCATTTTTACTACTCTAAATTATTCTAACTGGAGAGTAGGGAATTTATAGAGCAGAGGAAAAATTTTCCTCAATATTCAAAGGTACAGACTGAAAATGATGACCAGTGGTGTCTTCATGTGCAGCTTATGCTAGGAATGAGAAAATAGGAAACAATGCCTTCTATGTAAATGATTTGGGATATACCATGTTATAGTGTAAGAGAACTCACTATTTAACATATGGGCTTAAATAGCTTTCTAGTAGCTTTCTAATGTTGGTATTCAACATTCGATAAAATGTATAATGCAATAGTAAAATAGAAGTCCTTTGTATGACTACCTAAATTCTTCTTTTTTTTTAAAGACATTTGTTTTCATCCAAAAAAATATTCCTGTCTATTGTCTTCAGGTGATTTTGATGATTGAAGATGCTTAATGAGAAGTCAAAATGTATTAGTAGTCCTTTGCTATCAATTAAGTTTCACTTTTTCTTCTTGGAGGATATAATGATCAAAGAAAGCAATCAGCAACAATCGTTCAGAATCATGCTTCCAGTGCAAATGAATTACCAGTAAGTAATCCTCGATACCATTATCCACAAAGATTTGTCACAGATACAATCAGCCTGCCTTCTCTAGCTGCTTTCCTAGCCTGGACCTATTCCTTCATTGTACAGGAAAAGTGTGATTCAACTGATTTCAGTCAGATCTGTTAGTAGAATTATCAAGTATTTAGATTCTTTTTTTTAAACTTAGTTGTGGGGCCTGAACTCTGGGCCAGGGCACTGTCCTTTAGCTCTTCAAATCAAGGCAAGCGCTCTACCACTTGAGCCACAGAACCACTTCCGGATGGTTCTGTTTATGTGGTGCTGATTTGGGAAATGGCAGAGCAGAAAGTGAAATGATGCAACCATAAATATAAAAACAAAATAAATTAGGATAATTATGGAGCAATCATATTGTCTATGAGAACCATGAAAGAGAAGAAAAGAGACACAGATGTGCAATGACCTAGCTAGCCACAAAATCCATGCTTCTAATCAATTGACAGAGCAAACAATTTTTTTAGTTTTTAAAAGAAATGGAAATAGAATATATGTATTTACTTGAAATTAGTAAAAACATTTTTAGTAGCCAACATAAAGAGTCAGAGATTTGACCAAATTACAGACAAGAATCTTAAACCTTGGGCTGGGATGGTCGCTCAGTGGTAGAGTGCTTGCCTTGCAGCTTACTACAGTGGGGAGACTACTTTCCAAAAAGGCCACTCATATGAATAATAGGGATGAGGATGAGTAAACCCCTCTTTATTGGGAAGCCTAAAGTGGACACCTGGACATTGTCCATGAGTTGGTAGCTCAAGGCAGATATTCATGCAATAACTGTGCATGGCTGGAAACCCCTGCACAGTGCTTATATGTGGAATATATTGCAACAGCACACAGACACACACACACACACACAAACATCATCATCATCATCATCATCATCATCATCAGATTTCTTAAGTATTTTTTGTGTATGGTCTTAAGAATAAATTTACATTACTAACTTGAATTTCTGACAGGACAATATCATCACTGTACATCTTCGTTGTATGCTCTCAGTTTTAAATTACTATCTAAGTATGTGCATTAGATAAGTATAGGAAAAAGTAGGAGCCACACCGGTGGCTTAGGTCTTTAATCTTAGCTAATCAGAAAGATGAAATCTGATGATTGTGCTTTGAAACCAGACCAAGAAAAAAAAGGTCCATTAGATTCTGATTTGAAAGTAACCACAAAAGCTTGAAATGGAGCATAGTATAAGCATTAAAATGCTAGCCTTGAGAAAACTAAAACAAAAAAAATAAATTCTGGAACACAGTCAGGCCCTGAGTTCAAGCTCTAGTATTAGCACCAAACTAATAAATGAATGAATGAATTAACTAAAAGTAAATTAAGTGGTCAAATGTGGAGAGGCAGGTAAAATGTGACACTGGATTATGTATTATTAGGTAAAATGTGGACACTGGATTATGTATTATTTTGTAATAAGGCAAATTATCATTTTTCCTAATCACTAATATTTTATTTGAACTTTTTTATACAATAAATCCTGAATTTGGCATACATGTATATGTGTTTGTACATGTGCGCACATGTGTGTTTATGTGCGTGAGTGTGTGTGTTTGCAATGTTGCTTGCCAATGTGGACAGAGTGAGGCTGAAAAGAGCTGTGTTGAAATGTTATTTATCAGTGCTCCATCCTGTCATTTCAGTGGAACCACCCTTCTGTACATTTCATTTGTCAAATAATAACATCACCATAATCAAAGCATTTACACCATTAAGTTAGATAAAATAGATCACTTTCAGTTCTTAGTATATATTAGGCAAGAAGATACACATATAATTAGGTAGTGAGTTATTGCTGTAAGATGACTGTCAGTACAAAATATGTATTTGACCTCTTAAATTGGATATACTTTTAAGATATACTCATGAAGTGATTTTGACCAACTCGACCAAGCAGGTATTACTCTCTGGTTATTCCTGTGAAACTCAAGGTGGATAAACACTTTCCAGATTTCTTTTGAAAAAAACATTCTTGGTAAGATCATATCTATTCACACTAAGATAAAAAACCCGTATTTTTTAGGTTTTAATATCCCATCATATTGACTGAAAATCAGTATTGTGGATATGTTTGTTAAATATACATTGCAAAAACAAACAAAAACATGTGTCACCTCCAGATTGTGGATGCATTTGAAGTTGTTTTGTACATACAAATGTTTCTTCATTAATTGTTCTTTTGTGGGAGTAACTATCGCAATATTAACAAATAAGGCTTTTTGAATATCTTTTCCAATATAAATAACATCCCAGAGCGAGTCTTGCAATTTCTGAAACCCCTTTGAATATTTTAGTGTTATTTCAATTCATTGACTATACAGCTAAAAACATTTCTGAAATAAACATTGTTAAAATCTGAAAATGTAAATGGGTATACAGGCTTTTTATGCATCATTTTATGAAAAGCCAGTTTTTATGAAACTAAAAGATATAGAATAAAAGAATGGAAGTGAATTGGGTGAGCTAATTATTAGTATAATTTTGTTTTCTATTAACCCAGTCCTTTGAATGTACATGATGAAGTTAAATTATGTGCTTTCTGACACTATGCTTCAGTTATTTTTAGAATCTTTGTAGTTATAAGAGTGAATTTGTAGTGTAAATAAATGTCTTTGAATATAATTAGGATTAATCTTTTGTTTTGTGTCCTACTCCCCCAAAATGAGTTATTTTCAAGTGTTAATAGTTTATAATTGAATCTTCAGTATCATAAGAAAATTTGAAAAAAAGGATTGTGCGGAGAAGGTGTAGCCGCCTCTACTCCGAACCTCCCCTTTGCCTCCGCACTTCTCTGGGGCCAGCAGCCACCGACCAGAGGCCTGGGACCGCGGGCTCAGCCAACGACCATGGGGTTGGTGTCCAACCAGCAGTTGGCAGGTAGCTGTGCCAAGGGGGAGGAGAAGGCGCCCAAGGAGCCACCATCGGATGCCGCTCAGGCGGCCTAGGAGCCTCAGCTGCTGCACTGGGCTGCTGCATCTGTAAGTGGTTCAACATGCATGGGGTTTGGCTTCCTATCCATGACAGCCCACCCCAGGGTCTCTCTCTACCCCCTAGTGGACGTCTTTGTGCACCAGTGTAAGCTGCACTTGGAGGGCTTCTGGAGCCTGAGGGAGGGAGAGGCTGTGGAGTTTAACTTTAAAAAGTATGCCAAAGGCCTAGAATCCATCCGAGTCACTGGGCCCAGTGGGGTGTTCTGTATTGGGAATGAGAAGTGGGCAAAGGGGAAGAACATGCAGAAGCACAGATCCAAAGGAGACAGGTACTACAACTGTGGTGGTCTAGACCATCATGCCAAGGAATGCAAGCAGCCACCACAGCCCAAGAAGTGCCACTTCTGCCAAAGCATCAACCACATGGTGGCCTCCTGTCCACTGAAGGCTCAGCAGATCCCCAGTTCCCAGGGAAAACCTGCCTACTTTAGGGAAGAAGAAGAAAAGATCCATAGCCTTGCCCTGCTCCCCAAGGCCCAAAAGTGAGCCACCAGATCCGAGGGTGGCTACTCTTGCTAGCAGGAAGTTTCAAGGAGCTGGCATCAATTGGCAAAGTGGAGAAAGTGGGGATATGGGGTTGGTTGGCGAGTAGCTGGCACTTCCATATGTCTCAGGCCAGGATGTCCCAGCATTACCCCATCTTCTCTTTTGATGAGGGGAAGGGGTGATGCATAGGAATCCCATCATGGTCTATCCCAATTCAAGTGAGGGGCTTTGGGGCAACCACTTTTGAAACCTGCGTACTTTATATGATAAGCTTCACCTGCCCTATATGCTTCCCCTCCCAGCCCCCCAGCCTCCAGCTTGTAAAAGTGACCCAGATTGGCAAGTTGTTCCTTTAAAGAAGGATGTGTCCTATTTCTCTTCCCAAGGTGTGAAACAATTAAGCACAAGACCAGCAGATCCATGGGCCCAAATCCCCAAAGTGTAGTACCCCGGGTAGGAGGACCCATCAGGAGCAAGGCAGGGTTGTTTTGTTTTGTTTTGTTTTTTGCCTGTCCACCATCTCCTCCCCTGCACATCTTGTTTCCTCATCACCCTATCTTGAGCCTTAGTGCTGGGAGAGCTGGTCCAGGAATTGGATTGTGATGACAGGCAACATGGGTGACTAGGGAATGGCTGCAAACCTGCTGCTCTGAGCTTCTCCCCGCTCCCGCCCCCATTTCTGGGCCAATGTGATTGTAATTTACTTGTTCCCTTCGATAACTGCACTTTGGGTCCCGGCTTTCTCCAGTATGCCAAGCCGGCAGTATCTGTGCGAATGACATATCTTGTGCATTTTAATTTTTTTCTTATTATAAATATTCTGGTTTTGTATTTTTATAGATTTTAATCTTAAGGCCCTCCTTCCTGCACTGTGTTCTCAGGTACATGAGCAATCTCAGGCATAAATGGGCAAAAGCTCCAGGTCGGCATAGCAGGAAGAGTTTGTTGTTTCTATTACCATGGAGAGCAACCATTTGGAGTGCATAGCCTATTGAACTACTTCATTTTTGCCAGTTAGAGCTGGCTTTTCTGCCATAGAGTCCTCTTGAAACCCCCTCAACCCTTGGAAATATTTCATGGGAGACTAGGCTTTTAATTGGGTTGCCCCATGACTTGTTCTCCTTCTGCTGGAAGAATGGAAATTAGTCTAAACAGGAAACGGTGGTGCAGACAAGGTAGAAGACGCCCAAAGAGGAAGCCAAGGTTAGTAATGATTGTCTAATCCTATGGCTATGCGATTTGTTTTCTTTCCATATACCACATCTATCCTTCACTAGGTTAGCCTGGGATTACTGTGCAAGTAACTGTATATGAATTTTTTTTCCTCTAAGAAATGGGAATTGATATGTTTGGCTTTTAAGACCACAAATTTGTGTCCACCTTGTACTAGCCATGCAGGGATGGATCTATAAAAGGCAAGGACCAAAATCCTCAGTCTTGGCTTCCAGGGAAACCCATAAGTGAAGGCCTCTCTCTGGAGCCCGTGTCCTGCCCTGCTGCATAATTGTTCATAGTGTTGTGTTAGCTAAAGGAGAAAAAGGAGGTTTCGTTTACATGCTGTGAGTCACCGCAAACCTACCTCATGTGTTGAAACGGGACAAATGCAATAGAAAGCATTGGGTGATGTGTGTCTGATCCTAGTTTCTTGTCTCCCCACAAATGCTGCCCCCCTCTAGTTAATTGTATTTGTCTAGGCTCTGTAGGACTTTACAGAGTTTCTGAGTTGGTCATTGGCTAGGTGGCCTAGTTTGTGTAAATAATAATGTGTGGGTCTTTTCTCCATGTTCTTTTGGGGGTTTTATTGTTTACAAACTTCTTTTAGAATTGAGAAAATTAACCAAAGCATCTTTGACAGAAGGTTCTGCACTAGACAAAAGGATCTGAAGCTAAGTTGGCGGACCTTCTAAAGTGAGGATCTTGAACCAGTTATTCTTTTGTTCCCTCACTTCCCCTATTTCCCATTTTGGACAAGAACTTCATTGGTAAAAATAATAATAAGTCCCTATCCTCTACCCTTTTCTCCCTCAAAAGAAAACCTACATGCCCGTACACAGATGACTCTTGGAATGTCTCTTCAACTTTTATGTGACTTATGCAAAGATTCTGAAGACGCTAGGGCTCCAAACTCTCCACCCCCCCACACACACCTACCTTGTTCCCAACCTGAAGCCATGTTTTTTATACGTAATTCTCATCAAATATGACATTTGTGACCAAACCTGTTTGTTCTGTAATACTAGAGAAAATCAATGTGGCTTTCCATGTAGAAAATGGGGTCAGGAGACCAGGAAAGGGAATATGAATATATGTTCAAGTCACTCAGGAACTTGTAAACAGGTGCAAGAAAAGTTATGTCAAAGTGACCACAAGATTGTTTAATGGAAGACGGACGAATGTAACGCCATGTTTACTGCTAGAAACCAAAGCTTTGTGAGAAAACTTGAATTTATGGGGAGGGAGGATGGGAAAGTGTGTACCTGTCTGTCCTTTCTCTGATCCCTGAAGACTAAATCTCCCTTGGGCTTTTATGATACCAGTACTGGGGTGTTTTATTTCATGATTGATTTGTGCTGTATCCGAGTACTTCCTTTCCCCCTTTCTAATCATTTTTTTTTTTTTACCACATACTGACTCTTCCTTTACCTTTCTTTTCCTGGGAAAATACAATAAATAAATAAATATATAAATATTAAAAAAAAGAAATTTTGAAAAAATGTAGTAGTATTGATGTCTTTTTTAGAGAGTGGAGTCTGGTAGTGGGGCCTGAACTCTGGGCCTGGGCACTAGCTAGCAAGATCAATAGAAAGCCCACCGATTGGGAGAAGATTTTTACTAGCCATACAACGGACAAGGGTCTCATATCTAAAATATACTTGGAACTCAAAAAATTAAACCACCCAACAACAAATCCTCAAAGAAACAACTGCCCAAAAAATAAGTGGGTGAAAGACTTAAAGAGAAGCTTCTCTGAAGAAGAAGGATGGCCAATAGACACATGAAGAAATGTTCAACATCCCTAGCCCTAAAAGAAATGCAAATCAAAACAACATTGAGATATCACCTCACTCCAGTTAGAACAGCAAAAATCAAGAACTCTAACAACAACAGATGCTGGAGGGGATGTGGACAGAAAGGAACCTTACTTCATTGTTGGTGGGAATGAAAACTTGTTCAACCACTTTGGAAAACAGTATGGAGGTTCCTCAAAAGACTTCACATAGATCTCCCCTATGATCCAGCAATCCCACTTTTGGGCATTTACCCAAATGTTTACAAACAAGACCACACTAAAGCTACCAGCACAACTATGTTTATTGCAGCATTATTTACCATAGCTAAGATATGGAAGCAACCCAGATGCCCCTCAGTAGATGAATGGATCAAGAAAATGTGGTATATATACACAATGGAATTCTATGCCTCCATCAGAAAGAATGACATTTCCCCATTTGTTAGGAAATGGAAAGGCTTGGAAAAAATAATATTAAGTGAAGTAAGCCAGGCCCAAAGAAGCATAGGTCCCATGGTTTCCCTTATTTGCAATATCTAGTATAGGTATGAGTCAAGCAGAAAAGGTCAGATAATGTGATGTTAGGAAAATGAACCCTTAAATATGTATTTTAATGTTTTCGTTTCTTTCATGCATATGTTTCTAACGCAATTATAAGATTATTTCTTTGTTGCTTTGTATGTCCCTCCCCCACAGTGTAACCCCCGCTTTCACTATATTTGATGTCAGTATAACATGTGGAGGAGATGGGGGCAAATAAGTCGTTTAAGGATTCAGGTGGACCTGTTGCAACAATGAGAAGTACAAAATGTCATGTCAAAACCAGCTTTGCAATGTCGGTGGGGGGGGGAGGGGGGTATAATTGGGTGGGGGGAGGGGGGAGGCTGGGAAGGGAGGTGAAGGGTAAACAAAGGAGGAGGCTGCAATGCTTGGTAAGAAATGTATGCATTATCCTGCCCATGTAATTGTAGCCCCTCTGTACAGTATGTTCTCAAATAAAATAAAATAATATTATAAAAAAAAAAAACTTTTCAGCTCAAGGCTAGCTCTCTTCCACTTAAGCCACAGCGTCACTTCAAGCTTTTTTCTTATTGCTTATGTGGTGCTGAGGAATCAAACCCAGTGCCTCATGCATTCACGGCAAGCGCTCTACCACTGAGCCATCTTCAAACCCTTTATGTCTTTTTAAACCAATTCTATTCAGAAGTTGGAAAAGCTTTAATTCATGCTTAGGTCTTGGAGTTTATGATTTTTTATCCTCTCATTCCTAACATTAATGATAGGACAGTCTGCATTTTTGGGTATGTAAAAGGTAAAATATTTATCTGGTGTCAAAGGTGATTTTTATATCAGTCTTGCTTTAATAGCATTTTAAAGTAGTACCTTTCTCGCAAAATGTTGGGTATAAAAAGCAATCAAAAAACTTCTAATAGTAAACAATTTAGGTGTGCTACAATGTGGAAATGATTGGTATATAAGACCTGCAGACTGTTGCCATCAGGAATTAGGGAGGTCATTCTTTCAGTAAGACAGTGTTAAACAGAGATAGGGTCCCCAGGCAGTGCAGTGTTGAGTGAAGGGATAGAATATGATTTCTGCTATTTTGACCTAGAAATCAAGAATGTTATATTTTAGTCTCTAGATAGTGCTAGATGGTGGAAATGATCTAATTCACCCAGCTATAGATTGAGAAATAAGTCCACTAAACTTTTGGCTTGGGTTCTGTTCTCAAGCCTCCTAAGTAGTTAAGAGTATGCATGGGATCCCCTAGTGTCAAGCAGAAAGAGTATGTTTTTTAAAGCAACTAGACATAAATATGACTTAGGCTTGTGAATACCTCAGGAAAAGAATAAAAGAGCAGTGAACTATAGAGAACAGCAGACTTTAACTAGCTACTCAGAAGCTGAATAAGCTTAGCTAGCTACTCGCGAGTCTGAGATCTGAAGACCACTGTTCAAAGCCAGTCCCATCATGAAAATACAAGTCATTATCTAAAAAACAAAAAAACAAAAAAAAAAAAAACACAGAAGTGTAGTAGTTGCTGAAAGTGGTAGACCACTATCCTTGGGCACAGAAGCTTAGGAATAGTTCCCAGGGACTAACAAGCCTCAAGAATGATGAATGCATACATGAGTACATGCACATGTGCTTGTGCATAATCACACATGCATGCACACATACACAAACACAAATGAGTATTTCAATGTGAAGTTCTTTATTTTTTTTACCTTGCTATACTTTATTTCCCTCTATTAGTTCACAGATTAACAAAAACAGCTAAGGAACTATTTACATAAAACTCATCATGTTTCTCTAAAATCTGCTCGCTTTTTGGAAGCCTGTTTTTGTTTGACCCAAAAGTAAGTTATCCAGGAAGTCAATTCATCACTATTAAGTCTGTAGTATTAGATGATAGTTTACGTTACTCCTAGCAATATGATTTTGTGAAATCCTACATCAAGGAACATATTTCTTGCCCTAGAAGAGAAACCTCTCTCAAACAATTAATAATAGCTTTTTCTCCTCCTGGCATTCATCTGTAGTTTAATTTTATTCATATATTTCATGATCTGTCTGTGTATGCCAAAGGCTGACGTGAATATAAAAACACCCTTCTCAGCACTTAGCATGTGTTTACCATTCATTGATATGAAGGTGTTTAAATGTTACTGAAATTGCTTTGGAATAAATAATGTTCACCCTGACTATCTTGAGGAAGAAGAATTGGTTTCTCAGCACTTTAGGTAAGAACTTGAGGGAAAGAAACAAAAGGAAAAGTGAAGAACAACTCAACAAATAGATTCAAATGAAACAAAACAACCCAAGAAAACACTAATTAATTCAGTACTCAAGAACCTGCAGGAAATGAAAGATTAAAAAATAATCAGCTATGACAAGCTTACGAAATCCTGACTACATGGGAGTGCACTGTTGTGAGGATAGTGGCTAAAGCCCATACTGAACAGAAAGTTCTGTACACAATGTCATGCACCTGTTATTCTTAATTCCAGGAAGAATAACATCAAGTAGACGGAGGCCAAGATCATACACAAGTAGGAAGTCAGTTTCTAGCTGAAAAATAATCAGGATAACTTAGGGCTGGGTCATGACAAAGTGGTAAGAACACCCATTTAAGTGGCACAAAACACTCAATTCAAACTCTAATATTAGGGGTAATAAAGAAAAAAACTATGATTTTAAATAATTAGAACGATTGTAACACTTGAGTATTTGAGTGGAGAAAAAACTATGAGAAAGATAGAATGAACCTACGTTCCAATGTTTCTACTTTAGTGATAATGTTTAGTGGTACTTCAGACAAAACAGAGTTACATTGCAAATGAGCATGGATGTACATTTGGGTGATGGAAATACTCTACTTACACAGGTGTAAATTAAATAGATTTTTGGGGGTAGAATGTAGTTCTTGAACTAAGAGCCTGGGTGATGTCCCTGAGCTTTTTCTCTCAAGAATACCACTCTAATACTTTGACCCACAGTTCCAATTCTGATTTTCTGTTGGTTACTTGGAGATAAGAGGCTCATGGACTTTCCTGCCCAGGATGGCTTCAAACCACGATCGTCAGATCTCAGCCTCCTGAGTAACCAGGATTCCAGGCATGAGCTGTCGATGTTTTTAATAATTTAGTAAATTGTATAGTTACAGAAGTTATAAATTATCATTGTAACCTATGTAATATATGTGTGTATGTTTAGATCATTGCATAGATAGAAATATTTCAACATATTTCTGCATCTACAGTAGATTTACGAAATCATCCTTCATTATAAAATAAAATGGAATCAAAAGTTAATAAGGACCAAAACAAAGAGAATTGTTACACGTTTCTTTTTGTTGAATGCAATATGAATTGTGAGAATCAGTTTGGGAAAACCATCTCTACTTTAGCAAAAGGAATAACTGCTAATAATTCCAATCCATCTATTTGCCCATATTGTGCATCCAAACACATGAGTGTCAAAATCAAACCATACTTTTTGCCTTTGTATTTAACTCACTTGTTATAATTTAGGCGGTAAATGAAGTAATCAGATAAAGATTAAAATAATAGTAAGCGAGGCTATGAATTAGAACTGAAAATGATTTTAAATATGCTAGTAGCTAATTAAAATGCATATTTCTTAATTTCACTCTGTTATGTCTCTCATTCCCACAATAGGAAAATACATAGAAGGTTCTCACTAAATTATATGTACAATTATTAAAAATGTATTGAAAGAATATGGACACTGTGTGGTTTTAGCTTATTGAGACCTATATGGTGTAGTGTGTTTTTGAGGACTTGCAAAACGTTGTGATGGAGATGAAGGGAAGGATGTGCTTATTCTGGACAACAGGTTAGAGGATTGCTCCCAGAAAGATATTTATGAATTCTTCCAAAAGATTACAGTAAAATCACTTTCACAACCATGTTCACTATTGCACTATTCACCGTAGCCAAGTTATAGAAACAGCCCAGATGCCCTTTGGCAGAGCGATGGTTGGCAAGATTGTGTCATATATACATAAGAGAATTGTACCTATCCATTATGAAGACTGTTACATTATTTGCAATGAAATGGATAGATCTAAAAATATGTTAAGTAAACTAAATCAGAGCCAGACACACAAAGGACCCATGTTCTTTCTCATATTGAAGCTAGAACTTTATACAAGTTTACACAGCAATATTAACCAAATCATGCTATTTGCAGAGGAGTATTTAAATGATGTCATTTCTATATGAAATTGAACTTTTAATCCAACAAAATGAATACTGGGAAACTATCACTTGGAAGAAGTTAGGGGAAGTCAAAGGGAAGGAATAAAGAGAGTTATGGAGGAAGAAAGTGAAGACATAATATTCAATACAGATAGTATGAAACTAGAAAAAAATAACGTGTGGTGAGGTTTTAAAGGGTAGGGAAAAGTTATATAATGATCCATTATACATAAAAACATGATTTATTGAATGGAAATTCCCTTGTACAACTAGTTAAGATAATATAAATATAATTAAAAACAATGGAGATCTTAAACTGTGTTCTCTTAAACCATGAAACAATATAATAGTTTCCTCCTCTGAAATTTTCTTTTCAAGTATTTCCCTTATAGTGACAGAAAAATGATCAATGCAATGAATATCAATACATCATATACTACATCATAAAGAGACACAATATAAAATCAGAGTAAAAATGTTAGAATTCATCACATGATAAAATAACAGGTAGAATTTGCCAAATGCTAATTGATTATTTTCCAAGACTTTACCTGTGGCATCTAATTTATCCTCACAATAATTGTATAAAGTGGAACTACTTACGTTTTTAATCCTCAGATTATGATATTGAAGTCTTCAGAGTTGTAATTACTAGTACAACATTGCACACATGGTAAGTGTTAGCCTGAGGTCCATCTCCGACTATATCAATTAACCTAATTCTATTTTATGACTAAAATACCAGCACTAGTCTACAAATTCGAGGAAAAATTCCCTGCAGATCCAGGCCAGTCAAGGTAGCAAGCTAGACAAGTTGGTGTGCAACTGATGCCACTGATGATGGGTAGGCTAAAAGGACAGATCAGGGGCATGTTCTTGTGGAAAGGGAACCCCTATCCTAAAATTAACCACTGATATGATGCAGGCCTGCAAGAACAATATACCCCAAGTTGAAATCCCCACATTTTCCCACAACCAAAATAAGTATATACATTAACATCCAAAAACTTAATACAATTTGTTTTTTCTTCTAATATCAGCTTTATCTGATTCTCATATGATGTGACAGAATAATTTCTTCATTAAACATGATAATTTAAAAAGACCTAGAAAATTCTTTCTCACTTATTAAGTACAAATGAATGGCAAATTGCCTCATTTCTTACATATTTGACTACCACTATAAATTTGTCTTATGATTATTATTAATAGTAATATATTCTGATTTATTACTTCACTTTGTAACAGTTTTTAAACTTTTTGCTTTTCTGCTGAAGTTGAATTATTTAAATAGTATCATCAAAGTATATTCCTTGGGTATTTAGGGCAGTTTTTTACAAAGTTTTTAACCAATGGCTTCTAAGAATTCTTTTAACTTTTTTTGTCGGTTGTGGGGCTTGTATGAATTCTTAATTGATATATTATTTGGTTTATTTTTAATTTCAAGTTAATTTTATTGTAATGGTAATGTACACAGAGGTTACAGTTACATAAATGTGGTAATGAGTACATTTCTTAGGGAAGGAACATTGTTATATCTTCCATGGATATGTCTACACTCAAAACAAGAACTACTGATGCTTTTGCTGTTGCTATTGATCAATGGGTACTTTTGCTTATTTTGTTCATGCATTTTTTATTATAAAATTTATATACAGAGCGTTTACACTTAATTCAGTCAACTAAAGAGTACACTTCATTTTCTTTTCTTTTTTTGGGGGGGAGGGAGTCTGGTTGTGGGGCCTGAACTCTGGGCCTGGGCCCTGTCCCTGAGCTCTTTAGCTCAAGGCTAGCGCACTACGACTTGAGCCACAGCGCCACTTCTGTCTTTTTTCTTTGTGCTTATGTGGTGCTGAGGTATCGAACCCAGGGCTTCAAGCGTGCAAGGCAAGTGCTTTACCACTGAGCTACCTTCCCATCACCTACTTCATTTTATTTTATAAATTTCAAATTTTGAGATATAATGTTTCCTTTTGTTTCTTTAGGGTAATTCTTTTGTCAGAGTTGTTAGATCATTTAATTTAATTTTGCATGATTTTACACATGTAAATTATTCAGAAACATATATTTTGCTTTTAAAATATTTAACATGTGGCTATTTAAAAATAGTTTTCTTAATTTTTATATGGTTAGTGAATTTAAATACGTTTATTTTCTTATAGTTATAAACATATTTGTCCAGGTAACAAATACTTACTGTTTTTTCATGAAGCACATAGTTTATTAAGAAATAGTTCATTACCAGATCACTTTATGGAAATATTTGCACTTGAATTTAAAATAAAGTTTGAGCTCAGCATGGTGATTTGTTGCATCCATTTTCTAGCTATGGCAGGGAAATTATGAGACCTTATTATAAAACTATTCAGAGTGAAATGATCATAGATATAGCCATCCCTAGCATTATATACAGCACCTCTCTATCATATTCTAAATCTTGAGTTAAAACACCAGTAACATCAATCTTTTGTCAAAATAAAATGACACATGTTTCAAAATGTTTACTATTTAAAACTTATTTGCAAAGGTTCTCATGTCTTCTATTAAGTTTCAATTTACTTAATCTATTAAAATCCAAGTATATTGTGACTATATTATTTCTACTATACTTTTAAATAGTATTAGCAATATTATGATTTCATATATTAACATATTTTACTATTTGTGATAATTTCCTCCGTTTAATATGATAATATCAATATTCCAAATGTGTGTATGTGGTGTGTGTGTGTGTGTGTGTGTGTGTGTGTGTTTCTGTGTTTTTTTTGTGTGTGTACTTTGTAATGCTTGGGAGATGACACCATTGCTTCACATTCTTATTATGCTTTTTCAAACTTACATATGATAATATGTGATCCATTTTCTATCCACACTAGCCAATTTTATTGTTATTTAGAATATTTCCAATGCATTTCCACTTCCAATCTCTTCTGCTTGTTATTGATAAAGGTTTTACTTTGCTTCTTTTCTTTCTTCATTCTTTTTCCCTTTAGAGTTTCACTATTCTTTCTCTTATTTCTTTGCAAATTAATTATCATATTCCTATTACAATTTCTTTACATTGTAACAGGTATATACAATGCTTTATTTTCTGTTTTATTTTTTCCCATTTTTCACTGACTCTTAGTCCAAACTATTAGATGGATTAAAAAGAAACTTGTCTCAGGACACTTTATTTTTCTCCTCTTCTCTGAACTCTTTTTGTTTTTTGAAACACAATAGCAATGACATATAGCTCCTATGTGGTCCATCATTCTTTCCCCTCTCACTCTCCTCTGTTGTACAGCTCAAGTTGTTATCATTCAGTTTCATTATGCTACAGTGTTATCTAAATCTTAACTTATTCCTGAATTAATTTTAGTTGTTTCCACTACTCTCTAAATACATTTTTCTATATATAATATCTGGGGTCTTGTGTTTTTACAAGGTACAAAATATGACTAACTATCAAAAATCTAGATATCTCTGTAGAATATTGGTCCACCTGCTCAATAAACTCGTATGAAAATTCAAGGAATACAGGTCAGTCAGAACAAGCTTGTAAAATGGTTTAGCTCCAGCATTAATACTAGCTTCGAATCTTATTAGCATGTTTAGTAGTGAAGACAACATAGTTCTACTACAAAAGCAGACACATAGAAGAACGTAACAGATTTGTCAGAAATAAATTCTCAGTTTTATGGTCAATAGATTTTGAAAACTATCTTATGACTTTATGAAATAAAAATAATATCTTAAATGGGTGTATTGGCACTATTGTCTGTTGAGATTTAAAGAATGATCTTAGACTACTACCTCAATCCTTTTTTTTTTTTGTTTCTTTTTTTTTTTTTGTCACTCATGGGGCTGGAACTCTGGGCTTAGGCGCTGTCAGTGTGCTCTTCAGCTCAATGGGAGCATCCTACCACTTGAGCCTCCGCACCACTACTGGCTTTCTAGTGGTCTATTAGAGAAAAGAGTCTCATGGAATTTCCTGCCCGGGTTGGCTTTAAGCCGTTATCCTCAGATCTCAGACTCCTGAGTAGCTAGGATTACAGGTGTGACCTACCTCAATCCTTGTACAAAAATTTAAAATAAAAATGATTATCAAACTAAATGTGAGATGTAAAAACCTATAAGACATAAACGTAAAAATTCATGGCATTGTACCAGTAAAGGTTTTAAAATGGAAAGCACTAGTGGCTAAAAAGAAAGCAAGAATATAGTGGATTATATCAAGTGATACCCTTTCATATTTCAAAGGACACTATAGCCGAAGTGAAAGCATATCAAACAGATAGACGGAATATATTTGTTAATGCTACAATGTGAATGTTACAATGATTCTGAATGTTAAGTATTTTTATATCTTCTAATTCTATATAATTTTTTCCTGAATAGGATATTTCTTTAAAGAATATTTGTAAATTAATAGTTAATAGGAGGAGCATATGATATAAGTTCCTCTTTAGTATCTAAGAAAAAAGAAAAAGAAAACTCACTAGTATGACTCTAATATAAGAAGATGACACAAAATATAGTAATGCATTTGTGGAGAAATTGATAAATTCCTCATAATGATCGATTTGTATAATACTGCAATCATTTTAGCAAGCAAGTTTTCAAGTCTTAGAGTTCAAAAAGAATTGTATATGATCCATTCATTACACTTCTATAAATGTATTAAAGAGAAGCAAAAAAAAAAAAAAGGTGTTTGGACAGCGAATTGTAGTTCATTGACAGTGCACTTGAATAGTATGTATGAGACCCTGGAAAAAATCCACAAAATCAAATTTTGAAAAGACACACTATAGAGGATGTATGCTGGATAAATTCCTGTAACAGAATTTTATATCTATTTTAATGTCTGTTCTAAAATTTATAGATTTCTATTTGAAGAATTGCAAGTTTGTGAAAATTAGGCTTTGAAAACCTATGAAGGTACAATTCACTTCCAAAGTACTAAAATGTATACAATAAAAGGAGGTTATATATTGCAAGTGAATTACATGTCAGAAAAATAAAAATTCATCACACAAAATGCAGAATACCTAAAGAGATGTTTTTGGTGATGGCTAAAACTCTGTAGACTACAGCGTTTAAAACAAAGATGTGATTTCTGTTTATTCTGAGGTTTTTTGTCTGTTATTTTGAGTTTATACAGAGATAACTCAATCAAAAAGTCTATGTGATAACTGGAATACCTAGGAAATATGCATCACTTATAAGTAATTGATAAACTTTTCTGGAAGAAACATTTAGCAAATGACAGAACACACAAATCTATGCATCTGCATTTTATGAAAGCCATACCTTACTTTCTCAATCCAGTTGCTTTCCTCTACTTTGCTAGGAAAAAATGTATTCTCAAGATAAGAGCCAAAAGCAGTGAACAGAAACAAATGAAAATAACAAATGAAATAAAAGAATTCCACTTAAGGGGCTCCAATATTAGTATCTTTGAAGCTGTTCCTGAATGCCAACATCCATTGAATTTTTGGAATTTCTACGAACATATAAAAACTAGAACAACAAAACAAATATAGTCTTAGAGTGAACCAGCCTTGCAATAATTTTCTTAATTGTTCTGAAATTACAAAAGAATTGATACCTCTTTGCTTTGGATATCATTTAAAATTTTTTATCTCTTATTATAATTCAAATACCAAGCAAGAATAATTTTATATAATCACTACAAATATCATTTTAATACTATCATAAAATAGAATAAAAGACCAGTCCCAATATGTTACCTACCTATCATTATTCTTAATCATTACCTAAATATCTTAATCTTTATCTATGTCTTTAACATAGATGTAAATATTCTATACTTTTTACTTAAAATTTTCCAAGGGCATGTATTCATGTTTCTAAGAAATGTTCACAGCAGTTAAAAGATGCTTTTGTCAAATTAATGTGATATATTTTGTTGTTGTGGATCTTGTTTTCAAGGCCTGGGCGTTGTCCCTAGGCCTTTTTATGCTCAAGGAAAGCACTCTACAACGTGAGGCACAGAGCTAATTCCTGATTTTAGTGATTAATTGGAGATAAGAATCTAACAATACTTTTCTGTCTGGGCTTGTTTTGAACACAATTCTAAGATATCAGCACCCAGAATAGCTCGAATTATAAGTGTGAGTTACTAACACTTGGTTTGATGAATTTTAAAAAGTTGTAATTATGTTCTAAAATGTTTGTTTCACTGTAATGTATATCATTCTACACATAAATTTAGAAAGATATGTGTATATATTTCTGATGACAAATAACCCCTAAAATATATCTATCTATACATTATATATATATTATATATATATATATATATATATATATGAATATATATACATATATTGAGGACAGAATTTTATGCTACTATTTTTGACCTTTTTCATTTCAAAAATATATAGTCTATTTTTCTAAAAGTTTCCTAGAATAAAATAATGAATATTTCAATATAAAGTAGAGTTTATTACTTTCAAGGAAATTTTAGATATGCATATGATATTGTTGTTACATTTATTCACTTGAAAAAGTTCTGTTCAAACTCTTAAATATTTCTGTGTAGTGAAAGGGAGAGAGGAAGTTAATTCATATTGGTTAGTTATTTGCAATGCTTCAAAAATCCATTCCATAATTTGTTATAAGCACATACTCAAGCTATCTGATATGGCTTAGTTAATTTTAATATGGATGCATGCACAGTGGTAACATTAAAATTATTAATAAAAAGACAAATAATAACAAAATCATAGATACAAAACAGACTTTCAATAATTAGCACATATGATGCTAATAATAATTTTGATGACGATGATGATGACCAGAGTGTAGCATGATAATGACAATGTTGTGATTGAAAGGAAAAAACTTCAGACATCTTTGAAGCTAGATTCCCACATTGAATTCATAGTAATAAATGGCGTTGGATTACATACAATAAGAATAACAAGAGGAGAGATTCAATATCAAGAAATACAATCACATAAACAGGTAGAGACAGTAAAAACCCTAATGTTATTCCTGTAGTCCTCTAAAGTATACTCACTTTTCTTGGTGGTATTTTTTATTGTTTTGGGGGTTTTTTTTCAGTCTGCTGTGGGACTTGAGCTCTGGGCCTAGGTGCTCTCCCTCAACCCTTCAGCTGAAGGGGAGTTCTCGACCACTTGAGCTACAGCGCCACCTCCGGTTTTCTGGTGGTTTATTGTAGATAGGATTGTCATGGTCTTTCCTGCCCAGCCTGGCTTTGAACCACGATCCTCAGATCTCAGCCTCCTGAATAGCTAGGATTACAGGTGTGTGAAGAGCTAACTCCATTTTAAGATCAATCCCCCTGAACTGTGCTGCCCTCAGAGTAACCCCGAAAGAAAGCTGTGATGCCAAAGAGAAAAATAGTTCTCAGAGAAACCACTGGTTGCCACCAACCCTGCCCACGCTTAAGGAAGAGAACAGTTGCACAGGTGATCCAGCAGAAAAAAAAAAAGAGAAGTGTGATCAGGGAGGACTTAAAACCCCTGAACTTGTGAACTTGCTTGTGTGGAAACCCCCTGAACTTGTGAACTTGCTTGTGTGGAAACCCCTTACACTTGTTTGTTTAAAACTATAAAATCTGTGCTAATTTTGAGCTCGGGGCCTCTTAACATCACCGGTTACTGAGTGCACAGAAGACCAAGCTCAAGCTTGCATAGACAACTGTTTGCTGTTTGCATTGATCATGGACCCTGGTGGTCTCAGAGGGAGCATCTGAAAACTGTACACTTCAGTGTGAGCCAGCAGCGCCTGGCTTGGTGGTATTGTTTTTTAATAAATAAAATCATTTATTTCCACATTTTGATGGACTAAGATATAGTTTTCAACTTATGGTGATTAGTTCAAATAACATTCTCATATAGACACTATTCAATAACCAATGTTTTCCAATGATATATGAAGACTATGTGCTTCAACACATCTGTGAACACATGACAAAATTTACATAATACCACTTACATACGTGTAGTTGTCTTAAAGGGACACAGGCTTCAGTGCCAAGAGGTAATATTTTTTTATTTCTGCATGAAACAATTTGTGACTTATTATCAACAAACTGAAATTGACTCTTTCCTTATTTGCAAGCTAAGTTGAAAAACATGAGGACTCTTCATTCTCCTTTTTCCTGCTCTAGAATTCAACAAATATATTCTTCAATATTTCTGGAAGTTACATCCATTTACAGATGAGAAATGTAAGGCCAACAGTCAATAGAGTGAGTAAATAATGATACTATAATTTGTGTCTGAGCACTTCACTCTGTGTGCTTACAAGGAGAATAATTTGGTGATGGAGAGGACCAATATGAAAAGACTATGGGGAAAAAGCATACTTTGTAAATGGTTGTTTGAGGACTAGGTGACCAGTGGTGAGTATTTGAAACAGGCTGGTGTCAAGTGCAAAAAAGGGGTAAATAGAAATCATATTCGTAACAGAAACTGAGAAAATCTTGATCATTCATCTTATCTAATGGGCAGGAGTAGAAGGTTAAGAAGAAATCTGAAGTACTTCAACCTCTCTGGCTGGAAACTGTGTTAATGATATTCTTATGATAAGGATTACAGGTGGAAAAGATGGATTTAGAGGTAAAAATTCTCTGATAGTTCTAAAATTTATGTTAAACACATGCAAAGATAGGTCTGTTTAGACATCATCAAAATATCCACGACCATTAATGTGAAAAAGAATAATAAAATTGGAGGCATTATTAAAGGGAAGAGGAAAAGTAAAGTTCTGACACAAATGTGAGCAATGTGAACAAAAGTGTGGACAAGATTGGAAGAAAGAGAGAAATAAGGAAACAAAAATGTAATAAACACAGATTAACAGGAGTAAAGGAAGGAAAAAATTTTCAGGAAAATATTGTAGGAAATATATTATCTAGATTTAAAAACTAAAAGGACATAGACAAGTTCAATAAAAACAGTGTTTTGGAGAAAGTCATACTGATAAAATTTTGAGATATGAATATGAAGCCATAAAATTCTGGATCAATAAATTCAACAGATCCTGTTGATTTTAAATGTTGGGACCAAATGCTTTTATCCCAACCTTAGAAGAACTATACAGATATAACTATCATGAACTTTACTTAGAGGTATTCTGTGAATATTTTTGAAGATTTGTTTAGCCAGGAGATTATAGATCGAACTACAGCACAGACAAGCCTAATTTATCCTGCAGTTCCAATGAGTGACCAATGTATCTATATCAGTTTTGGATTTTATTGAAATACCTTTAGATATGTTTGGATACCTTAACTCCTACTCATTATAAATGTAGGACAAGTAACACCAAGTATTAGATTGAACATACAGCTTTATGGATGGACTGAAGATTCCTCAAATTGATTCTTCTTTAGAATATAAAATGCCTTATAAATGCATAGATTATTTACTTGTGGCTTGGTATGTCCCTCCCCCACAGTATAACCCGTGCTTTCACTGTATTTGATGTCGGTATAATTTGTGGAGGGGAAGGGGAATAGCAAGTCGTTTAAATAGGGATACAGGTGGACCCATTGCAACAATGAGAAGTTCAAGTCGTTATGTCGAAAACGAATTTTACATCTTTGGTGGGGGGGGCGGGGAGGATTGGGTGGGGGGATGAGGGAAGGATGGGAAGGAATGGGAAGGGGAAACAAAGGAGGATGCTACAATGCTTGATAAGAAATGTATTCATTACCTTGCCCATGTAATTGTAACTCCTCTGCACAGTATTTTCACAATTAAAAAAAAGAAAAAGAAAATTCCTCAATAGTCATTGACACATCCTAACTGCCATATACTATTTTTAAGTCTAGTTTTAGTTAGGGATATCTCCATGCTGAAATAACCCTGTCAATCAACCTGCCATAAATTCTTATATGTGGGAAGGGCTCTTATAAACTTCAAGCTTTTATTAAATGGAAGAGTTCAGACATTAACCTGACCACTAGGGTTAAATGCCTAAAAAGATAATATATTGTGCCTTAATACCTTTCTTTCATTTTCTCATACATGTTGTCAAATAGTGATGGATTCTGATGTAACAATAATACAATGGTGACTTGTATTAACACAACATGTAGGATCTAGTGTTAAATCAGATACTTACAAATTAGCTCCAAATTTTGTGGATATTTATATTTCTCCTGGGAAAACTAACGAGCTCCAAGGAAATGTCCCTAAGGAGCCTTTCAATTCTAATATCACTGTTTGTTTCAAAATGCTTCAAATTCTACACACTCTCATGTGGGCATAGGGTCATATAGTGGAACTTTTCTCCTCAGAGAGTGAGTACTACCCTATTGCTTAATATGGACAATGTACCTTCATACATAGACTGGGCTTGCGCAAAGAATAAGTGGTAGTTGAACAATTTTCATAGCAGTTTTTACAGATGAAATTGAAGTAGGGCAACTATGAACTCAAAAGGAATGTGCAAAGAAGACAAAGGCACAAAGTAGAATGTGCCAAGAAATTCTGCAATATAATTTCAAATTATGCGCACAGGTGTGAGGGTGTGTTCAAAGTACAGCTTCAGACGATGTACTTGAATATCTTGGGAGAAAAACTGCTTTAAACTATTCTGGGATAATTGTCTAAGTAGAAGCCCCTAACTCTGACTCCAATCAACCACAACATCATCAACTGAGGGACTATTTTCCAAGAGAAAAGTGAGAAAAAGAGGGCTCATTTCAGTTAGTGTTCAGGTTGAAGCAATAGCAATCACACGACTTTTCTTATGTCTTCATTTATTTCGGAGCATTAAAGTAGGTAAAAGCCAAGTAAATATTTTGCATGTACCTAAATTAAGTGGGATGTATTCTATTGGTCTCTCTTTAACTTGAAAGTTATAGATTATGTCTTTTTATATTCTATCGGGACAATGATTTGCTGTCAGTTATTATTTTCTCTTCCTCTTCTTTTGCCCTTCCACTTACATAATTATTATATAAAGAGGCATACTTGACCTTTCATTTCTAAACACTTCAAAATTATCTGAACTACTTCATACTTCTGGCAGCCTCCTATATCTTTCTCAAGGGAAATATTTATGTCACTACCATTTTTATCCTCTATGATATTGGGTATCTTCCTGCCTAATTCAGTGCGAGATATACATTAGTTATCCAGATATCTCAACATTCGTACCACCATAACATCTTATCTTACTTAGAAATCATGCTTTTAGAATGTCTGGGGAAATAGAATTTCTCATTTTTGAATGACCCTAAGTGATAATTACAAGCAGTCATGTTTTAAATCAACATGCCACTCAGTAGATGAACGAATTGACAAAATGTGGTTTATGTATGCACAGTGGAATTTTATGCTTCCAATTCATATGGAAATGGAAAGTCTTGGAAAAATCAAACTAAGTAAAATAAACAAGACCCAAAGAAACAGATTCCGTGGTTTCCTCATTTGTAATAAGTAGGAAATGTGTAGGATAGTACTAGCAGTTGAGCAGAATTGCTCAATAACTATGTATGTATGATGATATTAGATGATTATGAGCAAAATTAACTTCTGTATATGGAAACAGAGTTTTATTTTGTGGTTGTTGTTTTTAATGTACTATGTGATTTCTTTTTTCTTTTGTGTTTTCCCTTTTGTTTATCCCCTGTTATATTGATTTCAGTATCCTGGGTATTTTATATACATTTATCTTAATTTGGCAAGGGAAGAGGAACAACGAAATGGCGAGACAAAGAACAAAGGGCAAACCAAAGCAATAGCAATACTCACAAGACAACATATTGGAAATTTACATTACAACTTGTGAGGGGTATTGGAGTGAAGGAAAAATGTGAGAAAAATGAGGGAGCAGGTAAAAAGTTCAACATGTTATGTATTTACTACCTTAAAATTACTGCAACACCTTCTACATATCACCTTAGCAATAAAATTAAAATAAAAATGAGCTGCATAAAATATAATTTCACTTTATTGGTATAATAAATATTATACTATGTGTATAACCTTTTTAAAAAAATGAACATTTTGGCTGCTAATTTGAATTAATTACCCCTTTCTTTATCAGAGGGTCATCAACTTGAATATTATCAAACTATACAATATTTACAGAATATACTTGCCATTATTTTGAAAAAAATTATTTTAGTATTGTTTCATACTAAAACAAAAATAGTTCAATTCTGTTGAAACTCCTAACTTTTAAAACGGAATAATTGTTAAGAGGACAGAGTATATGTATTCTTCAACATTCCTATTACTACTAACTACTCATTTTCAAATTCTGAACATGCCATACTAGAGACATTCAAAACAGTACCTGTTTGCATTTTATTTAATTCTGCAATTAGTGCAGTTTTCAATGGGGTGTTACATATTTAAATTCAACAGAAAAGATAGCCACAATCTGGTAGAAGGTAAAATTATGAAGTATCTATAATAATTCCTCAAGAGTAAATATTTGTTCATCAATGTAAGCGATTATTTCTATGACCATCAATCAAAAATTTTTATGCCATAAAGTCATCCTAGCCCAACAATTTCCAACTTGTAAGATGCACCTTAAAATTCCTTAAATTTACATCATGACAAGTGTATAACTTTTGTAAAAAAAAAATACTACACTTCTGCTAATGTGATGCCCTTCGTATTCTGGAAAGAACACTACACTAAACTTTGCTGCAACATTTTCTACCCAGTGTTATTCTTGAGATCAGAACACTTGCAAATAATATTTATAGTTACATATTTTATCTATCATAGATATTCAGGAGATCTGAATGTCTGAATATTAAGATCTGAAGATTATGGTTCAAAGCCCACCTAGGCAGGAAGGTTCCTTAGATTCTTATCTCCAATAAACTGCTCACAAAAAGCCTGACGCAAGTGGCACTGAGGTTCAAGTGGTAAAGTAACAGCCTTGAGCAAAAACAGGCTCAGGGACAGTGGCCAGGCCTACAAGTTAAGCCCTGGGACAAACCAAACAAGAAAATCAAAATAAAAATAAACCCTAAGCCTAGCATTTTTCTCATTGTGTACAGAGTTATATAATTAAGGAAATTTCTTCCTGTGTTATGTATAGGTAGAAGAAAAAAGATGTCACACATTTAGTCTCTTCATACCATGTTACACTAGAATCTCAAAAATTGCTCTTCATCTAAATTTATAAATTAATAGCATCAATTTGTTGGCAAATTTGTCTAGATTATTCACATTATCATGAACTGTTGGAATTAACTATTAACTATTATACCTATTAACTAATAATACCTCACTTGAAAGAATATTTTAGGCAAATAGAATGCCAGATTCATTTGTGAATTTGTAAATTAAATCTTCTACATAAAAAGAATTTTGTAGTAACCTATAGAATATTAAAATGCAAACAAAAATATTTATTTGAAATCTAAATTCTAATTTAGCCAGGTCTACAAACTCCTACATTAAATGAACTTTCTTATTTCTCTAGGCTTTAATACTTCATCATTTCCTTGGACTCTAACAGAATGACGCATACTTTTTCAAGTTTTTGGTTGGGAATCATGAGCTCTTTTGCATCTAGTAATCTTCTGTTTTGAAGAGAACTTTTAGAACACAACTGAGGATTATATATGAGTTGCATTTCAATAGGAAACTTGACTTCTCAAAACATAATGACAGGGCTGGGAAGGTGGCTCAGTGGTAGAGCGCTAGCCTTGCATGCCTGAGGCCCTGGGTTCGATTCCTCAGCACCACATAAGCAAAAAGAAAAATACTGGAAGTGGTGCTGTGGCTCACGTGGTAGAGCGCTAGCCTTGAGCTGAAGAGCTGAGGGATAGCGCCCAGGCCTAGAGTTCAGGCCCCACTACCGGAACAAAAAAAAAAAAAAACAACAACAACATAATGACAAAATTAGCCCAAACTTCCAACTGTGTATTCCTTTTTTGTTTATTTATTATTCCTTTCTTGGTTTGTTTTATTGAGACAAAATTATACTACCTAGTCCAGTGAATGAATCACTATGTAATTGCACTCTCTAATCACCTGTCTTAGTCTGAGTGCTAGAATTCCTGGCTTGTATCATAATGTCCTACAATAGTTTGTTTTTTTTTTATTTAATCTAGATACAGACAAGCAATTCTGTACTTCTCCATTAATATTTTCCACTAGACTGATGGCTCAGACTGTTCATGTACTATTTTCAAAGATGTTCTAACATTTGACACAGTATATGAACATTTTCAGATGCACCTGAAGGGGTCTCTGATTTATTTCTCCCTGGATCCTATCCCTTTATTAATGATGCCTTGACTTTCTTACTATCTCTGTTCTCACCTATGTAATATTCTCAACCTTTTTTGGGAGAAATTTCACTTGAGTATTTTCTAATATTAAAAATTATCACTTGATTGTAGTCTTATAGGACATATTTTCTATTATTTTCTAACTTCTCTACACAAGCTGAGAATTTTTCATATGTGTGTTTGAATACATATAAGTGCCTCTGTGTGTATGTGCGTGTTTGTATGTATATATGTATGCAAAAACCTCAAGCTCTTATTCAGCAATCTTGCTAATTACTAGTATTCCATCACTTGCATCATTCTTCCAGTGCGTCTTTTGGCTGGTTAATTATAGATAGTGTCTCAAAACTGTTCAGCCCAGGCGGGATGCAAACTGAACTTCCCAGACTCCTTTACATTCTTAAGTTTTATTTCTCCAGGAGTATCAATTTTTGAACAACAAACGTTTTTGTAGCTGTGGCCCAGATTTTTGACTCGAGTTCATATAAAGATAGATGAACATACACATTACATATGCTGAGTGTACACTCTTTGAAATGTGATCCTAAGCAGAGTGCCAGTGGCTCACACCTGTAATCCTAGCTAATCAGGAAGCTGAGATCTGAGGATTGCAGTTCAAATCCAGCATGAGTAGGACAGTTTCTGAGGCACTTATCTCTAATTACCCACCAGAAAACTGGAAGTGGTGCTGTGGCTCAAGAGGTAGAGCACAAGCTTTGAGCTGAAAAGTAGAGGGACAGTGCCCAGGCCCAGAGTTCAGCCCCCACTACCATCAAAAAAAAAGAAAAGAAAAAGAAAAAGAAATGTGATCTTAGCCACCAGTTCATTGCTAGTATAATTCCTGTTCTCTCAACATGACCTTTTTTATATCAGTTAAGTCCATGGTCTTATATCTGACTGGCATGGAACCAGAATTATTCTTCCATTCTACTTTTTACAAATTTGCATGATTAGCTACCATGATTTAGAGCTAGTAGAAGAAAGAGAGTGGCCTCATTCTTCATGTTCTACTTAGGAGAAATGCCTTTTCTATGTCACTCCCATAGGTCTACATACTGGCCTTGGCTTTATTGTTTCAAAGTTGTCTTATTTGCAGAGTCTTCTATAGTTTATTGAACCATTATACTTAAACACAGAACTTCTCTTTCTCCTATTCCTGTTGTTTCTCCTTCTGTTAACTTATGTACACTTGGTTAATAATGCACAACACAAACACTGGCAAAACAATGTTTCTGAGAACCTTCTTCCCACTTAAAATTGGTCTTAATTTACAGAGCACTTAGGAAATTTGAACTTAATGTACTCCAGGATAATGTTTTTTATGTTATTGTGAAAATGGTGGACAGAGGTGTTAGAGTTACATGAGTAAGTTAATGAGTACATTATCTAATGAACATTGTTACCTCTTTTGTGTTTCCCCTGCCATCCCTTTTCTCCCAACCGCCTCAACTCTCCCCTCCCATCCCCAACTTGTAAGTTCATTTTCAACATAGTGTCTTGTTCATCTCATTGTAACAATGGGTCATACTCTATACTTCTTTCAGCATTTTATTTCCCTTCCCCTCCCCACATTAGAAAAATGTATATGCAAGTTGCAGCTCACCGACCTCAAATACAGTGGAAACGGGTTATACCATGGAGGAAGAAAATAGAAGAGAAACAAAAAAAAATCACATAATACATGATAGATACATTAGAAACAATACTAAGAAAGAAAAAACAAGTTGTGTCCGTATTTGGAGGTTCATTTCAGTTCACATTGTCTTATATGGCCATATTTACGTGGATAATGTTTTATTTATTTATTTTTTTTTTTTTTGGTCCAGTTGTGGGGCCTGAACTCTGCGCCTGAGCACTGTCCCTCAGCTCTTCAGCTCAAGGCTAGTGCTCTACCACTTGAGCCACAGCGCCACTTCCAGCTTTTTTCTTTTTGCTTATGTGGTGCTGAGGAATCGAACCCATGGCCTCAGGCATGCAAGGCAAGCGCTCTATCACTGAGCCACCTTCCCAGCCCGTGGATAATGTTTTATAAGCCATGTAAATTCCATATTTTTTCATTACTATGTTGTCTCTGAAACACGTGTTACCTTGTGTCCAAAGATGTCTTTGTGTTATTTCAATGAAGCCAAAAATCATTCATTTTGCCTGGAGCAATACCGTAGATTCTTACTGGAAGTAAGTGGAAGGAAACTTTACAGGAAGTAGAAACAATCCAGGAGAGAAATTGAACATAGAGAAATGACAAAGTTCAAGTTAATTTGTGCTCTCATTTTTACTGTACAAGAAAATAGTCCAAGGGTTGAAGGAAACTCTGTCCCTAACTTTTAGTCATAAAACTTTTCTGTAAACTTCTAGTTGAGAGTATTACAAAAGGAAACAATATGCCATTTGAAGGCAAGCATAGAAAAAAAAGGAAATAACATTGTTTTACAATGTACTACTACAAAGAAACAAAGACACGGAGGTTTTAAAATGTCTTATGCATGGATATTAACTCCTGAGATGATTGTCTTGATGCAAAAGTCACATATCCATTCCTTTATTCTGGTCCTGAGTTCGCCATATCAGTAAGGATTCCAAAAAGCAGGATTCAGTGAGTATGATCAGCAAAAGGAGCCTCTTTTTAAAGCAGTGCTTTAAGGATGGGCCCAAGAAATATGTGGGTTTTTTTTTTTTGTTTGCTTGTTTGTTTAGTTTGTTCTGCTTCTGGGGCTTGAACTCAGAGGCTGGACCCTGTCCCTTAACAGTTGTCTTTCATGCCCACCTGCCCCAAAAGTAGTACTCTACTGCTTGAGCCAAAACTCAATATCTGGCTTCTTTGGTGTTTAATTACAGATAAGAGTTTGAAAGACTCTCCTTCCTGAGTTGTCTTTGAATTAAGACAGTAAGAAAGTCAAGTCACATCAACTGTATGGACTTCTCTTTTGAACCAAGAAATATTAGATGAAGTTTATTATAAAGGTAATATTTGACAATTTTTAAAAAAGAGAATATGTGCAGCAAAGAAGCCATAACTTAAATAACTCAGCAAAACTAGGTGCACTGAGTCATATTGGAAAAGTTTTTCTGTTTGGGAAGATTACTATTGACTTCGTAGTTCCTTTTGGGGCAACTTAAAATATATTTCACATTTTTATCGGTCGTGGGGATTGAACTCTGATCCTGGGCACTGTCCTACACCTCTTCAGATCAAGTTGGGTGCTCTGCCACTTTAGTTACAGCACAAGTTCTGGGTTTCTGGTAGCTAATTGAAGATCAGTGTCTCATGTACTTTCCTGACAAGGCTAGCTTCGCACCACAGTCCTCTGGTCTCAACCTCCTGAGTAGCTAGGATGACAGGCATGAGCCACCAGCACCCGGCTCATATTTGCATTTATGTGCACTTGATAACACTGTAGACAAATAATGGAAATTTGAATCGAATGATGACATTGCAGCATTTCAGAAAATTTGAGGTAGCAATAAATATTTCATCCTTTTCCATGTTGTTACATTAATGACTCATGAGCTATTGGACTCTTATTTTAACATCCTCTGAGGTCTGCATCGGTGGACTTAGTATAAATAATTGTTAGTAGAGAAAGAGTGAAAGACTGAGATTTTTAGAAACCAAAGAAGACCAGATATAAAAGAACAACACAGAATGAGATAAAACTTATCTTACAGAGATTAAGAACTAGCCTAAGTGATTTAGAGTGCTAAAGGCAATGAGGAATAAGCCTACTTGATAACTAGCTCTTTAGTAACCAAATATGGTTCCCTAGAACTGTTTCTGGTATAATTTAGTTATTATTATCATTTATTTCTTCCATCTGGATTTATTCCTTCACTTCTATCACAACTATTAATTAGCTGGTGCCTTTTTGGTGCCAAAACTGACCAAAAAGATTTCCAAATCTCACTTAGACTTAGATTAATCCTCACCTGATATCTAAGCACATTTTTGATATTAATTTCTGTGACCTACCTAACAAAACGTTTTGTTTATTTTTCTCAACACTGTCTTCTAATATAGGTAAAGTACATGAATTAGGAACTATTGTTAGGTCATAGTTGGAAGGAGCAATTTTATATTCCAAGTATAGGTTCTTTATTTGACATTTGCTAGCTAAATGAATTTTTTGCCAGTCCTGGGGCTTGAACTCAGGGCCAGGGAACTCTTCCTGAGATTTTTCTTTTTTTGCTTGAGGCTAGCACTCAACCACTTGAGGCATAGCACCATTTCTTTTTCTGTTTACGTGGTACTGAGCAATTGAACCCAGGGTTTCATGCATGATAAGTAATCACTGTACCATGAAGCCACATTACCAGAGCCCTAAATGACTTTCTTAAGATGACATTGCTTTTTCATTACATTACTATGTATTATAATTTATCTAAGTGGTAGAAAAGTAAGTGGAAAGCAATACTAAGACCAGTAAGGCTGACATTCCAATCACATCACTAGAGAAGTACAGTGTTAAGACCTTCAGGACACAGGGCTATTGCATGTGACATTATTATTTTACATTATTACATAATATTTTACATTATTATGTAAAAAAACATTAACACTCATCTCTGACATCCATAACATTCTGCTTCCACTTTCAAGTTCAAGAGCCAAAAAAATAAGTCTTTTTATTGATTGGGTGTGTTTACTAGGAAGGAAGAAAGAGGATGTGGAAGGTGATGTTGGAAAAATATGTATATTATCTCCCAGTCCACATTTTTTGCATTTTTAAAAAGTGCTACTGATGAACTCCCACATCTACTTGACTATGCTGTCTGCACAAGATGCAGATAAATGAAGACATTTATTCTGGTGGATAGTCATATATATTAACAAAATCCAGTTCTGGAAAAAAAGTTACTACTATAAAGTATTGCATATAAAATTGTTTAATGTCCTAGCAGAACAAAATGCAGTATTGAAATGATTACTCCAGCTTTCTTTGAGATTTTATGCTGTCTCAGAATCAAGATGTTCTCGAATTCCAGTAATATACAAGCATAAGACATGATTTGAAGATCTCAGTAGTTTTAGAAACAAAGGTACATAATAGCTTCCTACCTGCAGAGACAGGTGATGACATGTATGACTGATTGTATTGTAGTTATCTTCTTTTTCCTCTTCGTCTAATGTTGCATATCTTGGCATATTAGTCTTTCCTGCAACAGCTTCCTGTAGGTGAGATTTACCTCTACTCTGCGATGTCAAGATGGGTCTTGTGACTTACTTCAGCTTACAAAAATGAACCAGAAGTGGTGAAAGGTTATTTCTGGGGGAAGATTTCTATCTCATTGTCTGTGCCTAAAAGCTAACTTCTTTTCCCTTAGCTATAAAAATAGCATATTTCCAGAGGGAATCTTCTTTCAACTTATATAGTGGAAGAATATAGCATGTGAAATTGAGGCAAAACTCAAATACAGCAAGAATTAAGCTAATATTAGAATATGATATTAACATATTAGTTTCTTACTATTCTTGTATACCTTTATGATAGTTGACTACAGTACATCAGAATTTAAGAAAAACTGAACAAGTACTAAACAAATAGATAACATTTCTGTTTGATGCTATTACATTTTTTTAATAAATAAGCATTCTGTATGTGATCACTTGAGGGGTTAACTTTTTCTATAAATGTGTTTAATCACTCTAGAGCACTATATCTAATATCCACAATCATTATCCAGACCTTGTGATTGAGATGAGGAAGAACAAAATATCTTGATTTCTCACTTCTCTTTTCCTCTTCTCCTTTTTCTAGTGAGAATTATCATCCTTTCTCCAAATTCTCCTATTAATAAAGGAAGAATTAGACATTGTGGATATCAAGCAAAAGGCTTCAAATCCAGAATTTTATTATTTCAGAAATAGATGAAGTAAATCAGAGTGAATCAAGCAAGAAGGAAAACATGATTTTTTTCCCTTTCTGGCTTCAACAATAGAGTCTGATCACAACTCTAAATGTTTAATACCATTGGCTTTTGCGAATTTTTTAAAAATATAATGTTTTAAAATAAATAAAAATTTTAAAAATTAAAAAAGTTTAAAATATATGGTAATTTGTTGTTTGCTTTTGGGAGGCATGAAATGACTGCATTAACATTGTGTGAGTTGAGAGGTTAAATTTTATCTGAATCTAAACAAAATGAAAAAATATATGATGTTAAGATAAATAGCTTTTAGGTACATTTTCAACATGACATACACACAGGGACATCTTTTTTCTTCTTTTCCTCTCCACACTTCAATAAGCAGTTCATGTAATTCAAATAGCTGTGTTTCTTTCAGAAATAGGTTAGACATAAAAAAGTTAGAAGAAGAGAACGAAGATTGGTGGTACATTCTTTAAAAATAGCTGTCAAATAACTATTAACCATAATTCCAAAATAATAACAATCAAATGCTCTTGAAAAGGAAGATTGTAAGCAGAATATACAAAAAGTGATAATGTCAAAACTGCTGTCTAATATTTAAGATTTCTAGTACATGACAATTTTTAATCAGGATTAAATGCTTTCAGGAACTAAATTTTTTTAGTTATATTTCATTGAAGAAATATGTTGTTCAAAATTAATGAAAGGATAACAGGTTATAGTAGAAAGAATGCTTACACACTCATTGTGGTAGGCAGTAAAATACCTTCCCAAAATATCTATAGTCCCGAAATATCTAATCCATCAAATGTTGATTTACATTTTATAAAGTTTGTAAAATAATCACCTTTCATTACCTAAGGAATACAAATTTGAATAATTATCATCAGATGGGAAAAGTATACTCAAAAATTCCAGCTGTAGTTAGAGAGGGACATCATTAGGTAAGAACCATCAGTAAGATGTAAAGATGCTACATTAGAAGATAAAGGAAAAGACAACACTCCAGATTCTGAAGTTTCTGGAAAGTGGGACAGGAAGTAAATGCCTTTTCCATTAGAATCATCTGAAAAATATTTTAGCTCTGTAGGTGGCTCAATTTTAATCTTGTGAGACTTCTTTTAGATTTCTGTCCTTTAGAACTGTAAAATGAAAATACGAATTATTCAAGCCAATTAACTTTTAGAAATATTTTACAGCAGATTTGGTTTAGTAAACTAACTCAACTACAGCCTTTTTCTGATGCAACTACAAGGATACCACATGTTCTACTTTACGAGAATAAGAAAAACTTGCCACCAGCTTTGTACACATGTATGATCTATATACTACTAAGGGTCTTGCATTAATGAAGTCTTGAAATTCTAAATAATATTTATATAAGAATTTCCCTATCTGCATTTTCTCCTTTGGGGATCATTAAGTACCAAAGTTATGTAGAAGGCTAGGGTAAGAATATAGAAATGAAATCTGTGTTCTAATATTATAAAGATGATTTATGTCACTTTGATTTACAGTTTGTAAAGTAATAAAAAATAAGGTAAAACAGGAACAGTAAGTCAATTTTCTATCTTTCCTAACTTTCCAACAGAAATTAGAGAATCCAGGAAAGATACAGCAATCCCTGGATACTATATGATGTTATAGGATCACTTGATGGTGAAAAAGAAGTTAACAAAAATGGGTCCCCTGGAACAATGTGAAACAAAATCTATACCTACAGATTATGATACAGCTAGAAAATAGTTTCCACTATGCTAAGTCTGATATTTTAGGTTTGTTTACACAGCAACTTTCCTCTCTTAGAAAATGACTCTTTATTAATACTCAAGTATTTGCAGCTTATAACACAGCAACAAATAATGCTTCTAAATATAAACAAGCATGATACTAAGAGTAACCAATGCTACTTGCATTTCTATAGCTGATAAAGAAGAATAATCTTGGGGAATAGTCAAACAATCTTGAAATATTTCATACCTTTCCTCTTATTCAACACGAGAAATCCTAGTCTAGATATGTAAAATTTTAATAAAGGATTTTATATTTCTTATTGTTCACCCTAACCATTATTTTATAGACAAATGCTTACTGCTTTGGCTTAGGTGTTTTCTTGCCTTTGGGTGTTGTTCTCTATTATTTTGGCAACTACATAGAAAAACAAGATAAATCCATCTTGCTTATTTAGGATTGTTCAAAGTCAAGCTGTCTTCAGTTTTCTGTTCCCTTCTTCATTGCTAATTAAAGTGTAATTTTTGCTCTTTAAATGATAACAAAAATGTGATATTTCAACATATATTCTCATTGAAACTGGTGATAACAGGAGTGTTTGCAATTGTTTTATAATTGTTTTAAATATTTCCTTGGCTATTTTCATTATTGCCTTTGTTTCTGTCTTCTGATCAGGAACACATGGTTACACAAAAGATCTTACTAAGGAATAGGATTTTAGGCAGAAAAAATAGATGTATAATTAAAGGTTTTCATCTCTTAAGAGACTGAAAAGCTCCGAAGACATTTTGTTATTAGTGGTACAGTTAAGATGACTTGAATACTTTGTTTCTTAAACTAAGTGAAATGCGTATACAATGTTACACTTGTTCCAAAAACTGATTATGATTTATTCTTTTCTGCTTCAATGAGATGAAAACTCTGACAAGGTTGGAGGGCACATTTATTTTAAGGTAGAAGGATTAATGATAGAATGCCAAGGAAAATTCCTAAAACAGCACTTCCTATCACATATCAGTTAATTATACTTATGGCATATACGTATATAAACACACAAATATGAATTGAGTGAGAAATGTGAGATTTACACAATTGATTCAATGACTACTAATATCAGAAAACAATATTTTACATTTATGTAAACTATTATATCTAGTGAGGGTTTAAACATTTTTATAACATATATTTTAACATTTATGCCAAAATATTTGTTTATTTGTAACTGTTTATTTTTAGTTTTTGTCGATCATGAAGCTTGAAATATTGACCTGGACGATGTACGTCAGGTCTTCAGCTCAAGACTAGTGCTTTTCCACCTGGGCCACAGCCAATTTTTTGGTCGGTCATTGGAGATAAGAGTCTCACGGACTTTCCTGCCTAGGCTGAATTTGAAATGAAGTATGGAGTGGTAATCCCATTCATTTATATGTTGTTTAATGATCAAGCTACATCATATCCGTTAATTTATGCATGTAATATTTCTTTATAGTGAGAATGCACTAAAACTTACCTTCTGGCTATGATGAAATATATATTCTTAACTATAATCACTTTGCTTCTTTTAGTATAAAATTAATATATTTACTTCTAGTTATGGAAGTCTGCTAATTAAAGTTATATAAAACATGAATTGCAAAGTGAAAGAAATTCATAGTTCTATTACTTGTTTAAAGAAAACAATTATGCCTATTGTTTTCAATTATATTTCTTTGGAATGTGTAATATTCATTGATTTAACTTAAAATTGATAACAATTACATTATATCAAGTAGATTCAAACTTGTATTTGAAAAATGCACACTTAACACAAGTATACTTCCACTTTCTTCTAACACATAATTAAAATAACAGTATAGGAAAGTCTGGTGTTAGCTGTTCATGTGTAGGATCATAGAAACTCAGGAGGCTAAGACCTGAATATTTTAGTTCAATACCAGTCCAAACAGACAAAAATGTGAAAACTTATCTCCAATTATACAGCAGGAAGCAGAAGGTGAGGATGTGGCTCAAGGAATAGTGTGTCATCAGCCATGAGCAAAAAGTGCAACAAAGACCATTAAACATTGAGTTCAACCCCTAAAAATGGTATATACACAAAAGACAACAACAAAAATTAGTATGAACATCAATAATAAAGACAAAATTGTAGAAAAATTCATGAGAAATATTGTGTAAACATCTGGAAATCAGAAATCATTTGACAGAATTTTGATTCATGAGAGGTAAAAGTCAAAGTATAATTTGAACAACCTCATTTGTGTTAAAACCTGGCTACTGTGTAACATGTGAAAGAGCAGACTGGATTACTTGATATAGCAGACATTGCCTGTAACTATACACCATCCCACTCTGCAAAAATCTAAAATCGTGCTTGTTAATTTAAGAAGAACCTCATGCTAGAGACTTTTTGGTCCATACAGACTGGGGTCCTTATTTTGAGGCTTCAGACCAGTGCTTTTATTGTAACCACTCCTGTTTTACTCCCTTCCCTGGTGCAGCTATACCTTACTTAGCTGGCATCAAGCCAATCCCTAGAATTGAGCAAGAGCATTTGCTGATGCTCTTCCAACTTCTCTCTGTGGCTCTGTATAGCCAGACTCTTGTACCTAAGATGGGTTACTTTGCTCTCCAGGTGGCCTCAAACTTGAGATAAACATGTAACGGATATGTCAACCTGAGTTATTTTCAAACTATGATCTTCAGATCTGAGCCACTATGCTCAGCCCAGTATTTCCAGTAAGTTACTTAATCTTTCTGACACTCGTTCTTCCTGTGTGGAAAGAGAAAAGAATTACGTTGTGGACCTTAGAATCCAGTGGGAGTTAAGACTGGGTGCAGGAAGTGTAAGTGTTCAGGATGGGTAGATAGAGTCTGACACTCTCATAACACTACTGGTATTTATATTGAAATGAATTCCAGGAATTCAAAACACTAAGGATTTTTTTGTTCTTGTTTATCATTTTATGGACATTGAAGGAGCCACAGAAATTCAAGGAGAACAGGGAAACAAATGCAGCAGTTGTACTCTGTAGAGATTATATTTACAATGACCTATACCTCTTGTGGACAGGGACAGGAGGGAAAATCAGAGACAGAGCAAAGTTATGAGATTGTCAAGCAAGAAGTGAACTCATTAGTGACTTATAAAATGGTGATCTGTATGTACACTACCTTAACCAAAACAATTTGAAAAATCCAGGTTGATGATTCTGTCCTCCAGTTTTTGTAGAGGCCCTTAAGACTCAGGCCCACCTGGAGTTTTTGAAGGTCAAATTATATGATAATTAATGTAGAGCCAGAATATCTTAAGAAATAATATAAAAAGTCATTCTTAGTGCCTTTTTCTCTTTGAATGGCGATTCTATACGTTGTTGTCAGAGCAAAATTTTTACTTTTTGTTTTTAGTACTTGTCAGGTGTTGAATCCTCTTAAATCTTTGTGACAAAGGTCTGCTATATCTTGGCACCCTGCCCCTAATTAAAATGGTAATTAACCTTTGAAATTAATGTACTTGAGTATGAGTTTTATTTATTGATTTAACTTGTCGGTAGTGGTGAACTCTGGGCATGGTTGCCATCCCTCAGCTCTTCAGCTCAAGACTAGTACTCTAACACTTGAGCCACAGTACCACTTCTACCATTTTCTGCTTAGGTGGTACTGAGGAATCAAACCTAGGGTCTCGTGCATTCAAGGTGAGCTGTCTACAACTGATCCACCTTCTGAGCCCCTATGAGTGATATGTTTGTGCATGGGTCTATCAAGCAAATTTATTAAGCAAATGTATTCATTTGCCACTAGACATATTCAAAATTATAAATTATCTGATATTTTAATGAATAAAACAGTTATCATTGATACTAGGAAGTTTGTCTCCCTATATTAAAAACATGGAGGAAGGTATTTTAAACTAAACCTACATAAGAAATTTTAAGATCTTGTTGCTAACAAATGTGTCCCGGTATTATTACATTAAACAGAAAATTCAAAATGTTTTTTCTTCATGAATACAGAGATCAAAGGTCTTATAATACTTATTTCAAGATGCAAATTAAAGGGGAAATCAGTCAGGAGGTAAAATTTATATTGAATGTTAATAGTTAAAGATGAAAAAGAGATCCTAGATTGCAAACTAAAGACAAAGCAATATCAGAGCACTATATGCTCAATATTAAATAAGAAGGTTTATTTGAAAATTGAGTTGGAATGTGCACATCAGGCAAAAGCAAGAAATCAGAGCCTACTACCAACAAAGAAACACCATAAAAGGAAAAAAGTTCCTGTCCTTGATTTCAATGATACATATAACCCCTACACATGCACACGCACACACACACACACACACACACACACACACACACACACACACACACACACACACAAATGTATGCAACTGCTCAACCTACTCACATCCATTCAACATGAATCAAAGATCTTCCTATAATATTTGAAGCTTTAAAAGTTTCTAGTTTTGTAAATAATTGATGACAGATGCATAAGCAAATGTTTTCTGAATAACACTCTGTTATGTAATTGAGAATTTATGATGATTATATCTACTTAAAATATCTCTGAATCTCGAAAGAATTAAACAAGAGACAATACGAATTTGGGACTATATTTCTACCAGCTATTCTGCAAAGGCTTAAAAAAAAGTTATGAGACCCAATATTGAATACCAAATTAATACAATTAATACATGTGTAATTGAAGTGAAAGACAGTGATCAGAGACCTATGCTGCCTGGAATTCTCAGCAAGCTGCACACTGTGACAACGTTGATTCTGCTGCGCCAGGCCTACATTTCTTTTCCCTAGAGCACTGGCCCTGCTGGGATTGGGGATGGGGGCTGTGTGGAGAGGGAGGAGGCCAAAGGGGAGGCCGAGCTTTGGTTGGTGCTGAGGGCGATGGGGAGAGGATGGTGGGGAGGCCCTGACGGAGGCTGTGAAGGGAGAAAGAGGCAGTGGGCCAACAGCTCATGCAGCAGCAGCCCTAAAGGCAGCTGAGTTCTGGAGAGTGTCTGTGAGGTGTGCAATTTGGGGTGGATTTGCTATGGCCTGTTTGCTTGGTGAGGAGAGGAAGAAGTCTCGAGTCCCACCCAAACAGATAATGAAAAATGAGACAACCAGTGGCTGAAGAATTTCTAGAACAAACACAGGGATTTATAGGTAACCTCTATGGCCAGTGAGGACAGTAAGGCTGGACCTGTTGTTGTCATGCCTCTCTCGATGCCCTTGGAAGTGAGGGCCAGCTCTCCTGTGGGCTAGGCCTCGCTCTTGCCTTGATGCCGGCACCAGGAATTGTCAGCACAGCCTCAGCCTGCAAAAAGGAGCTGGCCTGTTGTTTGTGTTGGAACCTGGGCAGCTACTGGAGAGCTATACACAGCAGGGCAGAGGAAGCATGGCTGGTAGGCTCTGCTCCAGCCCAGCCAAGCTCAGGACCACTGGGGAATTTCCTGCTTTGGATCAGGACCAGGCACTGCTTCCCAGACAAATAGGGCCTCTGGAGACCTGTGCAGTGGCCGCCACGTGTGGCTTGTGAACCTCCTTAGAATGGCCAAGGAATCTCAATGCAGAGGTGCATTTGGTTCTGTGCCTCTCCCATCTTCTGGATTCCTGCTCTCATCCTGCCTCCTGCCATGTCCAACTTCAGGAGTCAACTTCTCCAAGTCACTGAGAGGCCATCATGGAGATGCTCACAGGGCTTTCCAGGCTGCTTCACCATGCATGCAGGGCTTACAGGATGCCATCCTCCAGGCAAAGCATACCCCCATTTCAGCTTGGCCACCCCTGCCTAGGGGACCACAAACTGCATTCTTACACAGAAAGCCAGGGGTACACAAGACCGCCCTGCATTCTAAGTCATCCTTTCCTTCCTCCTGCTCAGGTGTGGAGCAGCTGTGGAGACAACTGCAACACCATGCTTGATTATCTAAAAAGAAGAGGAAAAAAGCATCATTGTCCCAGATACAGCTGCCCCTGGGGTCCTCTGTGTACACTAGTCTTGCGCTTAGATAAGGATCCCCAAAGACCACCATGGAGCCAGTTCTCATGTGAGCACATTAGAGTCATTTATTGCAAGGTCGAGCCTGGACTCACAACTTTCACCATTGCAGTGGGTCAGAGTTGAGAGCCCTGACCCTTCAGTTAACTGGGTAATCTTATAACAATCTTATTGGCTAGCGAGTGCAGGCTAAGCAATAAGCAATAATTTGTGGAGCAGAAGGGAAAAAAAAACAAATCGTTTAAATAGGGATACAAGTGGACCCATTGCAACAATGAGATGTACAAGTTCTTATGGAGAAAAACGAATTTTACAACTTTGATGGAGGGAGGGGGGAGAAGAATTTGATGGGGAAGCAAGGGGAGGATGGGAAGGGATGGGAGGGGGAAACAAAGGTGGAGTCTACAATGTTTGATAAGACATCATCTTGCCTATGTAATTGTAACCCCTCTGTACAGTATTTTCACAATAAAAAGAAAAAAATTAAAAATAAAAAAACTGTAGGTTTAGGTACTTTCTTTCATTTGTTGATGGCTATTGCTAGGGAAGTTATGGGCAGAACATTATTATGACATTTCACAGTTTTTCCAGGAACCTGAGTTCTAACTTTCAGTAAAAGTCTACTTACAATGGGTACTTTCAGTCCAGAATGCCTGTACATTGGCAAAGACCTCTCACTAGGTGTGTGTGTGTGTGTGTTTTCGTGTGTGTGTGTGTGTGTGTGTGTGTGTGTGTGTGTGTGTGTGTGTGTGTGTGTGTGTGTGTTGTGTGAGAGAGTCAGACACAGATGAGTTTTGGAATAAAACACTCCTTCCCTTCAGCATTGAGTTTTGGTATCTATTGTTTGTCCCACCTCCCCAATCTGGAGTTCGAAAGTTGTCCTTCTAAATACTTTTTTTCCTTTGATCTTCTTGATATTCAGGTTCCTAAGGTCTGCTTGTGAACTTCAACATTTGCTTCATGAAGGTGATGCCTTTCTTCTAACTTTTATGTAACCTTTTGCTCTCTTTAAATCCAGTTTTTGCTGTGTTAGTGGTTTTACTTAGCCCAGACTGTGGTGGTCCATGCTGTGATTGTTAATTCAGAGATTAGTTTAGGCCAATATGAGATACTATACTTTCAGAATATCAGTGAAAGAAGTCAGTACCTTTATTGAAATCATTTCCTGGTTGTAAATACAAACAAAAACATCCAGTGATATAAATGTACAATCTGTTGTTTTTAGTTAATTGTGCACCACTGTAATGAAAAAAAATCTTTTTACTAACTAAAGTGAGTATTTGTAATAGAAAAAAATGAAATATTATAAATCTTAAAAATTGATGAAATACCAAAAGGAAAAGAAAGACACTTATCAGGAATGAAGTACAAATGTAAGTGTTTAATATATAAATGAAATCTTTGAGATTCATATCCACATAGCAAATACGAAGTAAAATAAAGAGGAAAGTCACTGAGATCCTATCTTACACACCAGAATAGCTATTATCACTCAAATAAATAAACTGCTGGATAGGTTGGAATAAATCAGGAATTATATTTGGTTTTGTGGCATTGTAAACTAGTGCAACCCATAGGGATATTTTAATGGAAGTTTACACAAGACCAAAAAGTTAGATATGTTGACCTTTACCACAATTGGATACATATTGAAGGAATATAAATCAACATGAACATTCATGTTCATGGCAGCAATATTCTATAGCAACCAAGCTGTGTAATCAACCTAGATGCACCAGAAAGAGGGAATGAAAAAAATGGGCTATTCATAGCTATAAACATGTTCTGGTATATGATAGGTGAATGTTTCTACTGCATCATTGCTAAATATTGTGAATATATAACTAATCCTAATTTCACTGGATTTTGTGGCATTGTGTTTTTGCTTTAATGAGGAACGTCCATATTGATTTTCAGACCAGTTACAATAGGTTGAAGATATCCTATAATATGTGGATAGTAGATCAAAATTTAAATATATCAATGAACACATAAAATACCATCATATATAGTATATAATTTGAAACAATTTTAAGAAGGCAACAGTTGGGGTTAAAGACGATGTTAGAAGCTTAACAAATACACAGATATGGAAAAATACAAAAAAGTGTGCAACTAATTACTGCCAATAGTAAAATATTTTCCTCAAGTTTTCACAATGAAACTATTAAAATAATACTTAATAAAATCAAATAAATATGCCTTGGAAGAAAATGTCCCATAGTTATACATTTCCCCATAATTTGTTTTACTTTATAACAAATGGATTAGAAGAAAGTGTAATTACATGTCGGAAGATGCTAACCCTTTCAAATGTCATTTATTGACTCCAGCAAAGAAAAGTAACAGAGAAGTAGAGAGTAAGAACAACCTGGGGTATGGATAAAGATACTCAGTAGAACTTAGTGAAGAAAGAATGTGCTCCATTTTTCCTGATCAAAATAGAGCTAGGACAGCTAAATTTTGACAGAACACTTGTAATGTAGAGTAATGGAGTTACTAATTTAGGTAGTAATTTACTACTTTTATTCCCAAATCTTATGATGTGATTCCCAAATGATGTGAGTGATCCTACATTTTCTGAGCCCTTTTTTTCATCCAAAGTTTCTAATTCCTCACCCTGCCAATGGGCTTTCTACTACTCTCATTTCTCCTTGGTTCTGAACTAAACTCCTGTAAACTTTTGGTTCATGAGAAAGAGCTGGAGAAATATGAGGATGGCTTGGAGTCTGAGCTAACATCCACTCCAGCTTGGAGGATCTGGTGAAGGACTTCCACCTGAGTCTCAGAATCAGATATTAATTGGCCTCTTTGGAAATGGAGAAACTAAATCCCTCAGGCAGAATCTGTCATTCTCTGAAGAGATTTGATACTAGGGCACAATTCAGAGAATGAGCTTTCCCATTGTCAGAAGGAACAAGTTGAAAACTCAAAGTGGCCTCAGGTCTGAAAGGACCAGTCAGAAGCCAAGAGATCACAGTTTCGTCCTCATAAGGGACTTTCTGGTAGGAATAGAGTCTGAGCAAAATCTAAGATGGAGATAAACTGAGCCTGGGCCTAACGAGGACACAAAAGAATGACCCTTTCTTTGACTACAAGGGAGTAGTGTAGTGAGACATGACAACTTCCTTCACATAAGAAAATTCACTAGGTAAGTTATCTCACTGCCACTTTGCAGGAGGTCAGTTTCCCCAAAGGAGAAGTTGTTAAATGTTGTGACTGCCAGTTTGCTCTCTAGGCTGTTGTCTCTCTCACCCCTTCTCATGTCAGGAATGCATTGCTTCTTTCAGACACTCTACTTGTCCTGACTCCTAGGCAGGAATACTGTAGTCTATTCTTTGGCTAACCTCTTGCATTTAAGGTAGAATTGGCCCAGGCTCTGCTCATGCCAAGAGGTAGATGCAAGCGGCGAATATAAGCTCAGATTTGTGCAAAACAACAATCATATTGAAAAAAATTAAATGATATTAATAGTTGAATAATTTAGGGTTTAGAGCCACAAGATTTAGGTAATTATTAGAAATACATCCAGAATCATGGATTAGGAAGAGAACAGTGAACTAGGTTCAGCATACGATGGAAAAGACTCCATAGCCATAACAGGAGATGAGAGTATAAAGGAACTATTGGCATAGGTTCATTTACTATCTTAGGAGTGACCTTGGATAGGAGGCTTTTAGAATAATAACTGAAAGACAGGAACTTGCTGGGCAATGGTGTCTCACACCTGTAATCCTAGCTAACCGGGAGGCTGAGATCCGAGTATTATGATTCAAAGCAAGCCCAGGCAGAAAAAGCCAGAAGTGATGCTGTGGCTCAAGTGGTAGAGCAAGAGCCTTGAGCTCAGGGACAATGCCTAGGCCCTGAGTGCAAGCTTTGGGATCAGCAAAACAACAACAAGAAACAATAATGATAAAAGAAATAAAAGAAGGACTTAAATATATACGATGTAATGATGATCATGTGTAACTGTTTAGGGAACATAAAAGGAGACAAAATTTGGAGCAAAATGATATCTATTCTTTACTAATCAAGGATGCAAAGTAAATGCCAAATACCTCTTCTCAAAAACTTCCAAACTTGGCCTGGGAATGCGGTTCAGTGGTAGAGTGCTTGCCTTGCATGCATGAGGCCTTGGGTTCGATTCTTCAGGACCACATAAGCAGAAAAAGCCAGAAGTGCTGCTATGGCTCGAGTGGTAGAGCACTAGCCTTGAATTGAAGGGACAGTGCCCAGGCCCAGAGTTCAGGCCTGCTGTCTGGCCTAAATAAAAACAAAAAAATAAAACAAAAGAAAAACTTATCTTTTCTCATAACTGAAAAGAGGCTCCTTTTACAGAAATTCTCCTTATCTAGCTCAAGGTCATCAGAACTTCAGCAGACTTACCTTGTTGAGGTGTAATGCACCTAACTCTACTGAACCTAATCATGGCTAGGAAAGTATGGACATCGATATGATTGTTGTATTTTTCTTTATAAATATATATTACTGTCAGTTATTATATATAATATATTATAATATAGAATATATTAGACATTATATAATATTTCAAATATATTATAACATGTATTACATATTAACAGACTTCCTATTTTTAGAGTTAGGAGCAAGCAGCATATTGAAAGAAAAATGTTTGAAACTCTGAGTTATTTCTCTACCACAGGACAATACCAGGTTTCATTCTTATTACCCAAAGAGGAACATAGGAAAGCGATGCCCATGGATGTGGTTCTCTGGATTTGGAAACTGTGATAATATATATATATATGATATATATATATATATATATATATATATATATATATATCATCTATATATGAAATATCGTTTAATAATAGTGAATATGTAAAACTATAGCAACAGATAAATAAGTGAACACCTATGTGCACACAATCTCAGTCACTTTCATGTAGAAAATTTCTTTTCTATGCTCTTATTCACCTACACAGAGAGTACATGAGTTGCCCTTGAATTGTCTTGGAAGTTCATTTGCGGGATCCTGTAGCTTCACATCCTTTGTTCCCTAAGTAGCCACATGTTATGTATTCAATAACAAAACTGTTACAGGCAAAAGTATCCACCCTGACACACAGAGGAACTTGGATTTCAGAAATGCCACAAATAAGTGGGAGGTACAGCAGTACTTTTCAAAATTGAATAGATTACATATTTATTAGAAAGATGGGTGCTGCAATACACAATAAATAAAAATAAAAATAATTACATATGACATCAAATTACGAAGTTCCAGAGCATTTCCCTACTCTTGAGAACTGGAGTAATCCATATTAAAAATAACTAAATGAAAAGACGAATGTTTTATGCCAAATTTCAAAACATACTATATGTTATACAAAGGAAATGCAATAAGCATGCATTTTTAATCTAGTAAAATCATATGGTATGAAGAATCTGATTAACTGATTCATAGAAATCAATACAATGCAGATAAAACATCCGATATCTCAAGTGTCAACATAGCAGAATACTTTCAATATATGGTGTCTATTTTACATATTATCCAGCCCTATCCATCCCACAATGGCAGAAGTCTCTTCCTGAGAAAGTCCAGAGACTCGTCGACTGTGAGTGCTCAATGTAGACCTGTTCCCATTCTCTTATATTTGGGCTTGTGATAGACTGACTATCTGTTAATTTGCCAAAGGCACAATTTGAACAGGGTTCCAATAATGATATTTTAGCTCTCACGAAAAAAGGGAAATTGAAGACAGAGAGAAAATCTACCAGATCCCTGAAAGATTTCTTGATTGTGCTAAACCTGTAGCTGTCTACTAACACTTGAACAAACTGCAGTAATTGCCACTCCAATCACATGTCCAAAAAGTGGCTTTCCAAATATTGGCCTATTTTCACTTTGGTAAATCAAGACACACTATACACACTATTGTGGCCCCGTTTTACTTAAACTTTTAGCTATGGTTGGCCCAAGGGATAGTTGACCTTACCAATGTCGTAAATTTTAGGTCATCACACAATCACTTGATAGCCCTTAAACATGAAAAATACCTACCCATATAAGTCTGCATTACATATTTATTACTGTTTTTCTTCATTTGTCATGTTTTACATATTTGTGTATCCCAGGGCTTAGCTCTGTAATATTTCTTCTCATGTTTGTTACTACTGAGCACAGTAATTATTTCTGTATTTTTCTCTAGCTCTGTTTTCTTTAATTCAAGTCCTTAATAGCATTCTGTCAACTGACAACTCCTAGCTACTGATTTGAGCAAACTCAAAAGATCCCAAAGTGAGCTTTGATCTCTATCTACAAACCAATCCCTCATTACTATTTCATTAAGTGATAACACTTCCACCTCTCTTGTCAAAATAACTTGGAGTCATTTCAGACTTACATACTTTTTGACACCTCATATTTAATCTATGACCAGGATTGGGCAAATTAACTCACTGTATATTTTAGGAACCATATATATATATATATATATATATATATATATATATATATATATATATATGGTATATGAGTGTTAGTACTATGACTTAAATTTGGGAACTAGGTTCTTTTATTTTTCTTTTTATGGGGAGGGGGTCCGGTTGTGGGGCCTGAACTCTGGGCATGGGTGCTGTTCCTCAGCTCTTCTGCTCAGACTAGTACTCTACCACTTGAGCCACAGCGCCACTTCAAACTTTTTTTTTTCTTTTTGCTTATGTGGTGCTGAGGAATTGAACCGAGGACTTCATGCATTCAAGGCAAGCACTCTATCACTGAGCCACCTTCCCAGCTCCTTACTTTACTTTTTTGCTCAGGCTTTATTTTGTATAAAGATCACCTACAATGTCATTACCCACACCTTTTTCATTTAAAAAATATGTGTATTCTGTAGCAATGTTATTGCCATTATAACCATAATTAGGAAGATAATGTGGGATCATCTGCTCCATACATTTTGAAAGGTAATGAATGTGAAACTTACAGCATATCCTCAGATATGCCTGGTAGAAACCTGGATTTGTATTATGGTTCTACAATTGATCAGTATTAGGTACTTGGGAAATTTTTTTGGCTTTGTTGCTGACTTCTGTTTTTAATAAAACACTTAATTCATTTCCTAACTGGAAGAACTATCATGAGCACTAAAATTACCCTAATGCAGGTGCAGTGCTTAGAATGGGGACTGCACATTGTTTAGTAAGTCCCAAAGAAGTCAGCTTCCATCAACATAGTCACAGCATCTTACCTGAAAGCCTTAAGAAATATATACCCAACTGATGTTAATATCAGTGAAAATTTGTCTTTACAAAAAAAGGTCTTTTCTTCATATGAAACAATTAAAGTAATGTTGGGCTGTCCTGTGGCTTTTACTCTGAAGGAGTTTTGCCTAAATTTTATTCTTACTCTATTAGTGGTAGCAGTAGCATTCTTTAGTGCTACCCTTCATGTTTCTAGTTCTGTGTTCCATTTGGAATACTGTTGTAACTTAGTTAATAAACTTTGTTATCAGAATAAATAAACTACATCTGCTGAAGTTTTAAATAAAGAGACAATTTTAGGTGTGCATTACATTTTATGTGTTTAATACATTCCTGAAATTATTCCTTTTAGGTTATATATCCCTAACAAACTATTTTTATGTTTTTATATGATTTATAGATTTATTATATGATTCTTATATGATTTCTTAGAGATCCATAAATTAAACATATCAGAACAGGAAAAGAGTAGGTAAGAAGTCATAAAAACATTATTATGGTGTCTTACTGGCTAAGTGTAAAGAATATGTAACAAATCAGTTGGAAGATTCATTTGCTCTTTTTGCTATTCTCTCACCCTTCATTGTAGAAACCTTCTCACTATGAACTCCCAAGTGGTTGGGACCTTTCAAGCCTCATCTCAGTGACAGAAGTGATGGGATTAGGACATGTACCCCTATGACTGGCTTTTAGGAAGTTCACAATAAAGCAATACCAATACATATAAAGAAACTTTTGTGAGTGATGTGTATTGACAAAATTAAATTAATATGTCAAAACATCAAATTACTTACATTATAATATATGCAGTTCAACTGGCATCACTAAATCTATAAATCAAATGCAAACTAAAAGCTCTATATCAACAACCAACATCTAAGGCAATGTTGGAAATATTAGATTATACACAATAAATCTAATGGAGTGAGAACTTTAACACTGGCAATGAGCAATGATAGCTGTAATTTTAACCAAGCTTGGAAAGTTCAGGTATCCACTATGTGATTAGAGATGTGGAGTTGACCTTGGTATCAAGATTGGAGGTAAATTTCAAAGGCAGTTAAGGTTGCTGCTGTATTGTAGTTCAATACAGTGTGACCCTTCCTGATAATGGTAAAGCACAGAGTAGAATCTAAGCCAGTAAAATGTATAGGAAGGATTTTCCACTGAGAATAATTGCAGGGGGTGATCATCACTTTTGCGTTGAAAATGTACAGCTCATCATTCTACTTTAAACTCTAGAGTATTTCTAATCTGAAGAAAATTATAACAAACCAATATGCTGAGATTGCTGAGCAGCTTAGGTGTGTATTTCTATAATATATGTAAAATCTTTATAGGTATGGAGTGCCCTGACCCTCACATTTCATTCTCTGTTGTTAAGTTTCATGGAGAAATGTTCATAATTATGCAATTCACCCTCATCTAAGTCTGAATCAGGCAACTGGGATAAGACATTAGGATCATTACTCCAGTGACGAGGTTTGTGACCTATGAAATAAATAACATTATTTCACAATGTATATGTGTTTCTGAAAATTTATGCAATACCAAATACCAAATGTACAAAAGGGACAATTGTCCATCGCTTATATTATCAGAAGTTAAGATACTCCTGAATTATACTTCCTTGTTAGAGGATCACAGGGTGACTGCTGGTATTTGGTATCTTTTCAGGTGCTCCTATAAATTTGTGAATTTTCTTTGAGGAAGTGTTCTCCCATAGTTTGTTTTGAGGTGTTCAAAATATCAGTACTGTCACTAATCAAAACCATGGAACAGCAAAGGTGACGGGATACCTGGCCAAAGAACTGAGAAATAACAGGAAGTGATAGGAAAGAAGACACCAGAGGACCCAAAGCCTCATTGCCAGGTTCCGGAACCCCAAATCCTGCTTAACATGCTTTATATTCATTCTACTACAGGGGTGTGGGAGTGAATGGCTACAGGTACGTCCAAAACTAAGGCATCAATCTAGTTTGTGGTTACAACTATTAACTGAGGTATTGTTTGTATACATAGTGATAATTCAATCCCTTATTTTTAGGGAGCAGAAAGGAGTAATTGTCATTACAACCATAACACAGACATCCATCTTGTCTCCAAAGTCTTAAACTTGTAGTGTCCAACAGTTCTAACTTAAATATTTTTGAGGTAATAACCCATACCCCTGTCTTCCCTTAACTGTTTGACCTTTCCAGAGCACAGCTCTCAGGCTTTTGGTTGCTGTTTGAGATGGCTTCCCAATATATCCCTTTCCAGGTATAACAGTTTGACTCTAGAATCCCTCACAAGTACTGCTACAGATCGGTTATTTTGAAAAGGATATTTTTTTCTAGGGTAGGTTCACTTTTTAAAATTTTATTTTATTTAAAGGTACTGTAGAGTGTTTACAGTTACATGAGTTGTTCTCCTATCTTTTCCCACCCCCAACCCCTACTCCCCCACCCCAAAGTTGTAAAGTTTATTTCCAGTATAGTGTCTTATGAATATCATTGTTGCAATGGTTCACTTCTTTCATCATTGTGTTATTTCCCTTTCCTTCTCCAAATCAAATAACGTATATACAAGATGCAAGGTACCAGAATCAAGAGAGATTTCCATGGATAAATCAAAGACAAATGAAATAAAATAAGATCTAGATACATCACTTTACTGACATCAAGGTTGATATCTGAAATAAAACGACTTGTTGTTTCCATGTCTTGGAGTTCATTTCAATTATAATTTTGTAGGGTCAAATGTACAGAACTCTGGAGCCAGCAATCCCACTCATGGGGATTTGTTAAAATTATCTCTAGATTGCTAATGGATGAAGAATGGAATTGAATATAGTAGAGGAAAACAAATCAACATACAGGTATTATGATTTTATAATTCTAATATGGAAGAACTGAAGCTTTTGTTTCATGAAGAAGAAAGTTTAGCCTGTAATTTCAATGCAAGGCATCAGTTGTAATGAGTCTGAAGTCTTTTCCTCCAAGATATCCAAGAGTACAATACTCATTCTCTGAAGAGTAAATAAATAATTATTTTAATTAGCTTTGCTTAATATTAATTTACTTGTAGAAAATAAGGTAAAATATCTTCTCTCGGGCTCAGAAGGTGGATCAGTGGTAGTGTTTGCTTTGCATACAAGAGGCCCTGGGTTCGATTCTTAAGTAAAAAGAATTCTTAAGCAAATGAAAAAAGCCGGAAGTGGCGCTGTGGCTCAAGTTGTAGATCGCTAAACTTGAGCTAACAAACTGAGGGAAAGCGCCCATGCGCAGAGTTCATGCCCCACGACCGGACTCTAAAAAATAAAACACTAAAACTAACAGCACAAGTATGTTTTTTACAGCATTATGACCATATCTAAAATATGCAACCAATCCAGATGCCCCTCAATAAGTGAATGGATCAGGAAAATGTCGTATATATGCACAATGGAATTTCATGCTTTTATCAAAAAGAATGACACAGCCCCTTTCTTAAGAAAATGGAAAGACTTGGGAAAAAAATCATTATGTGAAGGAAGCCACACTCAAAGAAACATAAGCTCTATGTTTTCCCTCATTTTCATTAATTAATATATGCTTAGTATAGTCCTGGCAGATAGGTTCATTTTTTTAACCATTAATATTCGCTTTTTTCTCTCCATCTTCATCTCCCATTCCGAGAGAGAGAGAGAGAGAGAGAGAGAGAGAGAGAGAGAGAGAGAGAGAGAGAGAGAGAGAGAGAGAGAGAGAGAGACAGAGAGACAGAGAGACAGAGAGAGAGAGACAGAGAGAGAGAGAGAGAGAAAGACAGAGAGAGAGAGAGAGAGAGAGAGAGAGAGAGAGAGAGAGAGAGAGAGAGAGAGAGAGAGAGAGAGTGTGCAGTAATGAAACTTGACTCGGAGCCTCAAAATCTTGCTTGTTTTTTTCACTCATGACTGACTGAATCTGTGCTATTTTAACCAAGGTTAACTCTCTGTTTGAGTGAACAATTGAACATAAATGTCTCATGGATTGCTACCCCAGCCATCTGTGAACCATGATCTTGCAATATCAGCCTCATGAGATGAGATACTTGCATCTAGCTCTATTGCCAAGTGTCATTTGCTTTGTTTTGTTTTGTTTTTGTTGTTTTTGTGCATCCAAAATCTGTATGGAAAACAAAACATTTATAATCAGGACTATTCACATAAAATGTTTGTTGTTTAAAAATTACCTTAATAATGTAATCCTTTTGCATCCACATTATGTGATTTGATTTTTTGAACTCTATTGTTGCAGTCAAGTCACTTATATATAATTTGAATCTTCTTGTCTTGGTTTTATAGGGTGTTAGGTGTTTAAAAACAGAATGTATCAAGGTTTAACTCTGCACTACTGAAGCAAGACCTTTATAATTATTCAATGTCCTGTAAATCATAAGTTTATCACTTCTTGAGGCACCATATGAGCACAAATAGTTTCCTATAATATCTCCTCATATTTTAGACCTCAATGCCATGCAAAATTCTGCCAAATATGCAAGGCCATCCTTTGTAACTCTCCATTGATTTTCAATGTTCTTCTTTCTACTCTTTAGTGCTAAGTCCTGTGATGGTCATGTTGATTTTCTCCCCTGTTGGATTCATCATTGCCTCTTGGGAACTACTGTTATGCACTACTGTACTTCTGTCCATTCTCCTTGTGCTTCGGCTTGTACCCATCTCACCTCGAAGTGCTAAAAATTGGAGATATTTGCTTTACTCTTTATCTCAGACATCTATCTTTACTTTCTAGTAATACATTCATTGAATTCCTTCTGTAAAGTCTAATGCCTTGAAAATTATTACTACATTTTCATGGCTTTCTTATTTGGCATAAGGGAAGAAAATAGATCAGTACTGTAACTTAGGTAAAAGATTATTGCAATCATGCTTCAATAGACATTGTTCATTGGATAATGTGTACTTCAAGGACTGCCTGCCTTCTTCCTTTTCACTATTTTGTTTTTTTTTCAATGTAGTCTTTTCTTCTGGAAAATATTTATGGGTCTAGTGAAGATCAATTCCTACTGTAATTAGTCATTAATTTATTCCAACCTCATTTCACGGGTCCTTCTGAGTTTCTTCAGGGTCTGTGTAGTGCTTCACATTTTTAGATAAGTTTTAACATCGATGCATCCAGTGATGAAGACACATTCCTTAAGTCACCATTTTGATGACTGAAAAGAAACCATGCTGCAATCTCACTATATGACAATTTCTTGGTTTTAAATTCTTTTAGATTAAAATTGATGCTGGACAACAAATTCTGTGTACAATTTGATATTTTCCTAATTATTGTAGTATATTTCCCAATTTTAGATAAAGTTAAAAACATTATCACTTACTTAGTTTTAGGATTTCTAAAACGGTGAGAATAAAAGTTCTATTCATTCACAATTTTAAAATAATAGAGTGTCCATTATGACCAAGTGAGATATTTTAAAATTTTTATTTGTAGTCCTAAAAGGTTGTGCTGGGGAATCAAGTCCAGTACTTCATGTGTCTGAGTCTACTGTGGGCCTCTGAACCTGATGTGACCTGTGGTTTTATTTTCACTCAACAGGAATAAAGAAAAATTTCACTAGGAAGAAATTATTACTTGCTTACTTTCTCCAATATCTCTTGCATACATAAAAGTAATATAATACTACACTGACTGAAAATGGTGTTCCTATTAGAATAATTGTTTATTTTTTGTAGCTCCACTCTTCACTAAGTCTTGTCCCTTTCCTATCCCCTCCTTCCCATAAAACTTTACTGGATCCACTGGAAACCCATTTCCATTCAGCCTCGTCTTAAAAAGTCCAACCTTAATTAACCTACCCCCTGGTAGTCCTTCTATAAACTTTCAAGGCCCTGACTGCAACCAGAATCCTTCCTGAAAGCCCGCCTCTGCTACAGGGAAAGCCTTCTTCCACTCCACCCCTTTCTGGAATCCCTTCTCTGCACCACCAGAAACCAGGCCACATCCAAATCTCCTCCTATGATCGGCCTTGCTGCAGCAAGAACCCCGCCTGCATCGGGCTCCTCCGTCTAATCCTGACATCATCCATCAGATACCCCTTCCCTAACTATTTTATTACCTCATAGTCCCATTGCTCCCATATTTTTATTACCTCCAAGTTCTTCCCTTCCCTTTCATACCCCACTCCCAACCAGACTTCTCCCTCGACCCCTCCTGGTTTCATCAGAAATTCCATCCATACTAGTCAACTTCTAAGTGGCCTAACATCTCAAACACAGCCCTGAACCTACCTCTTCCCACAAAGCCCTTCATGTTACACCAAAAATCCTCCATCTCTCTATAACTGCCCTTGTAGCCCCGCCTTGGTTGACCAGAAGCTTCTCACACAGCCCATCTCCTGCCTGTAAAGCCAGCCCTGCTCCACCACAGGCCTCTCTACATCCCATATCTACTCGCTCACTGGCTGCATTGTTCCCGAGATGAATCCTGTTCTTATTGGATCCTCCGAGAGATCCACACCCTATGCAACCAGATACCCTGCCCTGTAGACTTTCCACTCCTTCTCAAAGTTAATTGGAAGAGGACTTCCAATTAACCCCATGGCTCCAAGCCTGACCTGCTCTAGAAAACCCCCACTAGACAACCCCCACCACACTATCCCATCTCTCGACTCCCACATTGCTCCAATGGAAAACACTGCATCCTTTGGCCTCCCTCTGGAAGTCTCACCAGGCTCAACTGTAAATCCTGTCCCTTCATAGTCCCTTTTTGAAGGTTGCCTTACCCTACTGGAAACCCTGTCCTAAGTCTAATGCTCTGCCTTGCAACACTGAATTCCCCACACAAACTTACTCCTCTTTTCTAAGTGGTGACTGGCTACACCAGAAACCCCGTTTTAACTAGGCTAGTCTACTGGATCCTATCCCTGCTCTCACAAAGCTCTGTTCCTACTGCCCAATAAATAAGTGGACGAAAGCCTTAAAGAGAAACTTCTCTGAAGAAGAAAGAAGGATGGCCAATAGACACATGAAGAAATGTTCAACATCTCTAGCTATAAAAGAAATGCAAATCAAAACAACATTGAGATATCACCTCACTCCAGTTAGAACGGCATAAATCAAGAACTCTAACAAAAACAGATGATGGAGGGGATGTGGACAGAAGGGAACCTTACTTCATTGTTGGTGGGAATGTAAACTTGGTCAACCACTTTTGAAAGCAGTATGGAGGTTCCTCAAAAGACTTCACATAGAACTCCCCTATGACCCAGCAATCCCACTTTTGGGCATTTACCCAAATGTTTACAAACAAGACCACACTAAATCTACCAGCACAACTATGTTTATTGCAGCATTATTTACCGTAGCTAAGATATAGAACCAACCCAGATGCCCCTCAGTAGATGAATGGATCAAGAAAATGTGGTATATATACACAATGGAATTCTATGCCTCCATCAGAAAGATGACATTGCCCCATTTGTTAGGAAATGGAAAAACTTGGAAAAAATTATATTAAGTGAAGTAAGCCAGGCCCAAAGAAACTTAGGTCCCATGGTTGCCCTTATTTTCAATATCTAGTATATGTATGAGTCAAGCGAAAAAGGTCAGATAATGTGATGTCAGGAAAATGAACCCTTAGATATGTATTTTTTTTTCTTTCATGCATGTGTTTCTAACACATTTATAAGATTATCTGTTTGTTGCTTTGTATGTCCCTCCCCCACAGTATAACCCCTGCTTTCACTATATTTGATGTCAGTATAACTTGTGGAGGAGATGGGGAAAAACCAGTTGTTTAAGGATACAGGTGGAACTGTTGCAACAATGAGAAGTACAAGTTGTCATGTCCAAAATGAGCTTTACAACCTTGGTGCGGGGGGGGGGCAAGAGGGGAGAAGGAGAAGGATTGGGATTGGGAGGGGAGGGGGGAGGCTGGGAAGAGATGTGAAGGGTAAACAAAGGAGGAGGCTGCAATTCTTAGTAAGAAATGTATGCATTATTCTGCCCTTGTAATTGTAACCCCTCTGTAAATTATGTTCACAAATAAAATAAAATACAATTTCAAAAAAGCTCTGTTCCTGAAAATTTCCTCTATACATTGTTACTACATTCTGCTCTGCCAGAAACCCCACCTCCATCCTAACACATTTCCAAAAGGCCTGCTATTCTCCACCAGAAACCCTGCCCCTTACTAGCCCACTTCTTCCTAGCACTGCTCTGCCCTCTTACAGACCCTGAAAAGCCTCTCCCACATAGCTCTGCATTCCTGCACCTTAATCCCCAACTTCTGTCAGTATCTTGCCTTCATTCTCTTCCCTGCCTTATGGAAAACCTCACCCCACATATCCCACAAGGGCTCACAGTGCTACACCACAACCCCTCCTCTACATAACCTCCTCCTTTGTAGCCTTGTTCTTTCTTTTCAAACCTCTGCCCCAAACAGCCTCTCCCTCAGTGACCCCACCATCTTCCACTGAAAACCCTTCCACCTGCCAGTCTCCATCCTAAATTCCCACCTACTTCACAAGAGACCCTGCTCTTAACAAGTCTAGTCTTTCCTGTCCCCTCCCTGCTGTCTAAAAGCCCTACACAAACTGGCATTCACCCTCAAAGCTCCGCCCTGCTCCACCACAGAGGCTGTGCCAATATAAACTCCTCCCTTGAACCAGACAGGGCTCCACCAGAAACCCCACACCACCTCATCCTTGGAGTTCCCATCTAGTAACTTTTATTACAAATGTGATTTTATCATAGTCACAGAATTCATACTAATATTGATTAGTATGAATATGAATATGATAAGAAAGCGGTATTACCGAAAGACAATAAACATTAGATAGTTATTAGATGCCTTAGTCTAGTTTGGGGTTCTGTTACCAGGCAGATACACATTGTGTGAAAATATGTGAAGATGATTCCTCTAACTGGAAAGCACTCTTTGAAGTATCAGTAAGGTTTCATGAGTTATCATTTTATTACTAGAATTTTCTTGCACATTTGTGTCCATTAACTTAAAAATATTAGTTATTTTAAATCCTCTACTTTGGTTGAGGAAAGAGTATTAAGATGGATGATAAACTCCCACACACCTTAATATACCTGCAACAGCACTAGACATACACTCCTATTGGTCCAACAGGGTAAGGCAGACCTGTATTTTACCCAAGCTTTGTTTGTGGTATGCTATAGTTTTTTCAGGCTTAATACAAAATGACTCTGCCCAGAATTAATGAAGGCATTTATAGCTAAAATGATTTAGGGTCATTGTTAACATGTAATGCATGCTGAGGTTTTTATTTATACCTCTCTTTTTCCCTTTCTTTCTTTTCTTTTCTTTCTTCTTTCTTTCTTTCTTTCTTCCTTCCTTCCTTTCTTTCTTTCTTTCTTTCTTTCTTTCTTTCTTTCTTTCTTTCTTTCTTTCTTTCTTTCTTTCTTTCTTTCTTTCTTTCTTCCTTCCTTCCTTCCTTCCTTCCTTCCTTCCTTCCTTTCTTTCTTTCTTTCTTTCTTTCTTTCTTTCTTTCTTTCTTTCTTTCTTTCTTTCTTTCTTTCTTTCTTTCTTTCTTTCTTCTCTTTACTTTCCTCTTATAGGAGTATACTCGTTTGCTGAACAAGTATTCTACCATTAGAATAATCATTTTTCGATTTACTTACTTTGCTCATAAGTTATCCATTTTGCTGAGGGCTGAACACAGGCTAAGATCCTCACCTCTGTCTGCCAAGTAGCGGGGATCACAAATGCATTCTAACATGCGAACCTTTAGGATGATATGAGATTCTTACTACTTTCCTTGCACACTGGTTCTGATCTGTGATTCTCTCAAATTCTATCTCTTCAATTAGTGATGTGAGTTCCAGTAGCCTGCCCTCAGTATAGATCATCTAAATGAATTATTGAAGGCAATTTCACGTTAATCTCTTTGTTGCCAGTCCAGGAGCTATTATAGTTTTATTTCTAGACAAATTTTGTGTATATATGCACATTAGCTTTAAAATATTACTTTTTCCCCTTTTTTTCCTTTTTAATTTTCTTGGTCATGGGGCTTGAATTCTGGGTCTGGGCACTGTCCTTGGGGCTTTTCAGATCAAGGCTAGCAGGTTACCAGTTGAGCCACAGTGCCATTTCTGGTTTTCTGGTGGTTAATTGGAAGTAAGTGTGTCGTAGGTTTCCTGCTAGGGCTAGCTTTGAACTACTATCCTCAAATCCCAGCTCCTGAGTAGCTAAGATTACAGGCATGAGCCACTGGCACCCACCTAAAAATGTTACTGATTTAAAGTTCTGTGATTTAGTTGAGGGAGTAACATGAGTGTGTATAAAGATAACTTTCATTTCCTAAAAAATGGGGAAATGTCATTTTTTCTGATGGAGGCAAATTATATTAAGTGAAGTAAGCCAGGCCCAAAGAAACATAGGTCCCATGGTTTCCCTTATTTGCAATATCTAGTATAGGTATGAGTCAAGCGGAAAAGGTCAGATAATGTGATGTTAGGAAAACGAACCCTTAAATATGTATTTTAATGTTTTCGTTTCTTTCATGCATGTGTTTCTAACGCATTGATAAGATTATTTCTTTGTTGCTTTGTATGTCCCTCCCCCACAGTGTAACCCCCGCTTTCACTTTATTTGATGTCAGTATAACATGTGGAGGAGATGGGGACAAACAAGTCGTTTAAGGATTTAGGTGGACCTGTTGCAACAAGGAGAATTACAAAATGTCATGTCAAAGCAAGCTTTACATTGTCGGTGTGTGGGGGGGAGGGGGGTATGATTGGGTGGGGGGGAGGGGGAGGCTGGGAAGGGAGGTGAAGCGTAAACAAAGGAGGAGGTTGCAATGCTTGGTAAGAAATGTATGCATTATCCTGCCAATGTAATTGTAACCCCTCTGTACAGTATGTTCTCAAATAAAATTAAATTAAATTAAAAAAAAATAAAGGTAACTTTCAAGTTACATCTCTAAATAATTTCAGAGTTTCATTTTCATATTTATTTCAGTTATTAATAACAGAAACTCCCAAAGTAACAGAATAATCCTTCATTTTCTCCTTCCCATAGGTACTATTGGAAGAGAATGAGTGTGATTTAAGACAATATGTACTTGAAATTATAAAAAAAATATTTTAATGATACATAAAGAGCCAGATAACACAATGTGCTTTTCATTTTCTAAAGAAAGGAATGTCATGAAAGTATATTTATTGGCAGGCTTTTCACCTGAAAAACAAAGAAAAAAACAATATCATAAAAAAGCTGAAGGGGATCAGCAACCATGTAACTGTGATATAGCATTGGAGACTTTAAGACATGAACTGGTTCAGGTAAAGTAATACGTTGGAAAAGTTATCTGCTCACTAAATTTATTCATTATACATTTTTTCATTTTATTTATATGTCACTTAATATATAAATACACACATGTTTGTGCAATATATATATCAGCTGTATTTGTCCAGTGAAATGTATGGTTATGTATGGTTAGGTAATTTCATCATGTCAAGTTCATGGACTTCCATAAACCTTAACAACCCTGCAACAGCACTGCATATGCAAACTTAAGTGTTTAGCATTTTAAGCTAGATCTGGGTTTTACCAAAGCTTTATATATAGGGTGTCATTTTTTTCATTTAGTCTTGACACAAAATGTGTGTATCCTAGAAATGATGGTATTAATAGCTACAATAATTTAGTGTAAATCTTTACATTGAACACATGCTCAGTATGAGTTGTTCTTTCTTTCCTTGTCTTATTTTATCTTTAGGAAGTTGATTTGAGTTTTGATGTTGTGTTTCTCAGAAAAGTATTCCACCACTGGAGTCACTCCACCAATCCTGTCTTGTTTAAGTTACTTTACTCACAGAGTAGCAATTTTTACACCCAGCCCAAAAAAACAGGGATCATGATTGCATTCCAATATCCCTACCTAGTAAGTTGATATGGATGATACTTTCCTTCCTAGACTGATTTAGAACTGTGATCCTCTCAAATTCTACCACTTTAGTTAATTGTGTGAGCTCCAGTTCTCCCTACTTCTAGAAGATAGGACAGACATAAATGATTACAGGTAATTTGAGTGAATCATTGGCTAATATAGGTGATTTGATATTAAAGTGTAGGGTAAGTTTGAAAGTATAATCACAGTAGTCAGATATTTTGCTAAGTAATTTTGTTTCACATTAATAAAACATCTTGACTAGAATTAAGGATTTACTTTTACTGTCTGTCAACTTGTATGTCATTTGGTAAAATAAACTTCACGTCTTCCCGGTGGGATAAAGAACTTTGAATAGTCTGATGTGCTGGATTACATCTATAATCATGGTTAGCAATCAGAAATAAATAGATCACAATTTGAACAAAGACTAACCAAAAATTTAGGAAGTCCCAATCTCAACAAACTAGTGGATCATGTTGAATCATGCCATTAATCTCAGAACCACAAGAGGCTAAGTCTCTGCCTAGTACTTGTGTCACTTGGGTAACTGGGACACTTGGAGGCAGTCACCTCTACTGATCCAGAAACTGGGCTGAGTTTTAGCAAGAGGAGGGGGGAGTCTGCCCCACATTCCTAGGGTGGACCTCACAGAATGTAGTGAGCATGCTTGCTTTCCTCCTCCGAATGGCTTAAGATGCCACGCTACTGAGTGTTCATTATTTGATTCCAGTGACCTGTGTTAGAGGTGTAAGGAAACATTAAATAAATTTCACATATGCCAATTAAGCTGCTCTCCAAGCCTGTGAGTTCAACTCAGCAAGTGTTCATTATTTGAGAGTTGAGAATACTGAGGTAGGGGAGAGATGGAAGGTGAGTGAAAGAGGGGAGAGAGAGAGAGAGAGAGAGAGAGAGAGAGAGAGAGAGAGAGAGAGAGCTGGGCACTGGTGGCTCACACCTGTAATCCTAGCTACTCAGAAGGCTGAGATCTGAGGATAGCGGTTCAAAGCCAGCCTGAGCAGGAAAGTCCGTGAAACCCTTATCTCCAATAAACCACTCAAAATCCAGAAGTGGCGCTGTGGCTCAAGCAGTAGAAAGCTCGCCTTGAGCTCAAGAGCTGAGGGACAGTGCCCAAGCCCAGAGTTCAAATCCCACAACCGACAAAAAAAATAAAAGTGAGAGAGGGTAAGGAAGGACGGAAGGAAGGAAGGAAGGAAGGAAGGAAGAAAGAAAGAAAGAAAGAAAGAAAGAAAGAAAGAAAGAAAGAAAGAAAGAAAGAAAGAAAGAAAGAATGAATGAATGAAAGAAAGAAAGAAAGGAAGGAAGGAAGGAAGGAAGGAAGAAAGAAAGAAAAGAAAAGAAAGAAAGAAAGAAAGAAAGAAAGAAAGAAAGAAAGAAAGAAAGAAAGAAAGAAAGAAAGAAAGAAAGAAAGAGAGAAAGAATGAAAGAAAGAAAAAAATAAAGAAAATGATTGAGAATGAATTGTTTGGAGTCATTATTCATATGTCAGAGGTACTACCTGTATTTGGTGTTAGGTCTGCCCCAGGCCATGCAGACCCTATTCAGACACATTCCCACTTCTTGGCTAAGTTTCAACCCTTCATGTGTTGCCTAGTATCTGGCACACCTGGAGGCAGCCACCTCCCCATCCTGTTAAGTCACAACCTGGTCAGCCTCTGGTCACACTTTCCTTCTGACCAGAGGTGAGTCCCAGAACTTGAAGTCACATCCAGATCTAGTGTGGTCAGAGTTTCCCTCAAATGGCCACACCTCATCTGGTCCTTCACATAGATACATCCTTGCCTGAGGTTAGGTCGCCCCATTTTTTTTACATGCATTTCCATCATGTATGGCATGGGCAGCAGTTCAGTAAATAAACTACTTTACCTGAGTGAATACTGTGTGGTGTTCTCTTCATTGGGTACCTAATGAAACTCACTTAATTAATATACTTTACACTTCAGAGTTTCTAGTTATGAATCCATGGTTATTTTTGTGACACATGTGAGATCAGTATCTACAAAACATATTTACTAACATCATTTAACAGTATAATTCTGCCTGGAATCTTTAGTACCAGCTTAATTAACCATAAAGTCTATTTTGTTTGCTTTGCTTTGCTTTGTTTTTGCTTAAAGTAATAGAAGAGTTGGTGAGACAATCTGTGTGAAGCCTCAGGGTCTGTGTTGGAGGGGCAGAATGATGCAGGCTCAGGCCTCAGGATTATCTGAGGACTGTATTTGTGTATGTGGAAAGCTCTTGGCATGCCAGGCTAGAGAGGGAATATGTTCTCTCACCCTATCTCAAAGCTCATGTCAGACTCCTGGGAGATGAGGAAGTAGCTCTTCTGCTTACTTAAGTATAGACGAACAGCTAGTCAAGCATTTTCCTGAGTACAGGGAAGTGGCTGGACCTTGCTCTAAAATAGTTTAGATAAAAATATACAAAGACATTGTCTCATAGTTTAAGCAAAATTGTATCTGTTGAAATTCTTTGTGTGAATGTCTCCTGACTAAATCTTTGCAAAGATAATACTTGCTTGTCTTGAAATATCCACGAGCAATAAATCACAGCATGCAGTGGCAATTGCTGTTTGCACTCTGCATCCCCTGTCTCCTGGTGATTTTGTGACCCTTACTCAGGGACCCCAATGCCTTAGACATTGACAACTGGCACCCAAACAGGGAACCTGCAGTGTTGAATTCAGGAAGGTATATTCAGGTAAATACTTTTTAAATTACAGGGTGATGGGACAAGTTAAGTCTACTCCGTACTTACATATGCTAAAACATTTTCTTGCTGATTATGGTGTAACTATTTCTTCTTTTGACATAGAAATGTGTATTAATGTAGTTAGGGAATGGAATCCTTGGTTCCCCGCTGAAGGGAAATTAGATGTTGATAATTGGAAATGAGGAAAATACAATGTAGAAATAGCTGTTCGAGAAGGGGAAAGGATTCCTGTTAGATTTAGGTCCATTTGGGCTCTTTTACATACCTTTTTTAAAGCTTTAAATGAGAAAAGAGGCCACCCCTTCTATTGTAGATTTACAATTGGACTCTGAGGTTAAGGACGCAATAGATAAGGATGCATCACAATTAATGGAGAAAAAACAAGAGGTAAAGAAGCCTGAAAAGGAACAATCTGAAAGCGTAAATAGAATGTCTGAACAAATGGAATTGATTTTTATCAAGATTACAACATATGGAGTTAGAAATTAGCAGAGTGAAAGAGAATCTGAGGAAGTGAAAGTAAAACAGCCTTCTGCTCCTCCGCTTGCCAAAGCAATTTTTACCGTGTTACTCCCTCACAAAACAGAAGGCTTAGACAGTGAGTTTGATGATGAAATGCATATTTTTTCTTATCCTGTAATTTGACCACACCCTGTGAATGGTTTAGCTCAACCAGCCAGATATGAGGGTGTTGCTGTCAATGATATTGGTAAACTTAAGAAGGCAGTGAGGTTGTATGGTCCTCAGTCTCATTATGTTAAAGAATTGCTTAAGGGGCTTGCCCGACATTACAATAATTTTGCTCTCGAGGATTGGAAGATGCTTTGTAGAGCCTAATTAAGGATCCTGAGTACCTACAATGGCAAATGTGGTTTACTGAGTTATGTACAGAAAGGACTAGACAAAATCCACAAAGCAATAATCCGCGCCTGTAGGTCATAACCTTTCCCATGTTGAGTAGAACAGAACAATATGCAGATGCTCATATACAAGTGAACTCTCCTGAAGAGATCCATGAGTAGTTACGAGACATAGGTATTTAGGCATGGGAGAGGATTCAGCTGGTAGGAGAGCATTATGGCTCCTGGACGAAAGTAATTCAAAAACTTAATAAATCCTATATTGAATTTTTATCATGATTGAAACTGACCTTGGAACTTACTGTTGTGGAAGAGGCTGCACAGCAACAACTGCTGGGCATGTTGGCTTATGAGACTGTTAATGAGGACTGTAGATGAACCCTATTGCCTATTAAATATGGGGATGTAAATACATATTTAAGGGCGAGTAAAGACATTACATCTGAATCCCGGCTTATGCAGTTGTTTGCTGAAGCTATGCCCACTACCTGCCATGCTTTACAAACCAAACCCTCAAATCTAAAATGTTTTGGATATGGTCAAATGGGACATATAAAGAAGAATTGTAAAAAGGCTACTGACGTTAACAAGAGAGGAACAGGAATTTGCCCTAAATGTAAAAAAGGAAAGCACACTCTTTCCGAGTGTGTAGATCAAAAATAGGAAATAAAGGAATAACTATAAAAATGCTTACCCTATGGAGAGAAATTCTCCGTCTGGCCAGCCCTGGGCCCCAGGATTAATAACTGAGGGCAGCCAACCATTTTTCTTCCTCGTCCCTGCCACAGCCCACAGCGCCACAATGAACATGCCGATTCATTCATCTACTGAGAGGAATATTGGTTTAAAACATGCTTGCATGTAAGTATCAATTATGGTCATTCAAAAATGACAAATGTCACCTCCCCAGACATACTAAAATCATGATTTCTAAGTAAGATAGGATATTATGGTGGTACAAGTGTTGAGATATATGGATGAGTCTGATGTGTATCTTGCATTGAATTAGACAGGAAGATATCCAATATCATATACGATAAAAAAAATGGTAGTGAAAATATATTCCCTTGAGAAAGATATAGGAAGCTGCGAGAAGTATGGAGAAATTCAGATAATTTTGAAGGATTTAGAAATGCAAGCTCAATTATGTCTCTTTAAGTGGAAGGGCGAAAGAAGGGGAAGAGAAGAAAATAACTGAAAGCAGATCATTGTCCCAACTTAGGGTACAATATAACTTCCAAGTTAAAGAGAGACCAATATAATATGTCCCACTTAATTTAGATACATGCAAAATATTTACTTGGCGTTTTCCCACTTTAATGCTCCAAAATAAATGAAGACTTATAAGAAACTTTATGTGTTGTCGTTACTTCAACCTGAACAATAATTGTGATGAGTCCTCTTTTTCTCAGTATGCTCTTGGAAAATACTTCCTAAATTAATGATGTTGTGACTGATTAGAGAGTCAGTGTAACAGGTTTCTACTTGTATGATAATCCCTGAATAGTTTAATGCAGTTTTTTCTCAAGGTATCCAAGTATATTATCTGAGGCTGTACTTTGAATACACCCTCACACCTGAGCACATTATTTGAAATTGTACATCAGCATTTTCTTGGCACATTCTACTTTGTACCTTTGTCTCTTTGCATGTTCCTTTTGATTTCACAGTTGCTCTATTTCCATTTATTCTGTACAAACTGCTAAGAACATTGTTCAACTACCACTTTTTGTTTGCAAACACCCAGTCTATGTATGAAGGTACTTTGTCCATGTTAACTAATAGGGTAGTACTCACTCTCTGAGGAGAAAAATTCCACAGTATAACTCTACGCCCATATTAGAGGGTGTAGAATTTAAGGCATTTTAATACAAACAGTGATATCTGAATTGAAAGGCTCCTTATGGATATTTTCTTGGAGCTCATTAGTTTACCCAGGAGAAATATAAATATCCACACACTTTGGAGCTAATTAGTAAGTAACTGAATTAACACTAGATCCTAGATGTTGTGTTATTACAAGTCACCATTGTATTATTGTTACATCAGGATCCTTCCCTAAATTCATATGTGTATCAGAAAATGAAAGAAAGGCATTAAAACAAAATGTCTTATCTTTTTAGGCATTTAGTCCTTGTGGTGAGTGTAATGTCTGAACTCTTCCATTCAATGAAAGCTTGAAGTTTATAAGAGCACTTCCTACATATAAGAATTTGTGGCAGGTTCATTGAGAGGGTTATTTCAGCATGGAGATATCCATAACAAGAATTATATTTAAATAGAGTATATGACAGTTATGACGTATCAATGGTTATTAAGGCATTTTCTATTCTAAAGAAGAATCAATTTGCGGAGTCTTCAGTAACATCAGTAAAACTGTATGTTCAACGTTTACTTGGTGGTACTTGTCCTACATTTATAATGAATAGCCTGATAAGATAACCAAACATATCTAACAATATTTCAATAAAATTCCAAACTGATGTAGATACATGGGTCACTCATTGGAACTGTAGGGCAAATTAGGCTTGTCTGTGCTATAGTTCAATCCATAATCTCCTGGTTAAACAGTCTTCAAAAATATTCACAGAATATATCTAAGTAAAGGTCATGACAGTTACATCTGTATAATACTTCTAAGGTCAGGATAAAAGCATTTGTTCCCAACATTTAAAATCAACAGGATCTGTTGAATTCATGGATCTAGAATTTGATGGCTTCACATTCATATCTCAAAATTTCATCAATATGACTTACATCTCTACCAGTTCACCAAAACACTGTTTTTATTGAACTTGTCTATCGGGCTAGGAAGTTGGCTCACTGGTAGATTGCTTACCTTGCATGCCTGAGGCCCTGGGTTCGATTCCTCAGCCCCACATAAGCAAAAAAAAAAAACAACCGGAAGTGGTGCTGGGACTCAAGTGGTAGAGCACTAGCCTTGAGCTGAATTGCTGAGGAACAGTGCCCAGGCCCAGAGTTCAGGTCCCATGACCGGACCTCCTCCCCCCCCCCCACAAATAAATAAATAAATAAATAAAAACTAGTCTATGTCCTTTTAGTTTTCAAATCCAAATAGCATATTTCCTTCAATGTCTCTGTAACAGTTTTGACCTTTTCTTCCTGCAAATTCTTTCCTTTCTTCACTTCTGTAAATCTGTTTTTTATTACTTTCTTGTCTCCTTATCTCTTTCTTCCAATCTTGTCCACATTGGTACTCACATTGCTACACTTATGTCATAACTTTTCTTTTCCTCTTCCCTTTAAAAATGCCCCCAATTTTATCATTCTTTTTCATATTCATAGTCATGGATATTTTGATGATATCTAGACAGACTTATCTTTGTATCTGTTTAATATAAACTTTAGAACTATCAGAGAGTTTCTTCCCATACTCCATCATTTTCACCTGTAATCCTTATCCCCAAGAATATCACTAACACATTTGCCTGGCCATAGATGTAGAACCCTTTAGATTTCTTCTTACCCTTCTACTCCACCCATTATATAAGATGAATGTTCAAGATTTTCTCAGTTTCTGTTACTAATTTGATTTCTTTTTTCTTTTCTTTTCTTTTTTCTTTTTTTGTTGTTGTTCGTGGGGCTGGAACTCTGGGCCTGTGTGCTGTCCCTATGCACTTCAGCTCAAGGTGAGCACTCTTCCTCTTGAGCTACAGCATCATTTTCGAGTTTTCTAGTGGTTTTCTTTGGAGATCAGAGTCTCATGGACATTTCTGCCCGGGCTGGCTTTGAACCGTGATCCTCAGATCTCAGCCTCCTGAGTAGATAGGATTACAGACATGAGCCTCTGGGGCCCAGCACTAATATCATTTCTATGTACTCCTTTCTATGCCACTGACACAAGTCTATTTCATGTACTCATCACTGGTCACCTAGTCTTAAAGAACTATTTGCAAAGTATGTTTTTTCCCCATAGTCTTTTCATATTAGTCCTCTCAATCAACAAATTACTGCTTCTTGTAAGTATGCAGAGGGAAGAGCTCAGACACAAATTTTAGTATCATTATTTACTCACTACATTGACTGTTGGCCTTACATTTCTCATTTGTAAATGGATGTAATCTACCAGAAATATTGAATAATACATTTGCTTACTCCTAGAGCAAGAAAAAAGAAAAGTGAAGAGTCCTTACATTTTCCACCTTAGCTTACAAATAAGGAAAGAGTCAAATTCAGTTTGTTGGTATAAAGTCACAAATTGTTTCATGCAGAAATAAAAATAAATTTTAACTCCTGGCTCTAAGGGCTGTGTCTTTTTAAGGCAACTACAGATATGTAAGTGTATTATGTAAATTGGGTCATGTGTCTACAGTTGCATTGAAGAACATACTCAACATATCACTGGAAAACATTCATTATTGAATAGTATCTATATGAGAATGTTACTTGAAATAATCACACTAGGTTGAAAACTAATCTTAGTCCACCAAAATTTTCTTATTGCTGTATGTGTTGCCAAGTGTTCTTCATAAATTTATACATAGATTTTCTTCAGTGAACTGGATAGGAACTAAAACTGAACAAGGATTTCTGCCTAATGAGTGAAGCATGCTTGACGAATGTGTTGTTAACTTCTAAGGATATATAACTAAGCCACTGGCTATGTGGGTGGTGAAAGGCTTTCTCCTAAGTTCCCAAGGCTAGAACAAACAAGATCATTTGATAACAAAGCACTCAGCTTATTATATTTTATCTAAGTGGGATAATAAACATGTGGAAATAAACGATTTTATTTATAAGCAAACAATACCACCAAGAAATGTGAATATACATTAGAGAGACTGCAAGAATAACATTAGGGATTTACTGTCTCACCTGATTATGTGATTGTATTTCTTGATATTTAAACTCTCCTCTTGTTATTCTTATTGTATGTAATCCAACTCTGTTTATTGTTATGTATTCAATGTGGGAAATCTAGCTTCAAAGATGTCTAAAAATTTTTCCTTTTCAATCATAACATTGTCATTATCAGGGTCACTGTGGTCACCATCATCTTCAACAAAATTACTATTAACATGATAAGTGCTAATTATTGAAAGCCTGGTATGTGTCTATGATTTTGTATTATTTGTATTTTGATTAATAATTTTAATATTACCACTGTGCATGCATCCATGTTAAAATTTTGAATAAATTAAGAAACAAAAAAACTAAGCCATGCCAGGTAGCTTGACTATGTGATTATAACAAATTATTGAACAGATTTTTGAAGCATTGCACATTCCTAACCAGTATGAACTAACTTCCTCTCTCCCTGTCATTACACACAAATAGTTAATGGTTTGAACAGAATTTTTTCAAGTAATATACTATAAATATTACTACAAGATCATGTGTATATCTAAAATTACCTTGAAAATAATATATTCTACTTTCTATTGATATATTAGTCATTTTAATCTAGGAAAATTTTGGAAAAATAGACTATATATCTTTGAAATGAAAAGGGTAAAAAATAGTAGCATAAAAGTTTTTAAGGGAGTCTATATATTCAGAAATATATATGTGTGTGTGTGTAAATGATATGGGTAGAAATTCATACATTTTTAGAGGGATTTTGTCATCATATATATATATATATATATATATATATATATATATATATATGGAATTGTGTGCATTAAAGTGAAACAAACATCTTAAAACATAATTAAAATAAAAAAAAATCATCAAACCAAGTGCCAGTAACTCAAACCTATAATTCTAGCTCCTCTGGCTGCTGAGATCTAACAACTGTTTTCACATCTAGCCCCGACAGAAAAGTTCATGTTAGATTCTTATCTCCAATTTACCACTCCAAAACAGCAATTAGCCCTTTGCTTCAAGTAGTACAGTGCTGGCCTTGAGCACAAAAGGCTTAGGGACAATGTCCAGGCCTTGCAAACAACAACAACAACATGCATCACATTAATTTCACAAAACATGGATGCTCATGAAGAACCAGCTTATGACATGGAAACCTTTCAGAGAAGATTATACTTGAAACACCCTAGACTTCAGGATAATAAAGCTCTGAATTTATAGTCTTTAAATGTATGTCCTATCTTGGCTATTATGATTTAAGTAAAATAGCAGAAGAATAAAAAAACAGAAAAGATGACAATATCATAAAAATGTAGCTGTCTATTTTGGCAGCTATATTGCAGAATTTCTTGACTATCTTTTAAATCAGCTGGGAAAAAGTCATTAACTGTATCCAAATGAATAAATTGTCCATATCAAAATAAAAAGTACTATCAATAATCACAGCTGACTTTCAGATTTATTTTCAGTGCAATTGGCCATGCATCCCTAAAGGAAAATGCAGCTTAAAAATACTCAAAACATTTGTGTATATTCCTGGGAGCATGTTTAAAAATTATTGCACAGATTTTTTTATTTTTATTTATTTTTTTAAACAACAAGAGAAGTCAAACACAGATGTGGACCTCTAGCAATAAAAGCAGGATATCAAGTGCCAGATACTCAGCATATTAGGTTTCCTACATAAGTCACAGGGCTGTTAAGTTCTAAATAACTCTAACGTGATCCAAAACCCTAAAAAAAACTGGCACAAAACCATCGTGAATGACTGTCTCCCTGGATGTAAATTTTTAAAAACATTACAGTATCATAGTATAGTGAAATTATTCTTTTCACCAATAGCAAATGCTACCCTACCTTAGTAAACTAAGACTTGCTTCAATCAATGCTATTTTGTAAAATAACAAAACAACAGATGCTGAAAATAAAGAGTTGCATTACTTGGGTTAAATCAATTTATAGTTCAACTTAGAACATAGGTTAAACTTTTACTAGTAAAGCCCTCAAAATAATTAGTAACAGAAGTAGTGTTATAAATTTGCTAAGCTTTATCCTTAATTAAAAATTTTTAAGATAAAAATTTGACAACTACTTTCTTTAAAATTGATAGTCCTGGATTCTTATGCAGATCATGACAAACCTTCTTAAATCATACACATAGGCATGGCTCATGCTAACATTTATCTATTTCTTTACTTTTAGCTGCATGAGCACAAGAGGAAATTTGATTTTATACCTATATTTTTTAAGAAAATACTTGATATAAACAGAGTAAGGGACAGGATATAGTAGTGATTTCTGGGGAAAAAAATAGCGTAAATCTATCTATATATAGACATATATATGTAGTCACGAGTACCAAAAATGCAGAGTCAAAGCATCAGTGACGTTAGTGCAATCACTTTTTTTTTCTTTTTCAAATTCTGAATTACTGCTATTTAAAAACACCTTGAAGCAAGTCTTTTGTCTTAAACATTGTTTTGAAACTAAGGTAGCAAACATTTTTCCATGTAATGGCAGTTGTTATATGCCATTATCTTGCTTTGTATAAAAGAAAATAACATGAGAGATTTTTAATACTGGAGTTTGGTTACATTACATATTTAAGCTTCTATACAGAATGATGGACACTTTGAGAAGCTATTCCTCATCCAGAAATATTTTACTCTTTTAAAAATCAAAGCAAAACAATTTTTTAAAAGCCCCAAACTACTTTGCTCCTTTTTGCAATAGTGCACATTTTATCCATAATTTACTTATGGTTACAAAACATCAGAAGATTTTTTTGTATCTTCAATGGTCCTTAAAGAAAAGCAAAACATTTGTGCCCCTCTAGATTTTAATTGGCAGAAATATGTCCCCCAAAATAACCTATTGTATTTAAGCCACATCACTAAAATAAAATATAGTGAGACAGAGAGAGAGAAAGAGAAAGAGAAACAGAAACAGAGCATAATATCCTTCTTAATGGATGTCTCATCTAGATTGACATGACCAAAGTCCTATGCTTTCATTTAATGTCCAATGCCACTCTCCACAATATGCACCAGTTGAACATATGCTCTGGGAGCCAAAAATGGACCAAAAATCTACCTCTTCTAAAGAACGCTTTAAATTATTTTTAAGAAAATTTTTATTGTTTAAAAGGTGAAAAAAAATATAAACAAGAAACTGATTCACTCCCATACTTCATGCATCCATAAACAAACCAAAAACAAAATTTGGCATAAGAACAGACCTCAGGACCAATGGAATAGAATTGAAAACCCAGAAATGAAACTACAGACCTATAGCCATCTAATCTTTAATAAGGGAGCGAAAACAATAGAATGGAAGAAAGAGAGCCTCTTCAGTAAATGGTGCTGGCAAATTGGTTAACTATTTGTAGAAAACTAAACCTCGATCCTTATATATCACCTTGCACCAGAATCAACAGCAAATGGATCAAAGACCTCGAAGTCAAAGCAGACACTGTGAAAACAATACAGGATGGAATAGGAGAAACCCTAGGTCTCCTTGGTGCAGGCTGAAATTTTCTTAATAGAGACCCGGAAACACAACAAATCAAAGAAAGGTTGGATAAATGGGATTGCATGAAGTTGCTGAGCTTCTGCATGGCAAAGGACATAGATAGCAAGATCAATAGAAAGCCCACGGATTGGGAGAAGATCTTCACTAGCCATACAACAGACAAGGGTCTCATATCTAAAATATACTTGGAACTCAAATAATTAAATCCCCCAACAACAAATCCTCAAAGAACCAATTGCCCAATAAATAAGTGGGCTAAAGTCTTAAAGAGAAACCTCTCTGAAGAAGAAAGAAGGATGGCCAATAGACACATGAAGAATTGCTTAACCTCCCTAGCCATAAAAGAAATGCAAATCCAAACAACATTGAGATACAACCTCACACCAGTTAGAATGGCAAAAATCAAGAACTCTAACAACAACAGATGCTGGAAGGGATGTGGACAGAAGGGAAGCTTACTTCATTTTTGGTGGGATTGTAAACTTGTTCAACCACTTTGGCAAGCAGTATGGAGGTTCCTAAAAAGACTTCACATAGAGCTCCCCTATGACCCAGCAATCCCACTTTAGGGCATATACCCAAATGTTTACAAACAAGACCACACTAAAGCTACCAGCACAACTATGTTTATTGCAGCATTATTTACCATAGCTAAGATATGGAACCAACCCAGATGCCCCTCAGTAGATGAATGGATCAATAAAATGTGGTATATATACACAATGGAATTCTATGCCTCCATCAGAAAGAATGACATTGCCCCATTTGTTAGGAAATGGAAAAACTTGGAAAAAATTATAGTAAGTGAAGTAAGCCAGGCCCAAAGAAACATAGGTCCCATGGTTTCCCTTATTTGCAAGATCTAACATATGTATGAGTCAAGTGGAAAAGTTCAGATTAGGTGATGTTAGGAAAATGAACCCTTAGATATGTAATTTAATGTGTTTTTTCTTTCATGCATTTGTTTCTAACGCATTTATAAGATTATCTCTGTGTTGCTTTGTATGTCCCTCCCCCACAGTATAACCCCTGGTTTCACTATATCTGATGTCAGTATAACTTGTGGAGGAGGTGGGGAAAAACAAGTCTTTTAAGGATACAGGTGGACCTGTTGCAACAATGAGAAGTACAAGTTGTCATGTTGAAAACGAGCTTTACAATGTTGGTGCGGACGGGGGGAGGGGAGGAGGATTGGGTGGGGAGGCGGGGACCATCTGGGAAAGGATGTGAAGGGTAAACAAAGGAGGAGGCTGCAATGCTTGATAAGAAATATATGCATTATCCTGCCCATGTAATTGTAACCCCTCTGTACAGTATGTTCATAAAAAATTAAATTAAATTAAAAAAAAATTAAAAGCAAGAACAAACTACTGCTGCAAGTTTTGTTACATCCATTTTCTCTGTACATACAAACTGCTCACTAATGAAGGGAAAAAAGAATACAATCAATGGTGTCTGCTGATTGATTCAAAGAGGAGAAACAAGGCTGTCATTAGTATCCAAACTCTGGTACCTATATGGTCTGCTTTTATAGCGTATATTTATTTCTCTCTTCTGTTTTTTTTTTTATCCCAACTTCTAAATGCTATTTTAGGGGCACAGCAGATTAGATTCCAGCACTTGGTGAAAATAATTCACAAGCTGTGACAAAACTCTGTCATCTTCAGAGTGCAATTTTGTATATACATTGCATGGTTATACTTCTCTTAGATTTGTCTGTAGTGGAATGGCCATGGTTTAGGTGGGACTGTAGCAGTATATGGGCCACGGACAGTCATTTTGGCTATGTACACATTCATAGTCAGTCCATGGCTTCCAACTAGTAGCGCTATTTCTGAAGGTCTAATACACAAACTGAACCAGCTGATGCACTGGCTCAAAATTTGTCTACTGCTGCATTCCAGCAAACTTCAAAAATTCCACCTGTTCCCCTATAGCTGTGAACTAGAGCAACTGTCTGTTTTCCAGATGTGCACACATTTGTCAAAAGAACCACTTGCCAGATGCCTGCCATCGGGACTGAAAGCAACACTGTACACAGGTTCTTGGTGATTTGTCAAAGTATGGATGCAAATCCCTAGGCCTACGTCCAATAACATAACAGTAGAATCAAAGGACGCACTTGCTAACATAAGGTTGGCATTTGGATTATTTGTCCCTGGTCCTGCTGGACCATTTGATAGTATAAATTTCTTTATTATGTGCTTGCAAATCATGTACACAATTATTTTGTTTCATGCTCCATATCTTCAAAGTCATGTCATCAGAACAGGAGGCCAGAAGATTGACAGTGGGGTTCCACTTGATAGCATTTACTTTATTTGTATGTCCCTGGAATGTTTTAATAGATATCTGTTGTCCTAATTTGCAGACATGAATGGACATATCTGTACTACATGAAGCAAAGGTGTTGTTGATCTGCCAGCAACATCCAATGCTGGTGCCCAATGAAAAGGAAACTGATGCTTCGCTTCACAATTATTTGGGTTTTCAATTCTATTCCATTGGTCCTGAGGTCTGTTCTTATACCAGGACCAAGCTGCTTTGATTGCAGTGGATTTAGTAGTAGAGTTTGAAATTTGATATTGATATTCCTCCAGCACTGTTCTTTCTGTTGAGGATTGTTTTTGCTATTTGGGGTCTTTTATTATTCCATATGAATTTTTGGATTGCCTCTTCTATTTCCTTGAGGAATGATGTTGGAATATTGATAGGTATCGCACTGAATTTGTAAATAGCCTTGGGAAGTATTGCCATTTTCACGACGTTGATCTTTCCAATCTAGGAGCATGGAAGTTTTTTGCCAATTTCTAAGTTCTGTTTTGATTTCCTTTTTCAAGTTTTCAAAATTTTAATCACCGAGGTCCTTCACTTCTTTGGTTAAGTTAATTTCTGGGTATTTTATTTTTTCTGGGGCTATTACAAATGAAGTTGCTTTCCTAATTTTAGACACACTTTTCTCATTGTTGGCATACAGAAAAGCCATTGCTTTTTGAGGGTTAATTTTATACCCTGATATTTTGCCAAAGTTTTGAATCACCTTGAGCTCCCCTATGACCCTCCAAACCCACTTTTGGGCATTTACCCAAATGATCACAAACAAGACCACACTAAAGCTACCAGCACGACTATGTTTATTGCAGCATTATTTACCATAGCTAAGATATGAATCCAAACCAGATGCCCCTCAGTAGATGAATGGATCAAGAAAATATGGTATATATACACAATGGAATTTGATGCTTCCAACAGAAAGAATGACATTGCCCCATTTATTAGTAAATAGAAAGACTTGAAAAAAATTATATTAAGTAAAGTAAGCCAGGTTCAAAAAAAGATAGTTTCCATGGTTTCCCTTATATTCAATAAGTAGTATATGCATGAGTCAAGCAGAAAGGTCAGATAAGTTGATGTTAGGGAAATGAACCCTAAGATATGTATTCAAATGTTTATTTTTTTCCTGCGATTGTTTCTAACACGTTTATAAGATTATTTCTGTGTTGCTTTGTATGTCACTCCTCCATGGTATAACCTCTGCTTTCACTGTATTTGATGTCGGTATAATTTGTGGAGGGGAAGGGAAAAAATAAATCGCTTAAATAAGGATACAGGTGGACCCATTGCAACAAAGAGATGTACAAGTCGTTATGTTGAAAACGACCTTTACAACTTTGGTGGGGGGGGGTAGGAAGAGAGGAGGTTTGGGTGAGGAGGCAGGGTAAGATGGGAAGGGATGGGAAGAGGAAACAAAGAGGAGGCTATAATGCTTGATAAGAAATGTACTCATTATCTTGCCCATGTATTTGTAACTCCTCTGTACAGTATTTTCACAATTAAAAAAAAATTAAGAAAAATAAATAATTAAAAATAAAATTGGATAAAAATCAGGCCAGTTTAGTTTCAGGTTCCCCCCCCCCTGCGCCCCACATCCTTCCTCCAACAGAAGGGATTCAAGACCAATTGGTGAAATGCCTTGCTAACAATCAAGCCCTGGGAAAATGAAGCTCTAAAAAATTACTTCAGTTAAAAGAAATATTGTCTTAAATTTTTGTTTGAAAACTTTGGAAAATGTACATACAACTGATTTTGATTTTGGGGTGCTTAAAGATTTGAGTGTGTTTTGTATGTGTTTGTGAACATGTTCATGATAGAAATTGTTAGCATTTTGTAAAAATTGTGTGAGTTTAAGTTTAAAATTCAAACGGTTATGAGATTTGGACATTACCAAAACATTTTTAAAGCATTTTCACATTGTTTAAAATAGGTTTTTTAAGGATTCTTTAACTTAAAAATTAGAAAATCTGGTATTTTCAAATGCATAAAGCTGTTTATACAGTAATCAATATATCTGGCTTAACAAAAAGGAGAAACTTAGAAGCTAACAGAATACCTATCTTTAGGAGTGAATGGTGAACAGGCAGAAGTGCAGTTTAGCTGGTCATGCATGGTGGAACAGGCCATGGGAGGAGTCCACGCATGGTGAAACAGGACAAGCTGGCAAAAACACAGTTCATCTAATGCTAAAGAGTCAGATTGGGTGCGTGCCCTTTCCACAGGAAGGGCCAAGTGGCCCATCTTTATTCTGTCACTATTTCCTGCAGATAGACACTGGAGACATGATGGTAAAAATGAGTGATGTGAAGATCCGATTAGCATTGCTAAAACTGCCCCTTGGATGTGTTAAAATTAAAAGTAAGAAGGGCTTAAAAAGAGGGTTAAAAAGTTTATTTGTTCAACGTGATTTGCTCTCAATGATATTCTGCCATTGGATATGTTTTTTTTTTTTAAGGCATAAAGGTGTTAAGGCTAGATTCTTGGTAAAATGATGGTGATTGTAATTTTTGATTAAGAAAATATGTTATTTGAGTTTAAACGATTTCATGTGTATCTGTTTTAAAACAAGCAGCCAAGAGAAAATGAGTAACACACCTAGCCTTTAGAGTTCAAGGGATTTTTCAAAGTGCAGCTAAAAACTAAAGTACAGAATATTAAAACAGATTAATAGGAGGCTCATAAATTAGGAATGGATTTCTGTATATAAAGTTTAAAAGTAAAATTATTCTAAACATTTCCCTCAAAGTACAAAAAGGAAAAATTAGGATTACCAAAATAATTGCTTAATTACTATTTCACTTTGCTCTCATAGGTATTTTTTTTTAACAGTTCCCAGCAGGCTCACAAAAAGAAGTGAGGATTCTTGTAAGTTTGTCAGATGTAACTTTGGTTCTTAGTAAGTTTCAGGTAAGGATATGCTTAAAAGCTACTTCTATGTTGATCACCTTCTTGCTTTTAATTGGAGTAAAGTGGCATTTTTGCGACTCATTGATTTGCAATTGGTTTGAATCCAGCCCGGGCAGGAAAAGGTCCGTGTGAGACTGTCGCCTCTATTCAGCCAGCAGAAGGCTGAAAGAGTAAGCAGAGCTGCTTTAGGATTTAAAGTGGCAGAATGTGAGCCTTGAGCTGTAGAGCTTATGGACAGCACTCAGGCCCTGAGTTCAAGTCCAGCAACCAACTAAGGGAAATGCCAATGAGGCATTTTTCCCAGTGTGGAGAAGACACTCCTGGGACAAAAGCAATGGAGGAGCATCCAGAGATTGTAAGCCACTGCTTGAATGGCAGAAATAATGTCAGATCATAGAGTCATTTGTATGTGGCCCTTCAAAAATTGGTTAGAATCAGGAGGTCATGGGAAGATAGTTTGTAAGCATGCCTAAAGTCTATGACTACCTTGTAAGGGACAGGAACTAGTCAGTCATCTGTGATAGCACTAAAAATCTAAGGTTGTAAAATGTGGAGGATAGTTTATATTCCAACCTCTGTATGTGCCCAAAACTCTAATTGGCAGTAACTTTTGAGCTGACTCCAGCTACATGAAATTCATCTGCTCAGGAAAAAGTTTGTAAACCTGAGAGTGTGTTTCTATTGATATCTGTCTGAAGGCCTGCATAGGTAACTCAGACATTCTTAGGTTACTAGAGATCACATTACTAAGCCATCCAGAAAGAGCCTTTTGCAAACCAGAAGACTAAATAATCTACTCTGCTGTAGTTAGAAAAAGGTCTGTGAATTTGTCAAAAGTTAAAATGTTGTTCTTAATGACATCTAATCCTGGTAACCTCTTTGTAAAATAGGCTAAGAATATAGGTTCCTGGTTAGGTAGGATCAACACCCCTGAGTCAGCTTGAAGAAGTGACAGAAGATGAATCTTTGCCAATCATCCCCTTTTAAGAACAAGAGATCACAGTCACTTTTTAAAAAATGTGGTAAAATAGACAGAAGGAAAAGACATGGGAAAGAATAGTACAAGCCTGAGCTCTCTATATCTGCCTAGAAAATCCTAGCCTTATTAAAAGAACTATCTCGTTTAAAAAATTGTTATCTTGGTCAATTGTCCTGGGATATTTTCTAAATAGTCTTAAAAACTAGTGGGGTCATAGCCTGCCAAACCTATGCAATGTATCCATAACAGGTCTGTGTAGGAATTTGTAGCCCAGCATGAGGTGTGACAATCCCTTGGAGCCACTGAGAAACCCTGCTACTGCTGCTGCTGCTGCACACCCTAATGAGTAGAGTTCAATGACAGCTTGACAGTCACCTGGAGGAAATCTATATCATCACCCAGACCACCCCCACCCTGGTAAAAGTAGACTCAACTCCTGCCTGATTCCATCACCTGAAAATGTTTCCTGGTTGAACGCTGCTGATACTAAAATCTTGTGGGACATTCTTTTGGTGATATCCAGTAACCTTTCTATTCCCACAGTGGATATTGGGGTCAAGTATATCACTGGCTTGACTTACATACATAAGGGTCACAGCCTAGTTTGGCTCAGGTATGGTAATAACCTGCTTCCTCCTGGGTGTGTTTTAAAGATAAAAGAGAGATTTTTTTTTAAATCAATGGAAGTAGGAGGAGGAATGAGAACCAGCCCTAATCTTAGCCTTAAAATCTAGTAAGCTTTTCATCCCATTGGTGCCTTGAGGCTTTCTGAGATAACTTGGTTCCACAAGTTGAAGGAAATTGGGCAGTTTTAAATTCTAGCCACAAAGGAGCTCAAGGAATTGTAAAGAAGCGGAGTGTAGTAAAGAAAGACTTAGGAAAGGAATTAGGGAAAATTCTTATCCTCTAGATAAGAAAGGATTTAAAAAGTAAGGATTGTCTTAAAATGTTCATAAAGAAGACAAACATTAGAAAGTTTAAGTATGTAGCAAATGGTGTGAATATGTATTAAAATTGGAGCTTACGAGTACAGCTGGTATAAAGGTAAGTTAGGTGTGGTATACGGAGTGAGGATTGCTGGAAGAAAATGTAAGGGCCTTTGTTACTGTTAATTTTGTTACTCACAATCAGACCTTGTAGACTGGTGTTCTTTGTAAAAACAGAATCAGCACAGTCCATCTATTAGTTATGAGATCCCAATACCAAACTTTAAATATAGAAGGCTGTGCCAATTAGGAGACCATGATTGGTCCCCGATGTTCTAGAAGAGGAGAGAAAGAAGAGCCAAAGTAACTCCAATTTGAGATTAACCACACCATATTGTGCTAAGCTGCCCTCAGAGTAACCCCAAGATAGAGAAAAAAATACAGGATGTCACCAACCCTGCCCACACTTAAGAAAGAAGAACAGTTGCCCAAGTGTTCCAGGAACAGGATAAACCAATAGTTCAGAAAGAGGGCAGAGCAGATAGGGTGGATTCAAACCAATCATGTAACTGCTTGTGTGCAAATTCCCTAAACTTGTTTGTTCAGTACTATAAAAGCTGTGCTGATTTTGTGCTCAGGGACTGATGTGCGGAGGAAACAAGCTTGAGCTTGAGCTTGCAAATAAATGTCTCTTTTGCTGTTTGCATTGGTCGTGGTCTCTGGTGGTCTTTCATGGGTCCCAAGTCCATACAACAGGGCTTGATACAAAATGTCTCTTCCCAGGGAATTAAATGATGGCATTTATAACTAAAAGTATATAGGGTCATTATTAACATCTAACACCTGCTGAGGTTTTTATTTATACTTCTCTTTCTTCCTTTCTTTCTTCCTCCCATTCTTTCTTCCACCCTTTCTTTCTTTTCTATTCTTTTTTCCTTCCTTCCTTGCTTCCTTTCTTTCTTTTTTCTTTCTTTCTTCCTTCCTTTCTTTCTTTTTTTCCTTCCTTCCTTCCTTTCCTTCCTTCCTTCCTTCCTTCCTTCCGTCCGTCTTAACTTCCTTCCTTCCATCCTTCTTTCCTTCCTTCCTTCCTTCTTTCCTTTCCTTCTCTCCTCCTCCTATTCTATTTTTCTTTCTTTCTCTTTCTTTTCTCTTTCTTTCTTCGCTTTTTTTTCTCTTTTAGGAAATGAGTGTGAATTTAGATATTTTGTTGGCTGAACAAGTATTCTACCATTAGAACAATCCTTTTTTCAATGTAGTAACTTTGCTCATAGATTATCAATTATGCTGAGGGCTGAACAGATGCTAAGTTGTTCACCTCTGTCTGCAAAGTAACTAGTATCACAAATGCATTCCAACATGCCAGGCTTTAAGATGTTATGAGAATCTTATTACTTTCCTTGCACACTGGTTCTGAACAGTGATCTTCTCAATTTCTACCCCTTTAGTTAGTGATGTGAGCTCCAATATCCTGCCTTCAGTATAGATTGTCTATGTGAATGATTGAAGGCAATTTCACTTTAATCTCTTTTTTTGCCAGTCCAGGGGCTGTTATAATTTTATTTCTAGACAATTTTTGTGTATATGTGCACATTAGCATTAAAATGTTGCTTTTCCCTCTTTTATTCCTTTTTTATATTTCTTGGTCATGGGGCTTGAATTCGAGGCCTGGGCGATGTCCCTAAGCTTTTTAGATAAAGGCTGGCACTTTACCATTTGAACCACAGTGCCACTTCCGGTTTTCTGGTGATTAATTGAAGATAACAGTGTCACGGATTTCCTGCCCGGGCTAGCTTTGAACTACCACCCTCAGATCCCAGTTCCTGAGTTGCTAGGATTACAGGCATAAGCCACTGGGTCCCAGCTAAAATGTTACTTAAGTTCTATGATTTAGTTGAGGGACTAGCATGAGTGTGTAGAAAGGTAACTTTCAAGTCATCTCTCTTAATAATTTCAGAAATTCATTTTCATAATAGTTATTGCAGTGATTAGTAACAGAAGCTCCCAAAGTAACAGAATGATCCTTCATTTTCTCCTTCCCATAGGTATTATTGGAAGAAAATGAGAGAGATCTAAGTCTAAGTCAATGTTTACTTGAAATTATGAAAGGTGATTTTGAGTACACATAAAGAGCCAGATTACACAATGTGCTTTTCATTTTCTAAAGAAAGGAATGTCATACAAGTATAGTTATTGACAGGCTTTTTCATCTGAAAAACAAAAAAAACCAATATTATAAAAAAGCTGAAGGGGATAAGAAATCATTTAAGTGTGATATAGCATTGAAGACTATAAGACATGGATTTATTCAGGTAAAATAATTATGTGGGAAAGGTTATCTGTTCACTAAATTTATTTATTGTAAATTTTTTATTTTTATTTATATGCCACTTAATATATATATACATACATATATATACATATATATATACATATATATGTATATGTATATATATATATGTATATGTATATATATATAAAACAGCAGTATCTGTCCAGTGAACGGTATGGTTAGCTAATTTCATCATGTCAAGTTCCTCAAAAGGATGGACTTCCATAAACCTTAACAACCCTGCAACACCACTGCACATGCAAACTTAAGTGTTCACCATTGTAAGCCAGACCTGTGTTTTATGAAAGCTTTGTAAATACTGTGTTATTTTTTCACTTAGGCTTGATGTAAAATGTGTTTGCCCCTAGAAATAAATGATGGCATTATAACTACAATAATTTAGTGTAAATCTTTGCATTGAAAACATGCTCAGTATGAGTTGTTGTTTCTTTACTTTTCTTATTTTATCTTTAGGAAGTTCATTTCAGTTTTGATGTACTGTTTGCCAGACAGGTACTCCACCACTGAAGTCACTCCACCAATCCTTTCTTGTTTAAGTTACTCTACTCATAGAGTAGCAATTTTTGCACCCAGACTAAAAAGCAGGGATCGTGATGGCATTCCAATATCCCTACCTAGTAAGTTGATATAGGTGAAACTTTCCTTTCTAGACTGATTCACAACTGTGATCTTCCCAAATTCTACCACTTTAGTTAATAGTGTGTGCTTCTGTTCTACCTCTAGAAGATATGACAGAAATAAATGATTACAGGTAATTTGAGTGAATCATTGGCTAATAGGTGATTTAATATTAAAATGTAGGTTAAGTTGGAATGTATAATCACAGTAGTCAGATACTTGGCTAAGTAATTTTGCTTCACATTAAAAACACATCTCGACCAGAATTAAGGACTTATTTGCTGTCTGTCAACTTGTATGTCATTTGGGAAGCTTCATGTCTTCCATGTGTGATAAAGGACTTTGAATGGTCTGATGTGCTGACTCACATCTATAATCATGTTTAGCAATCAGATATAAATAGATCACAATTTGAACATAGCCTAACCAAAAATTTAGAAAGTCTCAATCTCGACAAACTAGTGGATCATGTTGAATCATGCCATTAATCTCATCACAAGAGGCTAAGTTTCTGCCCAGTACTTGCGTCACTTAGGTAACTGGCTCACTTAGAGGCAGTCACATCTCCTGATGCCGAAACTGGGCTGAGATTTAGCCAAGAGGAGGGAAGAGTCTGCCCCACATTCTCAGGGTGGACCTCGCAGATTGCAGTGAACTTTCTTGCTTTCCTCCTCCAAATGTCTTGAGATGCCATGTTGCTGAGTGCTCATTATTTGATTCCAGTGACCTGTGGTAGAGGTGTAAGGAAACATTAAATTAATTTCACATTTGCCAATTGAGCTGCTCTTCGCAGCATGTGATTTCAACTCACCAAGTGTTCATTATTTGAGAGTTGAGAATACTGAGGCGGGGGGGGGGAGGGAGGGTGAGTGAAAGAGAGGAGAGATAGAGAGAGAGTGAGAGGGAGAGAGAAAGAAAGGAAGGAAGGAAGCAAGGAAGGGAGGAAGGAAGGAAAAGAAAGAAAAAAAGAAAAAAGGAAGAAGGAAGGAAGGAAGCAAGGAAGGAAGGAAGGAAGGAAGGAAGGAAGGAAGGAAGGAAGAAAAATAGAGAAAAAGAAAGAAAGAAAGAAAGAAAGAAAGAAAGAAAGAAAGAAAGAAAGAAAGAAAGAAAGAAAGAAAGAAAGAAAGAAAGAAAGAAAGAAAGAAAGAAAGAAAGAAAGAAAATGAAAATGAATGGTTTGGAGTCAGGAGTCACATGGCAGAGGTACTACTTGTATTTGGTATTAGGTCTGCCCCTGCCATGCAGACCCTATTCAGACACCTGTACATGTCTTGGCTATGTTTCCACTCTTTATGTGTTACCTAGGTATCTGGCACACCTGGAGGCAGCCACCTCCCCTTCCTGCTACACCACAACCTGGTCAGCCTCTAGTCACACTTTCCATCTGACCAAAGGAGAGTCCCAGGCCCTGAGGTCACATCCAGATGCAGTGTGGCAGAATTCTCCCCCACCTGGCAATAACTCATCCAGTCCTTGGCCTAGATACTTCCTGGCCCAAGGTTGGGTCACCTCCCCCCCAATTTTTTTATATGCCTCTCCACCATGTATGCCATGGGCAGCAGATCAGTATATAGACTATTTACCTGACTGAATATCATATGGTGTTCTCTTCATTAACTATCTAATGAAACTTACATAATTAATATACCTTATCCTTCAGAGTTTCTAGTTATGAATCCACGGATATTTTTCTGACATATGTGAGGTCAGAATCTACAAAATATATGTACCAACTCATCATTTAAACTATAATTCTGCATAGAATCTTTATTTTTAAATATTTTTATTAATGTGAAAATACCATAAAGAGGGGTTACAATTACATGGGCCAGATAGTGAGAACATTTCTTATCAAGCATTGTTGCCTCCTCCTTTGGTTCCCCATATCATCCCTTCCCCTCTCCACCCCCCCAAAACCCCACACCCCCCCTACAAGTTGATGTTAGGCAAAATGAACTCCAAGATAAGCATTCAAATGTTTTCTTTTTTCTTTCTTGTAATTTTTTCCAACATATTTATAAGATGATATCTTTGTTGCTTTGTATGTACCTCCCCCAGGGTGTAAGCCCTGCTTTCACTGTATTTGATGTTGATATAATTTGTGGAGGGGAATGGAAAATAGGTTTTAAATAGGGTTACAGGTGGACCTATTACAACAATGAGATGTACAAAACGTTATGTCAATTTTTATTTAATTGTGAAAATAACATACAGAGAAATTACAATTCATGAGCAAAGTTATGAGTACATTGCTCATAACGCATTGTTGTCTCCTCCTTTGTTTCCCCTTCCCATCTCACACCACCCCCAGTAAAGTTGTAAAGATCGTTTTTTGACATAATGTGTTGTACATTGTTGCAATGGGTCAAGCGCTGTAAAACCATCTGCTCCTGGGCTTTTCTTAGACGGGAGGTCTCATTGCTGTTTCTATTACAATGCTTGATTTAGGCTTCTTAAGATGGTTTAACTCATCTTGGTTTAGTTATGGCATGTCAATATTTGCTAGGAAAAGGTCCATTTCTGCCAAGTTCTCGAACTTATTACCATAAAGTTTTGAGAAGTATTCCCTTATAATGTTCTGAATCTTGGTTGTTTCTGTGGTGATGTTTCCTTTCTCATCTCTGAGTTTATTTATTTGGGTGTGTTCTCTTCTTCTGATAAGATTTGCTAAGGGTCTGTCAATTTTGTTAATTTTTTCCAAGAACCAACTCTTTCTTTTGTTGATTTTTTTCTATGGTTGTTTTTGGATTCTAATGCATTTAATTCTGATTTAATTTTAATTATTTCTTTCCGTCTAATGGATTGGGGTTTATCTTGCTGCTCTTTTTCAAGGAGGCTCAGATGTCTCATTAAATTGTTGGTTTCAGATCTCTCCAATTTGTTGATGTAGGAACTCAGAGCTATAAACTTGACCCTGAGTAGTGCCTTTGCTGTGTCCCAGATGAGCTGGTAATTTGTGTACTCATTTTTGTTTAATAACATGAACATTAAATTTCCTTTCTAATCTCTTCCCTTACCCACGGTGGTTCATCAGTGTGTTGTTCAGCCTCCATAAGTTACAAGACTTTCTTTGGAGGCTTTTTCTGTTGAGTTTTAATTTTATGCCCTTGTGGTCTGAGAGAATGCACGGCATAACTTCAATGTTTCAGAATTTGGACAAGTTTGCTTTGTGGCCTAAAATGTGGTCTATTTTAGAAAATATTCCATTGTTTCTGAGAAGAACATGTACTCTGATGCTGCTGGGTTAAATATTTGGTAGATGTCTGTTAAATCTAGTTGATCCATGCAGTTGTTTAGATTTGCACTTTCTCTGTTGAGGTTTTGCCGAGTTTATCTATTTAGTGAGGAAAGTGGTATGTTAAAGTCCCCAATAATTAATGTCTTTGGATCTATGTGTGATTTGAGGGAAATTAGTGTTTCTTGGTTGAATTTGAGTGTTCTGTTGTTTGGCGAATAGATAATTAGAATTGTAATATCCTCCTGAAGGAGAGATACCTTAATTAGTATGTAGCTACCTGCTTTATCTCTTCTCACTAATTGTAATTTGAAGTCAATTTTATCTGATATTAGGATTGCAACTCCCGCCTGTTTATTGGGGCTGTATGCTTGGTAGATTTTGTTCCAGCCTTTCACATTCAAAATGTGTTTGTTTTTATGGGAAGATGTGACTCCTGAAAGGAGCAGATAGATGGATCTTGCTTTTTAATCCAACTAGACAGTCAATGTTGCTTAATTGGAGAGTTAAGTCCGTTAATGTTGAGAGATAAGACTGAGAGGTATTTGGGAGTTCCTGCCATTTTATACATCAGGTGGTATAATTGTGTTCTACACATTTATTGACTAGTTACCAATTATTCTCAAATTTTAATATGTTAAAATACTTTCTTTTTTTCTAATTTTCTTGCCAGGAAATCAGCAACAGCTCAGTCAACATTTCTCTCATAGGACTTTTCACATAGGTTGGTTAAATATTGACCTGAGCTCCAGTCTTCTGAGGACTCACTCATCTGCTTAGGAATTGATGCTGGCTGTTGGAAAAGAACTCAAGGAAGGATGCCATTTAAAGCCTTATAACTTTATTCTTTACCAAGTTATTCTCCTGCTGTTTTGGTTGTTGAGAGTGTATACAAGAGCAAGCATTCCATGGAGAGAAAGGAGACACCATATGAACTTTACTTACTGAGATTTCTGAGTGATTTGCTGTCACATGTACTGCATTTTGCAAGTCGAATCTGTCAAAACCTACCAGTTTTAAGAGATAGTAGGAGCGTTAAAAGAACTCTTAGAGACAAATACATCTTCAACCTAATTGGTTCCAAGCATTCAGTCTAATGCATATTCAGCAGGTACTGAAACTTGTGTTGGCTGTATCTATGTGTCTTTCTCATGTGTGCATGTATACATGTGTATATGTATGTGTGTATTTGTGTGTATAACATACATGTGTACATATATAAGGGCAATTGCACACATATATGCATATATAAATAAATGTACATATACAAATATATGTTCATATATATATACATATATATCAGGTGTTCAGTGATTGATTTAATCTAGAGTTTACAGCACATTGTCATTCTCACAAAATGTACATGATAAACTGTTCTGAGGATCTGTGCTCACTTCCCTCATTACCTTATTTTCATCCCTGTGAACAACGTCAGCCTACTTTCCATAGGATAGCTTTGTTTTTGTTACTTACAGATAATAAAAGAAAAAGGATGTTTGTAAAAGAAAATGAACTATTAGGTCACAGGTTAAAGTATCTTATCCGTCCCAATGATTCCTATGAGATAAAATTTATAATAGTACTAAAAGTGAAAAAGAATTCCTGGATCTGTTGTTTTGCCATTTAGAATGGCAAAGAATAATTTCACGGCACTGTTATAACTCTTAAAGAATGCAAGAGTAACTGATGGTACCTATCATATTTCCACAAAACCAGTGGATCCTGAAGGATAATAGTAGACCAGCAGATATTCTAAGAAGCAGACATGGAGCATGAAAGAAGAAGAGAAGGAATGAGAGAGAGTGAAAGAGAGAGAGAGAGAAATGTCATAATTATTAAAGTGCATAACAGATGAACAAGAAATGTATGAGAATATTCATACTGCTATTTTTAAACTCTACAGGTACATTTGAAGATATTTGATATATGATAACCCATCAACATAAAATATAAAGTGATTTTGATAAAAATAAAGAATACTCAGAAGAAATTATAAATGCAAAAACAATCTTCACAGAAGCAAACACTCAGAGATATTTCATGACTTTTAAAAGGACAAAGTGGCTGAAGTTAGTATAAATTTAGAAGTATGACAATACATAAAAATATAAAAAGATATTCATATAGTTCATTATATAACCCAAAGCAGAAAGCAAATGTTGTTTGGATGATTTTTTTTAAATACAGTCTCTCAGGTGCTGGGTCGGTGGCTCAGGGGTAGAGTGCTTGTCTCGCATGCATGAGGTCCTGGGTTTGATTCCTCAGCATCACATAAGGAGAAAAAGACAGAAGAGGTGCTGTGGCTCAAGTGGTAGCACTAACTATGAGCTGAAGAGCTGAGGGACAGAATCCAGGAACCAGAGTTCAAGCGCCACAACCAACAAAAACAAAAACAAAAAACTAAGCAAAACACATTCTTCACTTTTGTGGCCTCAACTCTGTAATACCACTGATTCAGCATAGGGCTAAGATTTTCGGTGTGGACATTTATCAACACTCCTGATTCAGACGCTACTTGAGAAAATTTTTAATCAATATTGCATTAATTTTGCTCTTTGTAAATTCACATGCACCTGTAAAAAATGGTTTTGCCATCCCAGTAACATTCTCAAAGTACCTCGTAATGACAACTTACAAAAATTTGTATTATATTATAACAAGGAAAACAATGCTACAAATAAAGAAAAGCAATAATTAAATATTAATGATTAATAAAATAAAAACCAAATCCCAGTGTTTCCAGTATTTCAAGTGTACTGCATATTAGATTTTACTATTTCTCATATTTCTGTACATTTAAAACTGGCTAAAATTATGATGTTCAACAAGAGTTTTATAGGCTATGAGAAGTCTTTAAAGTTACCCTCTAAGATTACTATTTATGTCTCATCTCATAATTTATATATGGCTTATATCATCATTTGTTCCTCACTAAAATATAAAGAAAGGAAGCCCTAAAGTTTTAACAGAAACTTTGTAGTAAAAGTATTAACTCTTGCTCTGTTTCTTTACACAAAGTCTTTGCAACTTCTCATTAGTATCCTTTCTATAAACTCTGAAATGGAGATACTTAGTAGTATATATCTGCTACCATAAATCTTAAATACTTTATGGAAAAGTTTTATGACCTGACAAAAAGTCTTAATTTTGGCATATATAAGCAAATTCCCAAAATTAAACATATTTAAAACATTAAATTTTTTGGAGGGAGGTCCAGTCGTGAGTCCTGAACTCTGGGCCTGGGTACTATCCCTCAGCTCTTCAGCTCAAGGCTTGCACTCTACCACTTGAGCCACAACAGCACCATGTCCGTCTATTTTTTCTGCTTATGTGGTGCTGAGGAACAGAACCCAGGGTCTCATGCAAGCAAGGCAAGTGCTCTACCATTGATCCACCTTCCCAGCCCAAAACATTAAAACTTTTAACAAACCTTAACACTTGCTGCTGTGTTCATTATGACAGGGGGCTTGTATAGAATAACTGAATTCCTCTTGCTACACATCTCTTGAACAACAAATATCCGGAATTATTATGTTTTTGACATATCAATCTTGACTTTATTCTTAAATGTGTGGTTATGTAAGAAATATATGTTTCTAAAATTTCACGACAATACTTTAGAACTTACCTTTTGTTGAATTATCTAGTTTAAGAAAATCAATTCCACCTTATATATAAAAAATGTTCTGTGTACAATTTGGTAGCACATACTCTAAAATTGAACAATATGCAGAAGATTAGCATGGCCCCTGCGCAAGGATGACAAGCAAATTCTGAAGCAGTCTATATTTATACAACAGATGCTGGAGGGGATGTGGCCAGAAGGGAACCCTACTGCACTCTTGGTGGGAGTGTAAACTTGTTCAACCACTTTGGAAAGTAGTATGGAGGTTCCTCAAAAGACTCCACATAGAGCTTCCCTATGACCCAGCAATCCCACTTTTGGGAGCATTTACACACATGTTTACAAACAAGACCACACTAAAGCTACCAGCACGACCATGTGTATCGCATCACTATTTACTTTAGCTAAGGTATGGAACCAACCCAGATGTCCCTCAGTAGATGAATGGATCAAGAAAATGTGGTATATATACACAATGGAATTCTATGCCTCCATCAGAAAGAATGACATTGCCCAATTTGTTAGGAAATGGAAAGACTTGGAAAAAATTGTATTATGCGAAATAAGCCAGGCCCAAAGAAACATAGGTCCCATGTTTTTCTTATTTGCAATATCTAGTATATGTCTGAGTCAAGGAGAAAAGTTCAGATAAGTTGATGTTAGGGAAATGAACCCTAAGGTATGTATTCAAATGTTTTTTTTTTTTTCTTTCATGAGATTGTTTCTAACACATTTATAAAATTATTTCTTTGTTGTTTTGTATGTCCCTCCCCCACAGTATAAATCCTGCTTTCACTGTATTTGATGTAGGTATAATTTGTGGAGGGAAAGGGGAAAAACTAATCGTTTAAATAGGGATACAGGTGGACTCACTGCAACAATGAGATGCACAAGTCGTTATGTCGAAAATGAACTTTACAACTTTGGTGCGAGTGGGGGAGCGGGGAGGATTGTTTGGGGGGAGAGGGGGAAGGGGAAAACAAAGGAGGAGGCCACAATGCTTGACAAGAAATGTACTCATTATCTTGCCCATGTAATTGTAACCCCTCTGTACAATATTTTCACACAAAAAAAAAGATTCCACATAGGGCTCCCCTATGACCCAGCAATCCCACTTTTGGGCGTTCACCCAAATGATCACAAACAAACAAGACGAAATTAAAACTACTAGCACAACTATGTTTATTGCAGCATTATTTACCATAGCTAAGATATAGAACCAACCTCGATGCCCCTCAGTAGATAAATGCATCAAGAAAATGGTGTGTGTGTGTGTGTGTGTGTGTGTGTGTGTGTGTGTGTGTGTGTGTGTGTGTGTTTGTGTATGGGAATTCTATCGTCCATCAGAATGAATGCCATCACCCAATTTGTTACAAAATGGAAAAACTTGGAAAAAATTATATTATCTGAAATATGCCAAGTCCAAAGAATCATAGGTCCCATGGTATCCCTTATTTGCATTAAGTAAATATATGTCTGGGATAAGCAGAAATGATAAAAAAAACTATGTGCATATGACTATATAAGATGATGTTAAGCTAAATGAACCCCAAGATAGGAACACGGTTTTCTTTTTCTTTCTTGCTATTGTTTCTAATGTAATTATAACGTACAATGTGATTTTTTTATTTTTTATATGGTCCTCCCACACAACATAACCCCTGTTTTCACTGTATTTGATGTCGTTGTGCCTGCGTATTGTATATACACTTCTCTAATTTGGGGAGGGAAAGGGAAAAAAACAAAATGCTTAAATAGAGATACAGGTTGACCCATTGTAACAATGAGATGCACAAGACACTATGTTGAAAAACGAACTTTACAATTTAGGCGGGGTTGGGATGGGGGGTGGTGAGGAATGTACTTGTGAAGGTGGAAGGGAAGGGATGGTGGGGGAAAAATAATGGGGAGGTAACAATGCTTGATAGGAAATGTACTCATTACCTTGCACATGTAACTGTAACCCCTCTGTACAGTATTCTTACAATAAAAAAAGTTTAAAAATGTTCTGAGATGGAAGAGTTTACTTCTATTATTTTACCTATATAATATCGTTAACAAAGAAATTAATGCAATACACTGACATGAAGATATTTTGAATGTGTGTGTGTGTGTGTGTGTGTGTGTGCACATGCATGCTTGTGCGTGTGCATACCTGATTGTTGGCGTGCGCAGAGTTTGAACTAAGGGCTTCAAGGACTCGCTAGGCCTTTTCTCTCTAGATTGGTCAGCTAATATATTAGCTACATCTCCATTTCTGGCCCTTTTCTAGTTCATTTAAATTTTTGAAAAATAATCTTATGGGTTTTTTTTTTTTTTTTTTTTTTTTTTTTTTGCCCTGATTGGCTTGCAACACTTATCCACAGATCTCAAGCTCCTAAGTAGATATGCCGAGTGGACAGGATTACAGGTGTGTCCAACCAGCACACGGCTTTAAGAATAATTTTAAAAGTAGAAGAAACTGTACTTCACGGAGTCCTCTTTTATCATTTCCTACTTTTAAAGCATTTTGGAGTGATAATATGTGAATTTATTTCGTTTTGAGATTCTTACAAGACAATAACTGATGGTATTTAAAAGTTTAATACTTTTTAAAAAGGATACTAGAACCGTGGAACAGAAGAAAATTGGCTCTCTTTGGACCTCAATTTATAATCTCAGTTTGTGCATGATAATCCAATGTCACCAACACAGTCTGTGTTGAAGACAAAATGTGACAAAAAGCAATTACCACGGTCATAATTGTTATGTTATTAGTTATTGGACAATATGAATATTGAATTGAGAGTATAAGAGAATGGAGAGATTTTACCTACCATTTTTGTATTGCTGAAAGGCTTTTGGAAACTTTGACTCATTTCCTTCCTCACTGTGTCTTTAGGCTATGCACTTACTGCCTTTAATTACAATTTTCTCAACACAAATCTCCATCTTGATACAGACATAGGCCTGGATGAGCTTCCAGCTCCAACTTAGGCCTTGAGAGATAACAAGACAGTCATTTAGCAGGTCAGAGGAACCTGCCCAGACCTACCAGGCTCAACCCCTCCCAGGAAATAGTCACCCACCCCAGGCAGAGGAAATTCTGCCCCCAGGAGTGGCTTTCTTCATTGGGTAAACAGAGCCAGAGGCTGCCCCTCCCTACAGCAGCCTAGATAATCAATTGAAATTCAGTAAACATAATCCTGAGAAAGGCTCGAGGCTGGACTCTGAGAATGTCTCAGAAGCTAGACCCTCAGGGAAGAACTACTGTTTGCTGAAAGGCCTCAACTCAACCCAGAACCTAGCCTTATGTCATCATCTCCAAACTAGAGGGCACAGCCATCTCCCGCTTCTGCGATACTCAAAACAGATCCCTCTCCCACTGAACTAGCCTTGGAGGAGGATCACAAAATCCTGGGTAAAGCAGAGCACTTTTCAGCTTGCCCAAACAAACTGACTTAAGTAACTTGATCAAGCCGCAGGAAAACCAAACACCACAAGCAGACCAGAGACTCCACCAAGAGACTGGTTATGGACACAAGGGAGATACAGAATCTTCCCAACCCCCACCCCCCAAAAAATCAAAGACCTTTCTTCTTTTGAACCTTACTTTTAATTTTTTTAAATTTTAATATTTTTAAATTGTTGTTTTATATCTTTTTTTCTATACTGACGTTTTGATTCCTTTCTTTTTCTTTCTTTTCTCATTATTTTCACTTCTTCTCTTTCATTCTTTTCTGCATGACTTAATTGCTGTTCTGCTCACCCTCAAATATACGCGTCGCCGATTATTAGATCTTATCGTCCATTGTGTATACACTTAATCCAGAAATTTATTACTCAATTCAAAACCTCTTAGACTTAAATTCTTTAACAGCAGTATTACCTCTTTATACCCATATAGTATTTTAAACATTTTTATTTTTCTAGTTGTTCATGTCTCCTTTCTATCCCTCCCCTCCTCTCATCCTGTCCTCATTGTTCTCTGAATACTATCACTGCAGTTTTTAAGGGTTTTACTTTTTAAATTTTGTTTTTCCATTTTTTCTTCTCTCTTTTCTCTTTTTCTTCTTTTTTTCTTTCTTTCTTTCTTTTTCTTTTTTCCTTTTTTCCTCTCTCTGCTATCATTCTGTCCAATCCATTTCCCTCTTTGATATGAGGACATTGTTAATTCCACTCTCCCTCACCTTCCCACATCCCTCTAATGCTATTTTTCTCCACATTTTCCATAAACCTAATAATTTCTGGTTGCCAAATTGTCCTTTGCTGTTCTTAGGCCATTAAGACATAGTTGTTCAATGTTCAATAGATTGTATCTCTTGAACAAGATTGTATCTGCAGACTTTTGACTGTGCAACTACAGACTTTGTTTGATAGTTACCTTAAAATAGTGTTCTAACACAAAACTGGTGTTATTCTCATCCCAAATGGGCAGAACAAGCTGGAAAAACACAAGAAAAAATGGCAATCCTGGAGATCTCAACTACCACTCATGACAATCAGGGGACAGAACAGATAATGAACAATCCAGAGGAGAGTTCCCAAAAAGCTCTACAAACACTACAGGTAAAAGGCGTAAATGAAAAGAGTGAAAACATGCAAAGGTCTCAGTGTGAGTGGGAGACAGAGGAGGCAAACCAAAGATCAATACAGGAGTCTCATGAGCATGAGGAAGCTACTCAAAGATTGATACAGGAATTTCCTGAGCAGATTGAGAACATTCAAAGAGAAATAAAGGAATTGTGTGAGCAGGTTCAGATCAGTCAAAGAGAAAGATAGCAATTATGTGAGCTGGCTGAGAACAGACAACGAGCAAGTCAGCAATGGCGTGAACAAGCTGAGAACACTCAAAGAAAACTACAGGAAATGCATGAACGTGAGGATGCTAATCAATGAGAAATACAGGAACTGAGAGATAGGGCTGAGAATAGACAAATATCAATGGAGGCATTAATGGAATACAAAAACAGAGAGCTGAAAGAAATCAGGGAGACATGGGCTGGTAAGGGGACTCAGTGGTAGAGTGCTTGCCTTGCATGCATGAGGGCCTGGGTTCAATTCCTGAGCATCACATAAGCAAAAAGAAAAAAACGCCAGAAGAGGCACTGTGGCTCAAGTGGTAGAGTGCTAGCCTTGACCTAAAGAGCTGAGGGACAGTGCTCAGGCCCAGAGTTCAGGCCCCATGACCTGATCCCCCCCCCAAAAAAAAAGAAATCAGGGAGACTGGGAAGGTAATGCTCACTGGAGCCAATCAGAAGGAATGAGAGTCCAAGGAAACGATAACAAATCAACTAAGTGATTTGAGAATAAACATGGAACACCAAATTAAGGAAGTAAAGAAGTTCGCACAAGATCTAGAACAAAGTTCCAACAAAGAATTTGAAGCCATCAAAGCCCATCAATTAGAAGGGAAAAAAAATAACAAAGTAGAAAGTCTTGGCAGTATGTCAGACCATGCAGAAGATCGAAACTCGTGGATTTAAGACAACCTACATGTTATAGAGAAAGAACATACAACCATCCAAGACAAGTCCAATAAATAAGATAGATCTATTCAACACTTGGAAGATATCATCAGAAGGCTTAATGTGAGGATAATGTGTGTAGAGGAACACCTAGAGACAGAAGTTAATGGTCTAGGAAATTTGTTTAACAGGATCCTAGCAGAGAACTTCCCAAACATACAAAAAGATAGGCCTATTCAGATACAAGAAGCTTTTAGAACTCCAAATAGAACAGACCAGAACAAGACATCCTACCATCACATTATAATCTGCAAAGGATAAACTCAGACCAAGGAAAGGATCCTTAAGGAGAAAAGATAAATCACCTATAAAGGGAAACCAATTAGAATCCCCTCAGATTTCTCAGCAGGGACAATCAAAGCAAGAAGATCCTGGCATGATGTATGACATGCACTAAAGACAAACAACAATCAACCAAGAATACTTTACCTAGCTAAACTCTCCTTCATAACTTCAGGTCAAATAAAAACATTCCATAGCAAAGAAAAATGGAAATATTATATCTCCACCAAAGCAGCCCTACAAAAGATACTGAAAGATGTCCTAAACATAGAAAACGAACAAGACGACAGTACAGGCCAAGAAACCACACCCAAACTGAGAATCCAAGAACCATAGGAAAAACCCAGGTGCCCCAACTCCCAAGAAGGTGAATAAAATGGTAGGCACTCCCAAATACCTCTTAGTCCTATCTCTTAACATTAACGGGCTTAACTCTGCAATTAAGCAACATAGACTGTATAGTTGGAGTAAAAATCAACATCCTTCTATCTGTTGCCTTCAGGAGTCACATCTTGCCCATAAAAACAAACACATTTTGAATGTGAAAGGCTGTAACAAAATCTACCAAGCAAACAGCCCCCCATAAACAGGAAGGAGTTGCAATACTAATATCAGATAAAATAGACATCACATTAAAATTAGTTAGAAGAGGTAAAGTAGGTCGCTATGTACTAATTAAGGGATCTCTCCTTCAGGAAGATATTACAATTCTAAATATCTATTCATCAAACAACAGAGTACCCAAATTTATCCAGGAAACACTACTTTCTCTCAAATCTCAAATAGATTCAAAGACATTAATTGTTGGGGACTTTAACACACCAATATCCCCACTAGATAGATAAACTCAGCAAAAAATCAACAGAGACACCACAGACAAAAATAACTGCATATATCAACTAGATTTAAGAGACGTCTACCGAATATTTCACCCAGCAGCATCAGAATACACCAGCATATGGAATATTTTCCAAAATAGACCACATTTTAGGCCACAAAGCAAAATTGTGCAAATTTAGAAACATTGAAGTCATACCTTGCATTCTCTCAGACCATAAGAGTATTAAATTAGAATTCAACACCAAAAGCCAACAAAGAAAGTCCTGTAACACATGGAGGCTGAACAACACACTGATGAACCAGGAGTGGGTCATGCAAGAGATTAGAAAGGAAATTCAAGTGTTCATGATATTCAACAAAAATTAGCACACAAACTACCAGCTCCTCTGGGATACAGCAAAGGCAATACTCAGAGGCAAGTTTATAGCTCTGAATTCCTACATCAACAAATTGGAGAGATCTGAAACTAACAATTTAATGAGACAGCTGAGCCTCCTTGAAAAACACAAGCAAGATAAACCCCAATCCAGAAGACAAAAAGAAATATTTAAAATTAAATCAGAATTAAATGAATTAGAATCCAAAAAAAAAAAAAATAGAATCAACAAACAGAGTTGACTCTGAATAGGAGACACCCTAGGACTCCTTGGCACAGGCCGAAATTTTCTTAATAGAGACTGAGAAACACAACACATCAAAGAAAGGTTGGACAAATGGGATTGCATGAAATTGCAGAGTTTCTGCATGGCAAAGGACATAGCTAGCAAGATCGATAGAAAGCCCACGGATTGGGAGAAGTTCTTCACGGCCCATACAACAGACAAACGTCTCATATCTAAAATATACCTGGAACTCAAAAAAAATAAATCCCCCAACAACAAATCTTCAAAGAAACAACTGACCAACAAATAAGTGGGCTAAAGAATTAAAGAAAAATTTCTCTGAGAGGAATGAATGATAGCCAATAGACACATGAAGAAATGCTCAACCTCCCTAGCCTGAAAAAACCTCCCTAGTCACCTCACCCCAGTTAGAATGGCTATAGTCAAGAACTTTAATAACAACAGATGCTGGAGGGGATGTGGGCAGTAGGGAACCTTACTGCATTGTTGGTCGGAGTGTAAACATGTTCAACCACTTTGGAAAGCAGTATGGAGCTTCCTCAAAAGACTCAACATAGAGCTCCCCTATGACCCAGCAATCCCACTTTTGGGCATTTACCCAAATTATCACAAATTAGTCCACACTCAAGCTACCAGCACAACTATGTTTATTGCAGCATTATTTACTATAGATAAGATATGGAACCAACGCAGATGACCCTCAGTATTTGAATGGATCACGAAAATGTGGTATATATACACAATGGAATTCTATGCCTTCATCAGAAAGAAAGACATTGCCCCATTTGTTAGGAAATGGAAAGACTTGGAAAAAATTATATTGAGCGAAGTAATCCAGTCCCAAGGAAACATAGGTCCCATGGTTTCCTTTATTTGCAATAACCTGTATATGTCTGAGTCAAGCAGAAAAGGTCAGATAAGTTGATGTTAGTGGAATATACCCCAAGTTAATATTCAAATATATTTTTTGTTTTTTTTTCCTTTCATGCAATTGTTTCTATCTTATTTATCCGATGATTTCTATGTTGCTTTGAATGTCCTTCCCCTATGGTCCATACATTCACTGTATTTGATATTCCTATAATTTGTGGAGGGAAAGAAATAAATCATTTAACTAGGGATACAGGAGGATCCATTGCAACAATGAGATGTACAAGTCATTATGTCGAAAAACGAATTTAACAATTTTGTTGGGGGTTGGGGGGCGGATCGGGTGGGGGTGTGGAGGAGTATGGGAAGGGATGGGAAGGGGAAACAAGTAGATGACAGCAATGCTTGATAATAAATGTACGAGTTATCTTGTCCATGTAATTGTAACTCCTATGGATGGTATTCTCACAATAAAAAAAGAAAGAAATATACTCATTATCTTGTCCATGTAATTGTAACCCCTCTGTACAGAATTTTAACAATAAAAAATAAAAATACAAAAAAGAAATCAGAGAGAGTGGAGGGAAGGATGAAGGGAAAAAAAGAGGAAAGGAAGAAGAGAGCATGGGAATCTTGGTTTTGAGTCCATGGATCAAGAGAGCCAAACATTCACTATTTCTGTGGGTAGCATTTCAGAGCCTAAAGACAGTATGTAGGAGTAAGCCACTGACCCTTTAACAACTTCATGATATTCAGGAGCTCTGTGGTCACCAACTCCTGGGGGAAGCAGCCTCAGGGCTCAGGGTGAGTCACCAGGTTTCAATCATCCTGGCCCCAGCAAGTTATTTTCTGGTCAGATAATAAGAACGTGTCTAAGGGCTAGGGAGGTGTTGGGGTGAGGGAGTGTCAGGGGCAGGGTAAGGGATAAGCAGGAAGATGAAGAGGGAGGACGATCCTAGGTCAGGTGTGTCAGGACATTGGAACCATGACCTCGCATGACAACACAGATCACCAGTTATAGAGTCTTTGACCCAGCCACACTTCAATTAAGAGACCTGGCACCTTGGGTTCACCATTGACTGCCTGGCTGTCGTCCACTGCAGGATATCTGTGCAGTACATCTTTGGGGACTGGGATTTTCAATGGCTGAATCTGAACATGACACCCCCGGTCTTCATTCCTCCACCAGAGACAGAGGTAAGTGGGCCACTGGCACAGGACAGCCAGGGAATGAGAATGGGAGTTGGGACCCAAATTACCTCGAGACTTCCTCTAGGGGGTGCTAGGACCACGAGACTGCCATTCTCAGAGGCAGATGTGGGTCTCTTTGCTGGCTCTGCCTTTAGTTTACCTGGCAGATCTGGGATTCAGAGAGGGCTGACTGAAGTTGGGGCAGGCATGGGGAGGCTGGTGGGAAAACAAGAGGAACTGGGCTCTGAGCAGGGTTGTTTCTTTGAGGATACTCAAAACCCAGGAGCTTTCTTGGGATGGATCAACCCTTTTCTCCTTTTTCCTGAGAGAGAGGGACCTAGAGCCCTCTAGTCCCTTGGCCGAAAAATCCTTTCATTCCCACATCCTGTGGTTGGATAACTAGAACTCACCTTGCTGCCCAGTGTCAAGGCAGGACAGTGAGAGATCCTGAGTCTTTGATAAGGTCAGGGGATCCTCAGTATGAGATGAGATTGTACTTGAACATCATAACTTGGTGCATGGTCAGTCCCATATAAGACTGCCATGGTGTAAGACATAGAATCTAGAGAATCAGAGCAGGATGGGGTCTGTTCTGGAAGTCTTGAGTATTATGTGTGAGCTTTGAGCTCCTGTGTGCCCACCTGCTTCACTTTCTTGGGTGGGTCTTTGCTAGAAAAAGCTTGAAACTAGGGCCTCCTTCTTATCCCTTGTCTTTGCTGCTCAAAGCTAGCACTTTACCGAGCCACAGCTCCACTTGCAACTTTTTTGGGTGTTTAATTGGAGAAAAATTGTTCTCATGGACTTTGCTGCCAAAGGTGGCATTCAACTATAATCCTCAGATCTCAATTTCCTGAGGGGCTAAGGTGAAAGGAATGGAAGAGTATCTTTGGCCGGGTGCCAGTAGCTCATGGCTGTCATCCTAGGTACTCAGGAGCTGAGAGCTGAGGATCACAGTTCAAAGCTATCCTCAGCAGGAAAGATCCTGAGACTCTTAACTCCAACGAACCACCCAGAATACCAGAAAGGGTGCTGTGGCTCAAGTAGTAGAGTGCTTGCCTTGAGCTGAAGAGCACAGGGACAGCACCCAGGCTCAGAGTGCAAGCTCCACAACTGAAAAAATAGAAAGAAATTCAACATCTTTGCCTGCCAATAATGGTGGAAGTGTGGCGGGGGGGGGACAGGGGGGTGTTTTGGTTGAGAGACAAGGTGCTGGCTTCATTGTACAGACATTTCTAAGAACTCCCCATGTTTGCCCCAGCTTCAAGAGGACGTGGCCTGTGACAGGCAGGGAGTGGGTGAATGGTTGCAGGGGTGGGATTGTTGTGTATGTATTCTCTTCATTGAAGGATGGATTTGGATGTTGGGTGACAAAGTCTGAAGTCAAGGCTTGCAAGAAGTTTGTGGCCTGACGAGGATGGGTTTCCTCTGGGTATGTGAAGGTGGCTGAAACCGGAAGCCGCTGATGCCTCACAACTCACATCCTCGCTACCCAGAAGGCTGAGATATGAAGACATAGTTCCAAGCCAGCATGGGCAGAAAAGTCTGCTAGACTTGATGTCCAATGGACCACCAAAGAACAGGAATTGGTGCTGTGGCTCAAGTGGGAGAGTGCTCACCTTCAGCTGAAGAGCTGAGAGACAGCGCCCTGGCCAAGTTCAAACCTCATGACCAACTACAAAAAAGAGAGGGCTAATTTTTCCGCATAGCAGTGTGTACAGTAGGAACTGCCATGTTGGATTATGAGACATTTCAGATATGTGAGAGGCTTACTGGTTTGTCTATAGTGGGTCTGATGTCTGTAGTGCCACCTTCTTGAGAGTGGGATGTGATCCTAATGGAGAGAGTTCATGGTTCTGTTCTCAGGGGCTGCTGAATCCTTGGGCTGTACGTGTGTGTGTGTGTGTGTGTGTGTGTGTGTGTGTGTGTGTGTGTGTGTGTGTGTGTGTGTGTGTGTATCTGTCTGTCTGTCTGTCTGTCTGTCTGTCTGTCTCCTCTGTGTCTGTGTCTATCTGTGTTTGGAGATAGAAGACCTGGGCCTTGAACTCAGGGCCTAGGTTCTGTTCCTGAGCTTTTGTGCTCAAAGCTATTGTTCTGATACTTGAGCCACAGCTCCACCTTTGGCTTCTTGGTGGTTCACTGTAAATAAGAGCCTCACAGACTTTCTGTCATGGGCTGGCTTTGAACCGTGATCCACAAACCTCACCTCCTGAGTAGCAAGGAAGACAAACATGAACCACCCCTGCCGGGTGTGTGTGTGTGTGTGTGTGTGTGTGTGTGTGAGTGTGTGTGTGTGTGTGTGTGTGTGTGTGTGTGTGTGTGTGTGTGTGTTTAGAAGAGGGCTGTAACAATGAGTGCTGGACCCTTTGGTAACTTCTGCCTGCTTTCTTTGGGGGGGGGTACATGAGCTTTGTGTCTGAGTCTGGGGACCTGGAAGGGAGAGATGTTTGATGGGGACTCAGCACCGTTAAATTATAAGACCAAGGTATCTGTGTGCCCTGGAGCTGTCTACTCCCTTGGGCCTGGTTGGTGGCAGACGGAGCTTGGGAAGACCTGGGGGTTGGGCCCGCAGGGGATGGCTCCCCAGGGGGACAGGCTCAGGCTGGTCTGCATCAGGATTCCCCACTGCTACCTTTCTGGCCAGGCCCTGGTTATAAGAAAATGAATTTACTCTATGTCTATTTTGCTTTTCTGGGGTGTGTCATTTCAGGGAGTGGGGGTGCTGTGAAGAGGAAAGACCCCAGAACTGACACCTCCATGGGGACATTTTTTTGTGTGACAGAGCCAAGTCATTGCTGTGTATGACGAGGAAGCTGCCATCAGACTGACCTGGAACAATGCTCAAAGGTACGTAGGCTGTTGAAGTATCAAACCCACCCACGTCTGCTTCCCACTCACAACAAGGGGGGTGCAGTGCAGGTGGCCCAGCACTGGTCCTAGGGGATTATAGATGGTGGTGGTCATGTGCCGGTGGTTCTCAAATATTCTCCTGGCTATTGGGGATGCTAAGGTCTGATGTACGTGACTCAAAGCCAGCCCAGGCAGGAGAGTCTGTGAAATTCTTATCTCCCATAAACCAACCCCCCCCCAAAAAAAAAAAGCCAGATATTGTGCTGTGGCTCAAGTGGTAGAGCCTAAGCCTTGAGTAAAAGAAACTCCAGGATGACACCCAGGCCCTGAATCCAAGCCATAGGACTAACAAAAATAATGAAGTAAATGAATAGTGGCCACCTGTTATCTTACTACCAAAAAGGATGGATTGAGTCTTTTCTCTGGTACTTGTAGCCAAAGGTAATGGGCTTCTTTTGATGTTCCTCTAAACCTCTCCTACTCTCCATTATCTTTCCAGGCTTCACTTGCAGCATAGAATTCAGATCATTCCACTCAAAATGACTTGATGTACCCTCCCCTACCTGCCTTTCTTGGGCTGGGGATCCTGGATGTACTCACACACACACACACACACACACACACACACACACACACACACACACACACACACACACACACACACACACACACACACATGCTCACCCAGGCCAACTCAGACTAGCCTTTTCAAAGACACTTTATCTTCTTGGATTAACTGACCCAGGAGAGGAACTTGATCCCCTGTAACTGAGTATTTTAACTAGGGCTTGCTGGTTGACATGAGATAAACAGAAGCTCAAAAGAAAGGCTCCGGTGCCAGTCTCCTCTGGCTCATGCTCACACCTGATGTCCGGGCTACTTGGGAGGCAGACATTTGAGGGTCAGAGATTGAAGCCAGCCATAAGCTGGAAAGCTGGTGAGACTCTTCTTTCCATGGAACCACCAAAAATTCAGAAGTGGAGCTTTGGTTCAAGTGGTAGAGCACCAGCCTTGAGCACGAAAACTCAGAGAGAGTGCTCCCAGATCCTGAGTTCAAGCCCACACAAAGAAATGGACCTATCTTGTTGCCCCCAGATTGCCTGGGCCTTGAGTGCCTTCTCACAAATTGTGATACAACACCGGTCTCTGGGTAGTGTATCAGAGCCTTCAGTAATTGAGTGGTGGAAGCCAGGCCTTCCCCTTCATGTGATCTCAACCCACAGGAGCAGGAAGGCAGAGCGTGACAAGGCCAACAGCCTGCAGAGCAGAGAAGACCCCACCCTGCTAGGGTGATTGGAGCAGGCTTCTTAGAAGCAGCACTTGAAAAGGGGTCTTGCTTAACAAGGAGGATCTGACAGGAAGCACAGAGAGCAAAGATGTTGTACATAAAGGACAACATAGAGGAGCATGTTCATTTCAAGCCAGGGCTGCTGCTGAGAAATACGGTACAGATGTGCAAGACTTTCCTGAGACAGGCCCGAAGGGTTACAGAAGAACAGCTATCCAGGGTTGGATCCAGGGTTGTCTTAGCAGTAGTGGGCACGCCTAGCACACATGAAACCCTGGGTTCGATTCGTAGGTCCCGCATACACAGAAAAAGTTGGAAGTGGCACCGTGGCTCAGGTGGAAGAGAGCTCATGTAGAGCAAAAGAAGCTTAGGTACAGAGCCCAGGCCCCGAGGTCAAGCCCCAGGACTGTCAACATAAAACATCACTCCGAGGGACCTTGGTGACAGGTGGATGGTTATGCCCTCTAGCTCTTGGTAGAATTTTTTGTGTCTCCATCTTTGACAGAAGGGAGCTGGACACTCCTTCTGCCTTGGGATCCCCTGGACCCAGTTATCAGAAACCCTCCCATCATCTTCCACCAGGACATGGAGCAACTTGCACCAGAAATCCGTAGATACAGGTTGAGTTGGGCGGGGGCATACAGGGCAGAACTCAGAAGTCCTAGTGGGTCTGATCTGCCCCAGATGACCAGGCCATCCAGAGGAGGTGGATGGGAGCTTAGAGAGGGTTAATTATGTGGAAGGGGCCCTTAAATGCCTATGGCCCTACCCAGATTCCGAGCCTCCCTTTGCTGTCCCTGAGGGATCTAGAGGAGTGACTAGGTGGTAGTGTCTAGAGGAGGACTAGTTGGAAATTCTAAAGAATGACACACCATAAATCATGCGCCGATGGCTCATGCCTGTCATCCTGGCTACTCTGGAGACTGAGATCCAGAGGATCTTGTTTCCCCAGCACCTGCAGGAAAGTCTCATGAGAGTCTTATCTTCAATCTCCAACCAAAAGTGACACTATAGCTCAAATGGTAGAGCACTGGCCTTGAGCAAAATTCATCATCAAGCCCTGAGTTCAAGCCCTCCAACCAAAAAAAAAAAAAAAAAAAAAAGACAAGAATGAAAGACACCCCTTGCCTGCAAGATATGGTGAAGGAGTGGGGTTTCTATGGTTGGGAGACCAGCTGCTGGCCTCAGTGTACAGACATTTCTAAGAACTCCCCAGATTTGCCCAAGTGTGAAGTTACAGCATGGTGGGTGTTGCCTTACCAAGAACTCCAGAGTTCGTGGCCTTTCTTAGGCAGGGAGTAGGCGAATGGGAATAGGGGTGGGTGGGTAGTGTCAATTATATTCTCTCCATCCATGGAAGAATGGTTTTGTATGCTGGTGTCAAAGTCTGAAGTGAAGGGTTGCTTGGGGTTTGTGGCCTGACAAGTTCGGTTTCCCTGGGTGTACGAAGGTGTCTGAAGCCAGATGCTGCCAGTGGCTCACAACTGTCATACTAGTTACTCAGGAGGCTGAGATCTGAGGATCGCATTTCAAGGCCAGTTTGGGAAGGAAAATCTGTGAGACTTTATCTCCAGTGAACCAACAGAAAACCGGAAGTCGCTCTGTGGCTCCAATGGTAGACCTCGCACCTTCAATTTAAGAGCTGAGGGACTGCGCACAAGCCCAAATTCAAACCCCATGACCAACAACCAAGAATAAGGTAGCTGAGTTTTCTACATAGTGTTCTGGACCGTAGGAAATGGTATGCTGTATCATGAGACATTCCAAACATGTGAGAGTCTCTGAGTTTTGTCTACAGTTGGTCTGAGGATGATAGTGCCATCTTCTCAAGGGTTGGGATGTTTAGATGCTCAGGGACTGCTGAAGCCTTGGGTTACCCGTGTTTGGTGTGTGTGTGTGTGTGTGTGTGTGTGTGTGTGTGTGTTGTGTGTGCGCGCGCGCGTGTTTGTGTGTTTGTGTGTGTGTGTGTATTTTTTCCTCATCTTTCTCTGTCCCCTTCCTCTGCCTCTTTCTGATGCCCCTCCTCTACAGCAATCTTGCCTTTAGCCCCCTATCAGGGTCTAAAATGAGTCTTAAATTGCCACAGACCTGCATATTCCAGCTTTTCTTTGGGGCTCAAGTCTGGTTATCCATATCTTTGGCTACCTCCAGGGGATTCTGGGTTAACAGGGCCGGCTGGCATAGGTTCTCCCCTTCCACAGGGTGGGGAGGGTACAGGGGTTCAGTCATGCAATGCCCTGTTCTTTGCCTCAGCTGGGCCTCTGGCTGCATGTCCCTCTTTGGAGGCTGGCAGTGGAGTTGGGGAAGGGTGGTTGCCAGTGGCTTTGGCCAAGTTGAACATGATAGCTGACTGAAGGCTGCCCAACCAAGGAGCTTCCGGGACTACATGGGAGATGAGGCCAAGGTGGCTTGGAAGTATCCGTCAGTGTCTAGGAAATATCAACGTACCTTACAGGAAAGTCTATCTTCTGGCCCCAGCTGGGCCTCTCTAGTTCCTTTAGACAATTGCAGATGCTCAGAATACAGACGCACAGACTTCAGATTCCAGGGCCAGGGAACTGGGGGTGAGAGAGTGGTATGGCCAATACCTCAATGTTCTGGGGCATTAGCCTTGACCTGGCTATGCCCCCTTGTGTATATTCACTTCTTAATCCAGTGCTGGCCACACACAGGCCATTTGTGGCAGTGCTGTGGAAGTGGCAGTAGCGGAAGTGAGATCTAGGATGACCAAAATCTGGATTTCTGGCCTGTGGGGATGGGGATGGCAAAGGGTGTCTATTAAGAAAAAACATCTCAGGGCTGGGAAGATGTCTAAGTGGTAGAGCGCTTGCCTTGCATGCATGAGGCCCTGGGTTCGATTCCTCAGCACCACATAAGCAGAAAAAAAAAGCCAGAAGTGGTGCTATGGCTCAAGTGGTAGAGCACTAGCCTTGGGCTGAAGACCTGAGGGACAGCGCCCAGGTCCAGAGTTCAGGCCCCACGACTGGACCTCCCCCTCAAAAAAAAAACTTACAAAGAAAAAAACATCTCAGAGCTGGAACTCAGGGCCGAGGCACTGTCCTTCAGCTAACACTCTACCAATTGAGCCACAGATAACCTTTCATCTTTTTTAGTAATTTAGTGGAGAGAAGAGTCTCATGGACTTTCCTGCCAGGGCTGGCTTCAAGCTGCCATCTTAAGAGCTCAGCCTCTTGAGTAGCTGGTATGAGCCATTGGCAACTGCTAAAGATATTACCATGTGTATGTGCATTTATGTGCACATGGAACTGTGTGTGTGTGTGTGTGTGTGTGTGTGTGTGTGTGTGTGTGTGTTGTGTGTGTTTACCGGGGCTTGAACTCAGAGCCTAAGTGGTATCCTTTAGCTTGTTTGCACAACGTTGGTGCTGTACCACTTGAACTATAATAGCTCCACTTCCCAGCTTTTTGGTGATTTATTGGAGAGAAGAGTCTGCCCAGGCTAGCTTTGAATCTTGATTGATCCTCAGGCATCAGTCTTGAGTAGGTAGGATTATAGCCATGAGCCACTGGCATCTAGCTACAAGGATGTCTTCTCATACTCTCTTCTGTTGTAACACATTGCCTATTTGCCCTGCCCTAGATCCTCTGACCTCCACATCAGCTCCCAGCAGCCCCTGACGGTGTGGAGAACATAAAGCTCAAATTTGATCTTATTTCTTTGTCCCCAGGGGAGGGAATGTTTCCTCTGAAGCCTGGCATAGGAGGGATAGCTGCAGATGGGTACTGGGCTAGGAGAGAGGTACTCTGTTTTAGCCAAGAAGGAAGTGTGGCCAGATGCTAATAGCTGATGCTGTCCTATTCCTAGCTCCTCAGGAGGCTAAGATGTGTGGATTACCATGCAGAGCCAGTCCAGTTAGAAAAGTGTGTGAGACTCTCGTCTGCAAATAACCACCCAAAAGCTATAAGAAAAGCAATGGCTCAAGTGGTAGAGTGATAGCTTTGAACGAAAAAACTGAGGGACAGAGCCCAGGTCCTGAGTTCAAGCCCTAGCACCAAGATGTACGGCTGCACGTGCACACACACACACACACACAGAGGAAGGTGGTAATGATAAGCTGAGCTAGAACTGGGGGCAGTCCTGAGGCATAGTCATAATAAACTCTCAAGGCAGATCAAGTGGTTTCTTCTAAGTCCTTCTTGGGCTGAGTGGGTCTGGTCCATGGCAGTAAGGTCCATGGAATCTGCCCTTCCATCCGTGCACAGGACCATATAGGACCAAGGGAAGGACACTATGGATGCTCCTTTGTAGTCGGTCCAGGATTGCAAACCTTCATCTGCCCCCAAGCACTGGAGAGGAAAGCAGGGTTCCAAGACCTGGGACTCCTGGGATAGCAACTGCTACAAGCATCAGCCAGCTAGCTGTGGATTCCTGATCCTACAACTCTTTCATGAGCCCAACTCAACACCTGCCCAAGGTGTGCCTGACAGATTCACACTCTTGTGATACCCGGATGAGTGGGTGTTACCTGGTGTGCCATCTTGCAGCTCCTGCCCCTCCTGGCCAAGTAACGTGGTTTGAGACATCGGTTTACTGCTCAGATGCACACTGCACCCATTACTGATGCCATTCTGATGACCCGGCTGATAACCTCCATGCCCCAAGGATGGACCCTTCTCTGATACTGTGGCCCATCCCATACACAAAGGCCAACAAAGAGGCTGCTCTGAAGACACCTAGACATTGGGAGACCCGATCCTTGGGGTCCATTAGAAATTACTCTGTCTAGAGCCACAGAGTGAGGTCCAAGTAGGTGTTGGTCATGGGGCTCGAACTCTGGGCCTGGGCACTGTCCCTCAGCTCTTCAGCTTACCACTTAAGCCACAGCACCTCTTTTGGTTTTCTGGTGGTTCCTTGGAGATCAGAGTCTCCTGGACTTTCTTGCCAGGGCTGGCTTTAAACCATGATCCTCAGATCTCACGCTCCTGAGGAACTAGGAGGACATGTGTGAGTCACATGCACTTAGCTGATCTGGCCTTTCACCACAGTGGGCTAGGAGCTTCTGAAAGCTTTTCTTTATTTTTTTTTTCTGTGCTAGTACTGGGGCTTGAACTCAGAGTCTTGGCCCTGGTCTCTTAACGTTTTCTCAAGGCTGGCAGTTTACCACTTGAGCCACATTTCCATTTCTGGCTTTTGGTAGTTCATTGGCAAGAAAAGAGTTTCACTAATTTTCTTCCCCTGAGTTGTCTTTGACCCACGATATCTGATCTCAGTCTCCTGAGTAGCTAGGATTTACAGAGGTTGAGCCACGATTGGCATTGGGCAAGAAGATTTTCTTACAAAAGAGTTCTTCCCTGCATTTGCCCTGACTCCTAAATGCAAAGGAGGCCTCTGAGGGTCAGGAACTTTGAAAAATAGGGTTCCAGCCACTGGAAATGGATAGGGTCCTTTGTGAAAAGCCAAGTTAATCTTCCCCCTGGGCCTGATTCTGGGACCCCACCCTCTTCCCTACCTGTGACTCAAGTACAAAACTTGACCCAGCCTTGAATGTCCTGCCACACTTGTCTGAAGCAAAAGAACCTTAATTCCACCCACACCACCTGCTCTAAACCCCACCTCAGGACCTTTGCCCATGCTGCACCTTCTGCCTGAGGCCCTTTGTCCTGAATCCACATCTTAGAACTCCTGTGGAATTTTGGCACTGGTTATATCACCTCCTGGAGTAAGTCTTTCCTTCTCTTTTCGGTCTTTATTTATTTATTTATTTATTTTACTGAATATCTGTATGGAAGTATAATTCCTGTTTTTATTTATTTTTTTAATATTATTTTATTTTATTTGAGAACATACTGTACAGAGGGGCTACAATTACATGGGCAGGATAATGCATACATTTCTTACCAAGCATTGCAGCCTCCTCCTTTGTTTACCCTTCACCTCCCTTCCCAGCTTCCCCCCTCCCCCCACCCAATTATACCCCCCTCCCCCCCCACACCAACATTGTAAAGCTGGTTTTGACATGACATTTTGTACTTCTTATTGTTGCAACAGATCCACCTGAATCCTTAAACGACTTGTTTGCCCCCATCTCCTCCACATGTTATACTGACATCAAATATAGTGAAAGCGGGGGTTACACTGTGGGGGAGGGACATACAAAGCAACAAAGAAATAATCTTATAAATGCGTTAGAAACATATGCATGAAAGAAACGAAAACATTAAAATACATATTTAAGGGTTCATTTTCCTAACATCACATTATCTGACCTTTTCTGCTTGACTCATACCTATACTAGATATTGCAAATAAGGGAAACCATGGGACCTATGCTTCTTTGGGCCTGGCTTACTTCACTTAATATAATTTTTTCCAAGCCTTTCCATTTCCTAACAAATGGGGAAATGTCATTCTTTCTGATGGAGGCATAGAATTCCATTCGGTCTTTTTAAAAAAATATTGAATTGCTAGATATGGAACTTGTGAAGGCCGACTGGCAAATGCTCTATCTTGGTGTGTGTGTTTGTGCCAGTCTGGGGGTTTGAATTCATCACCTTGACAGTATCCCTGAGCTTTTGTGCTCAAGGCTAGCACTCTAGTACTTGAACCATAGCTCTACTTCTGGCTTTTTGAGTGTTTAATTGGAGAAAAGTGTCTCATATAGTCTTTCCTGCTTCTAATTTGGTCCTCACATCTCAGCCTCCTAAGTAGCTAAGATTACAGGGGTGAGCCACTATCACCTGACCTCTACCTCTTACTTTTATCCTCAGCCCTCCTCTGAGTCCCAGAAGAATATGTCTCACCAGGGTTCCTTTTTTTTTTGCCAGTCTTGGCCTTAACCTCAAGGTCTGGGCATGTTCCTGAGCTTCTTTTGCTCAAGGCTAGCACTCTATCATTTAAGTCACAGTACCACTTTTAGCTTTTTCTTTTTCTCTGTTACTGAGGAATTGAACCCAGGGCTTCATGCAATCTAGGTAAGCACTCTACCACTAAGCCACATTCGCAGCACAAGGCTTACTTCTAACAGGAGATATGAGGATTGGATTTATTGGCTTACCCCTTTTCGGCACAGAAATCACTGCCTATTTCCTATCTTTGCCAGAATTTGGGACCAACTTGAGACTCGGCAATCAGGAATGATGAATGAGTGATTGCCACCAGGCCCCACATCCTACAGAGGGATCTAGAATATGGAGCCAGAACCTTGGACAACTCCCAAAGCCTAGGAAGTGTGGTCTTTCTGGAGGAAGTGGCTGGCTTCTAGGTGTCCTGATGGGACATCTCACCCAGAACATAATGCACCCGTTGCACACACCAGCCCAGGCAAAGCCTTTGGGGTTTCAGTACTTAAATGACAGAGAAGGATGCTTTGTTCAAGCTGCTGGCTCAGACTTAGTATTGTCTGAGTGCTTGTCTGAGCTTGCTCAGGTTTTGGGGCTGGGCATGGGCAACCAGCTGATTGCCCATCATCCATACACCATCCGTCCATACACAGAGACTTAGAATTACTGCCTCCTTTTTTTTTTGGCAGGTCCAGGAATGAACTATGAGCCTAGGCCCTGTGTCTGAGCTCCTTTTGCTCAAGGGTAGTGCTCTGCCCTTGAGCCACAGCCCACCCATGTGTGTATTTCTCCCCCTGTCGTCTCTTAGAAATAAGAGTGTCAGGAACTTTCTTGCCCCAGCTGAATTCAAACTGGCATTCTCTATATCTCAGACTCCTGAGGAACTAGGATTACAGGCAGATGCCTCTGACACTTGGCTTTGTTTTTCTTGTTGTTCTTTTTTTAATCCTGACAATCTGAAGTCTTCACAGTGCCATTCAAATAGTTTGCATTCAAAGCAAACTACCCAGGCCTGGAGTTCGAATGCTAGGACTGCCCCCCACAAATGGAGGGAGAATCTGACAAACTCATTCTTATTCATGTGAATGCTAATGGAATGTTATAAAAGTAATAATTTGAAGTTAATTCATGATTTTATTTTAGAATGCCACACACAAATTATTGGATTTATATCTTCCATTCTAGCACCTAATGGAAGGATATTCACTAATTTATGTTAATATTTTTGTAAGTATTCACCCATGATACTTCATTAAATGGAGGCATAATGTAATCACTAATAATTGGTTATATATATATATAACAATATCCTCACATTCCCTCTCTGTATATATACATATATATATATATATATGCAGATATATATACACACACTCATATATACATATATGTATACATCTATCAATGTATATATACTGGGCACTATTGTGGCTTGATCACAGGTCCTCAGAACTTCCTGGCAGCTCTTTTAAGACTGTGACCCCATTTATGGATTGGGCATTGTGAGTTGAAACCCCAGCATGGCCAAAAATTTATTCGTGGAGTACTAAGATAATTTTGATACATTTTATTCCTTCTCTGTGAAAGTCCTGGGTCTCAGTATCATGTATAATCCATATGCAAATATATTCTAGTTCATATCATGTAACGAATCATTATATGTGTAATAATACTAAATTAATAAGGGTAATAAACATCATACGCAGTAAACCCATGTAATATAAATGAATCTCATATATAAATATTAATTTTTCCAGTGCTGGGGCTTCAATTCAGGCCCTGGGAACTGGTCTGAATTTCTTGATTTCAAGGATTGGGAGAATACCCTTCACCAACAGTTTCACAGATTTACCCAGACCCCGAGTTCAAATCAAAGGTCGGACAGAAAAATGGTACAAATTCCAAGCCAGGGCCTTATTATTATTATATTTTTGGCCAAGCATGGGGCTGGAACTCAGGTCATGGCATCTCTGCCACAACTGACCCTGGGATCCCAGGACATGAGTTCAAATCTCGGAGCTGGCAAAAAAAAAATCAAAAGAAAAGGATAAAACTGAGATTGGAAGGGGAAACAAGAGGAGGCAACAATGCTTGATAAAAAATGTATTCATTATCTTGCCCATGTAATTGTAACTCCTCTGTACCGTATTCTCACAATAACAAACAACAAAAAAAACCCTGAGTCATTCAATAAGGTGGTTTTACATTTTTTTCCCTTTGTATTGTGGCCATCCTGGGTCTAAATGACAAAGCCCAGAAAGTGTACATGACCTTGCATTGCTGATGTTTGGCGGGCTATTAGGGAAGCCATAGCCAAAAGAGGCAACTTAGTCCTGGATGTCGAATCCTGGTACTGCCACTAATGAATGGTGGGAGAACCTAAGACGCATTCTGATATATATCCATACAAATGAAATGTTATAAAAGTAACAAATAAATTACTAGTTAGTGTATGATTATAATATAAAACTGTATACAACAATTATACTACATTAATTTTCAATTAATACTTTATTATGTATTCAATCATGATACTAAAAAAAGGAAAGAATAATTTAATTGCCAATAATCGGTAGTAATATCATGTATGCAATTTCATAATATACAGACATCTTTTTCTTGTTTTAAGCATATACCTCTCTCTCTCTCTCTCTCTCTCTCTCTCTCTCTCTCTCTCTCTCTCTCTCTCTCTCTCTACCTACCTACCTACCTACCTATCTATATACCAATCTACACATTTATCTGTTTGTACACTTGTCACTCCTGGGGGTCAGTGGTAGTGTGCTCAACTAGGACATGCAAAGCCCTGGGTTCGATTCCTTACTACCACATGCACAGAAAAATCCTGAACTTGTGTTGTCTTGCTTAAGCAGTCGAATACTAGCTTTGAGCATAAAAGCATAGGGACTGTGTCTAGACCCTTATTCAAGACCCTAGGACTGGCACCAAAAAAAAAAGATAAAATGTTCTGACTGCAATGATTAAAGATAGGACTGCAAATACCTCATCAGGGAGCAAGCTGGGGGTCTGGTGTTGACAGGTGACATCTAACCTGACTTAGCCAGACGTAAACCACTACAACCCAGCTCTATGGAACCAGATGCTGCTGGCTCACTCACACCTGTCATCCAAGCTATTCGGGGTCTGAGATCTGACACTGGTGGGTTTAGAACCCAGCCCTGGCAGGATGTCTGTGAAACTCTGACCTGAGGCTCAAGGTGGTAGAGCACTAGCCTTGAGCTAAAGATCTTAGGTTAGTACCCCAAACCTTTGAGTGCAATCCACGTGGCTGACTCCCCCCAAAAAAACACCTCTCTAAATCATTAGATGTGAACTTTGTGAGGTTTGTGATGTGTTTCTGAAAGAATGGTGATACTGTTGATAGCACCCTAATTCTAATGACAGCATGTGGGATACAGCCATGTGATGAGTTCTACATAAGCTGTTGTGTTCTTAGTCCTTCATGGGGTTCATTCTTTCATCTGGTCCTTGTAAGAGATCCACAAGTAAGTTGATTGCACAGATGGGAAAGTTGAGGCTCAGATATGCCCACATGACAGAGCCAAAGTGATGTATGTACTGAAATCTAGTGAGTTGTCTCCTGTAGACAATTATTTTGGTTTAGTTTTCTCCATCATGAACCTTGAACTCAGAGCCTAGGCTCTGACTTTCATCTTGTGCTCATGTTTAGCACTCTACCACGTGGAGCCAAGGACCCCTTGCAGCTAGGTGTCACAGCTTAGGTGTCTTTAGCTGAGGTCTGTCATCCTGCCTATTCAGGAAGCTGAAATCAGATGATCTGGAATCTAAACTATCCCAGACACAAAATGTCCCATGAGACTGTTATCTCCTATTCACCATTTAGAAATTTGAAGTGGAAGCTGGGCACTGGTAACTCGCGCCTGTCACCCTAGCTACTCAGAGGCTGAGAGCTGAGGATCACAGTCCAAAGCCAGCCTGAGCAGGAAATTCCTTGAGATGGTTATCTCCAATAAACCAATGAACTGAAGGGGCTCTTTAGCACAAATGGTAGAGCTCTAGGCTTGAGCTGAAGACCTCAGAGACAGGACCTAGGCCCAGACTTCAACCCTCCAACTTATAAGAAAAGAGAACCGTGAAGTGGAGTGCTGGGAATGTGTCTTAGGGGTAGAGTGCTTCGCATGTATGAAACTCTGGGCTTGAATCCTCAGTACCACATCACTAGAAAAAAGAATCTAAAGTGATCTGTGGCTCAAATGGTAGAGTGCTGTCCTTGTACAGGAGAAACTCAGGTACAGTGGTCAGGTCCTGAGTCCTTCAGGACTGGTGTATGCACACACACAAACACTTTCACACACACACACACACACACACACACACACACACACACACACACACACACACACACACACACACACACACACGGCCAAAAATGAAGCTGTGAACCAAATGGGAAAGCATTGAGCTTCTGCTTTGAACTCATGGTCAGCACCTTCACCCTGTTCAACCCCAAAACCTAGCCACCGAGGGCCCAACTAGGAGATGTCAAAAGTTTCAAATTCTTATGAGCTTCACCAGCCCTAGATGACAGGAAGAATTGTGATTTTGCACAAGTGCTTAGATTTAGCAAACTTCCGGAAACCTAGGGAGGCAACACTGACAATAATGAATAATTTCATTAGATTCAGGGCCTTAGTTGTCTGCCAGAAGGACTCTTTAATTAATTGTAGCAATTTGTCTCAACACTGGAACATAGTGTAACAAAGACAGGATGAGTGCATGGAATGTGGCCTGCCACAAGAGGTGGCACAAATGAAGAGTCCTGTCAAAACAGAGCACTGGGGAGAGAAATAGCTTGGGGTACAAAGAGGCCTTTTTCTCCTGACCTTCAGAGCCTGCCCACACTCATCCTCACTAATTGGCCAGGATGGATTGTTTGTTACACAGCTGTACAGGAGTGAGGCCTTTTGTCTGCCTGTTCCATCAATGAGGCAGACTTCCCCCTAGAGCAGGGGGTGTGGAGAAACCTTCAGGGTACACTGGGAACAGTGACGGGAGCTCTGGAACATGCACTGTCTTGAAAGCACTCTGTGCTATGAAATCATTCTGTTCAAACTTATTTCCTAGCTGAGTTCCATTCTTCATCGTAACTGAATTTTCACCGATAGAAATACATTCATACATACACAGATACGTGGAGTTAATGGCTCTGTTTTTGGTGGCAGGTCCTGAATCTTGAACTATGAGCCTAGACATTGTCCCTGAGCTCCTTTTGCTCAAGGAAACATTTTATTGTGCCTTAAAACATGATACATCGTTAAATGGAGGCATAATTCAATACCTATTAATTATTAGTAATACATTACATGTACTTTAATATATAGACATTTCACATTCTGTAATTATTTTTATGTATTTAAATATACAATGGAATAAACCTGTAAATCTCTCTCTCTTCCCTGGCCCTCCCCCCTCTCTCTCTCTCTCTCTCTCTCTCTCTCTCTCTCTCTCTCTCTCTCTCTCTCTCTCTCTCTCTCTCTATATATATATATATATATATATATATATATATATATATATTTGCCATAATTTACACACCTATCTATTTATACATTGGGGACTCCTTGGGCTAAAACTCAGGTCCTGGGAACTACCTGGCAGTGAGTATTTTGAGACTGCTGTGCGTATACTGACCACTTGATGAATTGGGCATTCCAGGCCCTGAGTTCAAATCCCAGCAATGCCAAGTCAATTGGTGGAGTAAGAAGCCAATGTTGAACTGTTTTCCTTTCTGTGAAAATCTTTTTTTTATTTATCTATTTATTTCATTGAAAATACTGTACAGAGGACTTACAATTATATGGGCAAGATAATGAGTACATTTTTTTTCTTTTTTAATTTTAATTTTTAATTTTTGTGAACATAGTGTACAGAGAGGTTACAATTACATGGGCAAGATAATGAGTCCATTTCTTATCAAACATTGCAGCCTCCTCCTTTGTTTACCCTTCACCTCCCTTCCCGCCCTTCCCCCATACCCCACCAAATCCACCACCACCACCAAAGTTCGTTTTTGACATGAAAACTTGTACTTCTCATTGATGCAACAGGTCCACCTGTATCCTTAAACGACATGTTTTTCCCCATCTCCTCCACAAATTATACCGACATCAAATATAGTGAAAACAGGGGTTGTACTGTGGGCGAGGGACATACTAAGCAACAAAGAAATAATCTTATAAATACATTAGAAACAAAGGCATGAAAAAAACATTAAAATACATATCTAAGCTTTCATTTCCCTAACATCACATTATCTGAACTTTTCTCCTTGACTCATACATATACTAGATATTGCAAATAAGGGAAACCATGGGACCTAAGATATTTGTGCTTGGCTTACTTCACTTAATATAATTTTTTCCAATCCTTTCCATTACCTAACAAATGGGCCAATGTCATTCTTTCTGATAGAGGCATAGAATTCCATTGTGTATATATACCATATTTTCTTGATCCATTCATCTACTGATGGGCATCTGGGTTGGTTCCATATCTTAGCTATAGTAAATAATGCTGCTATAAACATAGTTGTGCTGGTAGCTTTAGTGTGGTTTTGTTTGTAACATTTGGATAAATGCCCAAAAGTGGGATTTCTGGGTGGTAGGGGAGCTCTATGTAAAGTCTTTTGAGGAACCTCCATACTACTTTCCAAAGTGGTTGAACAAGTTTACACATCCCCTCCAGCATCTGTTGTTGTTAGAGTTCTGGATTTTTGCCATTCTAACTGGAGTGAGGTAGTATCTCAATGTTGTTTTGATTTGCATTTCTTTTATGGTTAGGGAGGTTGAGCATTTCTACATGTGTCTATTGGCCATCCTTCTTTCTTCTTCAGAGAAGTTTCTCTTTAAGTCTTTAGCCCACTTATTTGTTGGGCAATTGTTTCTTTGAGGGTTTGTTGTTGGGGGATTTATTTTTTTGAGTTCCAAGTATATTTTAGATATGAGACCCTTGTCCGTTGTATGGCTAGTGAAGATCTTCTCCCAATCCTTGGGCTTTCTATTGATCTTGCTAGCTATGTCCTTTGGCATGCAGAAGCTCGGCAATTTCATGCAATCCCATTTTTCTAACCTTTCTTTGATTTGTGGTGTTTCCGGGTCTTTATTAAGAAAATTTCGGCCTGCTCCAAGGAGACCCAGAGTTTCTCCTATTCCATCCTGTAATGTTTTCAGAGTGTCTCCTTTGACTCCAAGGACTTTGATCCATTTGGAGTTGATTCTGGTACAATGTGATATATAAGGATCTAGCTTTAGTTTTCTACAAGTAGTTAACCAATTTTGCCAGCACCATTTACTTAACAGGCTATCTTTCTTCCATGTTATTTTTTTTTTAGCACCCTTATCGAAGATTAGATGGCTATAGGTCTATAGGTTCATTTCTGGGTTTTCAATTCTATTCCATTGGTCCTGAGGTCTGTTCTTGTGCCAGTACCAAGCTGTTTTCATTACTATGGCTTTATAGAAGAGTTTGAAATTTGGTATTGATATTCCTCGAGCAGTGTTCTTTCCGTTGATGAGCTTTTTTTTTACTATTCGAGGTCTTTTATTGTTCCTTATTAATTTTTGGATTGCTTCTTCTATTTCCTTGAAGAATGACGTTGGGATTTTGATAGGTGTCGCGTTGAATATGTAGATAGCCTTGGGAAATATTGCCATTTTCACGATGTTAATCTTTCCCATCCAGGAGCATGGGAGTTTTTCCCATTTTCTAAGTTCTGTTTTGATTTCCTTTTACAAGATTTTAAAGTTTTCACTATACAGGCCCTTCACTTTTTTGATTAAGTTAATTCCTAGGTATTTTATTTTTTGTGGGGCTATTACAAATGGAATTGCTTTCCTTATTTCAGCCACACTTTTCTCATTGTTGGCATACAGAAAAGCCATTGATTTTTTAGGGTTAATTTTATACGCTGCTACTTTGCCAAGGTTTTGAATCAGCTTGAGTAATTTGGGAGTGGAGTCTATGGGATTCTTTAAATACAAGATTATGTCATCTTTAAAGAGGGAAGGTTTTATTTTTTCTTTCCTTATTTGGATCCCCTTTATGTTTGCATCTTGTCTTATTGTTGTAGCTAGGCATTCTAATACTAGATTGAAGAGAAATGGAGAGAGTGGACTTCCTTGTCTTGTTCCTGAGTTAAGAGGGAGTGACTTTAGCTTTTCACCGTTAAGTATAAGGCTGGCTGTAGGTTTGTCATATACAGCCTTTATTGTATTGAGGAATGTTCCATGGATTCCTAATTTTTCCAAAACCTTCATCATAAAGGGGTGTTGGATCTTGTCCAATGCTTTTTCTGCATCTATTGAGATAACCATGTGGTTCTTATTCTTGCTCCTGTTGATGTGATGAACAATATAATTTGATTTGCATATATTGAACCAGCTTTGAATCCCTGAAATGAATCCTGTTTGATCATGGTATATGATTTTTTGGATGGATTTTTGAAGTTGATTGGCCCAAATTTTGTTGAGAAGTTTTGCATCAACATTCATCAAAGAAATGGGTCTATAATTCTGTTTCTTTAATAAGTCCCTGCCTGGTTTTCAGATGAGAGTTATGATGGCTTCATAGAATGTGTTTAGTAGTGAACTTTCTCTTTCAATTTCATTGAAAAGTTAGAGGAGTATTGGTGTGAGCTCTGCTTTGAAGGCCTTGTAGAATTCCGTTGTAAAACCATCTGGTCCTGGATTTTCTTAGCTAAGAGGTCTCTTATTGTTTTTTCTATTTCAGTGCTTGATATGGGCCTGTTAAGATGGTTTATCTCATCTTGGTTTAGTTTTGGCATGTCAATATTTGCTAGGAAAAGGTCCATTTCTGAAAAGTTCTCAATCTTATTAGCATAAAGTTTTGAGAAGCATTTCCTTATAATGTCCTGAATCTTGGTTGTTTCCGTGGTGATGTTTCCATTCTCATCTCTGAGTTTATTTATTTGGGTGTGTTCTCTTCTTTTTCTGATAAGATTTGCTAAGGGACTGTCAATTTTGTTAATTTTTTCGGAGAACTAATTCTTTGTTTTGTTGATTCTTTCTATAGTTTTTTTTTTTTGGATTCTAATTCATTTAATTCTGATTTAATTTTAATTATTTCTTTCCGTCTACTGGATTGGTGTTTATCTTGCTGCTCTTTTACAGGAGGTTTAGATGTGTCATTAAATTGTTGGTTTCAGACCTCTCCAATTTCTTGATGTAGGAGCTCAGAGCTATAAACTTGCCTCTGAGTACTGCCTTTGCTGTGTCCCAGAGGAGCTTGTAATTTGTGCGCTCATTTTTGTTGAATAGCATGAACATTTGAATTTCCTTTCTAATCTCTTCCATAACCCACTCCTGGTTCATCAGTGTGTTGTTCAGCCTCCATATGTTACCGGAATTTCTTTGGTGGCTTTTGGTGTTGAGTCCTAATTTTATGCCCTTGTGGTCAGAGAGAATGCAAGGTGTAACTTCCATGTTTTGGAATTTGGACAAGTTTGCTTTGTGGACTAAAATGTGGTCTATTTTAGAAAATGTTCCATGTGCTGCTGAGAAAAACGTGTATTCTGATGCTGCTGGGTGAAAACAGGATCAACTCATACAATTGAAATGATCCTTAAAACTTTGAAGGAGAAAAGATTAATCACCTATAATGGGAAACCAATTAGCATCACCTCATATTTCAAAGCAGAGACAATCAAAGCAAGAAGAATCTGGAATGATGTATGCCATACCCAAACATCAAACAACTATCAACCAAGAATACTGTACCCAGCTAAACTCTCCTTCATAACTGAAGGCTAAATAAAAACCTTCCATAACAAAGAAAAATTGAAACAATATATCTCCACCATACCAGCCCTACAAAAGATTCTTAAAGATGTCCTACATATAGAAAACCAACAAGACCACAATAATGGCCCAGAAACTGCAACCAAACTGAGAATCCAAGAACAATAGGAAGAACCTAGTTTTCGCAGCCCCCAAGAAGGTGGATTACATGGCAGGAACTCCCAAATACCTCTAAATCCTATCTCTCAACATTAACGGACTTAACTCTCCAATTAAGCGACATAGACTGTCTAGTTAGATTAAAAAACAAGATCCTTCTATCTGCTGCCTTCAGGAGTCACATCCTGCCCATAAAAACAAACACATTTTCAATGTTAAAGGCAGGAGCAAAATCTACCAAGCAAACAACCCCCATACACAGGTAGGAGTTGCAATCCTAATATCAGATAAAATAGACTTCAAATTAAAATTTGTGAGAAGAGATAAAGAAGGTCGTTACATACTAATTAACGGATCTCTCCTTAAAAGGATATTACAATTCTAAATATCTATTCACCAAACAATGGCGCACCCAAATTTATCCAAGAATCACTACTTTCCCTCAAATCCCACATAGATCCAAAGACATTAATTGTTGGGGATTTTAACACACCACTCTCCCGACTAGATAGATCAACTCGGCAAAAACTCAACAGAGAATACTCAGATCTAAACAGCTGCATAGTTCAGACATCTTTCTGTGAAAATCTTGTGTCCTAGGTACAATGTGTAATATCTATGTGAATACATACATATATGATATCCCTTATAAATGTATACAAATATTATTTTTGGCAGTCCTGGGCCTGGAATTCACGCCTTCGGATATGTTCCTGAATTTCTTTTCTTCAAACGGGTGAGCTCCGATGTCACCCAGATCACAAGAGAGTTACCCAGCCCCTGAGTTCAAATCCCAGATACGGCAGATAAAATGGTCCAAATTCCAAGCCAATGCCTTAACACTTTGGGGAGGGGCAGGCATGGGTCTTGAAATCAGGTTGTTCTAACTCTGCCTCAGCCTTGATTACTCTAGGCTGGGGTGCAGCTTTTACACCCACAGATAATCCAAGGATTCTAGGACCCGAGTTCAACTCCTATCACTGGCAAACAATCATAAAACGAACAAAAATGGAGGATGAATAAAACAGGAAGTTTTCCACAACAGTTAGACCTTTGTTTCCTTTGCACTGTAACCATCCTGGGTCTCAGTGACTAGGCTAGAAAATTGTATGTGACTTTGCATAGCCGAAGGCTGGGGGCTGTCAATAAAGCCTGAGCCCAATCTAGGCACAGAGGCCCTTAGTTCCATCCTGTGACTGCCACCTACACATGGCTGAAGATCCTAGGAAACACGTTCCTAACGATAGGAACACTAATAGAATGTTTGACATGTACTAATTGAATCACTAATTAGCTAGTCATTGTAGTATAAGATTGTACACAATAAATAAAGATCATTGATTAATTTAATTAATATGTATTAAGTCTTCTACCGTGATTAATTAATGGAGGCATAATTTTATACCAAATAATTGGTAGTAATAGAATATATATATATATATATATATATATATATATACAATATAGACATCACTCTTTATATGGAGTTATACACTAGAATCTACATAAATGTCTGTCTCTTGCATACATTTATTTATAGATGCATATACATATGTAAATACCCACATACTTCAGTCTACACATCTATCTGTTTATATATTGGCCACTCCTAGGACGTGAACTCAGACCCTCAAATTTGCCCGACAACTTTACTTCCATCAAACGGTTGTGCTAACATTGATCCATTCATGAAGTGGGCCCTTTAGGCCCTGAGTTCAAATCACAGAATTGTCAAAAACTTAATCCTGGTGGAAGAAGCCAATTGTCCCACATGTTTTCCTTACTGGTGAAAGTCCTGGGTCTCAAGTATGATATACAATACACCCTGGATCTGAATGACAGCTGAAAAAATGTTCTTAACGTGGCATTCCTGAAAGCTGGCGGGCTCCAAGGGAAGCCATAGGCCAACACGGAAACATAGCCCCTGAGTTCGAAGCCCGGTTCTGACCCTTACCAATGGCAGGACATTCTAAGAGTCTCGTTCTTTTTCATAGGAATACTAACAGAAGGTTTTGAATGTCAAGATTGAATTAGTTCTTCCTGAATTATACTACTGTAAAATTAGAGTGATTTTAGGAAGCCAATGGATTTTAATGAATATTTTTTGAAACATTAAAAGAATACAGTCAATTACATGGACACAATAATTTCAGGACAGTGGTTGATTTAATTAATAATTAATTAAGGATGAAAACAATAATATTAATTACATGTAGTCATAATAAATATTCAAGAATTTGTAGGAATATAGCATTTATAACTGAATAATGTATAAACATCTCTGGCACTATAAAGATCTATATTTATTTGTGTACTACCAACTGCATTCCAATCTGTTCTTATTTTGTCAATACTTGGGGCTGGATCACAGGTGCTTGCTAGCACTCATAAAAATTGAATCGTGGATTAAGAAGCCCATGGTGACACATGTTATCCTTTTCTGTGAAAGGCCTGGTGTCAGGTGTGAAGTTTCATACACAGGCAAATCTATACCCTATGTAATAAATGTAATAAATATTCCATGTGTAATAACAGTCAATAAAATAAATAGTAAATAAATGAATAATACAAAAAACAAAATGAATACACTAAATGCAATATGGAGTCAACATATGGGGCCCCCTGGGTAACCCCCCCCGAAAAAATACCTCACAAAACATCCAATTAAACAATTAGATGTGAACTTGTTTGGTTTGTGAAATATTCCTAAAGAATGGTGATACTGATGAAAGCACCCCAATCCTAATGACAGTTTATGGAAGAGAGTTATATGCTGAGTCCTTCATTGGGTGCTCTCAGCTGAGTCCTGCAAAGAGTAAGATGTGCTGTGTCCTTTATAAGGTGCATTCTTTCATCTGGTCCTCGAAGAGCTCCACAACTCAGATGATTATGCAGATAAGAATATTGAGGCTCAGATATGTCCCCATAGCAAAAACAAAATTATGTATTACTGAAGATTAGTGAGTTGTCTCTTGTGGACAATTGTTTGTTTTTATTTTTCTCAGTCATGAACCTTGAACTCGGGGCCTATGCGCTGACCCTTACCTCTTGGGCTCATGACGAACACTCCACTACGTTGAGCTATGTACCCCCTTGCAGCAGAGTTGCCACGGCCTAGGATTCAATAGCTGAAGTCTGTCACCCTGCCTTATACAAAGCTGAGATCTGAGGATCTGTGTTCCCAGCTATCCCAAACACAAAAGGTTCCATGAGAGTATTATCACCAATTCACCACTAAGACATCTGAAGTGGAAGCTGGATGCTTGTGACTCATGCCTGTCATCCTGGTAGTCAGGAGGATGAGATCTGAGGATCATGGTTCAATGATAACCTGGGCAGGAAAGTCCTTAAGACACATAGCTCCAATGAACCACCAGAAAACCTGAAGTAGCTCTGTGGCTCAAGTGGTAGAGCACAAAATTTGAGCTGAAGAGCTCAGGGACAGCACCAGGCCCAGACTTTAACTCCTAAAACCGACAACAACAACAATAAAGAAAGACAGAAACACACTAACAGACCTGCAGGAGTGGGCTGGGAATGTGCCTTAGAGCTAGAATGTTTTACATGTATGAACCCCTGGGCTTGATTTCTCAGGACCACATCACTAGAAAAAAGCCTGAAGTGGCTCTGTGGATCAAGTGGGAGAGGGCTATCCTTGTATAAGAGAAACTAGGTACAGTGCTCAGGGCTTGAGTTCAAGCTCCAGGACTGATGTATGCACACATGTGCACATGCGTGCACGTGCACACACTCGCGCACACACACATAGACCAGAAGTGAAGCTGTGGCACAAAATGGTAAAGGTCTGGGCTTCTGCTCTGAGCTCATGGTCAGCACCCAGGCCCTCTGTTCAACCCCAAAACTTAGCCACCCAGGGCCAATTAGGACAAGTGAAACGTTTCAAAATCTGCTTAGCTTCACCAGACCCATATGACAAGAAGCTTGGATTTCCCAAGCTTCCAGAAACCTGGGAGAGGTATCATAGGCCCATGATTGCCCACAATGAAATATTTCATTGGAATCAGTGCCCTAGTTTTCTGCCAGGACTTCTGAATTATATTGAGCACTGTATCTGAACACTGGAATTCCCTTCTCACAAAGGCAGGATAAGTTCAGGGAACTTGGAAAGACACAGGAAGTGGCACAAATGAAGGCTTCCTGTAAAAACAGAACACTGGGGAGAGAGATCACTTGGAGTACAAAGAAGCATTTTTCTCTTAGCCTTCAGAGCCCGTCCACACTCATCCTCACTAATTGGCCCAAATGGACTTGTTTGTTACAAAGTTGTACAGGAGGGAGGCCTTTTGTCTGCCTGTTCATACAATGAGAAAGGGTTCTTCCAGCAGGCCTGGGATGCAGAGAAACCCTCAGGTTACACTGGAAACAGTAAGGGGAGCCCCAGAACATGTACTGTTTTGAAAGCACTCTCTGTGTTATGAAATCATTGTATGGAAAAACAAATTTCCTAGCTTGGCGCCACTCATCATAGCTACTCTGGAGCTTTACCTATAGGAATACATCCATACATACACAAAGACATGGAGGTACAGACTCTTTTGCACGGGGGGGGGGGGAGTCCTGTGGTTGAACTGTGAGCCTACGCGTACTCCCTGAGCTCCTTTTTTCAAGACTAGTGCATTCACCTTGAGTCACAGCCTCACTTCTGGGTTTTTCTGTGATCTATTAGAAATAACAATGTCATGGACTTTCCTATGCTGGCTGGATTCAAACTAAGATTCTCTACATCTCAGGCTCCTCAGGAGCTGGGATTACAGTCAGCAACCACTGGTACCTGCCTTTATTTTCTTCTTCATTTTTTAATCTGGACAATGCAACTTCTTTTTTTTCCTTTTTTTAAATTTAATTTTATTTTATTTGTGAACATACTGTACAGAGGGGTTACAATTACATGGGCAGGATAATGCATACATTTTTACCAAACATTGCAGCCTCCTCCTTTGTTTACCCTTCACATCCCTTCCCAACCTCCCCCCTGCCAATCCAAATGCCAATCCCAATCCTTCCCCTCCTTCCCCTGCCCCCCACTCTCCCTCACTAATGTTGTAAAGCTCATTTTGGACATGACAACTTGTACTTCTCATTGTTGCAACAGGTCCACCTGTATCCTTAAACGACTTGTTTTTCCTCATCTCCTCCACAAATTATACTGACATCAAATATAGTGAAAGCATGGGTTATACTGTGGGGGAGGGACATACAAAGCAACAAAGAAGTAATCTTCTAAATGCATTAGAGACACATGCAGGAAAGAAAAAAACATTAAAATACATATCTAAGGGTTCATTCTCTTTTTTTTAGCCTTTTCTTTTCTTTTTTCTTTCTTTCTTTCTTTTTTTTTTTTTTTGCTGGTCCTGGGACCTGAACTCTGGGCCTAGGCGATGTCCCTCAGCTCTTCAGCTCAAGGCGAGCACTCTACCATGTTGACTCACAGCGCCACTTCCAGCTTTTTCTGCTTATGTGGTGCTGAGGAATTGAACCCGGGGCCTCATGCATTCAAGGCAAGCACTCTACCACTGAGCCACTTTCCCAGCCCCTTGGTTCATTCTCTTAACATCACATTATCTGAACTTTTCCGCTTGACTCACACATATACTAGATATTGCAAATAAGGGAAACCATGGGACCTATATTTCTTTGGGCCTGGCTTACTTCACTTAACATAATTTTTTCCAAGTTTTTCCATTTTCTACCAAATGGGGCAATGTCATTCTTTCTGATGGAGGCATAGAATTCCATTGTGTATACATACCACATTTTCTTGATCCATTCATCTGCTGAGGAGCATCTGGGTTGGTTCCATATCTTAGCTATGATAAATAAGGCTGCAGTAAACATAGTTGTTGTGGTAGCTTTAGTGTGGTCTTGTTTGTAAACATTTGGGTAAATGCCCAAAAGTGAGATTCCTGGGTCATAGGGGAGCTCTATGTGAAGTCTTTTGAGGAACCTCCATACTGCTTTCCAAAAATATCCCTAGTCATAAAAGAAATGCACATCAAAACAACATTGAGATACCACCTCACTCCAGTTAGAATGGCAAAAATCCAGAACTCTAACAACAACAGATGCTGGAGGGGATGTGGACAGAAGGGAAGCTTACTTCTTTGTTGGTGGGAATGTAAACTTGCTCAACCACTTTGGACAATGCAACTTCTTAACAGGGTCATTCTAATGGTTTGAATTTATAAGTTAATTACCACAATGTTCTTTATAGCTGCTTTCTCTAAAAATGATTTTCTCTCCTCATCTTCTCCTTTGGTCACAGGTTTGAAGCCAAAAGTGAGAAATGAGTGTCCCAGGATTTGGGAGCAAATGTCCACAGGACATGCCAGCTCTGTCACTTAGCATTGAGCTGCAGTGAATTTACTGTTTCAGGATGAGAGGACCGAAAGCTGGAACAATCCTCATACTCTCTGCATTTCTCCTTTTGCCTATAAAATGACCTAATAATTATGAGTGTTTTGTGTCTCCAACTTTAAGTATCTAGAATATACTAGAAGCGTCTTCATGTTTCTGTTTTTCTCCAGTACTTCTCGAGATTTAGACCAAGGATTTGTGTGGAGCAGCTCATTGGAGAATCCTTGAGGAAAGCCGCTTGAAGCCTCCTAAGGAGATCGCTGTTCAAAGCCAGCCCAAGCAGGAAAGTATTTGAGACTCTTATCTCCAAAAACCAACAGAAAACCAGAAGTGGAGCAGTGGTCCAGAGGGTAGAGCTCCAGCTTTGAGAGAGAAAGCCCAGCAGGAAAAACAGGCCAGACCAGGCAAGAATGTTCGGAAGGTGCTTTTGTCTAATTAATGACCAGATGGCTTGAAGTGGAGTTGTGAGGATGGTAGAGCCTCACCCTTGAGCAAAAAAGCTGAGAAATGCATCGGGCTTTGAGTTTAAGCCCTGGGATGGCAACAAAAAAAATTCAAAAAGAGAAGACCAAGTTATGTATCAGTGCCCTACTTATTTATCTGTGTATATTACCACCCTGAGTGCAAACAGAGCATATTCAATGCTTCTGCTTGTATTTACTGATTTATTTTTCAGATATAGTTGTTGCACATACTGCATCATTCTCTTCATTTCAGGTACATGGCTTTTCTCTTCCAGGATTCCAGGCCTGTGTCTTTATATGATTCACACTTAAGCTCTCAGCAGCCTTTATTTACATTTTATTATGAGGCCAAGGCAGGAACAGTCACAAATCAGGCAGGGGAAGAAAAATTCTGGCTTCATAGAAATAACCAGCATTCAGAAAATTAAACTTGGGGACATAAAATGGTAGCATACTTATGTAAAAACTACCATTAAGAAAAGGATGAGGTTGCTGGGAATGTGGATTAGTGAGAGAGTGCTTGCCTAGCATGCAAGAAGTCCTAGGTTCAATTCCTAAGTAGCATTACACAGAAAAAAGCCAGAATTTGTGCTGTGGCTCAAGTAGCAGAGAGCTAGAGACAGAGCCCAGGCCTTGAGTTCATCCCAAGAACTGGTAAGAGATAGCTAGCTACATAAGTAGGTAGGAAGGAAGGTAGGAAGTTAGGTGGATGGATAGATCTTGGACATCAGGAGGAAAGAAGGAAACACTTCCCAGTGATGAGGACTTCTACAGGGTGCTAGGCCACCACATTGCCTTCACACAACCACAGATCAGGAAGACTGTCTCTGTCCCACTTCTCAGGCAGCCGAAGTTCCCAGAGCCAAGAGGGCAGAGCCAGGTTCTAACTCAGGTGCTTGGAGACAGAAGAGAAAGGGCCCTGCCTCTCCTTGGGGTGGGGATTTGCATTAATGATGTGCAGATTGAAGGAAGGAGAATGGACTGGCAGAGGTAGAAGAATGGTCTTTAAATCTGACAGATGGAGAGTCAAATCCCCACTCCTTAAAACCAGAGGGCAGATTTTTCTTCTCTGTTCCTCCCCTCTCTAGCTCTCTATTGTTAACCTAAAGATAGCCTGAGGCTCCCTTCACCTGAGGGAGGAAGGTTAATTAGTCATTGCTTGAAGAGGCTGAGAAATGCCTGACCCTGATGTAACTAACAAATGTTTCAGGGTTCCCCCCATTGCTGGCTGTGCCTGGAATTCATGAAGTGCTTTTGCAGCTCACTTCCTTGTTCAGTATGTACATTCTGCCTCCTAATCCTGCAGGCCTAGGTCTTTTCACCTAGTATGGCTTTTGAAATTCTTTTCTGTCCTTTAAATGCAGTGTTACACTGGAGTTCTTCCAGATAACAGGACTAGGCTTGGATTCTGAGAACTTCATTTGAACCCAGGATGGGTCAAAATGTTTCCTTCCTCTTTCTATAAGAGCTCAAGAATTCTAAGAACATTTAGAGTGCAAGTAACTTCTCATCACCAAGATAAACACAGGGTGCTCTTGAACATCTGACCTTTCAGAAGTGGAAGTCAGAGTGTCATAGACTTTCCTGCCATGGCTGGCTTTACCCTGTGATCCTCAGATCTCAGCCTCCTGAGCAAGATGACGGGTGTGAGCCACTGCTGTTCTGATAGGTTCAGAAGTGTAATTACATCGACAAAACAAGTCAACTGTTCATCACAAAAAGTTTGGGGAGCATATTAAGTCTTTCAACATTGGACCTTTCAGAATGCTGTAGGACACAAGGTTATAATGCTAGGGTCTGAGAGGCTGGGCATATGGATCGGCTACACTTGAACCCTGAGCTCTGACTCCAATTCTGCTGTACAACAGTGTTCATTTTCCAGAGAATGGTCTCCTAATTAGCAAATAGGAAAAGTACTTTGATTAACCCTTACTTTTTTCCAGTGGTGTGTCCTGAATCAAGCGTAGCCACTGTCCCTGAGCAAGGCGAACACTGTAACACTTGATCCACAGCACCCGATGGGTTTTTTGGTGGTTCATCAGAGATAAGAGTCTAACAGGCCATTTTCACGATGTTAATCCTTAAATATGTATTTTAATGTTTTCGTTTCTTTCATGCATATGTTTCTAACGCATTTATAAGATTATTTCTTTGTTGCTTTGTATGTCCCTCCCCCACAGTGTAACCCCCGCTTTCACTATATTTGATGTCAGTATAACATGTGGAGGAGATGGGGGCAAACAAGTCGTTTAAGGATTCAGGTGGACCTGTTGCAACAATGAGAAGTACAAAATGTCATGTCAAAACCAGCTTTACAATGTCGGTGGGGGGGGAAGGGGGTATAATTGGGTGGGGGGAGGGGGGAGGCTGGGAAGGGAGGTGAAGGGTAAACAAAGGAGGAGGCTGCAATGCTTGGTAAGAAATGTATGCATTATCCTGCCCATGTAATTGTAGCCCCTCTGTACAGTATGTTCTCAAATAAAATAAAATAATATTAAAAAAAAAAAGAGTCTAACAGGCTTTCCTTGCCTAGGTTGACTTTGAACGGTGGTCTTCAGATCTCAGCCTCCTGAGAAGCTAGGGTTCAAGGTGTAAGCCACTGGCATCTGGCCTATTGTTTTTTACAGTCTTAGGGCTTCTTTTTCTCAAGACTAGTGCTCTACCACTTGAGCCATTCCACAGCTTCTGGCTTTTTCTGAGTATGTGACAATGAGGATTCAAACCCTGGCATTCATGGATGCTGAGCGAGCTCTTTACCGCTAAGCCACATTTCTAGTCCCACCCTTACAATTTTATCCCTCAACTTGCCTATCCTCAAGAAAATGCTTCTGACTATAAATCGTCTAAAGGATTCACTATAGTAAGGTGTCCAAAGGTAAGACACAGCTCATACTTGGGTGAAACTTTAAACATGTGACGATTGTGACAAATGCCTCCATTTAATTATGTATCATGTTTCAACACTTAATAAAGTATTAATAAAAATGAGTTAATGTCCTAAATTATTTTGTATAATTATATAATGTACGTTCAAAATGTAATAAATATTATTTGTATAATAATAAAACAATAAATTAATGAATCAAATAAAAATAAAATACAAAATCAATAGTAATCATAATATGTAATAAAATACACATGTAAGTATATATCATATATTACACATGTAGAGAAAAAATATTTTTTCCATTGAAGGGCCTTCATTCCTGCCCTGGGAATTCTAGCCTGAATTTCTTTTCCTCAAGGACAGTGAGTTTCACCTTCACCCATGGTGCAATAGAGTCACCTGGACAATGAGATCAAATCTGAGCAATGGCAGAAATACTTGCCCCAGTTCCAAAACTGAGACTTAATTTTTTAAAGGAAGAATTTATGTTTATTCAATTTCATACTGAATGTTAAACAAAAATACAGTGGAGAATTTTGTACAGCTATTCAGACATGCTTCCTTTACCCCTAAATTGCTTCTCTGAGAACTACATCATTTCTTTGTTTTGTACAATTTTATTGCAAAAGTGTTGTACAGAGGGGTTACAGTTACATGAAAAAGGTAATGAGTACATTTCCTATTAAGCATTGTTGCCTCCTCCTTTGTTTTTCCTCTATCATACCTTCTTTCCCATCTCCACAACTACTCCCCCTGCCCAGGTCAGTGACTTATTTTTTTTATTTTTGGCTTGGCACAGGGTTTCAATTCAAGTAGTGACAACGCTGCACCTTCCCACACATTGCTACAGATTTACCAAGACCCTAAGATCAAATCCCAGGCTAGGAAAAAAACAGACAGAAATTCCAAACAAGTGAGTTTTATTGTTGTAATTTAATTAAATAATTAATTAATATTTTATTTGTTCTTTTTTGGCCAACCATGGGGCTAGAATTCACGTCGTGGTAACTCTGCCTCAGCTTTGATCTCCCTAGGCTGGGGTGCAGCATCCGGACCCATATTCCATCAGGGGATCGTAAGCCCAGAGTGCTTGCAGAAAGAAAAAAAAAAGCTAGAAAGCACAAATAGTGGCGAGCTACAGAGGGCTGGAGAGTTTTAGGATTTTTTTTTCTTTGCTAGGTGATTATTCTGGGTCTTAATGACTTGGTTGCAAAGTGGACCTGGCCTGCCATTGCTGAAACCTGGAGGGCTATCACGGAAGCCATAGACAACCCTGTCAACATAGGCCCCTGGTTGAAACCCGGTCCTGACACCTACCAATGGCAGGAGATCTCAAGGGACTTGTTCCTATGCATACAAATACCAATTGAAAGAGTAGTTCATGCATTGGTCCAGTCTAAAATTGGATGCGATAATCCTAGGATGCTGATTGATCTTAATTAATAGTTTATTAAACATGAAAAGAATAATATTCCTTTAATGGTGGTATAATAAATATATAAGAATTGGTAGGAACGTAGTAGGTGTCATTCAGTCATAGATAGAAGGCTCTGACACTCTTTACCAATGTTTATTTATTTGTATACCACCATCTGCCTATCTATTTATTGCTGTTTTGGCCAAACCTGGGGCTCGATCTCAGCGCCTAGGAACCACCTGACAGCTTCATTGGCTAGAATGACATGCTAACACTCACCCAGTCATTAATTGGACCTGCTAGGCCCTGAGTTCAGATCTTAGCACTGCCAGGCATGATGGAGAACACATCTACAAATGTAGATGCTATGTGATAGGATTTAAACAATATAATAACTGGTATAGGTGTCATCAGAGTCAATAAAATAAATGATAAATAAATGAATAAAACAAGAAATAAAATAAATAACCACACCAAACATGATATGGACTGAACATCTGTATGGAAATATAAATCCTATCTTTAAAATGTATATAAGGAGTATGTTTTCCAAGACTGAGGCTTGAATTCAGTCCCCCTAGGAGGAGGGAATGGCAGGAGAGCCTGAGATACTCATTTCTGGACCCAGAAAGTGTCATGGAATGCAATTGATGTCATCCTTGAATGAGTAGTTCGTGCATGATGGGAGTAGGAAATGATAGGCAAGAATCATGGAGTATCAATTATTTGTAATAAAAAGTAGAAAAAGTGTGACAATAATCATCACAGTCATGAAATGGAGGCATTAGGAAACATCCAAGAATCGGTAGTCACACGGTAGATTGGATTCCATCACAGATTGCCTTCTCTCCTACTCTATACAAATATGTACTTATTTACATACTACCTTCAGCTTATGAATGGATGACTATTGTGCTCCCCCCTCCTTCCTCCACTGGGTAATCGATCTCAGATCCTGGGAATGGCTTAGATCCTTTGTGGCTCACAGGATGGTGTGCTCATATAGACCCATTCACCAATTGGGCTTGCTAGGCCCCGAGTTCAGATCCCAGCCTGCCAAAAGATTCATCCTGAAGTCAGAAGCCAATCATTGCACCTGTTTTCCTTTCCTATGTAATTGCTGGGTCTCAGCTAGGATGGAGAATGCATGGGCCACCCTGTGGCCATGGGAATAGGTTGTCATCCATGTCAACCCAGTTATACCTGTCATCATATACTCATGAAAATACACAATACATCCATGAATAGCATACAAAATAGAGAATAACTACACTAAATGCAAGATTGGGTCCAAACACAGGTGTAAATATACATCTCATGTTTCAATGATGCATGGAGGACTATTGTAGCCTCCTTAGGGCTCTTTCTCCACTCCTGGAAACAGCCCAGCTCCTTAGTGGCTCACAGGCTGGTGTGCTCACATGGACCCATTGGGCAATTGGGCCTCCTAGGCCCCGAGTTTGAATCCCAGCACTTCCTGATGTGAGAAATCAGTCATTGCATCTATCTTCCTGTGGTGTGCATGTTCTGGGTCTCAGCTAGAATGGAGAATGTATAGGCAACTCTATACTCATGGGAAGAGGTTTTCATCCAGTTCTCCACAGTTATATCTGTCATCTTATACTCAAGAAAATACACAATACATCAATGAATAAGACACAGAATAAAGAGAATGACTACACCAAATGCAAGATGCTGCCCAGCCATGTATGCAAATATAGATCCTTGGTTTAATTATGAATTTAGGACTATATTGTCCTCTGCCGGGGCTCGATCTCAGGTCCAGGGAATGACCTATCTCCTTAGTGTCTCAGAGGCTGGTGTGCTCATCATGACACTTTCAACAATTGGGTCTGCTAGGCCTTGAGTTCAAATCCTAGCACAGCCAGAAGTTTCATCCTGATGTGAGTAGCCAATTGATCTACCTGTTTTCCTCTCCTGTGAAAGACCTGGGTATAAGAGAGGATGGAGAATGCTATATAGGCAACTCTATAGCCATAGGAATAGGTTGTCATCCATGTAAGCATAGTTATATCTGTCACCATACTCAATACTATACACAATATCTCCATGAATAAATAAAAAATAAAAAGGAATAACTACACTGAATGCAAGATACTTATGACACCTGTAGGTAAAGAGAGATCTTAGTTAAAAAGAAGGGATTATTATTTTGTCCCTTGCTGGCACTTCAAATCAGGCCATAGACCTGGCCTGACATTCTAGTTTTCAAGAATGGTGAGCTTCACCTTTCCCCATTGTGCAAAAGAGCTACCCAGACTTGAGTTAAAATCCCAACACTGACAAAAGATTCATCCGGATGTCAGAAGGCAATCGTTGCACATGTTTTCCTCTCCTGTGAAAGTACTGGGTCTCAACGAGGATGGAGAATGAGTAGGCAAACCTATAACCATTGGAACAGGTTGTCATTCATGTCAACACAGTTATACCTGTCACCATACTCAGTCAAATACACAATATCTCCATGAATTAGTAACAAAATAAGAAGTATAACAAATGCAAGATATCTCCAAACATGTATGTAAATATAGATCCTATGTTTAAATAATGAATTTATGACTATCGTGGGGCAACATGGGTATCAATGTCAGATCCTGGGAATGGCCTAGCTCCTTCGTTGCTCACAGGCTGGTTTGTTCTCCTTGACCTCTTCACCAATTGGTCCCGCTAAGCCCTCAGACAGATCCCATAACTACCAAGTGGATCATGAAGTAAGAAACTTAATGCAAAAATTATTTTCCTTTTATTTGAGAGTCCTGGGTGTTAGGCATGATGGAGAACATATCTACAAATCTAGATGCTATGTGATAGTATGTCATCAATGTAATAAACAGAGTGGATATCATCATAGTAAATAAAATCAATTGTAAATAAATGAATAAAAAAATTCAAGGAACAACCACACCAAACATGTATGTACTGAATATCTATAGGCAAGTATAAATCCTATCTTTACAATGTATATAAATAGTAAGTTTTCAAGGGCTGGGGCTTGAATTCAGGCCAAGTGAACAGGCCTGACTTTCTTATCTTCAATTACGGTAAGATTCCCCTTCATCCACAGTGCTGCAGATTTACCCATACCCTGAGTTCAAATCCAAAACAGCAAGAATTGCAAGCCAGGGAGCTAATTTATTTTTTATTTTATTTTATGCTCAGCATGGCACTTGAGCTCAGGTTGTGGCAACTCTGCTTCTGCTTTGATCACCCAAGGATGGGGTGAAGCCATTGGACCCACAGCTGCTCCTGTGATCCTAAACCCCCAGGTCATGCAGGGAAAAAAAAAATGCACAGAAAAAATGCGGTGAGATTGCTTTTTATGTTTTGTTCCTTTGCACGGTGACCCTCCTGGGTCTGAATGACACTGTTGCAAAGGGTACTTCACCTTGCATTGCTGAAGTCTGACAGATTATTGGGGTAGCCATAGGCCCACGTGGCAATGTAGACCCTGATTTCGAATCCCTGTCCTGACACAACCAATGGCAGGAGATACTGAGAGACTCGTTCCCATCCATAGGAATAACAGTGGAATGTTATCATTGTCATGCTTGAATGAGTTGATTGTGAATGGTGCTTCTATAAAATTAGACAGCATGATTTCAGGAGGCTGATTGATTTTATTTAATATTTATGAAGCATTAAAGAATACTATTACTTACAGGAATGCAATAATTTCAAGACAGAGATTGATTTCATTAATAGTTTAAGGATGAAAAGAAAAACATTCATTACATGGAGGTATAATAAATACCCAAAAATTGGTATGAATGTAGTCTATATAACTGAATAATGGATAGACATCTCTGGCATGCTATAAAGATATATATTTATTAGCATACTGCCATCTGCATGTCAATTTGTTCATATTTTGTCAACCCCTGGGGCTCGAGCTCAGGTCCTGGGAACTGCCTGTCAGCTCAATTTGCCCCAGGATGGCATGTTGACACTCACCCATTCATGAATTTGGCATTGTAGGCCATGAGTTCAGATGCCAGCACGCCCAAGAAATGAATTGTGGAAAAAGAAGCTGATGGTGACACATGTTTTCCTGTTCTGTGGCTTTCCTGGGTGTCAGGTATGAAGTGGAATACATATGCAGAACTATATTCTATGTAATCAATGTTCTATGTGTCATAATAGTCTGTAAAATAAACGGTCAATACATAAATAAAACAAAAATTAAAATGAGTAACTCCACTGAACGCAATATGGAGTCAACATATGTATATAAATATAAATCATATACATAAATTGTACATGAGTAGGATGCTTTCTAGTTGTGGGTATCAATTTCAGGCCTAAGGAACAGACTTGAATTTCTTGACTTCAAGGAAGCAAGCTTCCTCTTCCCACACAGTGCAACAGAGTTACCCAGACCATGAGTTCCAATCCCAGTCTTGGCAGAAAAAATGGCCCCTTTACAGTATATGACGTGCAATTCTTAGGTATTTCATTATTCCTCCATTTAATGAATGTGATTGTTTAAATGCTTAATAAAGTCTTAATTAATATTGATCAGTGTCCTATATATAATTGTGTATAATTTTATCATAGAATCATTCAACAAATGCTCATTTAATCATGACATTGATCACATTCCATTGGTAATCATATGGATAAGAATGAGTTTCTTAGGATCTCCTGTCATTTGAAGGTGGCAGGACCAGGATTCGAACTATGGGCTCCAGCTCCCACTAGTTAAACCCGAGGATAGGGAATTCACCAGTCTCTCCAAGAACATCAGCAAGACCAATGATGAGGCAAGCATCAGTCGCTCTCAGGAGTCCTCCTTCATATTTACAAGGTTGTGATGGGAGGATCAAAGTCACCCTAAGCAGGAAAGTCCTTGAAACCCCAGTCCCACTTCAGTCTAACAAAGCCAGAAGTAGAGCCATGTGGCTCTAGTGTGGAGGGCTAGCCTTGAGCAAAAGCAGCTCATGGACTGTGCCCAGATCCTGAGTTCAAGGTCTGGGACTGGCAACAAACAGACATACACAAGAATCTGTGCAGCTATCTGGCTAAAGCAGGTCACCCTCTTGCCCCCAACTGAATTGAATATAGTTCCCTGGGAAATGGGCTGGGGGAGGTTCTGTCATCTTGACTCTGCCAATGCTGCCTGCATCACAGGATTCTGGCCACACCCCCATTTTTTCATGTTTCTTTCTGACCAATGGGATACAAGAAAGGTGGCCATGCCCACATTCCATGCTGCCCTGTTCCACCAGGATTCCCTCGGTTGGTTGACACAACTACCAGCAGTTGAATAAGGTAGAGGTGGCTGAGTGGTGAGCAAGAGACTTGAAGCTACTTTGGAGTAGGAAATTGATGTGCCTGCCCGCCTCCCAGCCCCCTACCCTGCTTCCTTCAGGGCACTGCATTTCAAATCTCAGGCTGTAGCAAGTTACTGGCAGGTTGCAGCCTCGACCTGGTCCCGGCCCCTGGTCCTCTGTTCTGGACCTGAGTGTCTGCAATGCCTCCTCCATTACTGCTCACCCCACCTGGAGCAGCTGGCAGCAACTTCTCCCAGCATCATAGGTGAGTGGCTGCCCAGCGGGTCTGTACCCTGCGACACCTGTACCCCACGACAACCCACCCAGTTCCTGGATCTGCACCTCTCTCAAACCCCACAGTCCGGGGACTCTGCCACTATTGTACCCCAGGAGTGAGCACATCCCTAGTGTCCAATGTCCCAGGAAAAGTGCAGATGCAGGGATAGGTGAAGAGGGGACACCACAGAGCCCCTGGTGGGAGCCACAGAGCCATGCATCTGCACCCTTTCTCTCCCTGGTGGCAGCTTGGTGGCTTTAGTCAGAGGTGGGGAGCAGTACCTCCACACATGCCTTCTTGGGTCTTTTTTTTCTGGTCATGGGGGTTGTTGGATACAGAAGATAGAACCCCCCCTTGCTGTGTGAGCCCTTGTCTTCTGTGCTTGGTCACCCTTTCACCTGAAGAGGGTCCCAGAAAAGCCCTGGAGGGAGGTGAAGGGCGCTGGGGGTCAGAGCAGAAGCTGAATATCTTGGAGGAACAACCTCCACACACACATAGACCCGGCCTGTTCCCCCACCCCTCAGGTTTCAAAGGTTCTCACAGGGTCATCACCTTTCCCAGCTCTGCCAGCATCTGCTGGTGCTTTTGGTCCTTTTGGTCTCCTTTTCCTCTCCAAGAATCCGCCAATTAGCCCAGAAGCATGTAGGCTAGAAGTAGAGTATATCCATGTATGTAGCATTTAGGACCCCATTCATTTCCCCAACATTGCCCCCACCCCTGGTCAGACACCTCTCTGGGGGCACCATGACCCTATGCTAGTTTCCCCTCCCAGGCTCTGAGGAGCCACCTGTCTCAGGATTCCTTCACCCAGCATCCTGGCCTAGGATTTTGGTGAATGTGGAGTCAAGGCTGGTTGTTCCCAAGAGGAAGGATCTGGCCCTGGAGAAAGGGAGAGGTGAGGTGGTGCTGTGTCATTTGAGTGGTGCTCCCCTTGGGTGGGAGCCTCTGGTTCTCTGATTCTCTCAAGGGAACCCCCTTGCTCCACCTTGTGCATTGTCCCAGATGAGGAATGAACAGAGGCACTGCTCAGTCACGTGTGTGTGTGTGTGTGTGTGTGTGTGGTGCATGCGCATTAGAGAGAGAGGAACATAGAAGAGAGAGAGAGAGAGAGAGAGAGAGAGAGAGAGAGAGAGAGAGAGAGAGAGAGAGAGAGAGAGAGAGAGAGAGAGAGAGAGAGAGGAGGAGAGAGGGAGAGAGAGAGAAAGAGAGAGTGAGATTATCTTTCTACTTGTACATCCTGACTGTGCTTAGGTGAGTGATCAATTGGCAAATTGCAGGTGCTGCATGGATAAGTCTTCTGTCACCAGTCTGGATTTGTGTGTGTGTGTGTGTGTGTGTGTGTGTGTGTGTGTGTGTGTGTGTGTGTGTGTGTGTGTGTGTGTGTAGAAGTGGGTGGCAACAAGGAGAGTTGGATCCTTATCCTGCTATCTTTGGGGGGCTGGTGCATGTGTTTCACAGCTGAAGTCTAGGAGCCTGGAAGGGTGAGGTACTTGAAGGGGACTCATCACTATTAAATTACAAGACCTAGGGATCTGAGGGGCCTGGAGCTGTCTACTCCCTTGGGCCTGGTTGGTGACAGTGGAGCTTAGGAGGAGGACCTGGGGGGTGCATCCCGCAGGGGGTGGTTTCCCAGGGGGACAGAGTATGTGGCCAGCACTTAGTAATGATGTGCACCTTGTAAGTATAGAGTGCACCAGCATAGGTCAGACTCCGGGTCTTCTCATCATGACGTCTGATGGGTGAGGCCAACACTATTTTAAATCTTGAACTGTGATCTTCAGATCTAAGACTCCTGAGTAGCTAGGATTTTGGGCATGAGCCTCTGGCATCGGGCCTCTGATTCTTTTTGGTATATTAGGGTTTGAACTCAAGGCCTTAAGCTTGTCAGTCAGATTTTCTAACATGTGAGCCAAGCCTTTCTGTGTTGGACATTTCTGAGATAAAAAATCAATATATGCTCAGGCTGGGCTGGATCATTGTACTCCTATCTTTGACAGGCATGCTCCACCAGGCCTGGTCCTCTGCAATTGGGACAGTAGACATGTAGCACCACACTCAGTCATCAGTTTAGATGGATTATCCCAAACTCTTAGTCAATGGCAGCCAATTATTGACCACAGGCGAAGCCCTGGGTTAGGCCTCAACCATTGGACCTCAGTTTCCCCATGGGACAATTGCAAGGAAACAAGGGACTTATACAGAGGGTTCTTGGCAATTCTGAGAGGAAACAAGAAGATACCTGGAATGGGCTCAAGTGGGGCCTGTTGTTAATCGTGAACAGTTGTGGGTTTATGGAATAAATCATGGCTCTCTTTAATCCTTACCCAATTCCCATGAGGAAGGGGATCCTTCACTGTGTTCAGTTTTGCATTCTTTGTCTACATAGTGTCATTAAATACACATAAATGCAAATATACTGGTAGCCCATGCTTGTAATCCTAGCTACTCAGAAGGATGAGACCAGAGGATGGTGGTTCAAAGCAAGCCTGGTCAGGAAAGTCCATTAGACCCTTACCTTCAATTAATCACTGGAAACCTGGAAGTGGTGCTGTAGCTAAAGTGGTTGAGTGCTCAACTTGAGCTGAAGAGCTGAGGGACAGCTCCCAAGAATAGAGTGCAAGCCCCATGACCAACAAAAAAAGTGCAAATATGACTTTAAGTTTCCCCAAAAGGAATGACAAGGTCAATAGTAATCTTCCCAACCATAAAAAATAATTCCAAAATGATTCAGTGCACCTACTTTTGCTGAGTAATTTAAGTTATGGTTTATTTGCTGGGCATATTCTCTTCTTTTAAAAATTGTCAAATATTAGCTTTATAATAAACTTCATCTAATATTTCTTGGTTCAAAAGAGAAGTCCATACAGTTGATGTCACTTGACTTTCTTACTGTCTTAGTTCACATACAACACAGGCAGGAGAGTCTATCAAACTCTTATCTGTAATTAAACACCAAAAAAGCCAGAAGTGGAGTTTTAGCTCAAGCAGTAGAGTCTAACTTTGAGGACAGGTGGGCAGGAAAGACAGCTGTTCAGGGACAGGGTCCAGCCTCTTGGTTCAAGCCCCGGAACCAGGACAAACTAAACAAACAGGCAAACAAAAACATCCCCCAGATATTTCTTTAGGACTCTCCTTAAAGGAGTACTGGTCTGAGAAGAGGCTGCTTTTGCTGATCATACTCACTGGATCCTGCTTTTTTGGAATTCTTATTGCTATGGAGAACTCAGGACCAGACTAAAGGAATTGATAACGGACTCCTGCCAAAAGAGAATCATCTCAGGGGTGAAATATACATCCATAAGACACTTTTAAACGTCCATGTCTTTGTTTCTTTGCAGTAGAACAATGTTAAAACAATGTTATTAGGGGCTGGGAATGTGGTTCAGTGGTAGAGTGCTTACCTTGAATGCATGAGGCCCGCAGTTTGATTTCTTAGTACCACATACGCAGAAAAAGTCAGAAATGGCGCTGTGGTTCAAGTGGTAGAGCACTATCCTTGAGCTGAAGAGCTGAGAGAGAGCTCGCAGGCCCAGAGTTCAGGCCCCACAATTGGAAAAAAATAAAACAACGTTGATTCCTTTTGTTCTATGCTGACCTTCACATGCCACATTATTTTCTTTTGTAATACTCTCAACTAGAAATTTACAAACAAGTTTTATATGAGTAAAAAACACATTGGAAAAAGTCAGGGACAGAGTTTCCTTCAAGCCTTGGGATTCTTTTCTTGTACAGTGAAAGGAAAGCACAAGTTAATTGGATCTTTGTCATTCCTCTATGTTCATTTCCTCTCCTGGCATCACTTTCCATGATTTTCAGTAACAATCATTGATGCTTCTTGAAGGATAATGTATGTTTTCTGGCTTCATTGAAATAACACAAGGACACTTTTTCACATGAGGGAGCAGGTGTTTCAGAGACAACTTAGTAAAGAGAAAATATGACATTTATATTGCTTATAAATACATTATCCATGAGTACATTGAGTTCAAACTTCATAATTGCTCTGCAAATTAAAGCGAATTTTAAATGGGAAGAAGGTTCTCAGATCTTTTTTTTTGTGAGTGTATGTGCTGTGCATTATTTCCCTAGTGTACATGAGTTAACAGTAAGAGAAACATTTGCAATAATAGGAGAAAGAGAAGTGCTGTGTTTAAGTATAAAGGTTCAATACAGTATATAAGACTACAAATAAGACAACATTGGAACTAACAGCCAAGTCCAATATGAAGATTTATGGGAGTGATATAGAGAAAGCATTACTCCTAAGTGGAACATGAAGTATGAGGCCACTCCCTCCCTTTCTAAATTACACTTGCTAATCACAGACATTTGTAAAAAATAGAGTGGAAGAATAATTCTGGTTCCATTGCAAGTCAGATATAAGAGCATGGACTTAACTGAAAAAAGTGCGTCTTGAGAGAGCAGGTATTATACTAGCAATGAACTAGTGGCTATATCACATTTATTTTTCTTTCCTTTTCTTATATTCTTTTTTGTTGTTGTTGGTCTTGGCACTTGAACTCAAGGCCAGGGCACTATCCCTCTGCTATTCAGCTCAAGGCTACTGCTCTACCACTTGAGTCACAGTACCACTTCTAGTTTTCTGGTAGTTAATTGGAGAAAAGAGTCTCTCGGACTTTCCTACCAGGGCTGGCTTTGAACCCCAGTCCTCAAATCTCTCTTCCACTTGGCTAAAGATCACATTTCTAATAGTGTACACTCAGCATATGCAATATGTATGTTCATGTATCTTTATATGAATTCTTGAGTTAAAAATCTGGGCTACAGTTTAGACTTTACACTCACAAAAATATTTGTAGTTTGAAAGTTGATACTTCTGGAGAAATAAAACCTAAGAATAAAGGAGTCTGGAAAGTTCAGTTGGCATGCAGCCTGAGCAGAACAGTCTTTGCCACACTAACAGCCAAAAGCTGAATTGGAAGAATGGCTCAGGTGATGGAATACCAGTCATGAGAAAAATTGATGAATAAGAGCTTGAGGCTTTTGCATACATACATACATACAAACATACACATACACACAGAGGCACTTATATGTACACACAATTACATAAATGAAACAACTTAGAATATGTGGAAAAGTTAAAAAAAAACAATAGAAAATATGTCCTGAGTAAGAATCAAGTGATAAATTTTAATATTAGAAAATCTTCAAGTGAACTTTCTTCAAAAAAGTTTGAGACTATTACATAGGTAGGGACCAGAGATAGTAAGAGAGTCAAGTAATTATTATTAAAGGATCAGATCCATGGAGAAATAAATAAGAAATCCCAGCAGGTTCATCTGAAAATGTACATATCCTGTGTCAAATGTTAGAAGGTCTTCGAAAATAGTACATAAACACTCTGAGCAGTCAGTCTAGTATAATATCATTGGAGAAGTTCAGAATTGCTAGTCTGTATCTAGATTAAATAAACCAAGATACCATAGCAGGACAATGTGATACAAGCCTGGAATTCTTGCACGCAGACTAAGACAGGAGATTAGAGAGTGGAATTACATAGTGATACCTTCCCTGGACCAGGAAGTATAATTTTGTTTAACAAAACAAATCAAACAAGAAATGAATACACAATTGCAAGTCTGGGCTAATTTTGTCATTATGTTTTGAGAAGTCAAGCTTTCAATTGAAATGCTACTCGTATATAATATTCAGTTGTGTTTTAAATGTTCTCTTCATTACAGACCATTCCTAGATGCAAAATGGCTCATGATTCCCACCCAAAATTTGAAAAAGTAAGTAAGCATCATTCTGTTTGATTTGAAAGAAATGATGGATTAAAAAAGCTTAAGAGAAATAACAAAGTTTATCTAATGCAAGACTTCGTAGATCTTGCTAAATTAGAATTTAGAGTTAACATAAATATTTTGGTTTTGTTTGTAATTTCATATTTTATAGGATACTAAAAATTCTTTTTAAGTAGAGGGTTTAATTGAAAAAATTCACAAATGATTCTGGCATTCCATTTTCCTAGAATATTCTTTAAAGAGAGTCATAATTAGATCTTAGTTGATAGATAATTCCAACAGTTCATGTATAAAATGATAATGTGAATAATCTAGACAGAGTTGCCAACAAATGGATATTAGTTTATAAATTTAGCAAAAGAGCAACTTTTGAGTGCTTTGTATAACATTGTATGAAAAGAATAATTGTGTGACATCTTCTTTCTTCTACCTATATGTAACAAAGGAAGCCATTTCATTAATTACGTGTCTTTGTATACAATGAGAAAAATCTTACATTGGGGTTTGTTTTTATTTTATTGGTTTGTCCTAGGGTTTGAACTCTGGATCTGGAAACTGTCTCTGAGCCTCTTTATGCTCAAAGCTCGTGCGCTACCACTTCAATCTCAGAGACACTTGTGTCTGGCTTTTTTCTGAGAAGTTTATTGGAGATTTGAACCATAAACTTCCAACCTTAGCATTCTGAATATCTGGGATAGTTTAAAAAGTATAAATATAAATAACATTTGCAAGTGTTCTGATGTCAAGAATTTCACTCGGGGCAAATGATGCAACCCATTTTTTTGTAGTGGTCTTTCCAGAACAAGGAGGGCATCACATTAGCAGGGGTGTAGTATTTTTTCACAATAGATATAAACTGTTCATGATGTAAATTAAGGGAATTTTAAGGTGCTCTTTAAGAGTTGGAAACTATTGGACTAGGATGACTTTATGGCATAAATCTTGGGATTGATGATCATAGAAATAATAGCTTACTCTGATAAATAATTGCTTACTCTTGAAGAATAATTACAAATGCTTCATAATTTTATCCTCTACCAAATTGTGGCTATTTTTCTGTAGACTTCTCAATCTGTAACACTCCATTGGAAATTGCATCTATTACAGAATTACATAACATGCAAACAGGTACTGTTTTGAATCTCTCAGGTATGGAAAGTTCAGAAATTGAAAATGAGTAGTTATTAGTCATAGGAATTTTGAAGAACACATATATTCTGCGCTATTAACAACTTATTTAATTTTAAAAGTTCTTGGTTTCCATAGAGTTAAACTGTTTTTGGTTTTAGTGTGAGAAAGTACTAAATTTATTCTGTTTTCAAAATATTGGCAAGTTTATTGTGAAAATATTTTCTAGTTGGATAACATTCAAGTTGATGACCCTCTGATAAAAAAGGAATAATTGTTTCAAATGAGATGCCAAATAGTATTGATTTTAAAAAAATATTACATAAAATAAAGAATAATATTTACTGTAAAAATAGAGTGAAATTATATTTTATGCAGCTTATTTTAATATTTAATTTTATTATCAAATTGATGTACAATGGGGTTACAATAATTGTAAGGTAGTGAATACATAACTTTTCAAACTTGTTAGCCCCTCCTTCATTTTTCTCACAGTTTTCCTTCACCTCAGTACTCCTCACAAATTGTAATGTACATTTCCAACATATTGTCATGTGAGTATTGTTATTGCATTGGTTTTCCTTTTGTCCTTTGTCTCACCATTTTGTTGTTCATCTTCCCTTCCCTAATTAAGGTAAATGTATACACAATGCACAGGGCACCCAAATCATATACAGCAGGGGACAACCATAAGGGAAAAAATCCCAAACAAAATAGAAATCACATAGTACATTATAAACAACCACTACAAAAAAATCTCTGTTCCATATCTTGAAGGTCATTTTGCTCAGCATCAGCTTATATTGTCATATATACACATAAACCCAGTGGAAAATAATAATTGTATGGACAGTATATCATGAAAACAATCTGTTAACTGTTTTTGATGGTAAAGGTTGAATTAGGATTAGTGAATATGTGATTCTGATAAAGGAATTTCAAAAGAGTTTGAAAATTATTACAGGTATATTTTGATTGTTCAAACTTTTTAACAACTTAGTTTATTAAGAAAATTGCCTGTGAAAATAGGCTTTCATGCAAAGAAATCTATGGAGACTTATTTAAGAGAGAGCAATGTGGGTGAAGATAGCTCATTTTCACACTAAACAAACAAACTTTAGAAACCTTGCTGTAAATCCTGTAGGTTCTTTTGAGAATTGTTCTTACCCAGGAAATATACTCTCACTGTGTGAAATTCAAAGTTCTTAAAAAACTAAGACATCTAAATTTGTGAATTGACCTTTAACTACCAAAATAATTCTTTGAAAAATATAATTTTGGTGCAAATATTTAGGGCGAATGTGCCCTCCACAATGAAAGAAGGTGTTGGGTTCACACTTTTCTGTTTGTAACACTTTCTACAATGACTTTTTACGTGAAGCACTGAAACACAGAAAAAAATTTGAATGGAAACTCCAATGATTACACATTTCTAAGTAGCTCACAAAAAATAAAATCCTTATTAACATTAGATATTAATGACTTTTCTTATTACATAAGCCAAAAAGTGTTGGGATCAGAAAAGAATTGAGCAAATTGAAAGGGTAAGAAAACAGTGTTCTTAGAAGCCCTAGCTAAGCATAATGGCTTCAGCAGTGGAGGGAGGCCTAAACTTTTTATATATATTGTCTTAATATTTTTACTACCTAAAGTGATTTTATAGAACCTATTTGGCTGTCTACAATGCATAACAGATTGAATGAAGACATGAAAATGAATTCTGCGTCCAAATGAGGCAATTTAAAAGAGTTTTAAAAGAGAAACCATGAAAATATAGTGGGGCAGGGTGGGGGAGACCTTATAGTCCTTCAGCTTCACTGGACTTGAAGCCAAGAAGCTTTGATTAATTGGAAATCAGTCAAGATCTAAGAGGAGGACATAGAAGCATTGTCCTCTGTAACAGACACTGTCATCCAAGGAATGGATGATTTAACTCTTCTTTCCCATACATCTTGCTGAACAAATGCAAAACCAAGAGATGAATAATCTATTGAAATAATTTTTCAAAGAATAACTTCACTGAAACTGATATGGTATCTAAGGAGAGTCTTAAGAGAGAAGATAAAAGTGGAGTATTTTTTATTTCCTCTAAGCATCTTGTTATCAAAATATATCTTTGAGGTTAAAAGTGATTGAACCAAAAAGTAGTGGAGTACTTATTTTTGTGGGCACTTTAGACACAAGAAGACTTTCAAGGTTAAAAAAAATGTGTAACCAAATATTTGTGATCACAGCTTCTGGGACTGATTTTTTGGACACAAAGTTTTACATTAGAGTTTGTCCTCATTAACATAGATGTAGGGTTGTCCTGGCAACCAAATGCAAGGGTGAAGTTTAATGAACTCTTGGACAAGTAAACAGCATGATAGAAAAAAAAGGCAAATAATATTTAGTGAACTACTTTGACCAATTACTTTGTCAGAACAATGAAGGAAAAATATTATTCAAAATCAGTTGAGTTAAAAGTATGAAAAAAGAGTAGTGAAGAGAGAGGAGAGAAAACAGAGAGAATTGTTTTCTCTCCATTGGACAGAACTTATTAGGTTCTTGATCTTGTTTCTTCCATTCTATCTTCAGAAGCTATCAGTGCGGGTCAGGACTGTAGTACCCATTTCAGACAAAAAGAACTCACAGAAGAAAGATAATATTTGCAGCAGATGTAGGTGATCTTTAATCTTAGACAATCTATTTATATCTATTCAAAATTCTCCCCTACCCCGAACTGGCCTCTTTGAAAAGCATTGTTTGCTTTTCCCAAGACTGCCCTTCATTAACTCCTTAAAATTTTGAGAGGTCATATACATACTTTCTAGAGATTGCTCTTTAGTTGTGATTTTTTGTGTATTTTTGTTTTTTGTTGTGTTTTTTAACTGAATTTCAAAAGATTGTGCAAGTGTCTTACAATTAAATATGTTCATCTAATTGTCCAATGCTCCTGGATCAGAGTCAATTTTTCTATCATTCTCAACCAACCCCTTCTTCAAGATTTATTTCAGAATTACCACTTCCTTTATCACACGTGTACATTGAGTTTTCTAACTGTACTTGCCACTTGTTCCATTTTTCAGTCATTCTACGTCTTTACTATTATTCTTCTCGGGTTTCAATTTCCTGGTAGTCATTCTATTAAACTGTTAATACTTTGAAAGTTTTATATACATTCTATGGAGTTTCAATCCTGCATATATTTGAACTGATGTCAGCTAATATTTCTAAAATTCATTCATCTGCAGTAATAATTTGCAAGATATAGATGTGAAGGACCTAGACATGGTTTTATTCTCATCCATTTGGAAGATTAATCTTTAGTCAAAAAGAAAGTTTTAAAATGGCTCAGAGTTTATTCCTAATTACCAATTTTTATAAATAGCTTTGTACAATGGTTTGTTATTATTTTGTTTTGCATGGGATAATATTTTCTACTACATATAAGTTTTGGAAAATGAAGAAAAATAAGATTTACTACTATCGAGGAATATGATGGAAATAGAAGACAGATATTATGTTTGTCACATCTCTGATGAATACCCATATTCAAGACAAAGTCATATTTCTTACTATGTTAGACAGATAGGGAAAACATAAAACAACATATGATGAGGCAACTATTTGTGACTTTTTCAAATGTACCTTACTAAGTGATGAAATTTACTGTATTAGATAACATTTGGGTTTTAAATATAGGAGGCTGATCTATTTAACACAATTCTGGAAGGCACCTACTAAAACACAAATGGTGGGCGGAACTATTGCTATACGTTAATGAATAGTTGAACCTGTTTGGCATTAGTTCTGGGTAAATAAATCAACTCTATTGTAACTTGCTCCCTACACTTGAAAACCTTGTAATGCCACTAAGTATAATCTACTTGTCAAATGTTATTTAGGTGAATGTGATTTTTAAAAGTATATTTGAAAAAGAATATACTTTCAGGAGATGAAATGTAGGTTATCATTGTTTTGAGAATGATGACATTTTTATACTACCGAACCAAGTTTTAGTGAAGTATCATTGTTTTGAAGCACTAAGGATCTTCTCAATTAATGTTTTTCTGAATTACATTTGACCTCTAAGTCAAGTTTTCCTGATCTTGGTAGACCAATTATGGATCTATCCTTCCAGGATCTACTTTTTTTTCCTACTTGTGCTGGACTGAAATCTTTCATTAATCATTAGGAGAGTGGTATAAAAATAATCTTGTGACATTTTTGATCTCATTCACTCATATGGACTGGTCATCTGTAAATTGAAAGTTAGAACTACAGTACTTTCTCTCAGATTTTGTGATATCATCTTTTATTTTAAGTTGCATTGCATTTCACAATTGCTTACTGCAAATTCCTGTTTCTCAAAGAATTCGGGCCCTGAAATATTATAGGAAATGAGAAATTGAGATGGGTCTTCAATTACTTTCTGTTGGCATGTTGCATGGGCCTAGGTGAGAAGTCTTGTCTCTGTTATTTGATGATGCAGGTAACTCGGATCTGGGATCCTAGGAACTGTGGGTCCTGCAGAAAAAATATCTTGTAGATATCATATCAGCAAAATTTGGGTATGATCAATTGGAATGCTTAAGAAATATGGAGAAAAATTCTTTAGGACCAGCGAGTTAACATAATAACTGAGCAGCAGAGTAAAATACTTTATAGATTAGAGGAAAACGAAATTGTTTTTTTTACCATGTGAATTCAGAAGACCAAGAGCATTTTGAAGGTATCACAAGTTTGTATGAAAGACATTGCATTGATACTTTTTATATTCTAATATATATTCTAAACCTAATTATTTATATTCCCATCTATTTATTGGAATAAATAAATATAATTTTTTGTCAAATTATCAATTTTTTAGTAAGTTTCACTATGTGAAATATAAAATCAGCACATATAAATATAATATTTATAACTATATATAATATAATAAAAATGGCACATGTTTTGCATTGTTCTGTTGTGGTTAGGGTATCAAAGACAACTCTGTTTTAAAGTTTTATTCCATTATTTCTACCTCAGTGTTTGGTGGAGTTAGAACTAAAGCTTTACCATTTGCAGATTTACAACCTGGACGCACGAGGAAAAACTCTGATTAAAACATTACCAATTTAAGACCTACTAACGAGGAGAAACATATGGACTTATCCTGGAGCTATGGGAATATTTGGTGATAGAAAGGCAGTAGTGTAAGTTCCTGCCTGGTTGGATGGTTGACAGGCCAGGACATTAGGTAATCATGCATATGAACAATTTTTTCTCCTTGGTTTAGCTACTCTTGAAATGGTAGGAATAATAAATAATTGTATTTTGATAAAATACCTTCTATTCTGAACAGTTCTGTCTGAATTGTTCATCTCTCTATGATCCCTTGTAACTAATAATAGTTTTGTTTCAGTAAGGCAATCTATGCTGTCAGGGATTGATATTCTGGTTGGTCTGTTGCTACATGGAAGAAGACTAAATGGTCAGGTAGACATTTGTACCAGTAAGATCTCATTTCGGAAATTTTATGCAGCAGAATTTTTTAAGTAGCCCTTAAGCAAGGCTTACTTTGAATCCATTAGCTCCACAAAGCTAACTCAGTTGGATAAATAAGTATTTGAAAAAGCCATCATCTTTGGACCTGGCTATAAATGCTTCAAAGTATGATCAAATTTAAAATGAAAAAAAATTCATTGACACAAAAATTGCAAATGTGAGCAATAGACCGAACAATATAAATTTTTTCCACTATACATAGAATTTTAGGAAAATAAGATCAATAGCATTGTTAGGAACAATAAGGTTTCCTTGTTACAAATAGGCAACCAAAGATATATGCCTATTTAAAGATTGCATCATTAACTGTTTAAATTTAGAAGATACTACATGCTTCAGCAGCACGTATACCAAAATTACAACAATACAGAGATGATATGAAATACAGGATGATATGAAAATTTGTGAAGTAGTCCAATTTTTTCATTCTTTAGATGCAAGAATTGAAAAAAGTTATTAAAAATTTGATTACAAAAATACGAGTGTAACCATACATATAATTCATAGAATTGAAAGTAAGTTTGACATCAGTATATTAAGTTTTCACCTTAGGGAGGCCTTTAAATAGCATAAACTTTACAAAACTCTTTAAATTAGATAACATTGTCATTTTATCCCAAAGAAATAAAATAGTATAAGGACCTAGGAAAAAAGGAATCTTAAACTGTTTCTATATGGAATGCAATCTTAAAGTACACATTTATTAATGAACCTATATATTATAAAACGATGTAGAATTCAATGTATTATATCTAGGAGAGAATGGAATAGATTATGGAAATTGTACAAACAACAGAATATAGAATATTTTAAAATATACTTTTCTCAGACAAGCACTAGAAATACCTTTAGTTTCTGTACTGCTCATTTCAACAGATAAGTTAAAATTATTTCTGATTTAAAAAATCACAAACTGCAGAAATTATTATAAATGTATACAAAAACTCTTGAATACATTTTGACATAAAAGTCAGGCAATTGAGTTGGAATAATACGATGGAATACATGAATTTTTACAGTAAGATATTGCTGTTAATTTGTACTGTGAAAATATTTTGTACGGACCAAAGAATGGACTGGCACATTGAAATTTGCAAAGCTTAACAGAACCATTATGACTTAGGAAAAGTTTGTACAGCCTTCCACAACTTCAAAGAGGTAGTGATACATACTTATCCTTTTGGCAATATCAAATACATTTTCTTCCTAGTTGTTCTTTAGACCTGGTTTGAGATAACGGGTCAACAGAAGGTGATCCAGCATATCTTTGCTATCTATATTCCCAGCAGCAAGATGCAAGAAGTCAAGAGGCCTTACGTTTGGGCATTGGTATCTGCATCATGATGCAGTAAGAAAGAAGACACTCTGGTATTATTCCACGTATAAGCATTGTGCAGGGGTGTTGAGCCATCCACAATTATTGCATGAATATCTGCCTCTTGTGCCACCAACTCATGGATAATGTCTAAGTGTCCACAGTAGGCTTCCCGATGAAGAGGGGTATACTCATCTTGATCCCTAGTATTCACATGAGTGGCCTTTTTGAAAAGTAGTCTTGCAACTGTAGTAAGCCGATTATTTTCGGCAGCCCAAAGAAGAAATTGTTTGGATCCTATTCCATTCTCTTTTTTGGCAACTGATACCATTCCTCACGTATTCATCTCGTTCCTCATCTTCATTAGAACTGCCTGTCAGTGGGAGTGAGGTGTCCATATATTTCCCCAATAGTTCACGCTGGTTGAACTGAAGTCAATATTGAATGGTTAAACTGAAATATAGTGTGGGTCCAAGCTTGAGATGAAATGTACTTTGCTAATTAGAAGGCAGAGATTTAGAAGACTGATATCAAGGCCAGTTCTAAAAAATAAAAATTCATGAGAAACTACAAAAGCAAAGAAAGCTGGATATAATGAAATTTCCCTGTTATCTCACGTTTGTGGAAGCCATTGGTAAGCTATCATTCCTCAAGGTAGGCCTAGCCTGAAAAATAATCTAAAGTGATTAGAGCATTAGCAACTTCAAGCACCAGTAGTGTCAAAGGAAAAAAGAAAAGAATAAACCAGAAAAGGAAAGGAAAGGCTAGAAAAAGAAAATATTTGCTCTTCATTCTTGTAGTTACTTGTCATTGGATACAACCATTGAGAATAATTTATTTACTGTTTTAGGATTCAGGCCTCTCTAATATGAAAGCATTGATTTCAGGTAATTATTGCATTACTACTATTTATTAACTCATGGGGATTGAACCTATGGCTTTGTATATATTAGTCTAGTCCTACAAGTGAGATGTACCCCAGCTCTCTTGTATACTTTTGGAAATAGTTTATGAATTCTTCAATAGTTACCTATTCTACTTTTCATCTTATCTTTTCTCTCCCACATTTTTCCCTATGTGTTTAAGTTTATGTGCTGAAAGCATTCTTCAATTTTATCTTCTAAACTTAGAATTTTGCTTTTGAGTTTACAGAGAAGTTGGTTATTTTCATGACATCTTTTAAAATTATATACAGATAGATGCATTTCACATGTATGATTGATTCTTAGAATTCATTGCAATAAGCGATATTTATATGGTCATATGCACATAGGTATGGAGACATTGTGATCCTCTCCTAAGAATAGTTTCCCTTGTTCCTGCCATGTGAATGCTTAGAGTGCTCTTAGTTAATCATATCCAAGTGTAATTGTATGTCTTTTACTAACTATTCGATTAACTTGTAGATTTATAGACATATCTAGTTATTACAAATGAAGACAACCGTGCAGCATATATTTAATTAGATCTGGCTTATTTCACTTAATATCATTTTTTTCCATTCTTTCCTTTTGTTTAGGAATGGAGTAATGGCATTCTTTCCAATGGAAGCACAGAATTCCAACAATACAACAGAATTGAAGATCCAGAAATGAATCCACTCCTATAGGTAAATAATCTTTGACAAGGAAGCCAGACACACAGGATGGAAGAAAAAAAAATTGTGCTGGTAGAATTGGCAGTATACAGAAAACCGAATTTAGATCCTTATATATATCAGTGTATCAGAATCGATTCCAAATGGATCAAAGACCTCCATGTAATTCCAGATACCTTGAGATTGTTACAGGAAGAGTTAGGAGAAACATGACGGCTCCTTGGTCAAACTTCCAAAGTAAGTCTGGATAAGTGGGATTACATCAAACCAAATCAATCAGTTGTCAGACTGAAAAGCCATGAAGAAAAATGAGATAGTGTAGCACAGATTTATTTGGGAGCAAAACCACAGATGAGAGCCTCAGCAAATAATAAACACTCCTTTCACTAGGTTATTTATGGTGGGATTTACATGAATATAAGAGTTTTCTGGTGGGGATTAGTAAGAAAACAACTAATGTAAAGACAGAGATAGCATGTGAAATGAGTTGTAGCTGGAGAAATGGAGGGATTAAGGCAGGAGGGGAGTCAAATTCAAAGCCTTGGCCTGGTGCCAGCTCAATAAGGCATAGGTGCACAAAGGAAGGGGTGTAAAACAGGAATGGTTATAAACAAAACACAGGTCTGAAGCCTCAAAATAAAGACCCCAGTCTGGGTGGACCAGTCTCGAACATGAGCTTTTATTTAAATTAACTCGCATGAGTTTAGATTTTGCAGACTGGGATGGTACATAGTCACAGGCAATGTCTGCTATGTCAGGTAATCCAATGTACTCTTTCACATGTTACCCAATAGCCAGGTTTCAACACAAATGCTTACAATGAGATTCTACAAATGAGCCTGCAACCTTTCCCTCTCATGAATCAAATTTCTGTCAAATGATTTCTGTCTTCCAGATGTTTACACATTTCTCATGATCTTTTCTACTATTTTGTCTTCATTATTGATGTTCATAATACTTTTGTGTTTTTGTGTTTTGTTTTGTGTTGTTTTGTGTTGTGTTGTAAACGTGAAGTTTAATGGTCTACCTTGTATTTTTTGCTCATGGCTGATGACACTCTATTCCTCGAGCCACATTCTCATCTTCTGCTTCTTGCTGGATAATTCGAGATAAGTTTTCACATTTTGTTGTTTGGACTGATATTGAACTAAAATATTCAGGTCTTAGCCTCCTGGGTTTCTAGGATTGTACACATGAATGGCTAACACCAATCTTTGCTTTAATGTTATTTTAATTATGTAGTAAAGTGGAAGTATATTTGTGTTGTGTGCAATTTTCAAATACAAGTTTGAATCAACTGGATATAATGTAATTGTTATCAATTTTAACAGTTGAATCAATGAATAGTACACATTCCCAAAGAAATATAACTGAAAACAAAAGGTATAATTGTCTTCTTAAAAAAAGTAATGGAACCGTGAATTTCTTTCACTTTAAAATTTATGTTTTATATAACTTTAATTAGCAGAATAAAAGTAAATATATTAATTGTATACCACAAGAAGCAAGGTGATTATAGTTAAGAATATATATATATTTCATCATAGCCAGAAGATAAGTTTTTGAGCATTCTCACTAAAAAGAAATGTTACTTGCAGAAGTTAATGGATATGATGTAGCTTGATCGTTACACAACATATAAATGAATAGGATTACCACTTAATATTTCATAAATATGTAAAAAATAATTATGTAGCTAGGTGCTAGTGGTTCATGTTTGCAACACCAGCTACTAAGGAGTCTGAGAGCTCAGAATCATGGTTCAAAGCAAGCTTAGGCAGGAAGTCCACGAGACTCTTATCTCCAATGAGCCAAAAGAAAACTAGCAGTGGCTCAAGTGGTAGAGGACTAATCTTGAGCTGAAGAGCTGAGGGACAGTGTACAGGTCCATATTTTAAGCCCCATGCACCAAAATTAAAAATAAACATATATATGCAGATATATATATATATTATATATATATGTTTGTAAAATTATATATATAATATATAATGCGTACCACAATGAGTGTGTAGCGTTATTTCTACTATAAACTGTTATCATTTCATTAAATTGGAATAACATATTTCTACAATAAAATATAACTAAAGAAATTTAGTCCCTGAAAGCAATTAATCCTGATTAAAACATTGTCATGTACTATAAACCCTAAATACCAGAGAGCAGCTCCTGAAGCAGTTCTGGCACTATCATTTGTTTTATTCATTCTACTTAAAATCTTCTCTTTTCAAGAGCATTTAACTGCTATTATTTTGAAATTGTGGTTAATACTTATTTGACTGCTATTTTTAAAGAATGCACCATCCAATACTGGTTTTATTTTTCTAACTTTTTGTGTCTAATCTATTTCGGAAACAGCTATTTGAATTACATGAATTGCTTATTGAAATTGAATCAGTGTAGAGAGGAAAAGAAGAAAAAAGTGTCTCTGTGGGTATGTCATGTTAAAAATGTACTTACAAGGTATTTATTTTTATATCATCTATTTTTATTATATTTAGATTCTGATAAAATTTAGCCTCTCAACTCACCCAATGATAATGCAGTCTTATTTCATTTCTGCCAAAAGCGAACAACAAATTATGATTTATTTATTTAACAAATTTTTTTAAAATTATCTTTATTTAAAAAACAATTTTTTACATTTACATGGGCAGGTAGCCCCTCTGTACAGTATGTTCTCAAATAAAATAAAATAATATTAAAAAAAACAATTTTTAAAAAAAAATTAGCCAAAGCAAATATTTTATTACATATTTAAAGTCATGTTCAGACACTATGGTGGAAGCCAAACAGGAGAAAAAATCATGTTTTTATTCTTCTTCGAGGCACTCTGATTTACTTCACCTATTTCTAAAAGAATGAAATTCTTGATTTAAAGCCTTTTGCTTGATATCCACAATGTGTCATTCTTCCTTTATTAATAGGAGAATTTGGAGAAAGGATGAGAATTCACACTAGACAAAAAGGAAAAGAGAAGAAGAAATCTAGATATTTTGTTTTTCCTCATCTCAATCACAATGTATGAATAATAAAAAAGATAACCCCACAAGTGATCTCATGGAGAATGCTTCTTTATAAAAATTGTAATATCATCAAACAGGAAAAGTTGTCTATTTGTTTAGTTTTCGTTTAGTATTTGTTAAATTCTTGTGTGCTACAGTCAACAATCATAAAAGCATACAAGGATGGTAAGAAACTAACTTCTCAATATCATATTCTAATATTAGCTTAACTCTTGTTGTGTTATATGTATGTGGCTATATTTGAGTTTTGCCTCAATTTCATATGCTATGTTCTTTCAGTATATAAGTTGAAAGAAGATTTCCTCTGGAAATATGCTATTTTTATAGCTAAGAGAAAACAAGTCAGCTGTCAGCTGTTAGACAGGGAGAATTGCATAGAAATCTGTTGCCAATTCTCGTTCATTTTTGTAAGCTAAAGTAAGTCACATGACCCATCGCATTGCAGAGTAGAGTTAAATCTCACCTACAGGGAGCTGATGCAGGACATAGAGTAATATGCCAAAATATGCAACACTTGAGATAAAGAGGAAAAAAATGAGAACTATAATACAGTCAATCATACTGGCTATCACATATGTCTCTGCAAGAAGGAGGCTATTATGTACATTTGTTTCTAAAACTACTGAGATGTTCAAATCATGTCTTTTATGCTTGGATGTTACAAGAATTAGAGAACATTTTGATACTTAGACAGCATAAAATCTCATAGAAAGCTGGAGTAATCATTTCAATACTCCATTTTGTTCTGCTAAGAGAAGAAAGCATTTTATAGTCAATACTTTATATTTTATTACCTAGTATCTTTTTTTTCCAGAAATGGATTTTGTTAATATATGTGACTATCCACCAGAATAAATGCATTCATTTATCTGCACCTTGTGCAGATAGTATAGTCAAATAGATGTAAATGGGCGTTCATCAGTAGCACTTTTTAAAAATCCAAAAAATGTGGGCAGGGAGCCAATATACATATTGTCCCACCATCTCCTTCCACATCCTCCTTCTTCCTTCATAGGAAAAACAATCAATAAAAAGGCTTAGATATTTGGCTCTTGACCTTGAAAGTGGAAGCAGAAGAGGACTGTTAATGGTGTTTTACATAATAATGTCACATGTAACACCCCTATGTGTCCTGCAGGTCTTAACACTGTACTTGCTTAGTGATGTGACAAGAATGTCAGCCTTATTGGACTTAGTATTGTTTTCCACTTCCTTTTCTACCACCTGGCCTAAATTATAATACATAGTAACAGAATGAAAAATTAATGCTATCTTAAGAAAGTCATTAAGTCTCTGGGAATGTGGCTTCATGGTACAGTTATTGCCTAGCATGCATGAATCCCTGAAATCAATTCCTCAGTACCAAATAAACAGAAAATAAACACTGGAAGTAGTGCTGTGCCTCACATGGTAGAGTGCTAGCCTTGAGCAAAAAAAACAAAACAAAACAAAACAAAAAACACCTCAGGAACAGTTCCCTGGCCTTCAGTTCAAGTGCCAGGACTAGCAAAAAAGACAGTTAGTAAATGCAAAATAAACAACCCATACTTGGAAAATGTAATTGCCCTTCCATACTGATACCTGACAATAGTCCTTAATTAATTCATGTGCTTTACCCATATTAGAATACAGTGTTGAAAGAAATGTTTTGTTAATAGGTCATGGTAATTAATGCCAGAAATGTGCTTTGATATCAAGTGAAGTTTAATACTGGAAATTCAAAGCTTCCAGGCATTTCAGTGGTCACTGCTCATCACAATGAGACAGGTAGTCTAAGTAAGATTTGAAATCTTTTTGCTCAGTCATGGCACCAAAAATGCAGAGGCTAATTAACAGTTGTGACTGAAGAGAAGAAATAACTCCAAATGGAAGGAATAAATGATAATAATAATAATAACTAAGGTATACCGGTGACTGTTAGAGGGAACCATTTTTGGTTATTGAAGAACTAGTAATCAAGTAGGCTTATTCCTCATTGCCTTTAGCATTCTAAATCTCCTTGGCTAGTTTTTAATTTCTGTGTGATAAATTGTATCACCTTCTGTGCTGTTCTTTCATACCTGATCTTTGCCTTGTAAAAATCTCACTTCATTTTTCTCTATTTCTCTGTGAACAATTTGTGATACTAAGTCCACATATGCAGTCAGTAGAGGATGCTAATGTAAGAGTTGCATAGCACATTAGTCCTTAGTGTAACAAGATGGAAAAGGAGGACATATTTATTGCTACCTCAATTTTTCTGAAAAGTTGCAATGTCACATCAATTGATTCAAATTTCCATTCTTTGTCTACATAGTGTTATAAATTGCACATAAATGCAAATATGAGCTGGGTGCTGGTGGTTCATGCCTGTAATCCTAGCTACTCAAGGAGGTTGAGACCAGAGGATTGCAGGTCAAAGCCAGCCTGGTCCGGAAAGTTCATGAGACTCTTATCTTCTGTTAATCACAAGAAACCTGGATGTGGTGCTGTACTTAAAGTGGTAGAGTGCTCAGCTGGAGCTGCAGAGTTGAGGGACAGGGCCCAGGATAAGAGTTGAAGCCCTATGGCCAACAAAAAAATGCAAATATGACTTTAAGTTTCCCCAAAAGGAACTACAAAGTCAATAGTTATCTTCCCAAGATGCAAAAATAATTCCAAAATGAATGGTGTACCTACTTTGGTGAGTTATTTAAGTTATGGCTTCTTTGCTGGACATATTTTCTTCTTTTAAAAATTGTCAAATATTAGATTTATAATAAACTTCTAGTATTTCTTGGTTCAAAACAGAAATCTTATATCACTTGGCTTTTTTACTTTCTCATTTCAAAGCCAACCCAGGCAGAAGAGTCTGTCAAATTCTTATCTGTAATTAAACAACCAAAAAGCCAGAAGTGGAGTTTTGGCTCAAGCAATGGAGTACTAGCTTTGGGGGAAATTGGACAAGGAAGAAAATTTTTAACGGACATGGTCTAGCATCTGACATCAAGCCCCAGAACAAGCACAAATTAAACAAACAAATAAACAAGCAAAAAACAGCACATATTTCTTTGGGACCATCCTTAAAGCATTGGATTGAGAAGAGACTTCTTTTGCTGATCATACTGACTCGATCTTGCCTTTTTGGAATCCTTATTGGGATGGAGAACTCAGGACCAGACTAAAGGAATGGATAACTAACTCCTGCAATAGGAAAATCATCTCAGGAGGGAAATATCCATGCATAAGACTCTTTACAACCTCCATGTCTTTGTTTCTTTACAGCAGAACACTTTTTTTTTGTCCGGTCGTAGGGCCTGAACTCTGGGCCTAGACACTGTCCCTCAGCTCTTCAGCTCAAGGCTAGCGCTCTACCACTTCAGCCACAGCGCCACTTTTGGTTTTTTTCTTTTTTGCTTATGTGGTGCTGAGGAATCAAACCCAGGGCCTCAGGCATGCACGGCAAGAGCTCTACCACTGAGCCACCTTCCCAGCAGAACACTTTTTAAACTAAGTTATTTCCTTTTTTCCTATGCTGGCCTTCAAATGGCACATTGTTTTTTAAAACTCTCAACTACAATTTTACAGACATGTTTTATATGCGTAATTAACACACTCGAACAAGTCAGGGACAGAGTTTCCTTCAAGACTTGGATTCTTTTCTTGTTCAGTAAAAAGGAACACAAATTAACTTGAATTTTGTCATTTCTCCATGTTCAATTCCTCTCTTGGGATCAGTTTCCACTTGCAGTAACAGTTCCTTCCACTTATTTCCAGTAACAATCTATGGCACTGCTCGAGTTAAAATGAATGTTTTCTGGCTTCCTTGAAATAGCACAAAGACATCTTTGGACATGAGGTGACACCTGTTTCAGGGACAACTTAGCAAAGACAAATATGGAATTTAAATAGCTTATAAAAACATTATCTATTTTGTATGTCCCTCCCCCACAGTATAACCCCTGCTTTCACTATATTTGATGTCGGTATAATTTGTGGAGGAGATGGGGAAAACAAGTCGTTTAATGATACAGGTGGGCCCGATGCAACAATGAGAAGTACATGTTGTCATGTCAAAAACGAACTCTATAACTTTGGTTCTCTGTAACTTAAATTTAACTGGAAGAAGATTCTCAGAATGTTTTTTTGTGAGTGTGTATGTTGTGCATTATTTCTTTTTTTTTTTTTAATTGTATTTTATTTTATTTGAGAACATACTGTACAGGGGGGCTACAATTACATGGGCAGGATAATGCATACATTTCTTACCAAGCATTGCAGCCTCCTCCTTTGTTTACCCTTCACTTCCCTTCCCCGCCTCCCCCCTCCCCCCACCCAATTTTACCCCCCTCCCCCCACCCAATTATACCCCCCTCGCCCCCCCCACACCGACATTGTAAAGCTGGTTTTGACATGACATTTTGTACTTCTCATTGTTGCAACAGGTCCACCTGAATCCTTAAACGACTTTTTGTCCCCATCTCCTCCACATGTTATACTGACATCAAATATAGTGAAAGCGGAGGTTACACTGTGGGGGAGGGACATACAAAGCAACAAAGAAATAATCTTATGAATGAGTTAGAAACACATGCATGAAAGAAACGAAAACATTAAAATACATATTTAAGGGTTCATTTTCCTAACATCACATTATCTGACCTTTTCCGCTTGACTCATACCTATACTAGATATTGCAAATAAGGGAAACCATGGGACCTATGCTACTTTGGGCCTGGCTTACTTCACTTAATATAATTTTTTCCAAACCTTTCCATTTCCTAAAAAAAGGGGAAATGTCATTCTTTCTGATGGAGGCATAGAATTCCATTGTGTATATATACCACATTTTCTTGATCCATTCATCTACTGAGGGGCATCTGGGTTGGTTCCATATCTTAGCTATGGTAAATAATGCTGCAATAAACATAGTTGTGCTGGTAGCTTTAGTGTGGTCTTGTTTGTAAACATTTGGGTAAATGCCCAAAAGTGGGATTGCAAAGAGAAGCTTCTCTGAAGAAGAAACAAGGATGGCCAATAGACACATGAAGAAATGTTCAACATCCCTAGCCATAAAAGAAATGCAAATCAAAACAACATTGAGATATCACCTCACTCCAGTTAGAACAGCAAAAATCAAGAACTCTAACAACAACAGATGCTGGAGGGGATGTGGACAGAAAGGAACCTTACTTCATTGTTGGTGGGAATGTAAACTTGTTCAACCACTTTGGAAAGCAGTATGGAGGTTCCTCAGAAGACTTCACATAGATCTCCCCTATGATCCAGCAATCCCACTTTTGTGCATTATTTCTTAAGTGTACATAAGTTAACAGTAGGAGAAACAATAGGAATAATAGGAGAAAAAAGTTCTGTGTTTAAGTATATTGGTTCAATATACTACAGAAAACTCTGCAAATAAAACAACTATGAAACAATAAAGTCAATGCAAATATGTAGATCTATGGGAGTGACATAGAGAAAGCATTAATACTAAGTGGAACATGAAGGATGAGGCCACTCTCTTTCATCTTCTAGCTCTAAATCATGGTTGCTAATCACACAAATTTGTAAAACGTAGAATGGAAGAATAGTTCTTGTTCCAAAGCAAGTTAGATATAAGAGCATGTACTTAACGGGAAAGAAAAAGTCCACGTTGAGAGTGAGGGAATTATACTAGCAATGAACTAGTGGCTAAGATCTCATTTCTCTTTCTTTCTTTCATTCATTCTTTCTCTTTTCTTTCTTTCATTCATTCTTTCTTTCTTTCTTTCTTTCTTTCTTTCTTTCTTTCTTTCTTTCCTTTTTCCTTTCTTTTTTTTTTGATGGTCGTGGCAGGGCTTGAACTGTGGGCATGGGCAATGTCTCTCCGCTCTTCAGCTCAAGGCTAGTGCTCTACCATTTGAGCCACAGCGCTACTTCCAGTTTTCTGGTGGTTAATTGGAGATAAATGCCTCAGAACATTTCTTTCCTACTCATGCTAGATTTGAATTGCAATCCTCAGATCTCAGCCTCCTGAGTAGCTAGAATTATAGGCGTGAGCTCAAGTGATAGAATACTAGTCATGAGCAAGATTGCTGAATAAGGTTGCTGAGGCTTTTGCATATATACATACAAACATACACATACACACAGAGTAACTTATATATGCAAACAAACATAAACAAATGAAATAACTCTCGGAATGTGTAGAAAAGTTTAAAAAACAATATAAAATATATCCTGAGTAAAACTAGATCATGTGATAATTTTTAATATTAGAAAGTCCTCAAGTGAAATTTCTTCAAAAAGTTTGAGAATATTACATAGGTAGGAACCAGAGATAGTAAGAAAATCAAGTAATCATTATAAAATGGATTGGATCCATGGAAGAATGAATCAGAGACCCTGCATGTGCATCTGAAAGTGTTCATATCCTGTGTTAAATGTTAGCACATCTTTGAAAATAGTACATAAACAGTTTGAGCAGTCAGAGAAGTTCAGAATTGCTAGTATGTAGATTAAATAAACCAACAAACTATGACAGGGCAATGTGATACAAGCCTGGAATTCTAGCAGACTAAGACAAGAGATTAGAGAGTATAATTACATAGCGATACCTTCCCTGGGCCAGATAGTATAATTTTATCTCCATGAAACACCAAACAACAAGAAAGGGATACACAGTTGGAAGTTTGGGCTAATTTGTGTCATTATGTTTTGAGAAGTCGTTTCCTATTGAAATGCAAAACACTTATAATCCTCAGTTGTGTTTTTAATGCTCTCTTCATTACAGAACATTCCTAGATGCAAAATGGCTCCTGATTCCCAATGAAAACTTTGAAAAAGTAAGCATCCTTCTGTTGGATTCCAAAGAAATGATGAAGGATTACAAATGTTTAAGCTTGGAGAAATAGCAAAGTTCGTCTAATGTAGGACTTTGTAGACCTTGCTAAATTAGAATTTAGATTTAAAATAAATATTTTGTCTTTGTTTGTAATTTTGTATTCTATAAGATAATACAAAATTATTTTTAAGTAGAGGGTTTAATTGACAAATTCACAAATGATTCTGGCATTCTATTTGCTTAAAATATTCTTTTAAGCGAGGTATAATTAGAATTTAGTTAATAGATAATACATGTATAATATGATACTGTGAATAATCTAGACAGAGTTGGCAAGAAATGAATGAAATTAATTTGTTAATTTAGAAAAAGCAATTTTTTTGAGGCTTTGGTGTAACAAGGTATGAAGAGAGTAATTATGTGACGTCTTGGTTTGTGTCTCTATTTGTAATACAGGAAGAAATTTCCTTAATTATGTGCCTCTGTATTCAATGAGAAAAATGCCAGGGCTGTGGTTTGTTTTTATTTTGTTTTTGTTTTTTGTTTGCTCCTCAGTCCTGAACACTGGAGCTGGCCACTCTCTCTGAGCCGGTTTTTGCTCAAGGCTTGCGCCCTACCACTCAACCTCAGTGCCACTTGTGTCTGGCTTTTTCTGAGCAGTTTATTGGAGATAAGAATCTAAGGAGCTTTCCTCCCTGGGTGGGCTTTGAACCATAATCTTCTGATCTTAGCCTCCTGACTATCTATGATAGATAAAAATATAAATATAAATAATATTTGCAAGTGTTCTGATTTCAAGCATAACACTGGGGGGGAAATGTTTCAGAAAAGTTTAATGTAGTGTTCTTTTCACAATAGGAACGGCATCACATTAGCAGAAGTGTAGTATTTTTTTGCAATAGTGATAAGCTATTCATGATGTGAATTAAGGGAATATTGAGGTGCACCTTACAAGTTGGAAATTGTTGGGCTAGGATGAGTTTATGACATAAAAGCTTGGTATTGGTGGTCATAGAAATAATAGCTTATTCTTGAGGAATTAATTATAACACACAGTAGTTTTATCCTCTACAAGAACGTGGCTATATTTTCTGTTGATTTCTGAAACCCCCATTGAAACTGAAGCTATTGCAGAATTAAATAACATGCAAATAAGTACTGTTTTGAATGTCTCTCTATGTCTGTGTACCAGAGACATTCAAAAATTGAATGTCAAAATTCTGGTTCAGAATTTGAAAATGAGTAGTTAGTAATTGTAGTAATTTTGAAGAACACATATATTCTGTCCTCTTAACAATTATTCAGTTTTAAAAGTTAGGAGCTTCCAGAGAATTAAACTGTTTTCTGTTTTACTATGTGACAATACTAAAATTTTGTTTTTTTTTTCAAAATAATGGCAAATATATTGTGAAAATATTGTATAGTTGGAAAACGTTCAAGTTGATGATCCTCTGATAAAGAAGGGGGTAATTAATTCAAATTAGATGCAAAATAGTGTTCATTTTTAAAAAAGGTAATACACCTAGAATAATATTTACTATAGCAATACAGTTAAATTATGTATTTTTTATTTAAACTTGATTGCTTTATTTTGTATTTTTTTAAGTTCACAAAAAGCTTTACAATATCTATTTTCCCTGTTGGTCATCAAGGCTTTATTGTAAGACAATAAAAGTTTTGTCACATCATTTGGGCATTAATAAAAAACAACAATCTACAAATAAGAGCATTTTGCAAAATATACTGTAGAACACATCTGAATATATCTATCCTAAAATTAGAATTTAAAAGGCATCAAAAAGCAAAAATCAAATAAGCTGTTAAACACTGACAAACATCAGAATGCTGCCAATGGAAAGCTATAACAGCTTTAAATGCTTGTGCCTGTACTGAAATATATGTTAGTAAACATTTAATAATTTCAATAAAGTGAATAACACCTCTGCCTATGGTAGTGTCTCAAATTTTACTTGTAAAAAATTCTTGATTAAAGGAACTGAATTCTGGGAACAGAATATTTAAGGGAAAAAAAAAAAACACCGAGAGGATAAAATAATATCAACATCAATGACGCCTTGATCTTTCTAAATTGAGCAACACATCATTATTTACACTGAAGAATAGCAGATAATATATGGAACTTTTATTCGGCTTATAGTTTATAAATGTTGAAAAGTTAAGAAGTTAGATTTCAAAGAGAGGAAAATTAAGGTGGTCTTAGAAAACTTAAATGGCCTTCATCAAAACTTGCAAAATGATACAACACATATTTTGAAGCACAAATCATAAGCTACATTAAAATTATTTATATTGCTATTTTGACATTCAATGTAAACTTTAGGTACTTTTAGATGAAGGCAACAATAAAGGGCATAGAAATATGCCAGAATTGAAGTGATAACATGGTAAAAAGAAAAAGAATGGGAGTATAATGCAATTGGGCAGTAATAACAAACATGATTGTTAAAAGTGCCGTATTAACTAATGCTACAAAATTTTATTTTGGTTCAATGCACAGGACTGCTGAAAATGGCGAGGAAAAATGGAATATTCTAATGGTCCCTGTTAAATTCTTAACTAACTCATGATTTTGTTGGCTCACTCATGAAAGACTGGAACACACGCAGACTGCTTGCTAACTTACTAATTCTCCTTTGTTTCTTTCAAGAACATTTGGAAGGTTAAGACATTTAAAAATCAACAGAACAGGGGCTGGGAAGGTGGCTCAGTGGTATAGCGATTGCCTTGCATGCCAGAGGCCCTGGGTTTGATTCCCCAACACCACATAAGCAAATAGAAAAAAGCCAGAAGTGGTGCTGTGGCTCAAGTGGTAGAGCACTAGCCTTGAGCTGAAGAGCTGAGGGACAGCATCCATGCCCAGAGTTCAGGCCCCACAACCGGCTCCCACCCCCCCAAAAAAAAAATTCAGCAGAACAAAACACTCATATTATAGAGACTAATAAAAAATAGTTTGAAAAATGGTTTAAACCAGTATGGGTCTATGGAAATGTTAAACACCAATCTCCTATATTTGCTGAGTTTTTTCTGTAGAAAGTTATTGCAGTAATTACATTTTTAAAATACTCATCTTCCACCTCAAATTGATTTCTTTTATTTTACTATATGATATTTAATATTTTTATCAACTACAGTACTCAAACATTCATGAATATTTTAAGAGAAAACACTGTTATATGTTTTGAGAAAAAATTGTTATGATTTAGAATTTTGAAAGTTGTTTTGTTGCTGAATGAGAACTGTTCTGAAAGCAAATATGCACTAAGATACCAGGGTACTGTTTATTAGGATGGTATCCTCAACTTGCTAAAGGACTAACAAAAAAGTCAGCAAAAAAAATCACAACTCAAAATGGTAACAGTTTTCACATGGCGATCTCTGCTCCAAAAATGCAAAAGACTATCATTTTAAGTGGAATGATCTCTACCTATAAATTATACTCAAATGACTAAACAAATCAGCATATGTTATCAAAGACAGTAAAGTAGAGTAAGTACAAAGAGCTACTCTCCAGGATTGTTTTACCAAAGCTTATCAAATTAACCATCATTTGAGGGGAGAGATGGGGAGTTGCTGTGGGAATATGGACTAAGTGAATTTATGTTTAGAAAAAAATTATAGCTAAAGTATCTTTCCAAGACTATTTTAGACCTTTGACTGAATTGGAAATATGGCCAAATAAAATATTGCTCTTCATCACAAAAGTCCCGTACATTAAAAAATTACACAGTTCCACAGGTGGATGAGGGAGTGTGGTTATATCTAGAAAGATTACTTTTAATGTTTATTATACCTAGACACTTATTCTTCTAAAAATGCTCTCCAAAATCTTGAGCAGAATTATCATACTCTGCAATTTAATGCTTCAATTGTTCAACACAACGCTCACCTATTTCATGTAAATTTTGCCTCAGTGCAAACTGTATTGACTGTTCTAATGAAGGATCTTTTTCAATCAGCATTTTCACAACCATCCCGAAAGTTTTGCAGTTTTGCCGATAAACCTTTGATGAAGGAACTGTTGAAGAGCTTGAAGGTGAAGTGTCTCATGATGTTTTCAAAGACTGAGTAGAGGGCTGGGGAGGTAGCTCAGTGGCAGAGCACTTGCCTTGCATGCATGAGGCCCTATGTTCGATTCCTCAGCACCATACAAGCAAAAAGAAAAAAGCTGGAAGTGGTGCTGTGGCTCAAGTGGTAGAGTGCTAGCCTTGAGCTGAAGAGCTGGGGGTCAGCGCCCAGGCTCAGAGTTCAGGCACCACAACTATGCTGAGACTTGTGGAATGAATATGCTCTGCTCCGTCCTGGAGAGTAGCCCCTGCTGCTGAAACTGGAGCCAGATCTGTTGTGTGGAGAGTCCTTTCGACCTCCAGGTGACTCTGAAAAATGGATGCTCCCTTTTATGGGGAGAACGATCCCTTGAAAAATGGGAAAAGTAGAAACTTTTTCTTCTAAAACCATCTCTTCTGTTCCTCATGGTGGTTGGAGAGTAGACAAGAAAGAGTGAAATTTTATTTTATGTAGCTTATGTCCCCTCTTTTTTATTCTTTTCATTTTTTCTCTTTCTTTTTTGCATGCCTTAATTGCTGTTCTGCCCAGGCGCAGATATATAACCTTCATCGATTATTATATGCTATCCCCCATTGAGTACACACATAATCCAGAAATTTATTACTCTATTCACAAACTCTTAGGCTTAAATTCTTTAATAGCAGTATTATCTCTTTATACCTATATAATTTTCAAGTAACTAATTTTAAGGATTTTTATTTTTTAGTTTTTCATATTTCCTTTCTGTTCCTCCCCTCCTCTCATCCTATCCTTTTCTTCTCTCAATAACATTTCTTTATATTTACATAATTTTGAGTTTCACTTTTTAAATTTCAATTGTTCTTTTTCAATTTTTTTCTTTTTTTAATCTCTCTCCTAACATTCTGTCCAATCCTTTTCCCTCTCTGAAATTAGAACTTGATTAAATTCACTCCCCTTTTGCCTTTCCACATACAACTAAACTTATTTCTCCCACATATTTCCCTAAACGTAATAATTTCTGTTTTGCCAAATTCTTCTCTGCTGTTCAAAGCCTATTAATCATACTTGTTTGAATAGATTGTATCTGTTGAACTACATTTTATCTGCAGTCATTTTGACTGTGCAAATAAAGGACTCTGGTTGATGATTGCCTTAAAATACTATTCGAGCACACAATTTTACTTTCATACCAAATGGTCAGAACAAGACAGAAAAACACAAGAAAAATGGCAAATCCGGGTATCTCAACTCCCATTCATGATAATCAAGTGACAGAACAGTTAATGAATAATCCAGAGGAGAGTCCCCAAAAAGCTCTACAAACACTACTGCTAAACATGGTGAATGAAATGATTGAAAACTTGCAAGCGTCTCAGGATTAGCATGATAGGAAGAGAGAGGAGGCAAACCAAAGATCAACACAGAGATCTCGTGAGCATGAGGAACTACTCAAAGAGTGATACAAGAATTGCGTGAGCATGTTGAGAAGAGTCAATGAGAAATAAAGGAATTGTATGAGCAGGCTGAGAATAGTCAAAAAGAAGGACAGGAATTATGTGAACGTGAGGAAGCTAATCAAAGAGTTATACAGGAATTTTGAGAGGGGGATGAGAATACACAAAGATCAATAAAGGTATTCATGGAATCTATAAACAGACAGCTGAAAGAATTCAGGTAAATCACAAAGGGAATGCTGAATGGAGCCCAACAGAAGGAATGGGAGTTCAAGGAAATCATAACCAATCAACTAAGTGATTTTAGAATAAACACTGAGCACAAAATTAAGGAAGTAAAGAATTTCATACAAGATCGAAAACAAAGCTCCAACAAAGAATTTGAAGCCATCAATGCCAACCAATTAGAAGGAAAAGAAAGAAAAAAATTAGAAAGTCTTGACAGTAGGTTAGACCACGCAGAACATCGAATCTGAGGGAGTGAGGACAGCCAGGTTATTATAGAGAAAGAACATACAACTATCCAAGACAAATCCGAAAAATATGATACATCTATTCACCATTTGGGAGACACCATCTGACGGCCTAATCTGAGGATAATGGATGTGGAGGATAACATAGAGACATAACTTAATGGTCTAGCAAACTTGGTTAATAGGATCCTAGAAGAGAATTTCCCAAAGATGCAAAAAGATAGGCCTATTCAGATACAAGAAGCTTTTAGAACTCCAAATAGACTAGACAAGAATAGGATATCCCACCATGACATTATAATCCGTACGGGATCAGTTTAGACAAAGGAAAAATTCCTTAAAACTCTCAGGGAGTAAAAGTCAACCACTTATAAAGGGAAACCAATTAGAATCACCTCAGATGTCGCAGCAAGACAATTAAAGCAAGAAGAGCCTGCGATGATCGAGGCCATGCTCTAAAGACAACTATCAATCAAGAACAGTGTAACCAACGAAACTCTCCTTGATAACCGAAGGTGAAATAAAAACCTTCCATAGCAAAGAAAAACTGAAACAATATGTCTCCACCAAGCCAGCCCTATAAAAGATACTTGAAGATGCCTACACATAGAAAAATCAACAAGACCACAAGAAAGGCCAAGAAACTGCACCCAAACTGAGAATCCAACAACCATAGGAAGAATCCAGTCACTGAAGAACCCAAGAAGGTGGATTACATTGCAGGAACTCTCAAACACCTATCATTCCTAACTCTGGACTTAACTCTCCAATTAAGAGACATAGATTGTCTAGTTGGATTAAAAAGCAAGATCCTTCTATCTGCTGCCTTCAGAAGTCAGAACTGGTCCATAAAAAAACATATTTTGAAGGTGAAACAAAGTCTACCGGGCAAATGGCTCCGATAAACTGGTGGGAATTACAATCCTAATATCACATGAAATAGACTTCAAATTAAAATTAGCGAGAATAGATAAAAAAATGTCGCTACATACTAATTAAGGGATGGGTCCTTCAGGAGGATATTACAATTCTACATCTCTATTCACCAAACCACGGAGCACCCAAATTTATCTAATAAACACTACATTCCCTCAATTTTCACATAGATCCAAAGACATTAATTGTTGGGAACTTTATCACACTCCTATCCCCACTTCATAGATCAACTTGGCAAAAAACTCAACAGAGAAACCACAAATCTAAAAACCTAGATTTAACAGACATCTACCTAATATTTCACCCAGCAGCATCAGAATACACGTTTTTCTCAGCAGCACACAGAACATTTTCCAAAATAGACCACATTTTAGGTCCAAAGCAAACCTGTCCAAATTCAGAAATATTGAATTTATACCTTGCATTACTAAGAACACAAGGGAATAAATTTAGAACTCAACACCAAAAGCTACCAAAGAAAGTCCTGTAACATTTAGATGCTAAACAACACACTGTTGAATCACCAATGGGTCATGGAAGCGATTAGAAAGAAATTCCAGTGTTCATGATATTCAACAAAAATGAACATATAAAATTACCAGATCCTCTGGGACAAAGCAAAGGCAGTACTCAGAGGTAATTTTATAGCTCTGAGTTCCTTCAACAACAAATTGGAGAGAGCTGAAATAAAAAATTTAGATAGATCTGAACCTCCTTGAAATAGAGCAGCAAGATAAACCCCAATCCAGTAGACGGAAAGAAATAATCAAAATTAAATCAGAATTTAATGAATTAGAATCTAAAAAAAATACAAGGAATCAACCCAACAAAGAGTTGATTCTTCGATAAAATTAACAAAATAGACTTTAGAAAAACTTAGAAAAAGAATAGAACACAGCAAAATAAATAATGTCAGAGATGAGAATGGAAATTTCACCACAGAAACTACCAAGATTCAGAACACTATAAGGGAATACTTCTCAAAACTTTATGCTAGTAAGGTTGAGAACTTGGCAGAAATGGACCATTTCCTAGCAAATATTGACATGCTGAAACTAAACCAAGATCAGTTGAACCATCTTAAAAGGTGCATATAAAGCATTGAAATAGAAACAACAATAAGAGACCTCCCATCGAAGAAAAGCCTAGAATAAGATAAATTTACAGTGGAATTCTACGATACCTTCAAAGCAGAACTTACACCAATACTCCTTCAAATCTTCAATGAAATTCAAAGAGAATGTTCACTACCGAACTCATTCTATGAAGCCATCAATTCCCTCATCCCAAAACCAGGCAGAGACTCATCAACCAAAGAGAAGTATAGACCCATTTCTTTGATGAACATTGAAGCAAAAGTTCTCAACAAAATTTTGGCCAGTGGACTTCAACTATTCATCCAAATAATCATACATTATAATCAAACAGGATTCATTTCAGGGATGCAAATGAATTAATATAATTCATTACATCAACAAAAGCAATAATAAGAACCACATGGTTATCACAATAGATGCAGAAAAAGCATTTCCAATACTCGTTTACGATAAAGGTTCTGGAAAAATTAGGAATCCACAGAACCTGCCTCAATACAATAAAGGCTATATATGACAAACATACAGCCAGCATTATACTTAATGATGAAAAACTAAAGCCATTCCTCTTAACTCAGAAATCAGACAAGGATGTCCAGTCTCTTCACTTATCTTCAATTTAGTATTAGAATACCTAGCTACAGCAATAAGACAAGATGCAAATATAAAAGGGATCCAAATGGGGAAAGATGAAGTAAAACTCTCCCTCTTTGCAGATGACATGATCTTGTATTTAAAGAATCCCACGGACCTCACTCTCAATTTAATCAGGTTGATTCAAAACTTTGGTAAGTAGCATGGTATAAAATTAACCCTCTAAAATCCATGGCTTTTCTGTATGCCAACAATAAGGAAAGCATGGATGAAATCAGGAAAGCAACTACATTCGTAATAGCTCTACAAAAAATAAAATACCTAGTGAAGAGCTACAGTAACCCCATTTTAAGATTAACCCCACCAACCTGTAGCTGTGCTTCCCTCAGAACAACCTCAAAAGAGGAACAGTTCTCAAAAAACCGCAGGTTGCCACCAACCCTTCCCACCCTCAAGGAATAGAACAGTTGCCTAATTGTACCATCAGATAAAGGTTAGTGCCATCAGGGTGGACTTAAACCCCCCGAACTTGTGAACTTGCTTATGTGGAGACCCTCTACCCTTGATTGTTTGATACTATAAAAGTTGTGTTAATTTTGTGCTCAGGGCCTCCTATCATCACTGGTTACCTATTGTGCAGAGTACCAAGCTCGAGCTTGCAATAAATGACTCTTTGCTGTTTGCATTGATCATGGTCTCTGGTTGTCTGTGAGGGGGCATCCAAAATCTGGGCAATTCATCTGGGGGCTCATCCGGGATTTCCCCCCATAAACTCACCCAGACCCCAAAGCATGGAGTGGTGAAAAACCCGGCCAGTAAGTTGAGTCATTACCATTCTCTATTTTTGGTCACCTGCAGGTTCTGTATCTGTAATTCTGCTTTCCCGCGGGATCTGTATTCTGGTTGGCAAAGAGTCTTGTAGAACACGCTATAGGGCTCCCACGGGGTCTGTGGGAGAATTCCCCAGTCCCCATCTGGTGAATTGCTGTTTAGTGCAACATTTTTGTGGAAATTTTCCATCTGTAGTCTGGCACTTTCATGCCGGCATTTTTTGGAGAATATGCCATCTAAGTCTGGCCCTTTCTGGTTGGCAATTTACAACCCTCAGCATGTGTCTTTTTCTTTAGTTGTTTCTTTCTGTTGAGTGTTTTGTTTGTCGTTCTGATTTGGCACCTTCAATTTATCAACCATATTCAGGATGAAACTGCCACTGACTACCTGCAAGTGCTCCTAGCAAGATTTTAGCCTCAGGCCTTAGCCCAGGGAGGTCTGAGCATGTGGGAGAACCTGTCAGTCTGAAGGGATGGCCACTAGAGACTTCTTTCCCTTGCTCCAAGATGACTTGGAATTCTCCTCCTTGGAAGGCCCCTGTGTGTCACGTTTGCAGGAATCTAAATGAAAAATCCTCTGGAGGTGAGTAGAGGGGACCCAAATCCCCTGGTAAATGGATTTGAGGCCCAATTGTTAATAGTGGTGAAATGTCACCCCATTCACTGAGACCTGATTTTGTCTTTGTGGCCACTTGTCTGTCTTGTTTACATTGGTGTGGTTTCTGTTCTGTTTTCTGAGGTGGGGAAGTTCTTGGTGAAGGTGGCCAGCTCACTCACCAGACTCTGGATTCAGCTTTCTGAGTGAGAATGGTGCAGAGTTCTGATAGGGATGAACTGGGGGCCCATTAGTCCCCAACTCAGCCTTTGGTTGTTGTCTAGTTCTGTTTAAGAATTGGTACCAGTTTTAAGTGTGGATACTTGGTTTTTGTGTTTATTTGTGTTTTTGTTATTTATTTGAACATTTCTGGGGAAATAAAAGTTTCAGCCCCTAGCTGGGCTCAGTCACAGACCTGCTATGCCCCTCTTCCTGTGAGGCGTGGAAGGTTGGTTCCCTTGACGCCTCAGGCCACATTTTCTCCTTGTGGAGTCTGCCAGTGGGGAGGGTGTGGAAGGCTGTGTGCCTGGTTTGGACTTTTCAACTAGCCCTGACAATGTAAAAATTTGAAAAGTGCTCTTGTCTAAAATTGGATTAAAAAAAATCAGGCCAGTTTAGTTTCAGGCAACCCCCTCCTCCAGCCCTCCTCCAACAGAAGGGATTAAAAAGATCCATTGGTAAATTGCCTTGCTAAACAAGCAAGCTCTGGGAAAATGAAGCTCAAAAAAGGTACTTAGTTTAAAAGAAAAATTGTCTTAAATTTTTGTTTAAAAATTTAAAAAATGTACATACAACTGATGTTGATTTTTGTGCGCTTTAAGATCTGTGTGAGTGTTTTGTATGTGTTTGTGAACATGTTCAAAATAAAAATTGTCTGCATGCTGTAACAATCGGGTGAGTTAAAATTTAAAATGTAAAAGGTTATGAGGTTTGGACCTTACCAAAATTTTAAAGAACTTTTACATTGTTTTAAATGGATTTTTAGAAATTCATTAACTTAAAAATTAGAAAATCTGGTATTTAAAAACCTAGTATTTTAAAATGCATTGGCTGTTTGGGATTTAGTTCCCTTGGCAATAATTTGGGGATAAATAATAAAAATTTACATATAAAGGTTAGTTTTACACTGTCAAAAAATGTTACCTGTTCTGTCTAAAACTGTATTTTATTTAAGAACCCAGAAAAGGACAAAGAAAAGAAAAGGGAAAAATTTAGAAGGTTATGTGTTCCTGGCTAGGTAGAATCAACGCCCCTAAAGTCAGCTTGAAGAAGTTACAGAATATAGACCTTAGACCACCATTCCCCTTTTAAGATCAAGAGTCCAGAGTCAGTTTTGGACAAACGAGGCAAAATAGATAAAATAATTATTTTTTTAAAAAAAATAGGCATAAAGAATAGTATTAACAGCTGTGCAAGTGTTCAGACTGCATCTGTTGGAGAAGGTTACAAGATTAAGCCTTTTGTGTTTGTTTACAAAAATATATGTTTAGTAAAAAAAAATTGTCATTTTGGTAAATTATCCTGGGCTATTGTCTGAACAGTCTTAAAATCCAACGGGGCCAAAGCCTGCCATGTCAATGCAGTTTGTGTAGGAATTTGCAGCCCAGCATGAGCTGTGACAGTCATTGGAGTCACTGCGAGACCTGCTGATGCAGCTGCACACCCTAATGGGTAAAGTTTGAAGACCGGCTGACAGTCAACTGGAAGAAATCTATATCGTCACTCAGACCACCTCCACCGTGGAAAAGTAGTCTGAAATCCTTTCGGGTTCAATCACCTGAGACTCAACCCAGTTAAAAGCTGCTAAAACTAAGATCTTGTGGGACATTCTTTTGGGTAATATCCAAAAACCCTCTCTATTCCCACAGTGGATATTGGGAGAAAGGATATCACTGGCTTGCTTGCCATAGGCACTTCAGTGCATAGTGACTGGAAATCCACTTTATAGTCACAGCCTAGTTTGTCTCTAGTATGGTAAAAATCCGAGTGTGTTATCAATGCAGGTAGTAAAAGGAATAAGACGCAGCTCTGCTCTTAGCCTTAAAATCTAGCAAAATTCTCCATCTCAGTGGTGTTTTGAGGCTGTTCTGAGATAAGTTGGTTCCACAAGCAACAGGAAAAAATGGGCAGTTTTACACTCTAGCCAAAAGAAGCTCAAGGAATTGTAAAGAAGAGGAGGGTAGTAAAGGAAGCCTTGGGGAAAAAATTGGTATCCTTTGGATAAAAAATAAATTAAAAAGGATTTCTTAAAATGTGTAAAAAATATAAGGACCTTTGGTACTGTTATTTTTTTACTCACAATTGGACCTTGTAAAAAAAGAGATCAGTGTAGTCCATCTCTTAGCTCTGAGATCCCAATACCAAACTGTAAATATAAAAGACTGTGCCAATTAGGGGACCATGATTAGTTCCTGATGCTCTAGAAGAGGATGGAATGAAGAGCTACAGAAACTGCATTTTAAGATTAAGCCCAACAACCTGTAGCTGTGCTGCCCTCAGAATAACCTCAAAAAAGGAAAAGTTCTCAAAAAACGCAGGTTGCCACCAACCCTGCCCACCCTTAAGGAACAGAGCAGTTGCCTAAGTGTTCCATCAGAAAAATGGCAAGTGCCATCAGGGTGGACTTAAACCCACTGAAATTGTGAACTTACTTGTTTGGAAACCCCCTGAACTTTTGAACTCGCTTGTGTGAAACCCTCTAAACTTGATTGTTTGATATTATAAAAGCTGTGCTAATTTTTACTCAGGAACTCTTAGCATCACCAGTTACCGAGTGTGCAGAGAACCAAGCTCCAGCTTGCAATAAACGACTCTTTGCTGTTTGCATTGATCGTGGTCTCTGGTAGTCTGCCAGGGGGGATCTGAGATCTGGGCACTTCACCTAGGAATTAACTTAACTACAGAAGTGAAGGATCACTATGATGAAAAATTTAAAAACCTGAAAAAGGATATCAAAACAGAACTTAGGAAGTGGAAAAACCTCCAATGATCCTGGATTAGAATGATCAACTTTGTGAAAATGGAAATATTTTCCAAAGCTATCTACAAATTCAATACGATACCTATGAATATTCCAGCTTTATTATTCATGGAAATAGAAGAGTCATTCTAAAAATTCATATGGAACAATTAAAGACCCTGAATAGAAAAAATTATCCTTAACAGAAAGAACTGTGTTGGAGGAATATCAATACCAAATTGCAAACTCTACTACAAAGCCATATTAAACAAAAAAGCTTGGTAGTGGCACAAGAACAGACCTCAGGACCAATGGAATAGAATTGAAAACCCAGAAATGTACCCACAGCACTATAGCCATCTAATCCTCGATAAGGGAGCTAAAAATTAGGATGGAAGAAAGACAGCCTCTTCAGTAAATGCTGCTGGCAAAATTGGTTAACAGCTTGTAGAAAACAAAAGCGAGATTCTAATATATCACCCTTCACCAGAATCAACTCCAAATAGATCAAAAACCACACAGTCAAAGGACACACTGAAAACATTAGAGGATGGTATAAGAGAAACCTTAGGTCTCCTTGGCACAGGCTGAAATTTCCTGAAAAGAGAACCAGAAACACAACAAATCAAGGAAAGGTTGGACTAATGGGATTGCATGAAATTCCAGAGCTTCTGCATGGCAAAGGACATAGCTAGCAAGATCCATAGAAAACCCACGGATTGTGAGAAGATCTTCACTAGCCATAAAATGGTCAAGGGTCTCATATCTAAAATATACCTGGAACTCAAAAAATTAAATCCCCCAACAACAAATCCTCAAAGAAACAACTTCCCAATAAATAAGTGGGCTAAAGACTTAAAGAGAAACTTCTCTGAAGAAGAAAGAAGGATGCCCAATAGACACATGAAGAAATGCTCACTTTATCAAGCCATAAAGGACGTGCAAATCAAAACAACATGGAGATAACACCTCATCCCAGTTACAATGGCTAAAATCAAGAACTCTAATAACAACCGATGCTGGAGGGGATGTGGGCTGAAGGGATCTTTATTGCATTGTTGGTGGGAGTGTAAACTTGTTCAACCACTTTGGAAAGTAGTATGGAGGTTCCTCAAAAGACTCCACATAGAGCTCCCCTATGACCCAGCAATCCCACATTTGGGCATTTACCCAAATGATCACAAACAAGAACAAACTAAAGCTAAGAGCTCAACTGTGTTTATTGCAGCATTATTTACCATAGCTAAGATCTGGAACCAACCCAGATGCCCCTCAGTAGATGAATGGTCAAGAAAATGTGGAATATATACACAATGAAATTCTATGCCTCCCTCAGAAAGAAAGGCATTACCCCATTTTTTAGGAAATGGAAAGACTTGGGAAAAATTATATTAAGTGAAGTAATCCAGGCCCAAAGAAACATAGTTCTCATGGTTCCCCTTATTTGCAATAACTAGTATATGTCTGAGAGAAGCAGAAAAGTTCAGATAAATTAATTTGAGGCTAAATAAACCCCAAGATAAGGATTCAATGGTTTTTCTTCCTTGCAATTATTTCTAACATATATATATATATATATATATATATATATATATATATATATATATATACATATATATGATGATTTTTTTGTTGCTTTGCACATCCCTACCCCACGGTATAGCCCCTGTTCTCACTGTATTTGATGTTGGTATACTTTGTGGATGGGAAGGGAAAAGGAAAATTGTTTAAAGAGATACAGGGGGCCCATTGCAACAATGAGATGTACAAGCTATTATGTCGAAAAATGAACCTAACAACTTTGATCGAGGGACGGGGGGGGGAGGGTGGTGGGGGCGGATGTGGAGGTGTGTCGTGGGGGGGGGCGATGGGAAGGGATGGGAAGGGGAAACAATGGAGAAGGCAACAATGCTTGATAAGAAATGTACTCATGGGCTGGGAAGGTTGCTCCGTGGCAGAGTGCTTGCCTTGCATGCATGTGGCCTTCGGTTAGATTGATCAGCACCACATAAGCAAAGTGAAAAAAGCCGGAAGTGGCGCTATGGCTCAAGTGGTAGAGCATTAGCTTTGAGCTGAAGGGTTGAGGGACAGTGCCCAGGCCCATAGTTCAGGCCCCACTCCCGGACACCCCCCTACCCAAAAAAAAGAAATATACTTATTACCCTGTCCATTTAATTGTATACCCTCTCTACACTATTCCCACAATTAAAAAAAAGACATAATCTTTAACTTCCAAGTAAAAAAGAGACCAATAGCATACTCCCCACTTAATTTAGATTCTTGAAAAAATATTTACTTGTTTTTTTTCCACTTAATGCTCCAAAATAAATGAAAATTTTAAGAAAATTAATGTGATTGTCATTACTTCAATCAGAACACTAACTGTGATGTGCCCTCTTTTTCTCACTTTGCTCTTGGAAAATACTCCCTAAATTGATGATTTTGTGGTTGATTTGAGAGTCAGAGTTAGGGGCTTCTACTTGTATGATTATCCAAGATGGGTTAAAGTAGGTTTTTTCCCCTATGTTATCGAACGACAGTGCCTGGCTGTACTTTGAACACACCCTCACACCTGAGCACATTATTTGCAGTTGCACTTCAACATTTCCTTGGCACATTCTTCTTTGTTCCTTCGTCTTCTTTTCCACGTTTGTTCTGAGTTCACAGTTGCTCTATTTCCATTTCATCTGTACAAACTGCTAAGAACATTGTTCAGCTACCACTTCTTGTTTGCACATGCCCAGTCTATGTAAGAAGGTACTTTCTCCATGTTAAGCAATAGGGTCATACTCACTATCTGAAGGGGAACGTTCAACAGTATAAATCGATGCCCACATTAGCTGGTGTAGAATTTAAAGCATTTGGAGACAAAAAGGCATATTATAATTGAAAGGCTCCTTAGGGACATTTTCTTGGAGCTCATTAGATTACCCAGGAGACCTATAAATATCCACAAAGATTGGAGCTAATTAGTAAGTATCCAAATTAACACTAGATCCTGAATGTTGTGTTAATACAAGTCACCATTGTATTATTGTTACATTAGAATCCTTCTCTACTTGCCAATTTATATGAGAAAATTAAAGAAAGGCATTACAGCAAAATGCCTTATCTTTTTAGGCATTTAACCCTAGTAGTGTGGGTACTGTCTGAACTCTTCCATTCAATAAAAGCTTGAAGTTTATAAGTGCACTTCCTACATATAAGAATTTGTGTGAAGTGGTGCTGTGGCTCAAGTGTTAGAGCGCTCGGCTTGTACTGCAGAGTACAGGCACAGTGCCCAGGCCCAGAGTTCAAGCCCTACGATCGACAAAAAAAAAGAATTTGTGGCAGGTTGATTGGCAGGGTTATTTCAGAATGAAAATATCCCTGAAAAGAACTAGATTGAAATACAGTATTTGGCAGTTATGATGACTCAATGGCTAAAGAAGAATCAATTTGAGGTGTCTTGAGTAATATCAGTAAACCTGTATTTTCAACCTAATATTTGATGTTACTTGTCCTACATTTGTAATGGATAGGCTGATAAGATACCTAAACATATCTAAAGATATTTCAATGAAATCCCAAACTGATGTGGATACATGGGTAACTCATTGGAACTGTAGGACAAATGAGACCTGTCTGTGTTTTAGTTCAATCTATAATCTCCTGGCTAATCAAAGGCTTCAAAACTATTCACAGAATATATCTAAGTAAAGTTCATGACAGTTACATCTGTATAATTCTTCTAAGGATAGGATAAAAACATTTGTTCCCAACATTTAAAATCTACAGGATCTGTTGAATTCCTGGATCCAGAATTTTATGGCTTCACATTCATATCTCAAAATTTCATCAATATGACATATCTCGATCATTTTACCAAAACTCTGTTCTTATTGAAGTTGTCTATGCCCTTTTAATTTTCAAATCCAAATAGCATATTTCCTTCAATACCTCTGCAAGAGTTTTGACCTTTTCTTCCTGCAAATTCTTTCCATTCTTTACTTGTGTAAATCTGTGTTTATTACTTTCATGTTTCCTTCTTTATCTCTTCCTTCCAATCTTGTCCACACTGGTGCTCATATTGCTCGCACTTGTGTGAGAACTTTCCTTTTCCTCTTCCCTTTAATAATGCCCCTGATTTTATTATTCTTTTTCATATTCATGGCCATGGATATTTTGATGATGTCTAAACAGGCCTATCTTTCCATCAGTTTAATATAAACTTTAGAACTCTCAGCGAGTTTTTTCCCCTAAATCCATCATCATTTGCTCCTGTAATCTCTATCACCAAGAATATCACTAACACAGTTGCCTAGACATAGATGTAGAACACTTTAGATTTGTTCTTACTCATCTACTCCCTCCCATTAGATAAGATGAATGATCAAGATTTTCTCAGTTTCTGTCACTAATATTATTTCTATGTACTCCTTTTTATACCCCTGACACCAGCCTCTTTCATGTAATCATCACTGGTCACCTGGTATTAAACAACCTTTAACAAGTATGGTTTTTTCCCCATAGTTTTTTCATACTGATCCTCTCCATCACCAAATTACTGCTCCTTATAAGGACACAGAGTGAAGAGCTCAGACACAAATTCTACTATCATTATTTATTCATTACATTGACTGTTGGCCTTACATTTCCCATCTGTAAATGGATGTAATCTACCAGGAATATTGAAGAATGTATTTAGTGACTTCTAGAGCAAGAAAAAAGAAAAGTGAAGAGTCCTTACATTTTCCACCATAGCTTACAAATAAGAAAAGAGTCAAATTCAGTTTTTTGGTATAAAATCTCAAATATTTTTCATGCAGAAATAAAAATAAATTTTACCTCCTGGCTCTAAGGCCTGTGTTCTTTTAAGGCAATTACAGATTTGTAAGTGGTATTATGTAAATCGTGTCATGTGTTTACAGATGTATTGAAGAACATACTCAATATTTCTAAGGCATTCGGGTCCCTGGGTAAGGGTCACAAAATCACCAGGACCCAGGGATGCAGAGTGCAAACAGCAATTGGCACTGCATGCTGTGCTTTATTGTTAGTGGGTATTTAAAGACAAACAAGCATTATTTCTGGCAAGATTTAGTCAGGAGACATTCACAAAAAATTTCAACAGATACATCTTACTTAACCTATGAAACAATGTCTTCATATATTATTATCTAAACTACTTTAGAGAAAGCTCAAACCACTTCTCCAATCTCAGGAAAATGCTTGACTAGCTGATCGTCTATGCTTAAGTAAGCAGAAGAGCTACTTCCTCAGCTCCCAGGAATCTGTGACATGTGTTTTGAGATAGGGAGATAGAACATGTTCCCTCTCGAGCCTGGCATGCCAAGAGCTTTCCATATACACAAACACAGTCCTCACATAATCCTGAGACTGGAGCCTGCATCATTCTGCCCTTTTAACATAGATCCTAAGTATTCATAGAAAACATTGGTTATTGAATAGTATCTATATGGGAATGTTATTTGAACTAATCTCACTAAGTTTAAAACTACATCTTAGTCCATCTAAATTTCTCTTTTATTTTATTTGTTGTCAAGTGTTCTTCATAAATTTATACATAGATTCTCTCCAGTGTACTGGAGAGAAACTGACCACAGATTTCTGTCTAATGAGTGAACATGCTTGAAGCATTTGTTGTTACCTTCTAGGGATATATAACTAAGCCAATGGCTGTCTGGGTAGTGAAAGGCTTTCTCCTAAGTTCCCAAGGCTAGAACAAACAATATCAGTTGATAACAGAAAGCACTAAGCATATTATGTTTTATCTATGTTGAATAATCAACATTTGTAAATAAATGATTTTATTTATAAAAAATCAATACCACCATGAAAAGTGAATATACATTAGACAGACTACAAGAATAACATTAGGGTTTTTACTGTCTCACCAGTTTATGTGATTGTGTTTCTTGATATTGAAACTCTCCTCTTGTTATTGTATATAATCCAATGCTGTTTATAACTATGTATTCAATATGGGAAATCTAGCTTCAAAGATGTCTAGTAATTTTTCCTTTTCAATCACAATATTGTCATTATCAGGCTACATTGTGGTCATTATTATTATTATTAGCATCATAAGTGCTAATAATTGAAAGGCTGATATGTGTCTATGGTTTTGTAATTATTTGTATTTTGATTAATAATTTTAATGTTACCACTGTGCATGCAACCATGTTAAATTTTGGAATAAAGAAACAAAAAAATAAGCCATAGCAGGTAGCTTGACTATGTGCTTATAACAAATTATTGAATAGATTTTTTGAAGCATTGAAAATTCCTAACCAGTATGAATTAACTTCCTCTCTCCCTGTGATTACACACAAATATTTAAGAGATTGAACAGAATTTTTCAAAGAATATGCTTATAAACATTACTACAATATCTTGTGTATATCTAAAATTCAATCGAAAGTAAAAAAACTCTATTTTCTATTGAATTATTAGTTATTTTACTACAGGAAACTTTTGGAAAAATAGACTGTATATCTTTTAAATGAAAAAGGTAAAAAATAGTAGCATAAAATTTTCAGAGGATGTCTGTCTTCAGAAATATATATATATATATATATATATATATATATATATATATGTTTCTACATTATGTGTAGAAAGACATACATTTTTAGAGAGAATTTGTCATCAGAAATATATACATATATCTAAATTTATGTGTAGAACAATGTACATTATCGTGAAGCAAAAATCTCAAAACATTATTAAAATTTAAAAAAATCAAACAAAGTGACAGTAACTCGTGCCTGTAACTCTATTTACTCTGGAGCCTGAGATCTTAGAATTGTTTTCAAAACTAGCCAAAACAGAAAAATACTTGTTACATTCTTATCTCCAATTAACCCCTCAAAAACAGGAATTAGCTCTGTTCTTCAAGATGTAGACTGCTGGCCTCGAACATAAAAATGCCTAGGGACAATGCCCAGGCCTTGTAAACAATAACAACAAAAACAACAACAAAATGTATCACATTAATTTCACCAAAGCATCTTCTAACTGCTGTGAATATTTCTTAGAAAAATGAATGCATGCTCCTGGAAAATGTTAAGTAAAAAGTATCGAATATTTACTTCTATATTAAAATATGACTATTTAGATTGTTTAAGGTATTTAGGTAATGATTAGGAATTAAGAATAATGATTCGTAGGTAATATATTGGGACTGGCCTTTTATTCTATTTTACGATAATAGTAAGATGACATTTGTAATGATTATATAAAATTATTCTTGCTTGTTATTTGAATTATAATAAGTTGTAAACAGTTTTAAATGGTTTCCTAAGGAAAGGATCATTTGCTTAATGGTATCAATTCTTTTGTAATTACAAAACAATTAAGAAAATTTTCCAAGGCTGGTTTGCTCTAAGACTATATTTGTTTTCTAGTTCTAGTTTTCATATATTCGTAGAAATTAAAATTCCAAAAAAAGCAATGGAGGTTGGCATTCAGGAACATCTTCTTCATAAACGCTAATACTGAACTCCCTTAAGTGGAATTATTTTATTTCATTTGTTATTTTCACAGATAAATCATGATGATTTTGTATTTTTTCTTTTCACTGCTATTGGCTCTTATCTTAAGAATACTTTTTTCCTAGAAAGTAGAGAAAAGCAATTGGATTGAGCAAGTAAGATATGGTTTTCATAAAATGCAGATGCATAGATTTGTGTCTTCTCTCATTTGCTAAAAGTTTCTTCCAGAAAAGATTATAAATTACTTATAAAAGATACATAATTCCTACATATTCCAGTTCTCACATTCATTTTTTGAGTGAGTTATCTCTGTATACACTCAAAATAAACAGAAATCACATCTTTGTTTTAAAAACTAGTTTACAAATAGTTTTTAACCAACACCAAAAACATCTTTCTAGGTAATCTGCGTTTTGTGTGAAGTATTTTTAACAATAGATTTTTTTTGCTGACATGTAATTCATATACAATATATTATCTCTTTTCATTGTATACATTTTAGTACTTTGTAAGTGAATTGTACAATCAGAGGTTTTCCAAGTGTAATTTTCACAAACTTGCATTTCTTCAAATAGAAATTCTGTAAACTTTAGAACAGAAATTAAAATAGATATAAAATTCACTTATAGGAATTTGTCCATCATACATTCTTTATAGTGTGTCTTTTCAAAATTTGTTTTGGGGGATTATTTCCAGGGTCTCACATGTACTGTTCCAGTGCACTGTCAATGAACTACATTCCCTGTCCAAACAAGTTTTTTACTTCTGTTTAATACATACATAGAAGTGTAATGGCTGGATCGTATACAATTCACTTTGACCTTTTGAAGACTTGAAAACTTGCTTGCTAAAATGATTGCAGTATTATACAAATCGATCTGCTATGTGGAGTAAATCAATTTCTCCACAAATGCATTACTATATTTTGTTTCACCTTTTTATATAATTGTTACATTAGTGACTTTTCTTTTTATTTTTTCTAAATTACTAAAGAGGAACTTACTTCATATACTTCTCCTATTGACTATTAATTTACATATGTTCTTTAAAGAAATATCCTATTCAGAAATAATTTGTATACAATTAGAAGATATAAAAATACTTAAGACTCAGGATCATTGTAGCCTTACATTGTAGCATTAGCAAGTATGTGTCCTCTATCTATTGGATATGTTTTCACTTCTGTTATACTGTCGTTTGAATTATGAAAGGTTATCAGTTGATATTATCTAGTTTATTCTTGCTTTTCTTTAGCCACTAATGAGCCCGTGAGCATCTAGGACTACAAGCATGACCTATTGATGCATGTTTCTCTTTCAATATTTTAAGTGTTTTCTCCTTTTTAGAATTTAAATATACTCTTTTCTGTAATTTTGCACATCCCCAGATGGTTTTTCTCTAACCGTCAAGATGATAAACATTTGTTTGATCGATAATTTTCCTTTTTATCATGTATGGCATATTTTTTATTGTTTCTATTGATTTTTGAATTATCCTTCCTAATGATTGCATATGATGATTAAAATATTTAATGTATAGACTTCAGCTTTGCCTCTTAGGAGATGGTAGAAATCATATCCAAAAACGTTTTATAAGATTCTTATAGAGACAGCATTTTGAACTTTATACATATAAATGACAAAAATTATTTAGTTGGTCTTTGTTCCCATGAAGAAATTTTAAAAATATGATTTAAATTATATGCTAATACATTTTTAAATGCCACCTGAACAAAAAAAATAAAATATGACAATCAGCAAAGTTTTCCCTAGATGACTGTCCCATTTATCTCCCCCCCCCCCACACACACTTTCCCTTGTTTTGGAGCCTAGAAAGGAAAAGGAAAATTAGTGTTGATTATTCAACGTTGTGAAATTCTCAAATTGTCTTTTTAGAAGGTCTAAAGGATTGGGATGTAGAATTGTGTTTGACACCAAAGCTAGCATGTGCAAGGCCCTGCGTTGGATCTTCAGCACTGAGAAAAGAGGATGAAGACTAAGAATAAGAGGGGCGGGGAAGGTGGCTCAGTGGTAAAGCATTTGCCTTGCTTGCCTGAGGCCCTGGGTTCGATTCCTCAGCACCACATAAGCAAAAAGAAAAAAAGCCAGAAGTGGCGCTGTGGCTTAAGTGGTAGAGTGCTAGCCTTGAGCTGAAGAGCTGAGGGACTTCTCCCAGGCCCAATGTTCAGGCCCCACGACTGGACCCAAGTAGAAGAAGAAGAAGAAGAAGAAGAAGAAGAAGAAGAAGAAGAAGAAGAAGAAGAAGAAGAAGAAGAAGAAGAAGAAGAAGAGCAAGGAGGAAGACAATGAGGAGGGGAAGGAGAAGAAGGGAAGAAGAAGAAGAAGAAGAAGAAGAAGAAGAAGAAGAAGAAGAAGAAGAAGAAGAAGAAGAAGAAGAAGAAGAAGAAGAAGAAGAAGAAGAAGAGCAAGGAGGAAGACAATGAGGAGGGGAAGGAGAAGGGGGAGGAGAAGGAGGAAGAGCTAGAGAATCACATTTATCCACATTTTATTTAGTGAATAATTATGGCAAAATAAGTGGTTCAAGTTTCTCTTTGATCTTATTGTAGTTCCTGCTTAGCTTCTGGATATACATTCCAAGTAGAAACCTGAAATTAATGAAGTACTTTATGTCATTAACCTTCAGTATCCAGAAGTTCCACATTAAGTGTTCATCCAACCAGAAATTTAAAATATTCAGGAAAAAAATTGTTCCCCAAATATTCAATATAGCAACTATTTACATACTGTTACATATATGTTGGTAATATATATAACATTGACATAATTTAAAGTGTAACTTACATTGTATGACATATTATGCTATTTCATATATGGGAATGGAGCCTATGCAGATTTTAGTATACTCAATCAGTTCTGGAAGCAACCCTATAAATACCAAGATGACCATTTTATACTTTTACCCAGACAACTATAGTTACAATAATTCTTAAGTTATAAATTAGGAACAGTAAGACAATTATAACAGTAACTAATAGAGTAGAAGAATTGTATCAATACACTGTAAAAAAGTAATGTGAAATTGGTGTGGAAGTGCACACCTGTAATCGCAGGAAATAATATTGAGGCAGGAAAACAATGAGAGAGATCTACAGTGAGACCTTACATCCACAAAATTCAAAAAAGGTATTGTGTGAATGTGGTCTCTTTCAAAATATTATATTTTTTTCCATTTAATCTTTTCCGAGCACAGTTGAGCACAGGTAACTAACTACAGAAGGGGAAATTTCAGTGAAGGTGACTACTGTATATTTAAGTGTTTTATGAAAAGAAAAATGTATCCTATTTAAAGGTTCTCTTCTGAGAAGAAAAGCCATCACCATTCTTTTGCCTTTTTCTGAAATTAAGACATTTCTCCCCTCCCACTTAAGCACCTTCCCACCTGGGTTGTGGAAAGGACAAGCCCTTCCAAACTAGCTTAGCTGTGCCATCAAGGCTTTCCAGGGAATAAGTAAAAACATGTTTTATTTCTGAACAATCAAGCTTCCTGTAGCCTGTTTCTGTCCTCCTATTTTGCTCCCAGATGTCCAGAAGACCCTCGTATGAAGACATATTTTATATTTTCAGGTGAGTGAGATAGACTTCCTTAGAAGAAAATGTGAATGTGAAGATTGAAATTGAGAAGGGAAATCAAACTCTTCCATCTTTTTTACTAAGTCCAGAAAAAAAATTATATGTGCTTACATGTTGAAAGTAAACAACTTTTGCAGCCTGTGTTAATGAATTTAATCTTGATGCTGAAGTGAAATGTGTCTGACATGTGTCCTGAACCCTAATTCCTTATTTTCTGAGAGCACCACCCCTTCAGGAATTCGGATTTGTGCTGTGAATATTTACCTCCTATAAAATGTAGTTGCTTGGATATTTTGAATTTATGAAGGCTGGGTGAATTTGATATTATGCTCAGTTAAATTTTAAGCATGTGAATATGAATTGAACCTGATTAAATGAAGTTCTTTCTGCCCATTGTCTCCGGTACAGATTTCTCTGATGTAGGAAATCTTTATTTTAAGTCATTCTGGATGCCTAACTAGGTCTGTGTATGTGGATGAGTCAATACGAATTGCAGAATTCGCCACATTGATTTTGGAGGAAAGACTCACCGCTGGTAACTGGGCAATGATACAGAAGACAGTTGAGATTGAAGCCATGAGCCCTCCTGCCTGTGTTCAGCTCCCAATCTCTTCCCATGTGGTGGTTTCTTTTTCTATCTAAAAAGGTTTCTGGAGCTTCATCTTATTCTGGCTTCCTAGTAGACCAACATGAGTGGAGTGAAAGTAAGCAAGGGATTTTTTGGGGGGATCAGTTTTGGGGCCTGAACTCTGGGCCTGGGCACTGGCCCTCAGCTCTTCAGCTCAAGGCTAGTGCTCTACCACTTGGGCCACAGTGTCACTTCTGACTTTTTCTGCTTATGTGGTGCTGAGGAATGGAAGCTAGGACCTCATGCATGCAAAGCGAGCACTTTACCACTGAGCCACCTTCCCAGCCTGGGCAGAGGGATTTTATCTGAGGATCCATCGCACTTGGAAGCTTCTGGCTGAAAACCTCAGAAAGACAAAGTGAAGAAACCCCTAAGAGAAAAAGTAATATAGGAACACTAAAAACAGTTTCTTGGATAAGGAGACTCATGAATTGGTGTCACCTGAGGATAAGCTGGTAGAAAAGAAAATATTCAGGAATAATGAGAAGGGGGAGGGAGTGGAGTGAAGAGAAAGTGGCCTAGATTACCTAGAAATAGGACTTCAATGTGAGAGTGATTTTACTGTGGGAAACAAACCCCAATGACTCAATAGCTTACAACTTTGATTACTCTCTCTCATGCTACCAAGCCTCTTCCAGGTCCACTGACATTCAGCATGGTGTCCATTCTGTGATTCACTGAGTGATAGAGGTTTCTAGGGGAAGAAAAGTGTGAAAACTACAGGACTAAAGCTCAGAAAAGACACGTGTCATCATTTCTTACATGTGATTTGTTATACAACCAAGCCTGGTAGCAATGGGGATGGGAATACATATTGTGAACATTATAATAATATCTATTATTATTGTCATATAATAATATAACTTCTATTATTTTCACCAAAGGGAAAGAGATGGCATTTCTCCCGTTTTAGGAGTATGTGACAGGACATTCTGTAGAATGGTCTTCAATTGGGGGCTCTCTGAATCTTTTCGCCTAAGATTGTGGCTATGAGGTTTCAGGGAGGAGAATTACAGTGCAAAAGTATGCACTGGTATGGTGCATACTGGTATGGTGGTTCACAACTATATTCCACACCTGAGATTTGAGGATTGTGATTCAAAGCCAGCCTGGGCAGGAAAATCCATGAGACTCATCTCCAATTAACCAAAAATAGCCAGAATTGGAGCTGTGGCTCAAATGTTAGAGCAGTAGCTTTGAGGGGTGGGGCGAGGGGAAGCTCTGGGACACAAGCTTGGCACTGAATTCAAACCCAGGATTGGGGGATGGGGGGAAATGTGCTCTGAGTGCATGAAATCAAGGGTATATGTCAACATCATTATTGATGGTAACTTTGGGGTAGAGTTGATCAGTTTTATTCTGGAAATGATTTGTTCCACTCTTCTCTGTCCTGTATTCTTTAAAAGAAACAATTATGCACTATCTGGCCCTAAGAGGTGTGGTTTGCACTGATGCACTGGTTACATTTTTTTCTACTTAAAAAATTATACCTAAGTAGTGAACAAAAGAGTATTAATTTTTTAATTTTTATTTTTTTATTGTGAGGAGCTTTAATTTAAAAAGTCAGTTTGTGAGTACATCTTAAAGGATGTCACCAATTTGATCATTCTTCTTTATCTTTCCCAACCCCACCCCCTGAATTTACCTACTTACATTTTCACACATATACATTATGACTGGATTCGCCCACTGCACCAGTTTTGCAAAATTTCTTCATTGTACAGGCAAGGAAGATGAACTTGAGGATTTCAAGCCCAAGACAGCATAGCTATTAATTGGCATAAAGATTATTTGACTTCAAAATCTTCATCTTATGAAAAAGAACATATATCTTTGTGTGTGTGCTGTTTCTTTGGCTTGCATGCTATCCCTGAGCTGTTTTGCTCAAGGTTAGAAATGTACCCCTTGTGCCACAGTACCACTTTCAGCTTTTTGGTAGTTAATTGGAGGTAAGAATCTCATGGACTTTCTATCCTGGGCTTGCTTTGAACCACAATCTTCAGACCTCAGTCTGCTGAGTAGCTAGCATTGCTGGTGTGAGCCACTGGCAGCTAGAAAAACATCTATTAGTTGTCCCATTTAAACATGGATGTAGTAGGTCGATTGATACTGGTGACACGCAGATAATGATTCCTCTACTTGTTCCTCTCTGGTATTATGACTAGTGTGATAATGCTCTTTCAGGTTTATATCACTGTGCAATCATTGTTCCATTTTGTTCAGTAAACAGTTTTTCAGGGCAGGAGAACTGTGAGGGGAGAATATGGGATGAAAATTTTATCTTACTTTTTGTGGCCTGGCAATAGCTTCTCAGAATGTTTGAAAGAGGAAATAAAACTCCATATCGGCCGAATAAAGGAAAAGACACACACCTATCCTAGAGGAAGTGCCACAGAAGGACAAATGGGAAAATTCATCCAGGCTCAGAGCAAAACAACAGGATGGGTTGTTCAGGAGCATGAAAATTTGTGAAGAGTTTTTTTTTTTTTTTTTTTTTTTTTTTTTTTTTACCATGGAAAGATCATTCAATGCTGGCATTTACAAAATATTCCAGGACTCATATATGTTTAAGTCTGTTTCCTCTGAAGCATGTTTGATAATGACAGAAAGGAGAATGTAACAATGGCACGTGGTTATGTTTTCTGAACGAGATTTCAACTCTCTCCCCAAATAAGTTAGGGTTGTAATGAGTGACTTGGATTTCCTGAGAGAAATTCATGTTTAATTCCTTGTTTCTATTAAGGTTATCAAATGAATAACTTTAAATTTGTAAGGTGTTATTATAACAAATATGAAATAATGATTTTTATGTTATTAAGTGGCACCCAGTTCCCTTTTAGATAGAAAATATTTGGCTTGATTCCAACTAAAGTCTTTACATCAGCTGCTCAGGATTGCAGGCATCAGTCACCTCTCCTGGATGAGACAAACATTTTTGGTAAGGAAAATCACTATGATATAGATCATGAGGCATGAAGAATGCAGACTAAAAAGGAATATTTTGAAAGCATTAACAAAACTGAAGTTATCACAAACTTGCCGGCTTCAGTGAGGAGAACAATGAGAAAGAAGTTCCAGAGGCAAATTGCAGAATAAAGATAAGTGAGTGAATATCTCTTTGTTAGCAGAAGTACTGAAGATTTCTTTTTAGAAAAATTCAGGTTGATATAGTGGTGCATGCCTATAATTCTAAATACTTATGACTTAGACTCTGGAAGGTATCGGAGGCTTGCTCTTGGTATGGTGAAAATATCAACACCTAAAACAAACGTGACACATATTGATAAGAGGCAGAAGTAGGAGGATCACAGTTTGAGGCAGAAGTGGGCCTTTGTGTGTATGTGGATGGCAAGCCTTCATGACTGGGATTTAAGTAAACAAAACCAAATAGATTTCACTCTTGATCTAGTACAGTGCATCACTCAGAAAAAAAAAAATCCTGACTGCTGGCATTGCAATCTTGGACCTCCAGGCTCCAGAGTGCAGAAATAAATTTGTTGTTTATAACCAATTTAGTGTCTGGTATTTTGCCATCATAAGTCAAAAGGACGAATAGTAAGCTAGTTGACAGTGACTGTTGTGGTTTCTCTTTTTTTCCCTTTTTCTTTTCTCTTTTTGTTGGTTGTGGGGCCTGAAATCTGGGCCTGGGCTCTGTCCCTCAGCTCTTCAACTGTAGACTAGCACTCTACCACTTGACCCTCAACCCCATTTCTGGCTTTTTCTGCTTATGTGGTGCTGAGGAATCGAACCCCGGGCTTCATGCATGCAAGGCAAGCACTCTAACACTGAGACACCTTCCCAGCCCCAGTTTCTCTATTTTAATTTTCCATCTTTCTGGAGTCCTTCTGATATTGAAAAATGCTAAGGCTCCATAGAGAAAAGTTTTTAAATTGCCCTGTTTTCCAACTCTGACTTCATAAATTTTGGAGTGTAAAGACTTACATTAAGTACCTGAGAGACCTAAGACAGGACACTTCATCGTCTAATGCTTTGCTCATCACCACCTGGTGCAAATGTGCACTATATAAACAAGTCAACTAATGGTAGTTATAATAAATTTAAAAATGCATAGCCAGAAAACACTTTAGGAATACTCTTACACTGTAGTCTCATTGGCTCCCATGTCCAAACAGGAAATGGAGGTTTAAATAGAAGTAGGTAATTTACTCAAGGTTGCAAAACTGGTATCTGGGTACATTTAAACTCAGACTAATCTATATCCATACTTAGGCTAACATACCATGTGTATTTATTTTTCTGCAGAAATAAAAGGCTCATAGACCATTTTTCAAGTTCTAGACTCATATGTGCTCTCATGATATCTCTGTCCTGGGTGCTTACTTGTGCCCCCAAGTCATATGAGCTGAAGTTGATACATCTGTACCCACGCAAATAAAAATGGCTGGGACTTGGGCAACTGAACTGTTAAAATCTCCCATGCAGTAATAATGTGTAATCAACAGTATGCAATCATGGGCTAGAGAATAAAACGTCTATGATGGTGCTAGGCCCACCTCACAAATCTTTCTTGGTCTCTTTCCTTCCTTCCTTTTTAATGCTGGGGATTGAACCCAGGGCCCTATACATATTAAGAAAGTGCCATAACACCAAGCTATATGGCCATTTCAATCTCTCCAATTTCACTTTCCAATTTACTGCTAGCTAGTTCCTCATACTTTACATTCCTTGGTCATACTATTTGGAGATTACTGAACTTCGTAAGCTTTTCATCATTTTACAGAATATTTGTTTTTTCCCTTCCTATGTATCATGACATTGTGCAAGAAATATTTTCTTGAATTCGCCAGCCAGAGTTCATGGCTCATCATTAGGTTCTATTTTACCATGTATGTCATTATATTACTATATTTGTAATAAGAACTAACTTAAATAATTGTTTTTCTTCAGACTATTGGTAGACCCATGTTCAATCCTAGCTTTATATAAACAGGAATAAAATTTTTCTTGTCTTATTTTCCTCTTTTTGACTTGGTACAAATTTTCTTGATTTTATAGAACTGTTCTTTATCCATGAATATTTTTTCAGGACATTTCTGCATATTGTATATAATACAATTAAGAGATTTCAAGCCAAAGCAGACAACTCAGAATTCTAGAGGTTAATGTCTGTAATCTGTGTTCCTGTGCACTTGGCAATGCATTTGGCATCTCAGTGTTACAACAATAGAAATCTATGTTGAAAGTTGTTTTCTTTTTGGTTTCCCATTTTGAGCCATATGAAGCATTTAAGGTGTATAGCATATTAACCATGGGAGTATGAGCTGGAAATCTTTTTAAAAATATTTTTATTGTAAAGATACTGTATAGAGGGTTATAGGGTTACAGTTACAGTAAGGTAATGAGTACATTTCCTGTGGAGCATTGTTACCCCCTCCTTTGTTTTCCCACTACATTTCCTTCCCTCTGTACTTTCCCAACTCCTCCTTCCCTCTACCACAAAGTTGTGAAGTTCATTTTCAACATAGTGTATTGCACATCTCATTGTTACATTTGATTAACCTGTATCCTTGTTTCAGCATTTTGTTATTTCCCTTCCCCTCCCCACATTAGAAAAATGTATATACAAGATGCAGGGAACGGGAATCAAATACAGTGACAACAGAGGATATACGTGCTGGTAAACTTTAGCCTTCAAATTCTAAAAGAAAATTAGGCAATTAGTGATAAAATTTGTTCATAAGGGTACTCTCAGGCTTCCAATTGATGCTCTGATTCTTCCATTAAAATAAAATCTTGTTAGAATCAAGTTCTGATCCAGGCTAAAATGGAAATACCCATGGAAATGATGACATTAAGTTGGTATTAGTGAAAAATGCCTTCCTATTAATGAAATACAATGGCAAAGGTTTGTACAAAAACTGGATGATAGCAAGAGGGATTTTAGACAAAGGCATTATAATGAGTAAGGTGTGTAAATGTTACAAAACTGGAACTGCATGCTGGGAAAAAGAATAACTTCACAGGGAGGAGTAACTTACTGTTTCAGATGAGCCAAGTTAAGATGGATCATTTTGTAAGAAGAATGTTTGTATTTGGTTCTTTCTAACAACAATGTTTGTATTTGGTTCTTTCTAACAACTAGCAGATGCTAATCTATTTATAAAAAATAGATACTAGAATGAAAAATCCAAAAGTACTTTGATGTTCCATTTAAATATTTTGGAAACAACAAAGATTTTCAGGGATAGAGACAGTTTAATTAATTATGGAATTTATTAGCACTGGAGTCCCATGTACTCATTATAAGTAATGATCTTAGAACAGTATGAAATTTCTAAGGATGTTATTAGATAGGAAATATATGCATGATATAATGATAGGAAAAGTCAAATTATAAAGTAGGCTCACACCTCCTACTGAGAAGGGTGAGATTTGAGGTCATGGTTCAAAGCCAACCCACATTTAACCAACAAAATGCCAGAAATGGAGTTGTAGCTAGAGTTGAGGAAAAAGACAATGTGCAGTCCCTGGATTCAAACTCCAGTTTTGGCAATAAACAAATGAGTAATCAAACAAATATATGACCCCAAATTGTAGGAAAATATGTATAGACATATATGAAGGCAGAGGGGTCTAACTGTGGTGTTTCAGTGTTTACCTCGTGGAGCTCCAAGATGGGAACAGCACAAATATTTACTTAAAGGAAATCAAACATAACAATATGTTGGAATTGATCTGTACAACTTGGTGGAGGGATTGAGAAAGTGAGGGAAAGAGGAAGAAAAATGAGGGAGAGAGTAACAAGTTAGATAAGAAATGTTATCACTACCTTACTTATGTAACTGGAACCCCTCTGTACATCACCTTGACAATAATACTAAAATAAAAAATAGAAACAAAATCTTTTATTTATGTCATTATATTTGAAAGTATATTTTAAGAGTTATGTGCATGTTTTAAATTTCTAATGCATTGCCCCTCTCTACTGGATTATACTGGAATATGAGGGGAATTACTTACACATGAGTCCATGTGTAAGGACCCCAATAAGAATTCTACAAAGAAGCATCAAAATGGACCAAAGGGTCCTGCCCATAATACTTTGCATCTACAGCAAATCACACAACCTCCAAAATCCACATTATTTAATCATTTAAAGGCAAATGATGAACCAGCGTCTCCATTTGTAGAAATACATACTTGTGACAAGGATCGAAAAGGCACCGAGAACCAAAGTGAATGATAAACAATTTTAAGGAAGATTCCATATATAAAGCAATGTCTCCCACACATTTCCAAATGTAAATCTGGGAAAGTCAGTCATCTTTGTCATACTCTTAAAAGCCACAAAAAAGCTAACTGTGAGATTCAAAAGATTGCATGAGAACAGGTGTTCATTGTGACAGCACAACAACTTCAGTGCAAATTACTATCTCTGTCTTTGCTTGTCTTATTCCCACCTCATTCTTGAATTCTGAAGGTGAGATTCTGGAGAGCCAGTTCTCTTTGCTCCAGTAATTAATTGGAGATATAATTTCTTCACATAGTTCTTGTATTCTCACTGTTTATTAAGCTTACTGAGTACTGATGGGATTATAAAACAGAAGTCGTAACTTTTCCACAATTTTTTTAAATGTCTGCTGTAAGAACAACAAAACTAACGAAAACAAAAACTCAGAAGCCATATAAAGATATATGTGGTTTATTGTTACCAGGAGAAATTGAAATGTCACATATAAATACCAAATGACATTTACAAAGCACAAATACTAATTCTTCTGTGAGCGAATATGATAATTACACATGTATATTTTCCAACAAAATCACCATTGAGAATACTACAGCCAATTTCAATCACAGAAGCAAAGCTGCAAAGCATTGTTAAAATTTCCACCTATTCTTTCCTAGAGTTGAGAGCGTTGATTCTGCTGACATTGACTGTTTGATCCTCTTCCTCCTCACAAATAAGTGTGCCTATGTAGAGCAATTTATATCTATATCTTAACTTCATGGGTGTCTAGCCTTTCTGGTCTGATCTTCAATCTTAGTACCATCTATGTAGCATATGTAGTTTATGAACATGAACCATCCCTTAACAAGCAGAAACATGCTCTAAAATAGTTCTAACAGAAACATCTGTGATAATGGAATTATTCTATATATGCATTGTCTAACACACTACCCACTGGCTATATATGTGGCTAATGAATCTCAAATGTGAATAGTGTCTGCGACATTAATCTTTCCAATTTCAGTTAAATGAAATTTTAAATAATAAGATTCATCTACTCACTCTTAACTGAACAGCTCAGTTTCCAAATAAGGAAGCTGAAGTTCTCACAAAGATGGTAATAATTATGAAGTTTGACTTTAGACATGCCAAATTCTTACTCTGGCACACACTTAAATTCCTAGCGGTACTAGAGGATTGAACCCAAAACCCTATACTTGTGAAACAGCATCTCTACTAGTGCCATACCTGCAGATTGTAATTCGATTGCTTATTTTGAGGCAGTATCACTATGCCTGGGACTGATTGGACTGCAGTCCTCCTAACACAGGCAAGAAAACATTGCACCCAGCAAATGGTAAGAGTTTCTGAAACTTCTTTTTATTGTCTGGACTTCCCTGGCACTGGAATTCTCTAATCTTTGTTGACCAAGTAGATAAGATTAAAGGTTTGAGCCACTTTATCAAGTAAAGGTATACGATTTCAAAATATCATGATATTGCCTGTATTTTTGCTTAACATATAAATCTATCCTTAATTTTCTCCCTATTTTGTTTAGTACTCTGAGTTGAAAACATTGGCTTTCTCGATATACATGGCTTTGTTTTAGATGGAATCCCATAACAATAAAAAAATCTCCCAAAATTTTATGTCAAAAATCATGGAAAAGAAGGCTTCAGTTTAGAAAACAACAACAACAGTGATCATTAATATATAAATGCAATATATTTATAGTGTTAGTCAGTGCTTTCTTATATGAGAAGAGAAGGAAGGCAGAAATGTGAAAAATTTGTACATGTACCACATTAGTCTGTAGTTGAACACAACTTTGATTTATATATTGGCTGCTGGTGTGAATAAGGTGAATAACAATGAACTACAGATATATTTACGAATTACAGAGAGAGAAATAATCACATTATTGGTGGGTAAGATGATACATTAACTTAGCATTTCTCTTTTTTTGTCAGTTGAGGGGCTTGAACTCAGGGCCTGGGCATTATCCCTCGGTGCTTCAGCTCAAGGCTAGCGATCTACCCCTTGAGCTAGAGCACCACTTCCTGTTTTCTGGTGTTTATTGGAGATAAGAGTTTCAAAGACTTTTCTGCCTGGGCTGGCTTTGAACCTGATCCTCAGATATCAGCCTCTTTAGAAAACTGCATACTATTTCTACAATGAGAATTCTAACCTGTATTTTGACCAAGAGTGTAGAAAATGTCCTTTTCTCCACACTCTCACCATTATTAACTTTTATAATAATGGGCATACTATCTGCAGCATGCCCCAGACTGGCCTTAGACTTAAATCTAACCTCCTAAGTGCTTGGAATTACAAGCCTTTACCACAACACCTGGTTCCTTTGATTTTTTGGATAAAAGTTATAATAGTAATGAAGTAGTATCATAGTAATTTTGAATTACATTTCCCTAATGACTTCTGGTCTCAAAGCATTAAGCCAGCATAGAAGTTGTATTAAGTACAACCTTGTTAACCCACTGTCGATCTTCAGGGATTTAAGGAAAACATGTCTATTCAGAACTTTTGTCCATTTTAAATCAAGTTTCTTGTTAATCTCATCTTTAATCTTCTATGCAAAATCAATAAATAATTCAAGGTAGTACAAAGGAAAAAATTAAGCAACTCAACATTTTTCAATTATCAATAATATGATATTGCTTAAATCATTTTCTATTTATGCTTGAGGATATATAACTCAATTTAGTTAGACCTTTTACAAGGCTGTATGTATTTTATTTATTTTACCTTGATTATTCATTTCAAAGTGTACGTGTCTAATTTCCCTTGGTTTCTTTCAATCTCAAGTAGTTCAGATTTGGACTGAAGAATAAATTGAAGGAAACAAAAAAAATACAGTTCCTCTCATCTGTTGATGCCTCTACAAGAATGAGGAAAGAGTTCATCCTTCTAAGGACCTATGATAGGATATCAAAAAGAGAATTCATTCCTCTAGGTCTTCCTTATGATGTAAAACACAATATATTGCTCAGATACTTTTGTTTTATCAGTTTTTCACATTCACATATGGACTTCACCTCAGTTTACAACCTTCATTCATTAATCTGTCCCTAATATTTTTACAATACCAAGACATAAGATAACCAGTTTGATTAACAGCATGAGAAGTTATCCACCTGGCTTCCTTGGAAGAAGAGCATGGTCAATACATAACATTACTTCTGGTTGCTCACTACATGTAATAGTTTTTGTAATGCTTATCTCATTCTATTTAGTATTTTAAAAAATACGCTGGCTAAACTCAAAGCTCATTCATAGAAGTTTAGGTTAAGTATTTCACAAGATTTATTTCCCTTAATTCTTAAGATAACATTTGCTATAATCCTAAGGTTATTACCATTTTAGTGTTGGTAAAAATTGCAATTAAGGGCACTAAGTGCATAGCCCAAAGACACACAGTGAGAAAGGAAATGAGTCAAAGTTTCCTTTTGAAAAAGTGCTAAAACTTACTGTCTATTAAGAATCCCAAAACGAAAAAAACTTCACATACAATCAACAAAAATGCTTTAAAAGTAGCAGATAATAAAACAGGCCCCCATGAAGTAAATTTTCTTCTACATTTAAAATTATTCTGAAAGCCTTGTGGTGCTTGGTCACACCTGTCATCGTGTCTACTGGGGATATCTACTCAGGACCTGGATATCTGAATGCCAATCAGGGCAAAATAAATTTATGAGATTATTTTTCAAAAATTTTAATTAAATAGCATAGGGCCAGGAATAGAGATGTAGCTCATAGTGTAGCTGATCAATCTAGAGAGGAAAGGATTAGCAAGACTTGAACACCTGATTTCAAATTCTATGCATGCCAAGTGGCTGTGTGTGTGCGCACACACACACATACATTTATTCAAATACTTTCATATCAGTGTTTTGCAATGATTTCTTTGTTCACGATATTATATGAATAAAGGAAATAAACTCTTCATCTCAGAACTTTTTAATACATTTTTATTGTAAAAATACTGTACAGAGGGGTCATATTTACATGAGCAATGTAATGAGTACATTTCTGAACAAGCATCCTTACCTCCTCCATTATTTTCCCCCTACCTCCCTTCCCTTCTACCTTCACAAGTATACTTCCATTCCCCCTTCCCCAACCTAAATTGTAAAGTTCATTTTTCAACATATTTTCATGTGCATCTCATTGTTACAATGGGTCAACCTGTATCCCATTTAAGCATTTTGGTTTTTTCCTTCCCCTTCCCAAATTAGAGGAGCATATATACAAGATGTAGCAGCATCAAATAAAGTGAAAAAAGGTGCTATAGTTTGGGGGAGGAACCTATAAAGAAACACAAAAAATCACATCGCACATTATAAGTATGTTAGAAACAATAGCCAGAAAGAAATAACCACTTGTGTCCCTATCTTGGGGTTCATTTCCCATAACATTATCTTATCTGGTTAAATGGACCTAGCTTTTGAACATTTCTATTTATCCCAGACATATATTAGTTATTGAAAATTAGGGGAACCACGGGAAGTATGTTTCTTTGGACAGGCCATACTAATATTTTATGTGCTACATTGTTGTATTAGTTTATTCAAACACACACAAATATTCACATACAAACACACAGATACACATAGGTGTAGTATGAAGAACCAGTCATTCTGCAACGCAATATTTTAATAGGAATTCCAAAAAATATTTAATCTGCTGAGATCTCATTAGAATTTGTAGAAATACCTAGTTGTCCAGTCTCTTCACTTCTCTTCAATCTAGTATTAGAATGCCTAGCTACAGCAATAAGAGAAGATGCAAACATAAAGGGGATCCAAATATGGAAGGAAAAAAATAAAACTCTCCCTTTTTGCAGATGCCATGATCTTGTATTTAAAGAATCCCATAGACTCCACTCCCAAATTACTCAAGGTGATTCAAAACTTTGACAGAGTACCAGGGTATAAAATTAGCCCCCCAAAATCAATGGCTTTTCTGTATGCCAACAATCAGAAAAGTGTGGCTGAAATTAGGAAAGCAACTCCATTTGTAACAGCCCCACAAAAAGTAAAATACCTAGGAATTAACTTAACCAAAGAAGTGAAGGACCTCTGTGATGAAAACTTTAAAAACTTGAAATAGGAAATCAAAACGGAATTTAGGAAATGGCAAAACTCCCATGCTCCTGGATTGGAAAGATTAACATCGGGAAAATGACAATATTTTCCAAGGCTATTTAAAAGTTCAATGTGTTACCTATCAAAATTCCAACCTCATTCTTCAAGGAAATATAAGTGGCTATCCAAAAATTCATATGGAACAATAAAAGACCCCGAATAGCAAAAACGCTCCTCAACGGAAAAAACGCTGCTGGAGGAATATCACTACCACATTTCAAACTCTAATATAAATCCATAGTATTCAAAGCATCTTGGTACTGGCACAAGAACAGACCTCAGGACCAATGGAATAGAATTGAAAACCCAGGAATGAACCTACAGACCTATAGCTATCTAATCATCGATAAGGGAGCAAAAAACTAGAATGGAAGAAAGACAGTCTCTTCAGTAAATGGTGCTGGCAAAATTGGTTAATTAAGTGTAGAAAACTAAAGCTAGATCCTTATATATCACCCCACACCAGAATCAACTCCAAATGGATCAAAGACCTCAGAGTCAAAGCAGACACTCTGAAAACATTACAGGATGGAATAGGAGAAACTCTAGGTCTCCTTGGCGCAGGCTGAAATTTTCTTAACCCGGAAACACAACAAATCAAAGAAAGGTTGGACAAATAGGATTGCATGAAGTTGCAGAGCTTCTGCATGCCAAAGGACATAGCTAGCAAGATCAATAGAAAGCCCACGGATTGGGAGAAGATCTTCACTAGCCATACAATGGACAAGGGTCTCATATCTAAAATATACTTGGAAATCAAAGAAGTTAAACCCCCCAACAACAAATCCTCAAGGAAACAACTGCCCAATAAATAATTGGGCTAAAGACTTAGAGAGAAACTTCTGAAGAAGAAAGAAGGATGGCCAATAGACACATTAAAAAATGCTCAACCTCCCTAGCCATAAATGAAATGCAAATCAAAACAACATTAATATACCACCTCACTCCAGTTAGAATGGCAGAAACAAGAACTCGAATAACAACAGATGGTGGGTGGGATGTGGACAGAAGCGAACCTTACTGCATTGTTGGTAGGAGTGTAAACTTGTTCAACCACTTTGGAAAGCAGTATGGAGGTTCCTCAAATGACTCCACATAGAGTTCCCCTATGACCCAGCAATCCCACTTTTGGGCATTTACCCAACTGTTACAAACAAGACCACACTAAAAGTACCAGCACAACTATGTTTATTGCAGCATTATTTACCATACCAAAGATCTGGAACCAACCGAGATGCCCCTCAGTAGATGAATGGTCAAGAAAATGTGGTACATGTACACAATGGAATTCTATGCCTACATCAGAAAGAATGACATTTCCCCATTTGTTAGGAAATGGACAGACTTGGAAAAATTATATTAAGTGAAGTAAGCAAAGCCCAAATAAACATAGGTCCCATGGTTTCCCTCATTTGCAATAGTTAGTATATGTATGAGTCAAGCAGAAAAGGTCAGATAAGGTGATGTTAGGAAAATGAACCCTAAGATATGTATTTAAGTGTTTTTTTCATGCATTTGTTTCTAATGCATTTATATGATTATTTTTTGTTGCTTTGTATGTCCCTCCCCCACAGTATAACCCCTGCTTTCACTTTATTTTATGTCGGTGTAATTTGTGGAGGGGAAGGGCAAAAACAAGTCGTTTAAATAAGGATACAGGTGGACCCCTTGCAAGTTGAGAATTACAGGTTGTCATGTTGAAAACGAACTTTACAACTTTGGTGGGGGGGTGGGGGGAGGATTAGGTTTGGGGGGAGGCTTGGAAGGGATGGGAAGGGGAAACAAAGGAGGAGGCTACAATGCTTGATAAGAAATGTACTCATTATGTTGCCCATGTAATTGCAACCCCTCTTTACAATTTTTTCACAATAAAAAATAAAAATTGAAAAAAATTTATTCTAAATTATTGCTATTTTACTGCACATTTCCTTGCAACCAGTTTGATATAGTTTAATAATTGTCAGTTTCTCTATATTCTACTGGAGATTTACTAATTCATGCATGCAGGTATATGTATATGTATATGTATATATATATATGTAGCTATATATTTACATATATATGTTCCAATGTGTATTATCAGACTGGAAACTTTGCTTTGTTTTGGTGTTCAGTAATTGAGCCTGGTCTGCTCATTCTGTGACAATATCTGTGCTTATTCTCATCATTCCTTTATTTACCACAGCATCAGCCTTCTAAAATCAGCTGCATTTCCTGGAGAATATTACCAATCAGTCCAGCCAATATCCACCCAGAGGGCTTTAATAAAGCAAGCTTTAAAGAAGGAAGATAACATGAAGTGACAACTACAGAATTTCTAAGCAGACCTTGAAGTTTATCAAAATCATGTCTGACATCTGTCACATTTCTGTCTTCCTTCTCATAGTTCAGAAAACTTTGACCAACACTATAAATATATGGCATTTATAACTTAAGGATCAATGTTTTCTTTCCAACCTGAAGCCTTCTTTTCCATGATGTTTGACATAAAATTTTGTGAGTTTTTTTGATTGTCATGGGATTCCATCCAAAACAAAGCCAATGTTTTCAATTCAAGAGTACTAAACAAAAAAGGGAGAAAATCAAGGTTAGCTATATATGTTAAGCACAAATATAGAAAATATCAAGAAATTTTGAAATTGTGTACTTTTACTGGATAAAGTGTCTCAAAGCTGTAATCTTATCTACTTGGGCATCAACAATTAGAGAATTCCATTTCCAGGCAAGCCCAGACAATAAAAAATATTTTCAGAAACTAATCATTTGCTGGGTACAATGTTTGGTTTGTGTTAGGAGGACTGCAGTCCAATCAGGCCCAGGCATAGTGATACTACCTCAAAATAAGAAATCCAATTATAATCTGCAGGTATGACAGTAGTAGAGATGCTGTTTCATAAGTATAGGGTTTTGGATTCAGTCCTCCAGTACCTCCAGAATTTAAGTGTGTGGCAGGGTAAGAATTTGGCATGTCTAAGGTCAAGACTTCATACTCGTTTTACAAGTTCTAATAAAACCTTTACGTCTTTTTCTAATTTTTAAATGTATAACCATAACTTCCATGCCTAAATCAAATAATTTCCTATTAGAGATTTTCTTCTATCCATTAAGTAATATGTTATGTGTTGGATACTTTCCTACTGAAGTCATATTAAAGATAGAACATCCATTTTCTTAGAAAGTGACTGAACTTGGAAACAGAATCTCAAAGGGAGCATTTAAATTGAAGTCTCTTCCAAGAGAAGCAAAATGCCTTGAATATGCCAAGGAAAGGGGACTCAGAAGAAGCCAACTCTGATCTTGGAGTTCTAGTTCCACAAACTCAGAGGCAATGCATTTACAGTACTAACGCTACCCAATCTGTGGTAGTTTATTATTACATTTACTAACAAACAAGTGGAATGTATAAGACATGAAAGTCATTGACTCTTGCTGTCCATGACTCATCTCTGTAATCCTAATGATTAAAAAGAATGAGACTTGGGGGATAATGTTTTTCAGGCTGGTAGGAAAGTTCATGAGGTTCTATCTCCAATTAACTACAAAAATTTCTGGGCTGGAGACATGGTTCATATGGTAGATTGACAACTGTTAGCAAACAAACTGAGAGCATGAAGTATGTTCAAGCCCCACACTGGGAGAAAGAAAAAAATCCTTAGAAGAATAGTATGAGAAACAAAGTTATGAATAGGAAAGCAGAAACAAAAGAAATAAGCTTATTGATACAGACAAAGCTTCCCAATGTGAAATATGGCACAAATTGTAATATTTAGGGTTTTCCTTCCTTTGCAGTAGAAGTAAATGGTATTTCTACTTGAAGAAACTGAAGTATAAAACTATGCAGTAAATAATGACATTACTTTTATGTTTCCATAATTTAACTTGTTTTCCTACAAAGATAGAGAATAGTGTAGCTATGGAAAATCAATAAATATTGCCTTTTCTTATAGGATTACATAGGCTTGCAAATGTTGTCTAAAATTGATCTACACGAAAAAGATTGTCATTGATATCCTTCAGAATATTCCAATGTTTATATTTTCAGCTAACCTTCCACAATACACACACCCCAAATATAATTTTTAGTTCATGCAATCCTAGCAATATAAGCATATGGCCCAAAATGTTCATTACCTTTATCTGCAGTCATTAATGTAGTATTACTAATACAATTAAGTACATACCCTGAGAGAAAGCGTATTCTTCCTTGTAAATACATGCTTGCATGCACACACACATACACACACATATTTAGCATTTTAACTCAGGTTAGGTTCCTGTCATTGGGTATCAGACAACGATCGAATAATCAAACTTTCCTGCCCAGACATAAAATACATTCATAATTCCACACATACAAAGACACCAGATCATTCAAAATAATGAGAATATTTAACAGAATGACCCAGCTCCTGAACCATCTACTCCCTGATTTCATTCAGGTATGATGATGCGTTTTTCATACCATATTTAAAAATCATTTTGAGTCTCCCTAATTTGCAGACAAAAATATGTTATCATAGAAAATGCAGGAAAATTACTTGTCCCTCGGTAATCCTTAATATATCTCATCAAAGGCTTCTATGTCATTCTTGCAGGCTGTTTCTGTCATTTTGCCCTAATGTCTAATATTAAGTTAGAAAGGACATGCCATATTCCTTAATTCATTTTCCCTAAAGGTTATGATATGGAATTGACTCTGATTTTTTGCTTATTCTAACGTAAATTTTCTAAACAACTTGAATTATTGTTAATGTTAATCTGAAGCCATTTGAAATACCAAAAAGAACTGGAACTGCACCTTGGCAATGATTTGTGAATGGCAGTAATAGCTGTGGGGAGGTAAAGGACTTGAATTATCTAGCGTGCCTTAAAAGTGGCACTGTTATTTAAGGACTGATCACTTAGTAAGCTTTTAAAGTGTGGTTTTCTTATTTAATCTAGGAAGATAAAAGTATGCTTTTCATCACATTCTTGCCTGCAATCCACTAGAATTATTTCTCTTGTACAGTTTATGCCTGGTGCTACTGTAGTGAAACCTACCAACAACTGCACAGCTGTGTTAGCTGCTATAGATTTTGAAATTTTCTTCTAGTAGCCCTAGTGATTTGAGCCCAGATTCATGGGATAGTAACATAATACACAATTGCAAAACATCACAATATAAAAAGACTATTTCAAAATGAAGTTCAACTTTTTTCTTTGTTGTGTTATTTTTTCTTATTGATTGTCTTTTAAGGAGCTGTTGGCTATTTATTTCTCATTATTTTTGATGTAACTTAAATAAATTTACCAGATTTTTCAAATAAAATAAACAGATATAAAATGATATATTTAGTTACAAAATATGGCTAAACTTTTGAGTGATTTTTTAAAATTCAAGTCCTGTTCTCAGTTGTCCACAAATAACATTGTGATGAGCCAAGCATATGTGTAAATTGACACATATCAAGCACACAGAACTCTGGAATTTTTGATTTTGGATTTCTATATCAACTTCACCTAGAAAAGAAAATTATCACTTGCTTCATGTCTTAAGTAATCTACTCAAACCAAGTTATATTAATTTTATCAATAGATCTCATAATCTATGGAATTGATGCATTGAATAAGTTTTTGATTTCTTAGTTCCATTGAATTAAGATTACATTTATTTTACTTTTTTGCATATGAAATAATGACATTCTTGAAGATAAAACATGCCTGTTTTCATTTTGATTGCCAAAATCGAACTATTACGAACTTTGAAAATTTAACTTTAAGTCTGAACATTCAAATTTCACTAGGACTTGAATTGTGTTACTTACAACTTTAATGTTTAAGTAAAAGGAATTACATAAATAGAAAGCAAAATTACAAGTTATACCTTATTCCGTGAATTGACTTTATGATGAAAAATTATATTTATATAACATGATATAAGTACTGAAAAAAACGATGAGCTATGGAAGTAGAAGACTCCTTTTTTGATTTGTTATTGTTGTTGTTTATAGTTTGTGATGATTCTGTCTTCTTTATGCATGGTATATTCATTGCATGTCTTCAGCACTGTGGGGGTTGGGCACAGAGCTTTAGGGAAAAGGGTGAGATTTGCAGCAGTGGAGTTCATTGAACATTGATGAAAGTGAACTATTTAGAAAATAGTTGGAGACAGCAAGGAGGGACTGTGAACAAGTGAGGGAACTGAAGACATTTCTAAAAGGAAATATACTCATTACCTGACTCATGTAATTGTAATCCCTCTATAAATAACCTTATTAATAACAACAGAGTGAATTTATTTTTAAAAAGCAAGCAAAACATTGTTTCTTAGAATCATAGAAGTTTGTTTTTTTTCACTGGTTTGAGCTGGTTGGGTCTATCTCTGAAAATTGGTATGATGAATACATTGGTATTCATCGTTAGAATTTGTGAGCTACTAGTGGATAAAATTCAATTATATTTGTCTGTATGTTTTTTGAGACTCTGATTCATTTATTTCTTTAATCTAATTTGTATTATTTCTGTCTACTGGTTTTTGGTTTGGCTTGTTCCTGTTTTTCAAGGACCTAGTGGTGCATCATTAGTGCTAATGCAAGATTGTTATAATTTGTTGACCTACATACTCAAAGATATAAATTTTCCTCTGATTATTGCCTGTGCTGTTGTGTCCCAAAGGAGGTAGTATTTTGTGTGTTCACTTACATTGAATTATATAAACGTTGGAACTTCCCTCCATATCTCTTCAGTGATTCGCTGGTAATTTATCAATTTTCACAGATTTTTCCTATGAGCTAAGATATGATCTATTTTGGAGAATGTTCCATAGGCTGATGAGAGAAATATATATATATATATATATATATATATATATATATATATATATATATATATATATATATATATATATAGTGACGCTACTAGGTGAAATATTCTGTAGATATCTGTTAGGTATAGCTTGTCAGTGCAGTTATTTAGCTCTGAATTTTCTTTGCTAAGTTTTGACCTCGATGGCCGGTCCAGAGGTAAGAATGATGTGCTCAAAGAACCAACAATGTGTTTGGATGTATGCATGCTTTTAGGTCAAGTCGTATTTGTTTGATGAATTTGGGAGCTCTAGGAATAAGGGTATTGATATTTGGAATTGTTATAACCCCCGATGTAGAGTTTTGTTTACCAATATTTAATGTTCTTCTTTGTCTCTTTTTACTTTCATGCCACTTTTAATTTAAGCCTGTTGTATCTAATATTAGTGCAGCTACTCTGGTCTGTTCATGAGGTCCATTTTTAATTTGTAAAGGTGATGTACCGAAGGGTTACAATTACATAACTCAGATAATGAGCACACTTCTTTTTGAACAGTCACCTCTTCCCTCATGTTCTCCCAGTTTTTCCCTTCTAACTTCCCTCCCCCACAAGTTGTATTGTTCAGTTTCAATTTAGTGTCTATTGAGTAGCACTGCTGCATTTGTTCATCCTTTGTCCCAGCATTTCTGTGTTCCAACTTGCCCTTTGCAAAATTACATACAAGACAAAAGGTGCAGAAAAAAAAAACAGCAAAAGAAAACAGAGGGAAAAAAGAAAAATAAATAAACCTCTCATTTCCATTTCTTGGAGATTATTTGGGTGAACATTATTTTATATGGCAATATTCATACAGTTATCGAGCTTTTGAGATCCTCTCCAAAGGGCATCCTCCTTTGATCTCACTGTATAAATGGTTAAAATCCTATATAATTTATCATGTCCAAGTGTAATGTATTACCTTTTACCATCCAAGTAGAATTATAGGCACATTCTAATACAACAAATGAGGGAAATTAAGAAATCTTTGAGTCTGTCTTTCTTCACTTAATATGTTTGTTCCAAGTCTTTCCATTTCCTTATGAATGGTGTAATATCATTCTTTCTGGATAAATAGAATTGCATCAAACTGAAGAGTTTCTTCATGGTAAAGAAAAAGAAACATATATAGAAAGAGAACAGAATGGAAGAAAAATTTTACTAGCTAAGCATCAGACAAGGATTTTATAATTAACGCATATTTAGAGATCAAAAATTAAACCCAACAAAAATAAACCCTCAAATAAACAAGAACCCAATTAATATATGGGATAAACACTTAAAGAGAAACTTCTCAGACGAAGAAGAAAGAATAACAAATAGACACATCTCTCTCCATAAAAGAATTGTTTCTAACATATTTATGAGATTATTTCTTTGTTGCTTTTTATGTCCCCCACCATGGTATAACCCCTGCTTTCATTGTGTTTGGTATTGGTATAATTTGTGGAAGGGAAGGGCAAAAACAAACCGTTCAAATAGGGTGGACCCATTGCAACAATGAGGTGTACGAATCCTTATGTCGAAAAATGAACTTTACAACTTTGGCGGGGGGGGGCAGGGTCAGGAATGGGGTGGAGGGAGATGAGATACAAAGGAGGAAGCAACAATGCTTGATAAGAAATGTACTCATTAACTTGCCCTTGTAAGTGTAACCCCTCTGTACGGTATTTTCACAATAAAAAAAATTTAAAAAAGAAATGCAAATCCAAACAACACAGATTCATCTCACCCATGTTACAATGTCTTTGGAAAAAATGAAAAATCACAGATACTGATAAGGATGTGGCCCAAAGGAAACTCTATTAAACTGTTTGTGGGAATGTAATATTGTTCAAACATTTTGTAAAACACTATGGAAGTTGGTCACAAAACTGAATAGTGAGCTACCTATGATCCAGCAATTTAATAATGGGCGTTTATCCAATAGAGCAGAAACAAGGCCACACTGAAGCTACCAGCACAATCTGTTCATTGTTGAATTATTTTCTTGCCAACATATGGAATCAGCCCAGATGCCTCTCATTGTAAAAAGGGACCAAGAATTATATATATCTATATATATATATGTATATATATATAAACATACATATATATAATTTTGTTGATCCCTATTAAAAATTATGTATGTATGTATGTATATGTATGCATGTGTGTATATATATATATATACATATATATATATATATATATATATATATATATATATATATATATACATAATTGAATTCTGTTCATCCATCAGAAAGGATAACATTGCACCATTCTTAAGGAAATGAAAGACTTAGAAATAATGATGTTACTTGAAATTAACTGGACCCAGAGAAACTTAGGTTGCATGATTTTCCTAATTTGTGGTAAATGGAAGTTGTCTATAAATGTAAAAGTAAACACACTGCATGGTATGTAAGGAGGTACAAATGAATTATCCGACGTGTCAGAGACCATGGAAAGTGAAATTACTATAATTCTCTTAAAAGACTAAGTCAAAGACCAACAATTAAATACCAGTAAATGTGTATTGCAAGAGAGGACAGTGGGGGACAATGTGAGAGGGTAGGAAATTGAAGGGGAAAAGGATAAAATACAGGCAATAACCCATTGTATACTTCCCGTAATTGAAATATACAAGGCAATGGGTAGCGTGAAATGGGGGTGAAGGTTTTGAAGTGGTAACACAATTCCAGGTTCATTGTACACATAAACTGCTTTGTTAAATGGCAAGTAATTCCATAACATAATATTGAGATACATAAGGATTGGGGTTAATTGGGAGCGGTGGTTGAGAATGTTGAAAGGCGTGACAATGATCAAGATGCACTGTATCCATACATTGTTTCAGTGAATGGCAACTCTTCGTTCAACTACTTAAAGATAATAAAAATATGCAAAAATTAATTATGATAGTTGAATAGAGAGTTGAACCTCAACTCAATTCCCATTTTAAAATATTTTTAACATGGAGACTTGGAGAATAAAATTCAAATAATAAAACTATTAATCTTTTATCAGAATTTGTGAAATTTAAATCAAATCTACTTTGCTTTTGTCAGCCATTGGGCTGTTAGAATATTTCATAGTAAGTGGCTTAAAAATAATCGAGTACATTATCCATACCCTAGTAGCTTAAACATTTATTATAAAAATGGTTATTCAAAGAAATTCTTGGTCTTATGGGAGTTAGTTTTCTGGTTCATTATAACCTATTTGCTGGGCGTTCAGAAGGCAGAGTAATTATATTGGGCTTCTTTTATCAGGATCATTAGGGTCATCATGGAGAGGTTCATTGTAATGTAACCAGACAGGGGAATAGAATTTCAACATGTGCATCTGGAAGGAGTTACATCATCCAATAAACTTTGCAACTTTTTCTTTAACTCAGTGTGGTGTATCATTTGATATTATTTCATAGAAGATAGTCACCTAAGGACAAGCTTATATCATGTGAATTATGTGAATGATTCTTCCCAAAAAGTGAATAATTATACTGTTGGCAAAGTGAAATATGATTGCTTAGTGTCTCGAATCACATCATAGGTAACCATGTAAACGTGGTACAGCATATCTAAGGCCCTTCTGATGTATTTGAAAAATCTCTGATGAGGTAATTGTTTTCAGAAATATTCGTTTGAGACAACAAATATAGATCTCCTTTGATTTTAATTATAGTCCATTATTAGGACTCCCACAGACATCAAAATCAGAGGATGCTAATTTCTCTGATAAAATACATAATAATTTGTTACAATTAATGTAACATGAAGACTATAATATTAATAGAACTATAATTAATAGTATTCACATTATATAATATATTGACATCTTTGGTTACCTCAATTTTTAGAATATTTATAACTAAATGTAAAATTTTTGCAAATAACTATTTGATGATGTATAGAAAATGTGAAAAAGATTTGTGTACATATTTACTAAAGATGCAAACAGATTCATCTGGTTATTTCTGATCCTTAACATGTTAGTTGCATTCATGCATGGGGATCATGCAGAGAAGTCACAATGGCAAACTTGCATTTACTAAAGGGTTAATTGCATGAAGTTTATGTTTCGGTAAATAGCAGATTTAATAAATTAAATAGTTTTTGTCCCTTCCTTCCTCCCTCCCTTCCTTTGTTCCTAGGTTCCTTCATTCCTTTCTTCCTTCTTTTCTTCTTTCCTTCCTCCCTCCTTCCCTCCATCCCTACATCTCTCTCTCGTACTCTCCTTTCTTTCTTTCTCTTTCTTTCTTTCTTTCTTTCTATTTCTTTCTTTCTTTCTTTCTTTCTTTCTTTCTTTCTTTCTTTCTTTCTTTCTTTCTTTCTTTCTTTCTTTCTTTCTTTCTTTCTTTCTTTCTTGTTTTCTTTCTTTTTTCTTCCTTCCTTCCTTCCTTCCTTCCTTCCTTCCTTCCTTTCTTTCCTTTACTTCTTTCTTTCTTTCATTCTGTTTCTTCCATCCTTCCTTTATTTCTTTTACTCAGTATATTTCTTATGGCTATAGAAAAATATCAACTATTGTACTCCAAGGTGTGATGAGTAATTATAAATATAGTACATTAATATTAATTTTAATAACCTATGCTATATCTTAAGACAAATTGTACTAAAACAACTTCACAAAATTTGCAGGATATGTAACAAATATTGCTTTTCATGATATTTTTTAATACGTGAAATGAAAATAAGAATTTAGACATAATATTGAGTGTGTGTGTTGTTCTTATGATTTGAACTCAAGACCTATTACTGGGCTGGGAAGGTGGCTCACTGGTAGGGTGCTTGCCTTGCATGCATGAGGCCCTGGGTTAGACTCCTCATCACCAGATAAGGAGAAAAAAATAGCCGAAACTGTGCTGTAGATCAAGTGGTAGAGTGCTAGCCTTGAGCTGAAGAGTTGAGGGACAGCTCCCTGGACCAGAGTTCAGGCCCCACAGCCAAAAAAATAAAAAGTCCTCTCCCTTAGTTTCCCCACCCCAAGGATATTGCTCTAACATTTGAACCACAACCCCACTTCTGGCTTTGTGTATATGTGTGTGTGTGTGTGTGTGTGTGTGTGTGTGTGTGTGTGTGTGTGTGTTGTGATGTGTGTTAGATTAATTGAGATGTGTCTCACAAACTTTCTTGACAAGGCTGGCTTTTTTATATTTTTTGTTGTGAACATACTGTACAGAGGGGTTACAATTACATGGGCAAGATAATGAGTACATTTCTTATCAAGCATTGTAGCCTCCTCCTTTGTTTACATTTTACATCCCTTCCCAGCCTCCCCCCGCCCCCCACCGAATCCTCCCCCACCATCAAAATTGTAAAGTTCGTTTTCGACATGACAACTTGTACTTCTCATAGTTGCAACGGGTCCAACTGTATCCTTATTTAAACGACTTGGTTTTCCCCTTCCCCTCCACAAATTTTACTGACATCAAATACAGTGAAAGCAGGGGTTATACTGTGGGGGAGGGATATACAAAGGAACAAAGAAATAATCTTATAAATGCGTTAGAAAAAAATGCATGAAAGAAAAAATAACATTTAAATTAAATACATATTTAAGGGTTCATTTTCCTAAAATCACCTTATCTGACCTTTTCTGCTTGACTCATATATATACTAGATATTGTAAATAAGGGAAACTATGGGACCTATGTTTATTTGGGCTTGGCTTACTTCACTTAATATAATTTTTTCCAAGTCTTTCTATTTCCTAACAAATGGGGCAATGTCATTCTTTCTGATGGAGGAATAGAATTCCATTGTGTAAATATACCACATTTTCTTGATCCATTCATCTACTGAGGGGCATCTGGTTCGTTCCCTATCTGAGCTATGGTAAACAATGCTGCAATAAACATAGTTGTGCTGATAGCTTAAGGTGGCTCAGTGTTAGAGTGCTTGCCTTACATCCATGAGGCCCTGGGTTCTATTCCTCAGTACCACATATGCAAAAAAAGCCGGAAGTGGTGCTGTGGCTCAATTGGTAGAGTGCCTGCCTTGAGCTGAAGAGCTGAGGTACTGTTCCTAGGCCCAGAGCTCAGGCCCCAAGACCAGAACCCACCCCCGCAAAAAAATAATGAATGAGTACATTTCATATCAAGCATTTTTGCCTCCTCCTTTGTTTCCCCTTTTCAACCCTTCCCATCTACCCTGGCAACCTCCCCCCCCCACCAAAGTTGTAAAGTTTTTTTTTCGACATAACGATTTGTACATCTAATTGTTGCAATAGGTCCACCTGTATTCTTCTATAAACCATTTGTTATTTCCCTTCCCCTCCATAAATTATACCAACACCAAATACAATGAAATTAAGGGTGATACCGTGGGGAAGGGACATGGCTGAGACAAGCAGAAAAGGTCAGATATGTTGATGTAAGATCAAATGAACCTCAACATAAGTATTCAAATGTAATTTTTTCTTTCTTTTGATTGTTTCTAACATATTTATAAGATGATTTCTTTGTTGCCATGGCTGGATTTGAACATCACCTTCCTGAGTAGTGAGGATTACAAGCTAGAGATACCCATATTCAGCACAGATATAACATATTTAACAATAAAATAAATTTATTTTTGATTTTTTAATTTTTTATTGTGAACATACTGTACAGAGGGGTTACAATTACATGGGCAAAATAATGAGTGCATTTCTTATCAAGCATTGTACCTCCTCTTTGTTCCCCCTTCCCATCCTTCCTCTGCCCCCCAATCCTCCCCGCTACCCCCGCCCCCGCACTAAAGTTGTAAAGTTCATTTTTCAACATAACGACTTGTACATCTCATTGTTGCAAAGGGTTCACCTGTATCCCTATTTAAACAATTTGTTTTTCCCATTCCCCTCCACAAATTATACCGACATCAAATACAGTGAAAGCAGGGATTATACAGTGGGGGAGGGACATACCAAACAACAAAGAAATAATCTTATAAATGTGTTAGAAACAATCGTATGAAAGAAAAAATATACTTAAATACTTAAATTGTTAAATAAAATATTATCTACTGCGGTCACATGATTTTCTCTTCTTTAAACCTAAGCTTTTTTGACATAAATTATAGATTCATACAGTTTTTGAGAATATAAAAATCTTAGTTACTGCTCATGTATTTTCTGAGGTTTGATTACCAAGGTATTTCAGAGAAACACTGAATTTCATGTATTTTATGTAAACCGTTATTTTTAGAAATTGAATCAATCTCCATATGTGAAGAAGCAAGATGTTCAATGACTTAAGCAATTATTCCTATAGACTGGAACATAACTTAATTTTGAATGGTATGAAATTCGTATTGTACCTACTCTATAGAATAATTAAGAAATAAATGATCACGATAGTATTTATTTTTCCTTCAACTAGAAAGAAAGAACTTCAGTATAGATGACAAAAACTTGAATGGAATGTCATAAAATTATGAAAAATTCAAGGCATTTTGAGTTAGATGAAATAGTCATTATTGAACGTCACAAAATGAAATCTCTTGAAGCTTCCTTATCTGTTAAATAAAATGTATTTGCACTCAAAATATCTCTCTAGTAATGGTATAATCAAACCACCTTCATGCCAAATACCTTCTCTGAGTAGTTCAAAAAATATTTAGAAGCAGATGTTATGGCAATGTATAGAAATATTTACCCACCTGAAATCATAAAGGATTGAGATTAATGATTAGCTTTCACTGTTGCCCTTTCAAAGTAAACCGTTTGAAAGGTGAACCCTTTCATGAGGGCATAGTTGTAGAGATTTGATCACTGAGAACTTGTGACCAAAGTGGATTTTAAGATCAAATTCCTTTCCTCCTCTTCCTTCTTTTTTTCTCTGTCTCCTTCACCTTCTCATTTTCATTCTCCCTCTCCAAATTCCCCTCGGCCTCTTTCTCCCTCTCCCACTCCTATTCTTCTTCTTCTTTACTTCCTGGCTTCCATACTCCATCACATGTTCCTTACATGGGGTACTCTGTCACCGGCAATCCAAAGCAATGAGGATAAGAAACATAAACTGAAATGTATAAAATAAGAAGCCAAGCTTATTATTTCCCCTTTTTAAGATAATTTTATAAGGTATTTGGTCATAATAATAGGAGACTGTCACAGCTTGCTCTCATTTATTATAAGGGATAAGATTTACTGGAAAAACAATCTGACCAACATCGCTCTAATGAAATGATTGATTAAATTAATATTATACTGGGACAAATCTAGTTTAAAATATCAGATATACTTCAATAAGAGGCGAAAAAATCTCCTCTAGTGTTTCCTATGAATAGACATCAGAATTCAATCTGTTATTCAAGGAAATTGACCTGCAATTGGCAGCATTGTCCATTTCATAAATGATGTAAGAAGACTATAGAACAAATTTCAACGCAAACTGCCTGATATAAAATTTATTTTGTCCCCTGTATACTATGTATGTCTGGTTCCCAAAATGACTTGTATTTTATATTTTTAATTAACTTTAAGTAGTTGTATGGGAGTTGCTGTTTGACCAAACAGTTTATGAATAGTGTTTAGTGAGTTTTTTTTTTTCTTTTTTCTCTCCTGAGGTTTGAACTATGGGTCTGGGAGCTGTCCCTGAGCTCCTTTGGATGAATGCTAGAAGTCTATCACTTGAGGCAGAGCAGTACTTTCATATTTTTCTGAGATTTAATTGGAGGTAAGAATCTCACAGACTTTCCTGCCTGGGCTGGCTTCAAAACTCAATCCTCAGCCTTTTGATTATCTAGGGTTACAGGTGTGAGCAGCTTAATACAGTGAACATTTTTTTTTTTTGGCTAGTACTGGGGCTTGAACTCTGGGCCTTGGCAATGCCCTTGAATTTCTTTTCCTAATGCTAGTAGTCTACGATTTGTGTCATAGTGCCAATTCCAGCTCATTTTGTATATGTAGTACTGAGAAATCAAACCCAGGGCTCCACACATGCAAGGCATGCAGTCTTCCACTAACCCACATTCCATGGCCAATACAATGCATCTTGATGATCATTATCCCTCATCCTTCTCAATCCTATCTCATCCCTCAATTTACATAATTTTGTAGAATATTCAGACTCCCAATGTCATCTATAGTCACTCAGAGTATATATCACAGATCATATTTTATGTATAGTCTTATTCATCAACATACTTGTTATGCATTATAGAATTCTGTGATTTTAAATTCTAAATTATCACTCAGATTCACCTACTACTATTCTAAAATTTTTCCTAAGGTTAATGCAAATGCAATCTGTAATTCTTCGATAAAATACAATGATTCTTAGAATATTAAAGAGTTGGAATAAGAACATCACCTTGAGTTCTAGAACATTTTATCATCACTACCTTCTCAAAATATTCCATTATTTATTAGTAGTCACTTCTGTCATCATTTCAACCAACCCTCCCCTTGAGCAGGTATTATTTCATATTTTACCTCTACAGATGTGCCAATTTAAAAAAGCTCATATAATTAGAAAATGTTGACTATTTATCCATTTCTCCCATGTAATATTACTCTTTCCAAATTTTTCTCATGGATAGAGCATATTGTTTTGTATATATGTGTATAAGGGTATAACATCCTAAATGAGCATTTCAATATTTTATTATATGTTATTTTAAAAGGTTTTGCTATGTATATTCTTGTACATGTGTCTCATTGGACATGTGTTGAAATCTATTTTGCATATAAAATTATGATTCAAAATTAAGGATCATAGGGGCAACTCTATGTGTAATATCTTAAAGATTACCAGTATGTTTAACAAACTGACCCTATCATTTTAAGTGTCAAGCACCATTGTACAAGGTTTCCAATTTCTATATAATAGTTGTGCAGGGCTAACTTATTGTTTCTATTTCCACTAATCTCTATATGTATGCAATGTCTAGGTATGTTATGATATTTCCATATGTTCCTTGGTTGTTGTTATATTCCTATAGTGATATGTATTTGGATTTTTTTGATAACTTATTCAGGATCATTAAAAATTTTCATTGGCTCATATGCTCTTAATATATTTCTGATTTAAGTCTCTTTAAATAAATGTATATATATACACAGTATGTGTATTTATATACAAATATCTATATACACATATATAAGAATATACAGATGTGTACATACATGCATATAGATATATATGTATATTATTTTTTATTTGTCTGTAAGTTATAAAAAATTATTCTAGTGGAAAACCCATTTACTTTCCACTCTGCTTTCCAGAAATTCAGAATCTGGGTTTGTTTTTTCTTTTATCTTCTAATATTTATTCAAATTTGTGTTCCTTCGGTAATGAAAGGCGATTTTTGTTCTTCCTTATCTCAATCACAAGGTCTGGATAATGATTTTTGATATTGTATACAGTGCTCTAGAGTGATTAAACACATCTATAGAAAAAGATAAACTCACAATACATGGATAATGTTTATTTATAAAAATATTGTAATAATTTCCTACAGGAAATGTGGTCTATTCCTTTAGTTCTTGTTTAGGATTTGTTAAATTCTGGTGTGTTATAGTCAATTATCATAAATGTATATAAGGATGGTAAGAAACAAATATCTTAATATTAGCTTAGTTCTGCCTGTGTTATATGTATGAGGCTCTATTTGAGTTTTGCCTCAATTTCACATGCTATATTCTCACAGTATATAAGTTGAAAGAAGACTCTCTCTTGAAATATACTATTTTTATAGCTAAGGAAAAACAAGTCAGTTGTTAGACACAGACAATGAGATAGAAATCTTCCCCTAGAAATAGTCTTTTACCACTTCTGTTTCACTTTTGTAAGCTGAAGTAAGTCACATGACCCATCTTGACATTGCAGAGTAGAGGTAAATCTCACCTACAGGAAGCTGGTGCAGGACAAAGAGTAATATGTCAAGATATGCAACACGAGATAAAGAGGGGAAAAAAGAGAACTACAATATAATCTATCATACTTGCCATCACAGTCTCTGCAGGAAGGAAGCTATTATGTACCTTTGTTTCTAAAACTACTTCAAATCATGTCTTTTATATTAGGATGTCACAGGAATTAGAGAACATTTTGATACTGAGACAACATAAAATCTCAAAGAAAGCCTGAGTAATCATTTCAATACTACTTTTGTTCTCCAAGAAAGAAACCATTTTGTAGACAATACTTTATACGTTCTTACCAAGTATCTTTTTTATTCCAGAAATGGATTTTGTTAATATATGTGACTATCCACCAGAATAAGTGTCTTCATTTGTCTTCATCTTGTGCAGACAGCAAGTCAATTGGATGTAAGTGGGAGTTCATCAGTAGCACTTTTTAAAACTGTGAAAAAATGTGGACAGGGAGCCAATATGCATATTTTTCCACCATCACCTATCACATCCTCCTTCTTCCTTCCTAGGAAACAAACCCAATCAATAAAAAGTCTTAGATATTTGGCTCTTGACCTTGAAAGTGTAATCAGCATATTATGGATGTCGGAGATCACAGTTAATAGTGTTTTCCATAATAATGTCACATGCAACAGCCCTATGAGTCCTGCAGGTGTTAACACTACTTCCTTAGTAATGTGATAGGATTGTCAGCCTTACTGGATTTAGTATTGTTTTCCACTTCCTTTTCTACCACCTCCCCTAAATTATAATACATATTAACAGAATGAAAAAGTAATGCCATCTTAAGAAAGTCCCATTGCACAAGACACTATGTTGAAAAACAAACTTTACAACTTTGGTGACGGGATGGGAGGATTGGTGGGCAAGGATGAGAAGGGGAAACAAAGGAGGCAGCAAAAATGCTTGAAAAGAAATGTACTCATTACCTTTCTCATGTAATTGTAACCCATCTGTACTATATTTTCACACATACAAAAACTTATGAATATAAAAAAGAAAGTCATTTAGGGCTCTGGGAATGTGGCTTCATGGAACAGCTATTGCTTAGCATGCATGAAACCCTGGGTTCAATTCCTCCATACCACATAAACAGAAAAGGTAACACTGGAAGTGGTGCTTTGCCTCAAGTTGTAGAGTGCTGGCATTGATATAAAATAAAAAAAAGAAGCTCAGGAACAGTTCTCTGGCCCTGAGTTCAAGCCCCAGGATGGGCAAAAGAAACATTTAGCGAGTAAATGCAAAATAAAGAACCCATATTTGGAATATATAATTGTTCCTTCCAAATGATATTTAACAATAGTCCTTAATTCATGTACTTTACCTATATTAGAATACTGTGTTGAACAAAAAAATGTTTTCATAATAGGTCATGGTAATTAATGCCAGTAGTGTGCTTAGATATCAGGTGAAGATTAATCCTGGAAATTCAAAGATTCCAGGCTTTTGAGTGGAAACTGCTAATCACAATAAGAAGGGTAGTATATATGTGAGATCTGGAAATCCTTTTGGTAAATCAGGGAACCAAAAAGGCAGAGGTTAATTAATAGTTTTGACAGAGGAGACGGAATAACTCCAGATTGAAGGAATAAATGATAGTAATAACTAAGTTACACCACTAACTGTTCTAGGGAAGCATTTATTGTTATTGAAGAACTAGTTATCAACTAGGCTTATTCCTCAGTGCCTTTAGCATTCTAATCACTTAGACTAGTTCTTAATCTCTGTGTGATAAGTTGTATATCCTTCTATGCTGTTCTTTCACACCTGCTCTCCTTTGCTTTCTAAAAATCTATGTCTTTCTCTATTTCTCTATGAACAATTTCTGATACTAAGTCCACAAAAGCAGACAGCAGAGGATGCTAAGGTAAGAGTCCCACACATCATGAGTCATTAATGTAACAACATGGAAAAGGAGGACATATTTATTGCTACCTCAATCTGTCTAAAAAGCTGCAATGTCACATCATTTGATTCAAATTTCCATTCTTTGTCTACATAGTGTCATTTAGTGCAAATAAATGTAAATATGAGCCAGGTGCCGGTGGCTCATCCTATAATGCTAGCTACTCAGGAGGTTGAGACCAGAGGATTGTGGTCTCAGCCTGGTCAGGAAAATCCATGAGACATTTATCTTCAATTAGACACCAGAATCTCAGAAGTGGTGTTGTAGCTAGTGTTAGAGCACTAAATTTGAGCTGAAGAGCTGAGGGACAGTGCCCAGGATTGGCTTCAAGCCCCACGACCAACATAAAATGTGTAAATATGACTTTGTTTTCCCCAAAGGAACGACAAAGTCAATAGTAATCTTCGCAAGCACAGAAAATAATTCCAAAATGATACAAAGTACCTACTTTTGCTGAGTTAAGTTATGGCTTCTTTTCTGGACATATTGCCTTTTCTATGATTATCTAATACACATACTTAGATAGCAATTTAAAACTGAGAGTATAGAAGCAAGATGTGCTGTGATGATATTATCCTATCAGAAATTCAAGTCAGTAATTAAAATTTCTTCTTAAAACCATACACAAAAAATACCATGATATAGTGTAATAGAACTCACTATTGAACATATGAGCTTTAAGAGATTTCTAATTGATCCATTATTTATTGGTACCAACATTAGAAAAAATGTATATTTCAGTAATAAAATAGAAGTCCTTTGCATGACTACTTAAATTCCTTGTTTTTTTAAAGACACTGTTTTGATCTTAAAAAATAGGGCTGTCTATTGTCTTCATGTGATTTTGATTATTGAAAGTGCTTAATGAGAAATCAAAATGCATTATAGTCCTTTGTTATCAATTATCACTTCTTCTTGGAGAATATAATCATCAAAGCAATAGTTCAGAATCAGCAAGCAAGAGGTCAGAATCATGCTTCCAGTGCAAGTGGATCACCAGTAAGTAATCCTAAATACTATTTTCCACAAAGTTTTGTGACAGATACAATCGGCCTGCCTTCTCTAGTTGCTTTCCTAGACTGGGCCTATTCCTTCATTGTACAGGAAAGTCTGATTCAACTGATTTAAGGCAGATATGTTACTGGAAGTATCAAGGATTTAGATTCTTGTCTGTATACTTTAAAGATAGGATTTATACTTCCATACAGATGTTCAGTACATATCGTGTTTGGTGTGGTTATTCATTTTATTTCTTGTTTTTTTTTTATTTATTGATTTACCATTTATTTTATTTGCTGTGTTCACACCTGTACCATTCATTACATTGTTTACATACTTTCACATAGCATCTAGATTTGTAGATGTGTTCACCATCATGCCTGACACACAGGACTCTCTCATAAAATGAGAACATGTGTCACATTGAGTTTCTTAACCAAGATTAAATTTTTTTGGCAGTGCTAGGATATGAACTATGGGCCTAGCAAGCCCAATCATGAATGGGTGAGTGTGAGCATAGGAGCCTCTAGCCAATGAAGCTGTCTGGTGGTTCCCAGGCACTGAGATGGAGCCCCAAGTTTGGCCAAAACAGCGATACATGGATAGGCAGACGGTGGTATACAAATAAATATATATTAGTGAAGAGTCCCAGAGCTGTCTATGATTGAATGCTATCTACTATGTTCCTACCAACTGTTAGGTATTTATTATATTGCCATTGAAATAATATTCTTTTCATGCTTAATAAACTATTAATTAAGATCAATCAGCATCCCAGGATTATTCCATCCAATTTTAGACTACACTGAAGCATGAACTACTCTTTCAGTAAGTATTCTTGTGCATGGGAACGAGTCGCTTGTGATCTCCTGTCATTGGTAGGTGTCAGGACCAGGATTTGAGCCAAGGTCTATGTTGATATTGTTGGCTTATGGCTTCCGTGATAGCCTGCCAACCATCAATAATGCCAGGTCAGGTCCACTTTCCTACCGTGTCATTCAGAACCAGGATGGTCACAGTGCAAACAAAAAATCGTAAAACTCTATAGCTCACCACTTTTTGTGCTGTTCCACTTTTTTTTTGGTCTTCCTGCAAGCCCTCTGGGTCTACGGTCCCAGGATCTGCTATGGGTCTGGAGGCTGCACCCCAGGCTAGGGCGACCGAAGTTGAGTCAGAGTTGCTGTGACCTGAGTTCAGGCCTCGTGGTTGGCAAAATTATCTAATTAGTTAATTAATTAACTAAATTAATAAAATAAAGCTCCTTGGTTTAGAATTTCTGCCAGTTTTTTTTCCTAGCCTGGGATTTGAACTCAGGGTTTTGATAAATTCTTAGCAATGTGAGGGAAGGTGCAGAGGTGCCTCTACTTGAGTTCAAGCCGTATGCCAAGCCAAAAAAAAATAATTAAGTCACTGACCATGGCAGGGAGAAATAGTTGTGGAGATGGGAGGGAAGGGATGGTAGATGTAGGGCACATGGGCATCAAAGGTGGCGGTGAGAGGGAGTTGAGTGGGTAGAGCCTGAGTTGTTTCTGTTAAAATCTGACTTTGTACCACAACCAGGTGAAGTGACATCAGTGCTTGAACAGAAAACAGACAGCAAGGACAGTAGAGAAAGCTTAGGCACATGATAGGGTGACCTCTACAGTGACTGGTTGGTTCCTTTTCCTCCCCTTCCATGCCACGCGGTTTTTTTCTTTAAAAAGTGCTTGCTGCATGGTAATAAACAAGTTCCTGCTTGACTTGACTCCCTGCTGCGTCTGACTGTCTCTGGGCCTAGGGGATACTGGGAAACAGGTGAGTGACACACTTACCTTTCCTCAGACCCCATCCATCTTCTGCGGAACTTACAAAGACTCAAAATCTGGCACCCAACGTGGGGCAGGAAAGGAAAATATTCTGGCTGAGGCTAAGGGGTCTCTAAGGGTAAGTGAAACCCTTAGTATGGGTAATGCTATCTCAAAGAAGGAAGAGGAGGGACAATATTAGGCCTAGAGGGAGTAAAAGAGGACTTGGGAAGTGGTAAGGAAAAGGAATGGGTCAAATTCGACTGATGAGACAGAAGCATACACAGTGGAAGTCAAAATGTGGGTGAAGGTTACCCCCTCTGACGCTGGTGCCCATGACTGTCCTAGGCCCTCACCCTATTCCCACAATTGGGGCAGAGGTACGGTGCTGTATGTGGCCCTACAGAGGGACCTGGGATACATGGACCCCTATAGACCTTCTAAGGAGGGATCAAGAACCGGGGAAATAACCTATATGAAGTCCTACCCAGGAGTGGCCATCCGGGAGCCCTGACCCTGGGACAAAGGATTAACTTCCCCAAGGATATTTGGTCAATCTGGCACCAGGAGCTAACAGACCATTGGAATAGTATTCATGGGAAGCAAAGGATCTTAAAGAGCTCCACAAGTCGGTGGTGGAGGATGGCCCAAACTCTCCTTGGACCCAGACCTTATTACAGGACATTGCTCATCACCCGTGTCCCTGAGGACTGGCTGGATGTGGCCAAAGCTGTCCTTGCAACTTCTCAGTTTATTAAATGGTGTGCTTTCTTTAAGGAGAAATGCAGAGTGTGGGTGGAGAATAACTGGCAGGCTCAACCTACGATACCTATTACTTAAGCCATGTTAACAGGGACAGGGAAAGGGTACTCCACTGGCATTCAATAGGCCACAATACCTGGCCTGTACCATGACCAGGTGAGGCAGGCAGAACTTGCAGCATGGTACAAATTGGATGAAGGGCCCACTGATTCCCTCATATCAGGAGTGAGACAAAAACTGCGTCAGCCTCTACCTGATTTTATAGACCGATGCCAACAGAGTGTTCACCGCAAGTAGCCATCAGTGAACCTCCAAGATCAGTTTTTAAAACTACTGGTTTGCGAAGGGATGAATGCAGACCACAGCATGGCATGCGTGGGATTGAGAGAGAGTTCCATGAGTAGATGGGTGGTGGCCTCCCAGGATGTGAGAATGCAACAGCACCAGTCCTAATAACCACCTTAGCTTTACAGGCTCAGACATCTGCAATGACTGAGGCTATAACCCTGGCTCTGGCATCCCAGGGGCAGGGGCCATCAGGGAGAGGGACATGTTTTGAATGCGGACAGGGGGGCCACTTTAAGCAGGACTGTTCACAACAATCGCTCCTGCTAACCGGCCCGGGGGATCCAAACCACCTCCTACACTCTGCCCCAGGTGCAGGAAGGGGTACCATTGGAGAAAGGATTGTCAATCCAAAATTGATTTAGATGGGAAGCCTTTAAACTAGGGGAGGGGCATCTTCCAGCTTGTTCACTCAAGGAGGAAACCACTCTGCTATAAGGCCCAGGCAGCCTCATGGCAGGACTACCCAGGCCAATTGGTCCATCCCCCTGGTGGAAGGAATCTGCCCTAAAAGAGTATTTTCATAGGTGGAAAGCGGTTTCACTGCCTAACTGACATGAGTGCAGATTGAACCGTACTCAGGGAGGAGGAAGTGATCTTGGACTGGAAGCTTGCATGTGGGCCACAATTATTGGTTGTAGGGGGTAACTCACAGTCCAAAGAGACAGTTGCCCTTATGAAATGGACTAGCCTAGATGGAGAGCAGGAAAAGATTTGCCATTTAGTGGCAAAAAACCTTACTGTCAATTTACTAGGCCAAGCAATGTCATTAGCAGTCCTTTAACATTAGTCAAGGATGGGATAGCAGTCTTTGCCACTTCAGAGTCCATAGGTGTGGGTTGTTCTGGAGCAGATTTTAGACATGTTTACAGGAAAGCATAACAAAAAGTGGTTGTACAAGCAAGTAGTAAAAGAACAATTAGAGCAGGTAACATTAAAATAAGTTGCTCCTAAAGAAATATTAAACGGTCCATAAATAATGACATAGGGTGGTGATCAAAATGAAGGTCAGACCTCCAGGTCAAAGGTACAGCTTCTCTTATGGTCTCTTGATTTCTGCATTGTCAGTGCTGATCGCTGTCCAGGTCACCTGTTGTGTTTGATGTGGATACTGTAGCCAATGGATGGAGAAGAAGCACAAAGGCTTAAACAGGATCTAGAGGGATTTAAGGAAAGGATTTTTTTAACTTTTGGTGGAGGATCAGGTAAACCTTGGGTACATACGCCCTTCTGTGAGTCCTTGGAACACACCTGTATTTGTTTTCCAAAAAGCATCTGGGGCCTGGTGCATGCTCCAAGAGCTACGTAAGGTAAATGAAAGGATGGAGCTAGTAGAAATACCCATAAGACGTATGCCCTGGACTCCCACTATACATTCCGAATATACCTTGGTTGTGATAGATTGATAGATATTAAAGATTTTTTTTCTATCCCCCTGCATCCAGATGACTGCAAGAAGTTTGCCTGTCGAGTCTTCCTCCATCCCAAGAAAGATAGATGGGGCCCAAGGAAAGGTCAGTGTGTCCACTTGCCTGTTCCCCAGCCTCCCTTAGCCCAGGATACAATCAGACGCAGCAGGAAGTCAAGTCAAGCAGGAACTCGAGTATTAACACAGAGAAAGCCCTTTTTAAAGCAAAAGACTGTGTGGGAGGGGAGGAAATGGAACCAACCAATCACTATAAAGGTCACACCTTAACATGCACCTAAGCTTCCATGAGCTATTTACACACTGAACATGAACATATCTGGCTCTTCCCACTCTACTTCCTCTCAGGGCCATCTTTGATGCTTGTGTGCCCCCCCCCTTTTTTTAATGGCAGATCCACCTTCCAGTTAGTTATCCATTTCCCCTCCTCTGTAAAGATTATTTTAACAGGATTCCATTGGTAAGAATAGCATTGGCCATCCAGGGGTTTCAAGGCAAGTCTGGGGGGGCGAGATTCGCCAGACAAGAATAGGGAGTGCCCTTGTGCACGATCTAAGAGCCGGTCCCAGTTACCTCACATCCCCATCTAGCACAGTAATGATGAGCTCACCACAGTTAGAAATGTCCCAAAAAGCTCTATTAATTCTGGGGCATATATAAAAGTCAGTATCTCATGAAAACAAGGAAATTTTAAAACAAATTCTGCAGACATAGCAAAGCAATCCCAGGCACCTGGTGTCTTTTAAGTAAGCCAGTTCTTGTATGTGCCTTCAAGCAAGCACAGGGGTCAAGATGACCTTTAAACTTTACTGTTGGCTTCCAACACCCCATCTGTGTTTAAAGAAGCAAACTAGCCTGTCTTAGGTTGGGTGGATCACCTTGTCTGCCTTACCTGTCATCAGGAACTTCTTCAGAAAGAAGTTGAAGGCCCTGTCTTAGGTTGGTCAGACTGACACCCCCGCTTACCCATCTCTGGCTGTGGTTCCTCTCGGGGGAAATTCATTCACTTGGAGCTTGATCTTATGTAACTGGCTGGTTAAACTAATAAGAGTTTTGGAGTGCACGTATAATGAAAGGAAGGCATAGAAAAACAATCAGCAAAAGCATTCCAAGGCCAAGCAATGTCATTAGCAGTCCTTTAACATTAGTCAAGGATGGGATAGCAGTCTTTGCCACTTCAGAGTCCATAGGTGTGGGTTGTTTTGGAGCAGATTTTAGACATGTTTACAGGAAAGCATAACAAAAAGTGGTTGTACAAGCAAGTAGTAAAAGAACAATTAGAGCAAGTAACATTAAAATAAGTTGCTCCTACAGAAATATTAAACGGTCCATAAATAATGACATAGGGTGGTGATCAAAATGAAGGTCAGACCTCCAGGTCAAAGGTACAGCTTCTCTTATGGTCTCTTGATTTCTGCATTGTCAGTGCTGATCACTGTCCAGGTCACCTGTTGTGTTTGATGTGGATAATGTAGCCAATGCTGGGACTGGGAACGTCATGACAGCCATCAGCTGGAGTATCACAATCTGCAATTGGTAGAGGATACAAGAGCTTCTCATGGGCTGGTTGCCCTTGGGGATGGTTAGTAGTTATCTTTTTAGCTTTCTCTCCTGTTAACACAAGCCTCGGCCACCATAGCCATTTTCTTGTTGGTTAGTTTAACCTTGGGTATCCTCCTGTATAGAGGAAATGGATAAAAACTTAAGGTTCCTGGCAATGATCCAAATGGTAACTCACTCGCTATGGGAAAAATGCATACAAAGCCCCTGCCCATGGTCCTTCCACCTGACTTTCACTTGGGGCTTAGGGTTTAGTTGTCCTCAGTGCTTCTGAAATCTGGATTCAGTTGCCCCTTTTGAAAATTATGAAATGTTAACTGTATATGTGGGTCCACTCCCCCTTTTTTAATAATTGTTTCTTAAGACATTGGTGATTTCTTTTTATAATTGTTTGGCCTTGGGAATTATAGGGAATTTTTGTAGTATGATTAATGTGCCATATGTCAAAAAACTCTGACATTGCATTACAAACAAAATAACGTCGATTATCACTTTTAACTTGTGCTGGTAGATCAAAGGTGGCAATGCATTGAAGAAAATGTGCTTGTGAATGGTTAGTTCTTTCTCCTGTATGTGCTGTTGTCTAGCATGCTCCTGAGTAGGCATCTATAGAGAAAAAGATATATTTAAACTTACCATAGGCTAGGAAATGAGTAACATCCATTTGCCAGAGGACAATAGGTTTAAGGCCTCTGCAATTTACCCCTGATGGTTGTAGCAGGGTACTTTTAAGAAAGGTTGGCATGGGGCTGGGGGTTTAGCCCAGCGGAAGGGTGCCCGCCTGGCGTGCCCAAGGCCCTGGGTTCGGTTCTCAGCCCTAGTTTAAAAAAAAAATTAAAAAAAAGAAAGGTTGGCATGTTTTATAGGTATGTACTATTCTTTTGAGGTCCTTTACAGGAATCTGAGGAAATCTCTGTCGAAGACCTCTCCAATTCATGTGGGTTAAATCAGGTAAGTGGGTAGCCTCTTGTAACATTGAAGCTTGTGGGCCAGTAGCTAACTGGTTCACCCAATTATTGCCCATGGATAAAAACTCAGGAAGTTTTGAATGCCCTCTTAAATGTTGAATACGAATAGGGGCTCCCCTTCCATCTAATAGGCCCTTAAGGGTGTCCATAAGGGGAAAAATAAGGTTTTCATCCAGCTTAATATGTGCGTGGGGAATATGAGGGAGCATATATAGACTATCAGAATGCAAATTAAAAGGTTGTTGAATGTCCTGAAGGGCCATAATTATGGCCAGCATTTTTTATATTGTACTTACCATTGACAAGTTTGAAATCTTTCTTGGTTTGGTGTCTTTTCTTGCTCCTCAAAGGCTGCATACACAGCGCCTGATTTAGCTCTGTCAGTAAAAAATGGAGGGCCCCAGGAATAGGTGTAGGAGAAAATAGAAAAGTCGCCATAACATGACAGTCCATTTAGATGGCCCATAATGGCAGTGAATTTGGCCTAGAAACCCTTCCAGGGATAAAGCAAGATGAGCATTGGCTAGATTGAGCCACTCAACGTTTGCCATCTGAAAAGTAAAAACAATGGAGTGAGGGTCGAGGCCATAATGCCATTGGGCTTGGGTCCTTCCCTTGATGACAGCATCGGCAAATTGGTCTGCCTGAGAGTACACCCGAGGTGTGCCCCCCAAGGGAGTCTAAACCCACTCTAATGGCTCTCCCCCTTTCAGTTAAAACTGCAGAAATCAATTTAACACATGCAACCAAACAGAGGGTAATGTGCTCAAGAATAGAATACCTCTTCAGGAAAACTTCATGCAGGGCTTTTTGGAGCTGCAAAAATATTGCACAATGGCTATCTGTACTTGTAATAAGTTCTTGGGGCATCCTGTCTTTTAGTAGGGCAAATAAGAGCAGAAGACTCTCTTTAGGGACAGGAACCCATGGCAACAGCCAATTGATTTCCCCTAAAAGACTCTGAAGTTGGGATAAGGTTAGAGTGGCTGGAATATTCAGCAAAGGCTTAAGGGGGCTGGCCTGAGTCAAGGTAAGGTAGGATCAGAGCACCTTAAAAGGAGGTACCTTTGGAAATTTCATTGAGGGCTATGGTAAAACCCCCTTTATTAATATGGTGAAAACCTGGGCCAGAAGGACCTCCAGGCAGCCTGGGTCTTGGTGCCCCAGAATTATATCATCCATGTAGGCATAGGCAAGAGAGGTATCTGAACCCAGCACAGGACTTCAAAGTGTGGCCAAGTATTGTTGGCAAAAGGCCGGTTTATGGGCCATTCCCTGTGGCAGCACCATCCATTCAAACCTCTGATCAGGCTGGGAAAAATTAAGAGAAGGGATGGAGAAAGCAAACTTCTTGCAGTCATCTGGGTGCAGGGGAATAGAAAAAGAAAAACAATCTTTAATTTAAATCACAACCAAGGTATATTCTGAAGGTATAGCAGGAGTCCAGGGCATGCCTCTCAGAGGCATTCCTACTAGCTCCATCCTTTCATTTACCTTGGGTAGATTTTGGAGTATATACCAAGCACCGGAGGCTTCTTCTTTTTCTTTTTTTTTTGGGTGGGGGAATAAAACTTCGGATCTTTATTGGCTTGCATATTTCTTTTTTAAATTTTTTATTGTGAAAATACTGTACAGAGGATGTACAATTTCGCGGGCAAGATAATGAGTACATTTCTTATCAAGCATTGTAGCCTCCTCCTTTGTTTCCCCTTCCCATCCCTTCCCATCTGCCCCCCACCTCCCCTGGCTTTTTGAATAACAAATACGAGTGTATTCCAAGGATACATAGAAGGACATATTTTCCCAAGGTTTATCTGTTCTTTCACCAAAAGGTAGAGGGCTACAAGTTTAGTTTTGGTCAATGGCCATTGCTCCACCCAGATAGGGCTTCCTGGTTTCCATCTAATGGGAAGTACTGGGGGGGCAGTGGCCTTTAGGATTGGGGGTTCACCCGAGCGCGTCCCTTATGTTTTTCTCTGTAATTTTGAAAGTTAAAAAAATCCTTTTCTGGGGCTGGGAAGGTGGATCAGTGGTAGAGCATTTGCCTTGCATGCACGAGGCCCTGTGTTCGATTCCTCAGCACCACATAAGCAAAAAGAAAATAGCCAGAAGTGTTGCTGTGGTTCAAGTGGTAGAGCACTAGCCTTGAGCTGAAGAGCTGAGGAACAGTTCCCGGGCCCAGATTTCAGGCCTCACGACCGGACCCCCAAAAAAATCCTTTTCCTTGACTCCCAGTAGATCCTGTTTAAGCCTTTGTGCTTCTTCCCCATCCAGGATATCATCATAGGATGCTAGATGGTCTGTAGTGACCATGGCATTGATTTGTCTTAGCATGTCTTGCCCTAGTAAATTGGCAGTGAGATTTTTTGACATTAAGGGCTTATCTTTCCCTGTTCTCCATCTGGGCTAGTCCATTTCATAAGGGCAACCATCTCTTGGGACTGTGAGTTGCCCCCTACCCCCAATATAGGGGGCCAGGGTGCAAGCTTCCAGTCCAAGGGCACTTCATCCTCCCTGAGTATGGTTCGATCTGTCCCTGTGTCAATTAAGCAGTGAAACCTCTTTCCTTCTTTGAGAATACTCATTTTAGGGCAGAATCCTTCCACCAGTGAACTGTCCAATGGGCCTGGGTTGTCCTGCCATGTGGCTGCCTGGGCCTCACAGCTGAGGGGTTTCCTCCTTGAGTGAATGGGGCTGGAGAATACCCCTCCCCTAGTTTAAAGGCTTCCCATATACATCAAACTTGAATCAACAATCCTTTTTCCAATGGCACCAATTCCTGCACCTAGGGCAGGGTGTAGGGGGCGGTTTGGACCCCCCCCCCAGCCTGTGGGCTGGGGATTGTTGTAAACAGTCCTCCTTAAATTGCACCTCCTGCCCGCATTTAAAACAAGTCCCTCTCCCTGATGGCCTTGGGGTTCCTTCCTTCGGATGCCTCAGTCATTGCAGATGTATGAGCATGTAAAGCTAAGATAGTGATTAGGACTGGTGCTGTTGCATTCTCACATCCTGCGAGGCCAACACCCATCTGCTCAGGGAACTCTCTCTCAATCCCATGCATGCCATGCTGTGGTCTGCATTCATCTCTTCACAAACCAGTAGCTTTACAAACTGATCTCAGAGGTTCACTGATGGCTACTTGTGGTGAACACTCTGTTGGAATCGGTCTATAAAATCAGGTAGATGCTGACCCGGTTTTTGTCTCACTCCTGATATGGGGGACTCAGTGGGCCCTTCATCCAATTTGTACCATGCTGCAAGTTCTGCCTGCCTCACCTGGTCACGGTACAGGCCAGGTATTGTGGCCTGTTGGATGCCACTGGTGTACCCTTTCCCTGTCCCTGTAAACATGGCTTAAGTAATAGGTATCGTGGGTTGAGCCTGCCAATTATTTTCTACTCACATTCTGCATTTCTCCTTAAAGAAAGCACACCATTTAATAAACAGAAGTGGTGAAGAAGTAAATCCTGTGGCCTAGGATCCTGACTCCCAGGTGGCCCTTCCTTTCCAGGATAGGCCTCCAATAGGTTACTTCCCAAGTCCTCGGCCCCTCCATGGAAGGTTGGTAGGGATCTGGGTCTTGCAGGTCCCTCTCCCAGGTCACGTAGGGTGCTGTACCTCCCCCCAATAGAGGGAATAGGGAGGGATCCTAGGACTGTCAAGGGCACCTGAGTCAGAGGGGGTAACTTTCACCCTCATTTGGCTTCCACTCTGCATGTTTCAGTGCTTTCTCAGTCGAATTTGAACCATTCCTTTTCCTTCTCACTTCCCAAGTCCTCCTTTACTCCCTCTAGGCCTAATGTTGTCTCCTCCTCACTTACCCTGAGAGGCTGCTTAGCCTCTGCCGGTATCTTTTCCTTTCGTGCCCCACGTTGGGCGACAGATATTTGGTCTTCATCCATCCCACAAAAGATGGACGTGGTCCGAGGAAAGGTAAGTGTGGCCCCTTGCCCGTTCCCCAGCCTCCCTTAGCACAAGAGATAATCAGACACAGGGGAGTCAAGTCAAGCAGGAACTCATGTGTTAAGAAAGAGCAAGCTCTTTTAAAGCAAAAGACTGTGTGGGAGGGGAGGAAGTGGAACCAACCAGTCACTGTAAACGTCACACCTTATCATGCACCTAGGCTTCCACGAGCTGTGTATTCACTGAATATAAACAAATCCAGCTCTGCACACTCAACTTCCTCTCAGGGCCATTTTTGCTGCCTGTGTGCCCCACATTTGCCTTCTCCAAACCTTCTCATAATTTCTCCCAGCCTGATCAGAGGATGGAATAGAGCCCCTATTCTTATTCAACATTTGAGAGGGCATTCAAAACTTCCTGAGTTTTTATCCATGGGCAATAATTGGGTGGACCAGTTAGCTACTGGCCCACAAGCCTCAATGTTACAAGAGGCCACCCACTTACCTGATTTAACCCACATTAATTGGAGAGGTCTTCAACATAAATTTCCTCCGATTCCTGTAAAGGACCTCAAAAGAATAGTACATACCTGTAAAACATGCCAGCCCTTCTTAAAAGTACCCCGACTACAACCATCAGGGGTAAATCCCAGAGGCCTCAAACCCAATGTCCTCTGGAAAACTGCTGTGATGAATTTGTGTTTCTATAGATACCTATTCAGAAGCATGTTGGGCCAAAGCACGTACAGCAGTAAGAACTAAACATTCACAAGCACATTTTCTTCAATGGTTTGCCACCTTGGTTCTATCAGCACAAGTTAAAACTCAAAAGGACTCTGTTTTGTTAGTAAATCAGTGTCAGAGTTTTGTGACAGATGGCATATTAATCAAACTACAGGAATTCACTATAATCCCCAAGGCCAAGCAATTATAGAAAGAAATCACCAATGTCTTAAAGAGCAATTATTAAAACAAAAAGGGGGAGTTAATCCCCTTATACAGCTGCAGAGAGCTTTGTTTACCATTAACATTTTAAATTTTTGAAAAGGGGCAACTGAATCCAAATTTCAGAAGCATTGGAGACAATTAAACCCTAAGCCCCAAGTGAAAGTCAGGTAGAAGGAACCCCTGACACAACAACGGAGAGGACTTGACCCCCTAGTTACCATGTGCAAGGGATTCAGATATGTTTTTCCCATAGGGAAGACAGCTCCCATTTGGATCCCGGCCAGGAACCTTAATTTTTTACCCAGGAGGATTCCAAGGATAAACTAACCAACAAGGAAACAAAATGGCTATGGTGGTCGAAGCTTGTGTTTAAAAGAGGGAAAGCTAAAAAGATAACTACTAACCATCCATAAGGGCAACCAGCCCTTGAGAAGCACTTGTGTTCTCTAACAATTGCAGATTGTGATACTCCAGCTGTTGGCTGTCCTGATGCTCCCAGTCCCGGCAATGGCCCTAGGGAATCCACACCAACCTCAACGGGTGACTGGGCAGTGATCAGCGCTGGCAATGGTGAAATCATCAATAGTACCACAAGACAACCTGTCCCTTCGACCTGGTGGCCTGACCTTCATTTTGATATCTGTGACCTGCCTAGAGGATCCTGGGATGTTGGAGATTGGGCCTCCCTTTACCACCAAAAGACCCATGTGGCAATGTGGTTCAAGTGGTAGAGTGTTCACCTTAAGCTGAAGGGCTCAGGGACAGTGCCCAGGCTTCAGTATCAGACGCACACTGGAATAACAGAGATAATCAAAGTATTTTTCCTATTTGCTAATTTTGAGAACATTTTCTGGAAAATGAACACTGATGTACACCAGAACTGGAGTCAGAGCTCCAGGTTCAAGCTTAGTAGATCCATATGCCCAGCCTCTCAAACTCTAGCATTATAACCTTGTGTCCTACAGTGTTCTGAAAGGTCCAATGTTGAAAGGCTTACTATGCTCCCCAAATCCTTTGTGATAAGCACTTAACTTCTATTGTCAAAGTGATTACAGTTCTGAAACTAGCAGAGGACCAGAAGCTCAAGCCTATCACACTAGCTCAGGAGGCTGAGGACTCAGGATCACAGGGTGAAGCCATCCAGGGCAGAAACGTATATGTATAAAACAAGAGAGATGTCTGTATTTTATGAAATTGCATATACAATATTACTACCAATTATTAGCAACTAAATTATTCCTTCCTTTTTTAAGTATCATGACTGAATAAATAATAAAGTATTAATTGAAAATTAGTCAACAAAGTATAATTTTATAATATGAAAATCATAAACTAATAATTTAATGTTACTTTTATAACATTACATTTCTAAGGATGTATCATCAGAATGCGTTTCTTAGACCCTCCCACCATTCATTAGTTGCAGTCCCGGGATTCGAACTCCAGGCCTAAGTTGCCACTATCTGCTATGGCTTCCCTAATAGCCCGCCAAACATCAGCAATGCAAGGTCATGTGCACTTTCTGGGCCTTGTCATTTAGACCCAGGATGGTCACAATACAAAGGAAAAAAAAACACCTTCTTGATCTCTTCAGTTTTATCCTTTTCATTATATTTTTTGCCAGCCCTGAGATTTGAACTCGGGTCCTAGGATACCAGGGTCGGCTGTGGCAGAGGTGCCAAGACCTAAGTTCAAGCCCTGTGCTTGGCTAAAAAAACCTAAAAATAATAAATAAATAAATAAATAAATAAATAAATAAATAAATAAATAAGGCCCTGTCTTGTAATTTGCATCACTTTTCTGAAAGGCCTGGGATTTGAACTCAGGGTCTGGGTAAATCTGTGACATTGTGGGTGAAGGGGAAGCTCACCATCCTTAAAGGCAAGAAATTCAGACCAGTTTCCAGGGTGTGAATTAAAGCCTCAGCAATGAAAAAATTAATATTTATATATTAGATCTATTTGCGTACATGGGTTTACTGAATATTATGTTCATTACCCTTACTTATTTAGTATTATTATACATATAACACCTCAGTTATTACATCATATCACCTAGATTGTATTTGCATATGGATTATATATCTTACTGAGACCCAGGACTTTCACAGAAAAGGAAAAAAATGTGTCAAAATTGGCTTCCTACTTCAAGAATAAATTTTTGGCCTTGCAGGGATTTTAACTCACAGCCTAGAATGCCCAATCCATAAGTGAAATCTCAGTCATAGCACACCAGCCTCCAGCAAACTGAGCTGCTAGGAAATTCAGCAGACCTTTGATCAAGCCACAGTAGTGCCCAGTATTGATAGATATGCATATGTGTATGTATTTATATTATATATATAATATATAGAAAGAGAGGGAATGTGAGGATATTCAATTATTAGTTATTAGATATTATTAGTTAGATATTCAATAATTAGTTATTGCATTCTTCCATTATTTAATGAAGTATCATGGTAGAATACTTATAAAAGCAGTAATTAGTCAATATCCTTCCATTATGGGAATCATACCATGGTGTTTGAATGGAAGACATAAATCCAATAATATTTGTGTGGCATTCTAAAATAGAATTATGAGTTAACTGCAAAGTTAATTATTACTTTTATAACATTCCATTGACATTCACAAAAATAGGAACGAGTTTGTCAGGGTCTCCCTCCATTTGTGGGTAGCAGTCCTAGAATTCGAACTCCAGGACTGGATAGTTTACTTCAAAGGGAAACCACTGGAATGACACCTTGAAGATTTCAGATTGTCATGATTAAAGAAAGAACAACAAGAAGAAAAGACACCCAGGTGTCAGCAGCTCCTGCCTGTAATCCTAGCTCCTCAGGAGGCTGAGATGTAGAGAATGCCAATTTGAATTCAGCCAGGGCAGGAAAGTCAGCAACACTCTTATTTCTAAGAGATCACAGGAAAAAAACAAAAACAAAAAAACAAACATGAGTGGGGCTGGGACTCAAGCTGCAGAGTGCTACCCCTGAGCAAAAGGAGCTAAGGGACAAGGCTTAGGCTCATAGTTAAACCCCACACCTCCACGCCCCCTCCATAAAAGGGAGCAGTAACTCCATGTCTCTGTGTATGTATGGATGATGTATGGATGATGGGCATTCATCAGGTTGCGCAGGCCCAACCGCCCCAACCTGGGCAAGCTGGGACAAGCCCTCAGAGACTACTAAGTCAGAGCTGGCAGCTTGAACAAAGCATCCCTCTGCTATCTAATAACTGAAGCCCTGAAGTCTTTGCCTGGGCTGGAGTGTGCAACGGATGTATTACGTTCTAACTGAGGTGTCCCTTTGGGACATGTAGCAGCCAGCCACTGCCTCCAGGAGTGGTCGAAAGTTCTGGATCCATATTCTCTATTCCTCTCTTGGATGTGAGCCTAGGACTCAGGGGCCTAGTGGCTCTCTCTCATTCATCATTCCTCATTGCTGAGTCATAGACTGGTCCCAAATCTCGGCAAAGTTATGAAGTAGTCAGCGATTTCTATGCCAAAAGGGTAAGCCAATAATTCCCACCCTCATAACTCCTGTTACAAGTCAGCTTTGGGCTTCAAATATGGCTTAGCAGTCGAGTGGTTACCTAGTATGCACGAAGCCCTGGGTTAGATTCCTCAGTACCACAGAAACAGAAAAAGACAAAAGTGGCACTGTGGCTAGCCTTGAGCAAAAGAAGCAAAGGAACATGCTCAGACCCTGAGTTCAAGCCCCAACAGTGGCAAAATAAGAAAAGGGAGGCTGGTGAAACATATTCTTCTGGGATACAGGAGGGCCGAGGTTATAGGTAAGAGTTATAGGGCAGGTGCTTGAGGCTCACCACAGTAATTTCAGCTACTCAGAAGGCTGAGTTCTGAGGATCACAATTACAAGCAGGAAAGTCTATATGAGACAGTTTTCTCCAATTAAACACCCCAAAACCAGAAGTACAGTTCTGATTCAAGTAGTAGAATGCTTGCTTTGAGTAAACAAGCTCAGGGATAGTGTCCAGGCCATGAATTCAAACCCCAGGTCTGGCGCGCACGCATGCGCCACACACACACACACACACACACACACACACACACACACACACACACACACACACAAAACAAGATAGAGCATTTGCCAGTTAGCCAAGGAAAATGGAAGGAAAGACTTGCTCCAGGAGGTGATATAACCAGTGCCAAAATTCCACAGGAGTTCTAAGGCATGGAAGAGGACACAGAGCCTCAGGCAAAGGTACAACATGGGCAAAGTTCTTGAGGTGTGGTGTAGAGCTGGTGGTGTGGGTGGAATGAAGGTTCTGTGGCTTGAGACAAATCTGGCAGGACATTCAAGGCTGGGTCAATGTTTGACCTTGAGTCACAGGTAGGGAAGAGGACAGGGTCCCAGAATGGGGCCCAGGGGGAAAAGTAGCTTGACTTTTCACCATGTACCCCAGCCATTTCCTGTGGCTGGAAGTCTATTTTTCACAGCTCCTGACCCTCAGACCTCCTTTGCATTGAGGAGTCAGCGCAAATGCAGGGAAGAACGCTTGCTTAAGAACAGCTTCTAGCCCAATGCTACCAGTGGCTTAACCCTTGTAAATCCTAGCTACTCAGGAGACTGGGTTCGGAGATCATGGGTCAAAGCCAGCTCAGAGGAGGAAACTTAGTGAGACTCTTCTTGCCAGTGAACTACCGAAAGCCAGAAATGACGTTATGGCTCAAGTGGTAGAGTGCCAGCTTTGAGTGAAAATGTTAAGATACTGGAGCCCAGACCCTGAGTTCAACGCCAGTACTGGCACAGAAAAAATAAAGAAAAGCTTTCAGGAGCTCCTAGTCCACTGTGGTGAAAGGCCAGATCAGCTGGGTGCCAATGGCTTACACCTGTCCTAGCTTCTCAGGAGGCTGAGATGTGAGGATGGTGGTTCAAAGCCAGCCCAGGCAGGAAAGTCCAGGAGACTCTGATATCCATGGAACCTCCAGAATTCTGGAAGTGGCCCTGTGGCTCAAGTGGTATGCTGAAGAGCTGGGGGACAGTGCCCAGGCCCAGAGATCAAGCCCCATGATCAACACCTGGCCTGTCTCTAGGCAGAGTATTTCCAAGTGGGCCCCTGAGTTTCTCCCAATGTCTAGGTGTCCTACAAGTCTTGACAGCAGCCCATTTGGAGGCCTTTGCCTACAGAGTGAGCCACATTATCAGGGAAGTGTCCAACCTTGGGGCATGGAGGTCATCGTCTGTCTCATCAGAATGGAATCTGTCATGGGTGCAGTGTGGATCTGAGCAGTAAATCAACGTCTCAGACCATGGTTCTGGGACAGGAGAGGCAGAAGGTGGCACGGCAGGTAAAGCCTGCTCACACAGGTATCACAAGAGTGCGAATCTCTCAGGCCCACCTAGGGCTGGTGTTGAGTTGGGCTCATGAAAGACTTGAGGGCTCAGGAATCCAAAGCCGGCTGGATGCTGCTTGAAGATTCTCTATCCCTGGAGTCCCAGGGCTCAGAGCCCTGCTTTCCTCACCAGTGCCCGGGGTCCAATGAAGGTCTTCAATCATGGGGTGATTACAAAAAAGCATCCATAGTGTCCTTTCCCTTGGTCCTTTGGCCCTGTGCACGGATGGAGGGGCAGGTTCCATGGAACTTACTGCGTGGCCCAGACACAGTCAGAGGCTGCTGGGAGCTGATGTGTACTTTAGTTCAAGTGGTAGAACACCAACCTTATGCAAACAAGCTAAAGTATACCATTTAGGCTCTGAGTTGAAGCCCCAGTAAACACACACACACACACACACACACACACACACACACACACACACACACACACACACACACACACACACACAAACACACATGCACACAACTCATGCACAAAAAAACACACAAAACAACTTCCTTAGCAGGTCCCAATGGCTCATCCCAGCAATCTTAGCTACTTAAGAGGCTGAACTCTTTGGATGGCAGCTTGAAGCCAGCCCAGGCAGGAAAGCCTGTGAGATTCTTCTCTCCAGTAAACTACTAAAAAAAGATGAAAGGTGAGCTCTGGTTCAAGTGTTAGAGTGTTAGCTTTAAGCAAAGGAGGCTCAGGGACAGTGCCTAGGCCCTGAGTTCCAGCTCTAAGATTTTTTTTAAAGAGACCGTTTGCCTCCACCTAACCCACAATCAGGACATAAATCCAGATTTTTGTCACCCTGGATCTCACTTCCACTCCTGCCACTTTCATAGCACTGCCACAAGTGTCCGGTGTGTGGCAAGCACTGGATTAAGAAATGAACGTAAAACAAGAGGGGCATAGCCAGGTCAAGGCTAATGCCCCAGAACATTGAGGTATTGGCCATACCAGTCTCTCATGCTCCAGTTCTCTGGACCTAGAATCTAAATTGTGTGCCTCAGTATTATGGACATCCAGAATTGTCTAGAAGGACCTGAGAGACCAAGCTGGGGCGGGAAGATAGACTTTCCTGTGACAAGGTATGCTGACATTTCCTATAAACTGACAGTTAGCCAACTTGGCTTCACCTCCCATGTAGCCCTGGATCCTACTTGCTTGGGCGGCCTTCAGTCAGCTATCAAGCTCCAGTTGGCCAGAGCCAACAGAAACCCCCATTCCCCCACTCCACTCCCAGACTGCAGGGAGGGACGTGCAGCCAGAAGCCCAGCTGAGGAAAATGACAGGACATCACATGACTAAGCCATCCCCCCCCCCCGGGGCAGGGGAGACCCTATGCCAGCCGGCCCTGTTGACACAGAATCCCCTTGAGGTGCCCAAAAATTTGGACAGACTGGACTTGGGTCCCTAAGTAAAGCTGGAATGCAGGCCTCTGGCAATTTAGGACTCATTGTAGACCCTGATAGGGGGCTAAAAGGCAAGTTCGGCATGGAGGAGGGGCACCATCCGAGGTCAGAAAGTGTCAGACAGGTGCACAGGAAGTTGACAGAGGAAGACGAGAGAAAAATACACACACACATACAAGTAGCCCAAGGCCTCAGCAGTCTCTGAGCACCCTGAACATCCCACCCCCAAGAAGATGTCACTACTGTCCTCAGACCAAGTGTAGACAAAATTCAAGGCCTTTCACACGTCTGGAATGCCTCATAACAAAGCTTGGCATTTCCAAAATGTATTCAGTGTTATGCAGAAAACTCAGCTACCTTACTTTTGGTTGTCGGTCATGGGGTTTTCCTGCCCAAGCTGGCTTTGAACCGTGATCCTCAGATCTCAGCCTCCTGAGTATCTAGGATGACACATTGTGAGCCACCAGGAGTGCCAGGCTTCAGCCACCTCTTAGACCCAAGGGAAACCCAACTCATCATGCCACAAACCACATGCAACCCTTCACTTCAGACTTTGACACCAGCATCCAAAACCATTCTTCCATGGATGGAGAGCATATAATTGACACTACCATCCCACCCCTGCTCCCATTCACCCACTCCCTGCCTGACACAGGCCACAACCTCTGGGGTTCTTGGTAAGGCATCACCCACCCTGCTATGGTTTCACACTGGGAAAAACCTGGGTAGTTCTTAGAAATGTCTGTGCACTGATGCCAGCACCTGGTCTCCCAACCACAGCACCCCCACTACTTCACCATCTCTTGCAAGCAAGGAAGAGGTGTCTTTCTTTCTTTCTTTCCTCTTCCTTCCTTCCTTATTTCCTTCCTTCCTTCCTTCCTTTCTTCCTTTCTTCCATCCTTCCTTCCTTCCTTCCTTCCTTCCTTTCTTTCTTTCTTTCTTTCTTTCTTTCTTTCTTTCTTTCTTTCTTTCTTTCTTTCTTTCTTTCTTTCTTTCTTTCTTTCTTTCTTTCTTTCTTTCTTTCTTTCTTTCTTTTTTGGTTGAGGGGCTTGAACTCAGAGCTTGGGTACTGTCCCTGAATTCTAATTTTCCTTAAGGCCAGTGCTCCACCACCTGAACCACAGTGCCATTTCTGGTTGCAGATTGGAGATGAGGCTCTGCTGGGACTTTCCTGCCTCGTCTGGGAAATGAGATCCTCTGGATCGCAGACTCCCAAGTGGCCAGAATGACAGGCGTGGGATGACAGGCGTGAGCCACCTGCACACGGCTTGAGGTTTCTGGTCCTTCAGAATTTCCAGCTAGTCCTCCTCTAGACACTACCACCTAGAAACCCCTCTACCTCCCTCAGGGACAGCAAAGAAGGGCTCAGAATCTGGGTGGAGCCATGGACATTAAAGGGCCCCCTCCACATTTCTACCCTTTCTAAGCTCCTATTTGCCTCCTATAGATGGCCTGGTCATCCAGGGCAGATCAGACCCACTAGGAGTTCTGGGGCCTGCCCTGTATCCCCCTCCCCACCCAACCAGTACCTGAGGAATTCTGGGGCCAGGTGCTCCATGTCCCAGTGGAAGACATTGTGAGGGTTGCTGATAATGGGGTCCAAGGGTGTTCAGGGCAGAAGGAGTGTCCAGCTCCCTTCTGTCAAAGAAGGAGACACAAAGCATGGATGGAGTTACTAAGAGCTACAGGGCATAGCCATCCACTGGTCACTAAGGTCCCTTGGAGAGCTGTTTTATGTTGACAGCCCTTGGGCTTGACCTTCGGGCCTGGGTGATGTCCCCAGGCAAGCGCTCTTCCACCTGAACCATGGTGCCACTTCCGGCATTTTCTGTGTATGCAGGACCTAGGAATCGAACCCGGGGTTTCCTGCATGGTAGGCAAGCCCTCTACCTCTAAGACACAATCTCAACCCTGCATAGCTGTTCTTTTGTGACCCATCGGGCCTATCTCCAGACAGTCTTGCACATCTGTACTGAGTTTCTCACCAACAGCCCTGGCTGGAAATGAACACGCTCTGCTATGTTGTCCATCATCTGCGGCACCTTTGCTCTCTGTGCTTCTTGTCAGATCCTTCTTGTTAAGCTGCCTCTAAGAAGACGTTCTGATCACCTTGGCAGAACTGGAGCCTCTCTGTTCTGCAGGCTTCTGGCCTTATCACGCTCTGCCTTCCCTCCAGTGTTTTTTGAGAGCACACGAAGGAGAAGGCCTGGCTTCCACCATTGGATTTCTGAAGGCCCTGATACACCACCCAGGGACAGGTGTTGTACCACACTCTGACAGAGGGCTCTCGAGGCCTGGGCAGTCTGTGGGCAGCAAGATGGGGCCATTTCTTTGTGTGGGCTTGAACTCAGGATCTGGGAGCTGTCTCTCTGAGTTTACGTGCTCAAGGCTGGTGTTCTACCACTTGAGCCACAGCTCCACTTCAGGCTTTTTGGTGGTTCCATGGATAGTAGATTCTCACAGGCTTTCCAGCTTATGGCTGGCTTCAAACCGTGATCCTCAGATCTCATCCTCCCGAGTAGCCACAATGACAGGTGTGAGCCTGAGCCCCGGGTGATGGACACCAAAGGCTTTTATTTTTTTGCTCCCATTTCTCTCCTGTCAACTAGCAAGCCCTAGTTGAAATAATCAATTAGAGGGGATCAAGATCCTCTCCTAGGTCAGTTAATCCAAGGAGATAAAGTGTCTTTGGAAAAGTCTAGTTTGAGTCAGCCTAGTTGTGTGTGGGTGGGGTGTGGGGGTGTGGGTGTGGGTGTGTGTCGGTGATACCTACCCCATCTCTCTGGTGCCTCATCCTCCAGCAGGGAGTGCATCCAGGATACTCACCCCAAGGAAGGTGGGTGGGGGAGGGTACCTAAGGTCACATCCAGGGGGATGATCCCAATTATGGAGAGATACAGGAGAAAAAGAGAAGTTTTGGGGAACATCAAGGGAAGCCCCTTACCTTTGGCTACAAGTACCAGTGAGAAGACTGAATCCATCTTTCTTGGTAGTCACATAAAAGGTGTACACTGTTCATTTATTTTAATATTATTGTGTGAGTCCTAGGGCTTGGATTCAGGTCCTGAGTGATATCCCTGACCTTCTTTTGTTCAAGGCTGAGACTCTACCACTTTAGCCACAGCATCAAATCTGGATTTTTTGTGTGTGGGTTTTTCGGGGGAGTTGGTTTATCGGAGATAAAAATCACACGGACTCTCCTGCTCGGGTTGGCTCTGAGTCACGACCATCAGACCTCAGCTGCCCAAATAGCCAGGATGTTATGTGGGAGCCACCAGCTCCTGACCACCACCATCCATTTATAATCCCTTAGGCCCAGGGCTGAGTCACCCACACTGCACCCCCTTGTTGGGAGTGGGAAGCAGACATGAGTGAATTTGATACTTCAACAGCCTACTTATCTTTGATCATTGTTCCGGGTCTGTCTGATGGCAGCTTCCTCCTTATCCACAGCTTGGCTCTGTCACAAGAACAAATATCCCCCAGGAGGTGTCAGGTCTGGGGTCTTTCCTCTGCACCCTGCCCCCTTAGAAGTGACACACCCCAGTAAAGGGTAGTAGACATGGAGTGTTTTCATTTTCTTATGGCCAGGGTATGGACAGATAGGTGAGGGTGAGGGTCAGAGGACCAGAATTGTGCTGGGCAGGGGGACAATGCAACGCCTCCTCAACCACTTTTCTTCAATGGTCTAGCAGAGTGATGTGGGGAAGGACTCACAGGATGTACAATGAATAACCGTCGCAGTCTAGCCGGGGCACAGAGGGGCTTACCTCATGAAGCTGGTTCAACAGGCTGAGAGACACAGCTCCTGACCCATAGCCACATCAAGAATGGGGGGCCATGTTGGGTTCCAGCCAGATGTGGCCACCTTCTCCAGCACCCATTCAACCAGTTACTGTGTGTGAGAGAGAGACAGAGAGAGAAAGAAGACCAGAATAACACTTAAGCCTGCTGCCAGTGGTTCAGGCATATAATCCTAACTACACAGGAGGCTGAAGATCATGTGAAGATCATGGTTCATATCTGGCCTGGGCAGAAATGTCTGTGAGACTCTTATCCTCAAAGAACCACCAGAAAGCAAGAAGTGATTCCGTGGCTTATGTGGTAGAGCACTAGCCTTGATCTGAGGAGCTCGGGTACAGCGCCCAGAGTTTAAGCCCCACGATTGACAAGCAGTGTACTTCCCACCATAAGAAGTGGACTGCATAGCACCCACTGTACTAGGTAGCATATCATAGAAGTCAGATTGAGCTTCCTGTGAGGTGGGGGTCACAAATAGGTCACCCAGCTTCTCCATTCCTCATTTTCCCCAGCTGCAAAACTGAATAGAGTGAAGAATTCCCTTCCTCATGGGGATAGGGTAATGATGAAAGACAGCCATGTTTTGTTTCATAAACCCACACCTGTTGCATGATTAATAACAGACCCCATCTGCCAGGACACCTCCTGCTGAGTCTCCTTGAGAGATCATGCCAGGCAAAGCATAAGCTTCATGGAAGCATGCCTGCAGGAAGGAGGTGTTGGTTCAAGGCTTCCTATACACTTGGCTGCACATTCATTGCCTCTACCTTTATTCTTACTATAGTCTTCTTGGCTGTACATTTGTTAAGTTTATTCTCATTTTGTCTATTGTTTTATTTCCACGAACAGAGCATGTTGTTTCTTTCCAGTCCAATAGAGACAGCTTCTCTAAATAATAAAGACTAGGACCAAGGATTAGATGTGGACAAGGTCCCAATCAATATATCATCTGATGTGATGCTGCCTCCAGAAACTCCTGCAACTTCAAAAGCATTTTTGCAGCTCACTCATAGTAAATATAGAAATTTAAAATTTCCAAATATATTACAACAGGCAAAGTTAATGCATTAAGCTAAACCAGAAGGAGTTATCCCCAAAGCACAGAGAGTTATATAAAAAGCACCACTTAGCTTAATCAGTTGGTGGGATAGTCATCAATTTTCATGTAACCCATTAATGCTTTACTTTTCTTAAAAATTGATTTTGTGCTTAAATAAACAAAGAATCTATGTCACAATCACACACTGTATAAAAATGTTAATTCTCCTCAATAAAGAAACATTCAGATGCAACCCTTTTGTGTCTGTGTCTGTTTGTCATTTCGCCGACTCCTTGCCCACTTATCCCAAGATCCCTGTCCCATCTGTCCGTTGCACCCATCTGATCCCTTTCCGGGTAACTTCCTGTCATATGCTCACAGAATTGCCGAGAAGCTTAACGGATGGCCGCTCTTACTGTGCCTGGTCCTGCTCCAGAGGTTCCTCTGTATTAGTCCCTAGTTTACTCACAACTGTCCTGTGAGTAGACTGAGGTCCGATGGTCAACGTCCAACCCAGAGCTTCACCTGTGGTCAAGAATCTGCTAACATGCACTAAGAGTTTGGGACAATCCTTCTAAACCTATGACTAAGCGTAGCGCTAAATGTCTACCATCCCAACCCCCTCCTCCCCCCACACACAAACACACCTCCACTGTCTTTTGCAGGCAAAGATGTTTCACTTTCTTTCTTTTTGTTGGTTGTGGTACTTGAACTCTGAGCCTGGGTGTTGTCTCTGAGCTCTTCAGCTCAAGGCCAGCACTCTATTACTTGAGCCACTTCCAGTTTTCTGTTGCTTGGTTAGAGAGAAGAGTCTGAGGGTCTTTCCTTCCCAAGCTGGCTTTGAACTGTGATCCTCGTATGTCAGCTCCTGAGTACCTAGGATGACAGGCATGAGCCACTGGCAGCCGGCCAAAGATGCTTTTCCATGCCTGTCATCCTATCCCTTCAGGAGACTGAGATCTGAGGACTGCAGTTGAATGCCATCCTTGGCAGCAAAGCCCATGAGAATTCTTATCTCCAATTAAATATCCAAAATCATTACAATTGGAGCTGTGGCTCAAATGGTAGAGTGATAGCTTTGAGCATAAAACAACTGATGGGACCAGGCCCTAGTTTTAAGCGTTTTCTAGCATAGACCCACCTAAGAAAGGGAAGCAGGTGGGCACACGGTAGCTCAAAGCTCACACATAATATTCAAGACTCACAGAATGGACCCCATCCTGCTCTGATTATCTAGAGTCGATATTCTAGATCACAGCAGTATTAGATGGGACTGACCATGCACCAAGTCATTCAAGTAAAATCTCATACTGAGGATCTTAAGACCTCATTAAGGAGTGAAGATTCTCTCACTGTCCTGCCTCGGCACTGGGCAGTGAGATGAGGTCTAGTTATCCAACCACAGGATATGGAAACTAAATGATTTCTTGGCCAAGGGATGCAGACAGGAGGGCTCTAGGTCTCTCTCTCTCGGGAAGAAGAAAAGGGCCGATCCATCCCAAGAAAGTTCCTGGGTTGTGAGTATCCTCGAAGAAACAACCCTGCTCATAGCCCAGTGCCTCTGGTTTTCCCACCAGCCTCTACCCAGCCCTGGCCCACCTTTAGTCTGTCCTCTATGAATCCCAGATCTGCCATCTAGACTAAAGGCTAAGCCAGCAAAGAGACCCACCTCTACCTCTGAGAATATCAGACTCAGGACACTAGAATTCCCTAGAGGAAGTCTCAGGGTAACACGGGTCCCAACTCCCTCCTTCATTCCCTGGCTGTCTTGTGCCAGTGGCATGCTTACCTCTGTCTCTGGTTGGTCGAGGAATGAACACCAGGGGTGTTCATTGAGCCCTCGAAAGTCCCAGTCCCCAAGGATGTACCACAGGCATCCTGCAACAGATGACAGCCAGGTAGTCAACAGTAAACCCAAGTGCCAAAACTTTTAATAGCCATGTGGCTGGTTCAAAGACTGTATCACCAATGGTCTAGGTGAGGTCATGGCTCCAATATCCTGACACACCTGACCTGGGATTGTCCTCCCTCTTTGACTTCCTGCTTATCCCTTGTCCCCCACCCCCCGACACTCCCTCACACCAATGCCTCCCTAGCTCTTGGCCACTTTCTTCTTATATGACCAGAAAATAAACTAGGAGGGCTGGGGGACATTGAAACCTGGTGATCCACCCTGAGCCCTAGGTTCTACCTGAGGCTGCTTCCCTCTGCAGTTCATGACCACACAGCTTCTGGATGTCATGAAGTTGCTGAGGGGTCGGTGGCTTGGTCCTATATACTGGTTTTATGCTCTGAAACGGTCCCCACAGAGATTGTGAGTGGTTGGCTATCTTGATGCAGGGACTCTAAACCAAGGCTTGCATGCTCCCTTCTTCCTTCCTTTCCTCCTTTTCTCCCTCCATCCTTCCCTCCTCTCTTTCTCTTTTCTTTCTTTGTGTCACACCTGGGCCTTGAACTCAGAGCCTGGGTGCTGTCCTTGAGCCTTTTTACTCAAGGCCAACAGTCTACGGCTTGATCCACTCATCCACTTCTGGCTTTTTCATTTTGGTAGTTAGTTGGAGATAAGAGTCTTACAGGCTCTCCTGCCTGGGCCTTAAGCCTCAAACTTCCCAGCTCAGCCTCCTAAGTAGCTAGAATGACAGGCTTGAAGCACAGACATACAGCTCAAACCAAAATTTCTTTTTGTGCTGCGGAACCAGCACTGGAACCTTTCATTTTCTATGACCACACGAAGCCTGGTACACATAGTAATGTGTGAATAAATAAAAGTGTGTATAAATAAATGAGCATCCTCTATGACAATACTATAGAAAAGTCCCATACGACTCAGGTAAGCATCCTAGGGGTGGGGGTGGAGGAAGTGTCAAAGCCTGATATAGCTCTCCCATAGTTCTCCCTCCTCCCTATTCCCCCCTCCTGGTGCCACCACATTTAACTCTTTTGGCCCCCAAGGACATGAGCCATGATGTACTCGCTGGATTCTGGGGCCTCTGTGATGCCTCTCTTCTCAAAGATCTTTGTCCAGCTGCTGACCTGCTCTTTGTCACACAGTTCTACCCTCAGATATGAATGAGACTGATGTGAGCTGAAGGCTCGGCTCAATGGGCCTCCTCTCCTCCCCCTGGGGCCAGACAGGATGGTCCACCACATCAGCCCCCAAGTTTCATGTTGTAGAGAAAGGATCCTCGAGGCATCTCTGAATCTCCCAGATTCCAGTGCAGGTGCTGGGAATCATCTCTGCTCACAGCTGGCAAGCTGGTGATGGTGAGGTCACAATCTGTGCGCCCTACAATGTCCTCCACTGTGGTGGTCACACTAGAGAGAGCTGGAAAAGAATAAACAGCTGCTGGAGAAAGGCAGTCAAGGCACAATGTTCATAGTAGGCTTGGGAACTCTGGCTTGGGAACTCTGCCTGTGCCGCTTTGAATGTCATTGTTTGGCACTGAAAACCTCCATCTAATTTGACCCATAATCCCAGGTGTTAGTGGAAATTGCCAGCTTAAAGAAAAACCCTGGAAAAGCTGGCATTTCAGTTGTCCCAATGAAACTTAAAGGGTTCCAAAGTCAGTGGTCCCCTTAACCTTCCAGATAGCCTAGAGCAGGTTACAGAAACTGGCATTCAGCGATCCCTAGCTAACTGTCACGGCCTCATACCAAGCACGCTCCAGCAGAGGGAGCGTTCCGCACTTGCCTACACTGGAAATGGCCCAGGCAGGACACAGATTGGAGTCTGCAGGACTCCAGGGAGGACTGCCCTCCAGTGCACTGTCCTGGAGGGAATCCATGCCACCAGTGGTGGCCTGGAGCCCCCGGGCCCAGAGGCCCAAATATACTGTAAGGTTCCCCTCTCATCCTCAGTTGTGGTGAACCATCTGCCATGTTACACCATTGGCCACCCCCAGACACCCCCCAAGCTTCACATCCCCTTCCCTACACCCCCCATCTCGTTCCCTAATTATGTTTGGCAAACACATTCCCAACCTCTGAATTAGCTCCAAATCTACACACCACAGCAGAATGTCTGACTAGAAGAGTGCGGCTTTGGTCACATTTGCCTCACCAGCCTTCTGGCTGAACACAGAAGAACAGGTGTCCACTCTGGTCTGCAATTCTCGTAGGGGAGACCCACGCAGGCCTAGCAGTACTGTGGGCTACAGGAAAGGGAGAAGAGAGAGGTGGAAAGAGGTGGAAAGGAACATCTACTGAAACCTTCCCCAAATTAGCCATGAAATTGTGAAGGAGAAAAAAAATTGTGGCTGGGTTCGTACTTAGCATTGATGACAAAAGAACAATATGCATACGCACAAATATTTTAATGTTTTCGTTTCTTTCATGCATGTGTTTCTAACGCATTTATAAGATTATTTCTTTGTTGCTTTGTATGTCCCTCCCACACAGTGTAACCCCCGCTTTCACTATATTTGATGTCAGTATAACATTTGGAGGAGATGGGGACAAACAAGTCGTTTAAGGATTCAGGTGGACCTGTTGCAATAATGAGAAGTACAAAATGTCATGTCAAAACCAGCTTTACAATGTCGGTGTGGGGGGGGAGGGGGGTATAATTGGGTGGGGGGAGGGGGGTAAAATTGGGTGGGGGGAGGGGGAAGGCGGGGAAGGGAAGTGAAGGGTAAACAAAGGAGGAGGCTGCAATGCTTGGTAAGAAATGTATGCATTATCCTGCCCATGTAATTGTAGCCCCTCTGTACAGTATGTTCTCAAATAAAATAAAATACAATTAAAAAAATGCTTTTGATCTTCATAGACATGGTGACTTAAATATGTTTCCATTGTTCTCATCTCCCTGCTTTCTCAACACACACACACACACACACACACACACACACACACACACACACACACACACACACACAAATCCAGATGTGTTGTCCATGCAGCAGCTGCAATTTGCGAATTGATCACTCACCTGAGCACAGTCAGGCTGTACAAGGAGAAAGATGATCTCTCTCTCTCTCTCTCTCTCTCTCTCTCTCTCTCTCTCTCTCTCTCTCTCTCTCTCTCTCTCTCTCTCTCTCTCTCTCTCTCTCTCTCTCTCTCTCTCTTGCTCGCTCTCTCTCCCTCTCTCTCTTTTTCTCTCATTCATACACTCATAAACACACAGACTCAGAGCAGTGCCTCTCCTGAGTTTGTCAGTTCCTCATCTTGGACAATGTACAAGCTAGAGCACGGGGATTTCCTTGTCAGAACCAGGGGGTCCCACCAAAGGGGAGCACCACTCGAATAACAAAGAACCACCCTGACTCTCCCAGGGCCAGACCTGTCCTCTTGGGAACAACCAATATTGACTCCCCATTCACCAAAACCCTAGGTGAGGATGCTGGGTGAAGGATTCCCGAGAAGGTGGCTTCTCAGAGCTGGGACACATAACAACAGGGGGTCATGATGCCCCCAGATGAGTGTCTGACTTGGGGTGGGGGCGGTGTTGGGGAATCAGATGGGTTCCTAAATGTTACTTAGATGGATGGACTCCCTATGTCCAGCCTAGATGCTTCTGGGTGACGTAGCATATTCTTGGGGAGAACGAGGAGACCAGATGGACCAGGAGCACCAGCAGATGTTGGCAGAGCTGGGAAATATCACCCTGTGAGAACTCATGACTACTGGGTTGGGGGGAGACAGGCTGGGTGTATGTCTGTGGGAGGGGGTGTGTTCCTTCCAGATATTTATTTTCTATCTGACCCCCAGTGCCCTCACCTCCCTAGTGGGCTCTTCTGGGACCCTCCTCAGGTGAAAGTGTGACCGAGTACAGAGGACAAGCTCTCACACAGCAAGGGGTTCTATCTTCTGTATCCAACACCCCCACCACCAGGAAAAAAGGAAAAGACCCGAGAAGGCAGGTGTGGAGATGCTGTTCCCCACATCTGATTAAAGCTACCAGGTTCCCACCAGGGAGAGGAAGGGTGCACATTTGCGGCTGTGTGGCTCCATTACTCCAGCCCAGGGGCTATCTGGCGCCTCCTCCTCACCCAACCATGTATCTCCCCATTTCCTGGAAAACTGGCCCCTAGGGTTGGGGGGTGGGATCCTGGGGTCGCCACCCACACACACCACCCACCCCTGGGTGCATTTGTGGCAGAGCGAGGCCAGACTGTGGGGCATGGGGGAGGCACAGGCAGGAAGGGAGAGGGGAGGCAGGAGTCACGGGTCCGTGTCCTGGGGGAGGAGGGGAGAAAGGTGGAGGAGTGGTGGGGAGCGGGGTCACAGGGTGTGGGCCCTGTGGGCAGCCACTCAAGGTGCTGCTGGGAGAAGTTGTAGGTGGTGGCTCTGGGTGAAGCGGGCCCGGAGTCAGAGGACCAGGGGCCAGGACCTGGTAGGGGCATCAAGCCAGCCAGGGTCGCATCATTTCCACCGGGAGACTGAGAGAGGCGCCACAGATCTGAGCTGGCAGTGCCATGTTTGAAACAAGGCTCAGCGAATCCTCTCCATGTCCAGCTCAGCCACCACCACTTCAGCTGCCTCCTCCTCAGAGGCCGCTGCCACAGCCGCTACCATTTCCACTCATGCCACCATCACCACCGCCACCGCTGCTGCCACAGCCGCCTCTTCACCTGCCTCCTCCTCAGCGGTCTCCTCCTCTATGGCTGCCTCCACCACCGTGCTCCCCATGCTGGAACCTCAGACTCAGGGCAGCCATGGCTGATGCACTTTCCTGGGGCTGTGCAAGGCGATGCGCCGGCTGCGCCAGCTCCACATGCTCTGTGCTCCTGGCCAAGACCTGCGTTTCAATTGTGGCCTCAACAAGACACTGAAGCTGCTTCCCCCAGTGTGTGTGCTCACTCCTCTCTGCTCTCTCTCTATCTGCCTCCACTCCTCTTGCGGGCCACCACTCCTCATCTGCGCATTTGCGCCTGGCCCTGTGAGACCCTGGCCACTGCTGCTAGCACAGTGAGGCCCCTGGTCCCTGGCTCCTCCTCTCCTCGGCCCCACCCGCTCTTCCCCTTGGCTCAGCCCCAACCCTTGCCCTCAAGAGCAGCCCTGACTGGGCCATATGTCTTCCATGCCATTGGAATTACATCATCACTTCAGCTCAGCATTCTGTCCCAACCATACCACTTGCTCAGGGGATCAAATATCCCCTCAGACCCACCACTGGAGGAGACTCTCCTCCAAGCCTCTTCACTCCACATATCAAGCATGTGCACGGTGACCCCGTGTGTGTGTGTGTGTGTGTGTGTGTGTGTGTGAGAGAGAGAGAGAGAGAGAGAGAGAGAGAGAGAGAGAGAGAGAGAGAGAGAGAGAGAGAGACAGAGAGAGAGAGAGAGAGAGAGAAAGAGAGAGAGAGAGAGGGATTGTTGTTGTGGATAACTACCTCTCAAGGACTCAGAACATAGCACGCTTTGGGATGACTCAGCACACAGCACACTTTAAAAAATAGCACAAAGCACCCTGTGTAAAGGACTCAGCAAGCACAATGTGCCCTTTGAAGGAGGGAGTCCATAGCATGTAGTGTATAGGACCCAAGCAAGGCACGCTTTGAAAAACTGAGCACATAGCACTCTTTCCCAGGACTCAGCACATAGCACCCTGTTTTAAGTGTCCATACACACCACCCTTTGAAGGGCTAAGTATGTAACACACTTTGTAAAACATTCAGTGCACAGCACCCTTTGAAAAACTCAGCACATAGCACAGTTTTGAAGGACTCAGCACATACCACCCTGTGGAAGGACTCAGCACACAGCACCATTTGAAAGACAGTACAGAGAACCCTGTGTAAAGGATTCAGCACACAGCAATCACCTCATCCCTCTCTTCTCAAGGATGTAGCACATTGCACCCATTGGCATGACTCAGCACACAGCTCCCCCCCTTTGAAGGAATCAGCAAAAGTATCCTGTGTAAAGGAATTGGCCCACAGCACCCATTGAAAAGCTCACCTGTCCCTCCCTTCTCAAGGAGTCAGCACATAGCACCCTTTGGGATGAATTAGCACACTGCACAATTTGAAGAACTCAGCATAAAGTACATTGTGTAATGGACTCAGCACACAGAACCCTTTGAAAAACCCATCATGGCCCACTCTTCTCAAGGACTCAGAACATAGCACCCTTTGGAATGACTTAGCACATAGCTCTATGTCACAAGTTCAACTGTCAGTAGAATTAGGGTGCTTTCTTCATTATCACCATTCTTCAGAAACACTCCACAAATCCTACTAGTTCTCATTGAGCTAATGTGTGTTTTATGGGGGAGGGTCAAAGCATGGGGGCCCTGTCCCTGAGCTCTTTGGTTCAATGCTAGAGCTCTACCACTGTGATCCACAGCTCCAATTTGGTTTGTTTTGGGGTTGTTCTTTGACAGGCTTTATGGTGATCAGGAAAGCCAAGTTGGGGTGTCCATGGGCAAAGGCTCTTAGCTCGGCCTGGAGCTGACTTCTCACTTCCTTGTGCCCCTGGGAGCCAGGCCCCCTGGAGCTCTCTTGGCCTAGGGTGGAACAGATCTGCTCTGGAATCAGCACTCAAGGTGAGCAAAAGTCAGCTTGACCCTGGTCACTTCCCCAAATTGAACTCTAGAGGAAAATAGTCCCCCACAATGGCATGGGGCCACATGTTCCACGTCTGGCCAACAGGGGGCAGGAGGCGCCCACCATAGGCATTGTACCTATGAGTGCGTTTACTCTTTTTTTTTTTAATATTATTTTATTTTATTTGAGAACATACTGTACAGAGGGGCTACAATTACATGGGCAGGATAATGCATACATTTCTTACCAAGCATTGCAGCCTCCTCCTTTGTTTACCCTTCACCTCCCTTCCCAGCCTCCCCCCTCCCCCCACCCAATTATACCACCCTCCCCCCCCCTCCACCGACATTGTAAAGCTGGTTTTGACATGACATTTTGTACTTCTCATTGTTGCAACAGGTCCACCTGAATCCTTAAACGACTTGTTTGCCCCCATCTCCTCCACATGTTATACTGACATCAAATATAGTGAAAGTGGGGGTTACACTGTGGGGGAGGGACATACAAAGCAACAAAGAAATAATCTTATAAATGCGTTAGAAACATATGCATGAAAGAAACGAAAACATTAAAATACATATTTAAGGGTTCATTTTCCTAACATCACATTATCTGACCTTTTCTTGTTTCCCTGGGGCCCCCATCATGCTTCTTTCCTGGACAAGAAAGACCTTGAGACTCTTACCTACAATTAACCATCGAAAAGCAAGTGGGGCTGTGATTCAAGTGGCAGAGCACTAGAGTTGAGCAAGAAAACTCAACGATAGGGCCTAGACCCTGAGTTCAAACACACACACACACACATACACACACACACACACACACACACACACACACACACACACACACACACACACACACACACCACCTGCATGCAAAATTAGAGATTTCTACACTGAAATCTTTGGGTATTCTCGACCTTTTCCCCTCTGAGCCTGGTGGCTGTTGTCCTAGGTGTTTGATGCATCCAACACCACCTGGCATCTTTAATTTTGGGGAACAGAATGGCTAGAAGGCCATCTTTCCCCCAGCCCAGCTCCTTGATTGGGTCAAGGTCTATCCAGGCCCTTTGGGGCAACTTTTACAGACTCACCAAGATGCCTTCAAAAGGTATCACATGCTGGGCACTGGTGGCTCATGCCTGTCATCTTAGCTACTCTGGAAGCTGAGATATGGAATCACAGTTCAAAGACAGCCTGGGGAGGAATGTGTGTGAGACTCTTATCATCGATGAACCATCAGAAAACAAGAAGTGGCCCTGTGACTCAAGTGGTAGACTGCTAGCCATGAGAAAAAGAGCTCAGGGACAGTAGCCAAGACCTGAGTTCAAGCCCCAGGACTGGAAGAACAAATCTTTATTGGATGCTTGAAAACAATTTATAACTTTGGAAACAATTTATTCTTTGTGATAAGCATACCATGGGCCTCTTCTCTTGCCAACAATAGGCCATTAGATGTCCCTAGAATTTGGGCCGCCTCCTGGCAGCCTTTGCCCTACTCAACCCGCAGTTTACCATTCCCATCACCCAGCATATGGAGGACTGAGAGAAGGCCACCTGGCCACCTCCTTGTGGTGGCTGCTGAGGCCTTGAAGAGTCAGTTTGTCACATAGAGAGTATCATCTACATCAGTCTACAGAAGAAAGGGAAGGAGCACTTCTCACCCAAGCCTGCGAGCTGTGGGTGGCTCTGGATGTGGGACATCTGCGGCAGGACATGCTCTGTGGGGGAGTCCTCTATGGGGTTGAGAACCCGTACCTCTCCTCTGGCAGTTTCCACACTGAGTTGAAGTGGCAATTCTTCAAAACCTTTCTGCTCCTCCCTCATTTCGCCCACCCTGGAGCCTGAGGCCACCGAAGCGGCAGTGGTGGCTGGAAGCTCAGCCTGCACTGCATCTGGAGCCCACTGTCCGTGTCTTCCCAGGTAAGGAGTGACAGCGGCTCCCGCAGCTCTCTCCTCTTCTCCATCTTCTCCTAGAACAGCCAGCACACAGTCTCAGGTTTTTTCTGACACAGCTCATCCAGAACGAGCATCTGCTCTTTACATGCCACGAGGGACTCATCGACAGTGTGATGTGTGCCGACAGCTGGCTGCAGCTATGTTGGAGATCACCCTCTGGACTATGGAAGTCCATCTCATCAGGCAGGTCATGGACAAAGTAGAGTTTCTTCTCAGATACCCACCTGTCCCGCTTCCCATCCCCACACAGGCTGTGGTGCCAGCTCACGGGATGGAGGGCTGGTGGCTGGAGCTTTCTCTGGCACTGAGCTGCCAGGTGAACCAGGCACCTTCAGTGGGCCTGCCACTCCTGCAGCATGAGTTTCCCCCTGTGGATTTCAGCCAGAATGCTCATAAATCCACGTCCCTCTCGGTTTGGGGAATGTCTCTATCCTCTGCGATGGTCATGTTGGGGGGAGTAGCCTCCCCCTGCGTCTCCAGGGTTTTTTACTTCCCCTTCCCTAGGGAAAGCCAAGAAGCTCAGCTGGGCCTGCAGCCTCTCCTTCTGTGGTATGGTTGCTTTTAGGCACTTGAGAGTGTCCTGCCACTTTGGGGGGCACCACTTGGTCCCCCCAGTTGGTCGGGCCATGCACTTGCTTCAGCTGCTCCAGGAATTGGGTCTACCTCTCTAGGTGCTACTGTAGGGCCTCCTTCTCAGAGCTCAGCCACTCATTGGAGGTGATGTGCCACTCACAGGTTGCAGCTGTGCCAGGGACTGCTCCTGAGATGCTTGGCTTTCTCTCTCAGTCACTTCTTTCCATTCCTCTATCTTTTCCTCTGTGCAGTCCAGCTGTTCTCGCAGGTGTTTCTGCACCTGCTGCTCTGCGTCCAGGATGGTGGTGAGCTTCTCCTCACCGCTAAGCCTGTGGAGAGTGTCTTGCAACAGGGCCAGCTGTTCCTCCAGCTGTCTGTTGCACATATATGTGCATCATGGGATCATGGGGATCTCCTGCCAATCCTTGGCCTTCTCCTCCAGTCTCCACAGTTGCTCCTGCTGCTCTGCATTATGGTGATGAAGCCTCTGGTTTTCCTGGATCTGGATGTGAAGTTATTCGTCCAGGTTTTTCAACTCCATTTGCGTACAGTAGGCCTGGGCCTCCAAGTGCCACTTCGACTGAGATGGTCCCGCGGGGGTCATGGCTCTGCCAGCTTCCTTCTCAGTTCCCCCAGCTCATCCTCTAGGTCGAACACCTGCCTCGTCCCTCACTCCTTCTCCTCTGTCAGTTGGTTCACCCGCTGGGTCAGCTGCCAGGTCCTCCTCCTTCCACGCGGACCTCTCAAGGCTCAGGACTTCTGGGAAGGTTTCTTTCTCTAGATTTGCTGTGCTCACCAGCTAGCTCACTTTGTCCAGTAGTCTCTTCAATACCTCAAGCCCAACCAGTGCTTGTTGGAACTTGCAGATGCTGTTCTTCCTGTTGCTCCACTGTGTCCAGAGCACTTCCAGCTTCTCCTGCAACTTTGAGTTCACTTGTGCCAGGTCATCGAAGCTTCTGGTCTTTTCCTCGAGCTGAAATGTCACATCATTCAGCTGTTAGAAGAACATTTCTGTCTCATTCTGTGAGCAGTGACAACAGAAGCTGACATCTACAGGTCTGCCATGCACTGTTTTGCAGCCTGCAGGCAGCTGGTGAGAGATTCGTGCTCCCTTTCTCTGTCATTGGTGGCCTGCTGCACGTGGGCGGGTGCCCATTGTAAATTGCTTTCTGCGGAAACCAACCTCTGTATATGGGTGCCTTGTGGATCTCTAGCTCCGTTTTCCATGCTGCGTGCACCTGGGCTATCTTCTCCCTCTCTTTCTCCCATTGATCCTGCAGGTCTCTCTTTTCCTGCTTCAATGGTTGGATCTTGGAAAAGAGTGCCTGGTTTCTTCTTTTGCTTGGGTCCAGGGTGGGCACCACGTTTTGGTAGCGCTTCTGTGGATCCTTGGTGGTATCAGGACCACTGACACTCTGGGCTCTGATGGCTGTGACTGTGTCCAAAGGCAGGGGAGCCCTGTGGTGAGCATCACCTTTGGCCGGACCCTCCATTGAATCACGCTCCCCAGTGGCATTTGTATTGGGGATCCTTACCTTTTTCATGTTCTTTGTTTTCTTGAATGTTGCAGGTCTTTCAGGAGGATTCTTCTGGCGGTCTTCTGGCGGCAGTTTCTTGACCGCAGCTCTCTCATGGAGTCTTGTTTCAGACATCTGAGCGCTGGGATGGGAAAGATGGGCTGGCCACGTTCCCAGGCTCTGGGATATCCTCTGTTCCACTCACTGTCCACTCACTGACAAGGACATCAATTTCCTACTCTAATCCAAAGTCACCTGGAGTCTCTTGCTCACCACTTAGCCACCTCTACCTTTCTCAACTGTTTGTAGTAGTGTCAACCAACAGAGGGACTCCCGGTGCTATCAGGCAGCATGGAATATGGGTGTGGCCGCCATTCTTGTATCCCATTGGTCAGAAAGAACCATGAAAGAATTGGGGGTGTGACCAGAATCCTGTGATGCAGGCAGAATGGGCAAAGTCAAGATGACAGCAGCCCCTTTCCCAGGAAACTCTGTCCAATACAGTTGGGGACAAGAGTGTGACCTGCTTTAGCTGGATGGCTGCACAAATTGTTGTGTGTGTCTGTTTGTTGCCTGTCCCAGACCTTGAACTCAGGATTTGGCACAGTCCTTGAGATGCTTTTACTCAAGGCCAGGCCTCAACCTCTTGAGCCAAAAAGCTCTACTTCTGGCTTTGTTGGCACTGAAGTAGGACATGGGTCTGAAGGACTTTCTTGCCTAGGGTGACTTTGACCATGATACTGCTACCACAGCCTTGTAAGTATTAAGGAGGACTGCTGAACCCCACTGGTGCCTCCCTAATCACTGGTCTTGCTGATGTTCTTGGACAGACCTGAGTATTCCCTATACTTGGGTTGAAATGGTGGGAACTGGAGCCCACAGTTTGAATCCTGGTCCTGTCACCTCCAAATGGCAGGAGATCCTAAGAAACTCATTCCTATCCATATGAATACCAATGGAATGTGATATATGTCATGATTGAATGGGCAGTTCTTGAAAGATTCTAGGATAAAATTATACACAATTATATGCCAGGACACTGATTGATTTTAACTAACACTTTATGAAGCATTTAAACAATCACATTCATTAAATGGAGGCATAATGAAATACTTAAGAATTGGGTGTCACATAGTAGAAAGGTGCCATTTTTTCTGTCAGGACTGAGATTGGAACTCATGGTCTGGGTAATTCTGTTGCACTGTGTGGGAATGGGAAGCTCACCTCCTTGAAGTCAAGAAATTCAATTCTGTTCCTTAGGCCTGAAATCGATCCCCAGCAATAGAAAGCATCCTATTCGTGTACATTTTACATATATTACTTATATTTACATACATATGTTGACTCTATTGCGTTCAGTGTAGTTATTCATTTTATTTTTGTTTTATTCATGTGTTGACTGTTTATACATTGACATAGGATATAGGTCTGCATATGTATTCCACTTCATACCTGACACCCAGGACTTTCACAGAAAAAGAAAACATGTGTCATCATCAGCTTGTTACTCCACGATTCATTGTTTAGGAGTGCTGGCCCAATTCATGAATGGGTGAATGTCAGCACGCCATCCTTGGGCAAATTGAGCTGACAGGCAGTTCCCAGGATCTGAGATCGAGCCCCAGGGGTTGACAAAATAAGAACAGAGAGACATCCACATGGTAGTATGCTAATAAATATACATCTTTATAGAGTGTCAGAGATGTCTACACATTATTCAGTTATATAGTCTACATTCCTACCAATTCTTGGGTACTTATTATGCCTCCATGAATTTAATGTTATTGCTTTCATCCTTGTACCCAATTAAGTAAATCAGGCTCCTGAAATTATTGCATCCCTGTAAGAAATAGTAATCTTTTAATGTTTCATATTAAATAAAATCAGTCTACTGAAATTATGATATCTAATTTTATACAAGTAGCATTCATGATCAGCTCATTCAACTGTGACATTGATAATATTCCATCGTTATTCCTATGGATGGGAAGGAGTCTCTAGGATCTCCCACCATCTGGAAGTGGCATGACTGGGATTCCATCTCTAGACCTATGTTCCGGTACTATGGCTTCCCCAATAGGCCGCCAGACTTCAGCATGCAAGATGAAGTACCCTTTGGAGCCATGTCATTCAGACCCAAATGTTCACGGTGCAAAGGAAGAAAATGTAAAAATGCAATCATGCCACTTTTTTTTGGTCGGTCCTAGGGCTTGAACTCTGGGCCTGGGCACTGTCCCTGTGTTCTTCAGCTCAAGGCGAGCACTCTACCGCTTGAGTAACAGCGCTACTTCCAGGTTTCTAGTGGTTTATTGGAGATAAGATTCTCATGGACTTTTCTGCCTGGGATGGCTATGAACCGCGATCCTCAGATCTCAGCCTACTATGTAGCTTGGATTACAGTTGTGAGCCACCGGTGCCTGGCTCCTCCACTTTTTTTCAGTGCATATTTTTTCCCCAAGCAAGGCCTGGAGGTCTAGGATCCAAGGATCGGCTATGGCTCAAGTGGCTGCACCCTAGCCTAGGGTGATGGAAGCTGAGGCAGACTTACCATGGCCTGAGTTCAAGACCTTGTTTCGCAAAAACAAAAACAAAAACAAAAACAAAACAAAAATAATTAGCTCCCTGGCTTGCAATTCACACCGTTTATTCTACTAGGCTTTGGATTTGATCTCAGGGTCTGGGTAACTCTGTAGCACTGTGGACGAAGGGGAAGCTCATCATATTTGAAGACAAGAAAGTCGGGCCTGGTCCCTAGGCCTGAATTCCACCCCCAGCCCTGGAAAACATAATATTTATATACATTGTTAAGATAGGATTTATACTTACCTATAGATGTTCAGTCCATATCCTTTTTGTGGTGGTTATTGATTGTATTTTTGTTTTATTCAATTATTTACAGTTTAGTGAATGTGATAGCATGCATTCCATTTATTATATTGATGACATCCCATCACATAGTGTATAAATTTGTAGACGTGTTCCCCATCATGTTTGACACCCAAGACTCTCAGAGAAAAGGAAAACAGGTGTAACAATTGTTTTTTTTTATTCCACAATCCAATTGTTTGCAGTGCTGGAATCTGAACTCAGGGCCTAGCAGAACCAATTCATGCATGAATGTGTTAACACGGCAACCTCTAGCCAAGGAAGCTGCCAGATAGTTCCCAGAACCTGAGATTGAGTTCCAGGGGTAGACAAAATAGCCATACATTGATAGGCAGGTGGCAGTATGCCACTAAATATATATTTGTATAGAATTCCAGAGACATCTACCTAGGATTCAATGAGATCAACTACATTCCCACCACCTCTTAGGCATTTATTAACCCCCATTGAAGGAATACTATGGTTTTCATGCTTCATAAACCATTCATTAAGATCAATCAGCATCCTAGGATCATTGCGTCCCATTTAGATTCGACCGATGCCTGCAGAAACTTATTCAATCATGAGTTTCCAAACATTCCATCATTATTCCCGTGCATAGGAACTAGTCTCTTGGGAAATCCCCCCATTGGTAAGTGTCAGGACCAGGATTCAAAATCAGGGCCTATGATGTCATATGGGTCTGTGGCTTCATTGAAATCCGCTAGCCTTGCCCAATGCAAAGCGAAGTACCGTTGTAGCCATGTTATTCAGACCCAGGTTGGTCATCATGCAAAAGAAGAAAATCTAAAATATCCATCTCATGGCTAGTTTTCTGTGAGGGTTTTTTGTTTTTCTCCTGCAAGGCTTCAGGGCCTAGGATCACAGGATCGTCTATTCACCAATTGCATCCCACCCAGCCTAAAGCGATAGAAGCTGAGGCAGAGTTGCCATGAACTGAATTCAAATCACTTGGTTGGCCAAAATATAATAAAATTAAATAAAAATAATAAATAATAAACTACCCTTGCTCAGAATTTGCACCATTTTTGTGCCGCAGCTGGGATTCCAACTCAGATCTGGGTAACACTATAGTACTGTGGGTGAAGGGGAAGCTCACCATCCTTGAAGACTACAAGGTCAGGCCTGCTCCCAGGTCTGGCAAAAATCATATGCCCACCTATTTTAAACATAGGGTCTCTATTCACATGCATGTGTTGAATGCATCATGATTTCAATGTAGTTATTCTTTTTATTGTGTGTCTTAGTCAGGGATGCATTTTGTATTTTATTGATTATGATGACAGATATAACTGTGCTGGCAGGGATGCAACTTATTCCCATGTCTATAGCATTGCTTAAGCCTTCTCCATCTTAGCTGAGACTCAGAACTTTCACCAGGCAGGAAAACAAGTGGACGGATTAGATTCTCACATCTGCATTCCTCTTTTGGCAGTGTTGGGGTTGGAACTCACAGCTTAGCAGACCCAATAGGAGAAAGGGTCAATGTGAGGATACCATGTTGTGGGCAAATAAAGAACTAAGCTTTTCGCAGGACGTGAGATCCAGCCCCGGGAGTGGGAGGGGGAGAGCACAATACTCATCTACTCATAAGCTGAAGGTAGTCTGCATATTTGTATACAGTAGGAGAGATGGTGACCTGTGATGGAATCCAATATACCCCATGACTACCGATTCTTGGATCTTTCCCCATGCCTCCATTTCATGACTGTGATGATTATGGTCATGCTTCATCAACTCTTCATGAAAAATAATCGATACCCCATGAGTCTTGCCTATCATTTCCTACTTGCATCCTGCAGAAGGTACTCATTCAAAGATGAGATTGATCGAATTCCACGACCCTTCCAAGTGCTGGAAACGAGCATCTCAGGATCTCTCGCCATTCCCTCAATGGAGGGGGACGACCGGGATTCGACCTTGAGGTCTCCGATATCCTGTCTCCTTTGGGCTTCTCCGAGAGCCAGCAGACCTTCAGCCACACCAAGTCACCTTCACTCTACAGGCTGCCGATTTCGAACCCAGCATGGTCACCATGCAAAGGAAAAAAATGAACATAAATGCACCAGGTGGGACTTTCCGCCACTTTTTTCCCCTCGCGGCTTTTTTTCCTGCAAGTCCTGGGGTCCTAGGATCCTAAGATGGGTTGTAGGTCCAGAGGCTGCAGCCTAGGATTATCAGAATTGAGGCAGAGTTGCCACGACTTGAGTTCAAGCCCCGAGTCTGGTTAAAAAAAAATACAAAGGAAGAATCCTAGCTCAGAATTCACTCCATTTTACTGCCAGAGCTGGGATTTGAACACAGTTCTGGGTAGCTCTGTTGCACTGTGAGGGAAGGGGAAGCTCACCATCCTTGAAGAATACAAGGTCAGGCCTGGTCCCAGGGCCTGAAGTGAAGCCCCAGCACTGGCAAAAATCATATGCCCACCTACTTTACACATAGGATCTCTATTTACATATATGTGGGGAATGCATCATGCTTTCAGTGTAGTTATTCATTTTATTGTGTGTCTTAGTCAGAGATGGATTTTGTATTTTATTGAGTAGGATGACAGATATAACTGTGTTGACATGGATGGGAACCTATTCCCATGTCTATAGAGTTATTTATGCCTTCTCCATCCTAGATGAGACCCAGGACTTTCACAGGAGAAGAAAACAGGTGGACCAATGGGCTTCTCACATCAGGATTCATGTTTCATTACTGTTAGGATTTGAACTCAGAACCTAGAAGGTCCAATTGGAAAAGGGTCAAGGTGAGGACACTGGCCTGTGAGCAACTGAGGAGCTAGGCCATTCACAGGACCTGACATCGAGCACCAGGGAGGACCAGGATAAGCATAAATTCATAATTTAAACATAGGATATACATTGATATACATGTGTAGACAGCATATTGTGTTCGGTGCACTTCTCCTTAATTTGTGTCTAATTCATGGAGGTATTGTGTATTTTACTGAGTGTGGTGACAGGTATAACTGTGCTGACCTGGATGAGGACCTGTTCTCATGGTTATAGGTTTGTGTATGCATTCATTCTCCATCCTTTCTGAGACCCAGGACTTCCACACGAGAGGAAAATAAATGCAACAATTGGCTTCTGACATCAGGATGAAATTTTTGTCAGGGCTGTCATTTGAACTCAGGTCTGTTTAACCCCATTGCACTGTGGGGGAAGGGGAAGCTCACCATCCTTGAAGACTAGAATGTCTGACCTGGTCTAAGGTCTGATTTGAAGCCTCAGTACTGGATAAAATAACAAGCCCACCTTTTTTAAACATAGGATCTCTACTTCCATATAGGTGTGGTATGCATCTTGCATTCAATGTAGTTTTTTTTTTGTGTCTTATTCATGGATGTATTGTGTATTTTATTGAGTATGGTAACAGGTATATCTGTGCTGCCCTGGATGGCAACCGATTCCCATGATTACAGAGTTGCCTATATAGCATTCTCCATCCTAGCTGAGACCCAGGACTTTCACAGCATAAGAAAACAGGTGCAACGATTGGCTTCTTACATAAGGATGAATTTTTGGTAGGGCTGGGATTTGAACTCAAGGCCTAGCAGGCCCAAGTGGTGGATGGGTCATGATGAACACACCAGCCTGTGAGCCACTAAGCATCTAGGTTGTTCCCGGGACCTGAAATGGAGCCTCGGTGGGGGCCTTTATAGTCATAAATTCATAATTAAACCAGAGGATCTCTATTTCCATACATGAGTGGGCAGCATCTTGGGTTTGGTGTAGTCATTGTCGTTTCGTGTTGTCTTATTCACAATGTATTGTGTATTTTCCTGAGTATAGGATGACAGATATATCTGTGGTGACCTGGATGACAACCTATTCCAATGAGTATACAGTTGCCTATGCATTCTCCATTCTAGCTGAGACCCAGACCTTGCACAGCACAGAAGAACAGGTGCAATGACTGGTTTCTCACATCAGGGTAAATTCTTTGCAGTGCTGGGATTCAAACTGGGGGCCTAGGTGGCCCAACTGCCCAATGGGTCCATGTGAGCACACCAGCCTTTGAGCCACTATGGTGCTGGGCCCTTCCCAAGAACTGAGATCTTGCCCTAGGGAGGCCACAATAGTCCTCAAGGCATCACTGAAACATGGGATGTCCATTCATATCCATGTGTGGACTCTTGTGCAATAAGTATAGTGATCCTCTCTATTTTGTGTGCTATTCATTGATGTATTGTGCATTTTCTTGAGTATATGATGACATATATAACTGGGTTGACATGGATTACAACCTATTCCCATGAGCATAGGGTGGCCCATGCATTCTCCATCCTAGCTGAGACCAAGGCCTCCCACAGGAAAGGAAAATAGGTGTAACCACTGGCTTCTGACATTAGGATGAATCTTTTGACACTGCTAGGATCAGAACTCGGGGCCTAGCATGCCCAATAGGCGAATGGGTCCACGTGAGCACAACAGCCTGTGAGGCACTAAGGAGCTAGGCTGGTCCTGGTCCTGGAGAGCACAATAGTCATCCATTTATAAGCTCAATATATTATGATAATAAGCACATATTTCTACAGAGTAGGAGAGATGGCGACCTGTGATGAAATCCAATCTACGCTGTGACTACCGATTCTTGGATCTTCCCCTATGCCTACATTTCAAGACTGTGATGATTATGATCATGCTTCATCAACTCTTCATGAAAAATAATCGATACCCCATGAGTCTTTCCTATCATTTCTTACTTGCATCCTGCAGGAACTACTCATTCAATGATGAGATCAATAGCATTCCATGACTCTTTCTGGGTCTGAAAACGAGTGTCTCAGGATCTCCCGTCATTCCCTCAATGTAGGGGGGTGGACCGGGATTCGAAATTGGGGCCTCAGTTGCCTGGTTGGCCTGGGGCTCTTCCGATATCCAGCAGGCCTTCAGCCATGCCAAGTAACCTTCAATCTGCAGGCCGCCAGGTTCAGACCCAGCAAGGTCACCATGCAAAGGAAAATAAACAAAAATGCATTAGGTGGAACTTCCTGCCTCATTTTTCTTCTCATGGCCATTTTGTTGTTGTTGTTGTTTTCCTGCAAGCCCTGGGGTCCTAGGATTCGAGGATGCTCTGTGGATTCAGAGTCTGCAGCCTAGGATGATCGGAGCTGAGACAGAATTGTCTCTACTTGAGTTAAATCCCTGGCTATGGAAAAATAATTAAAAAATTAAAAAAAAATTATGAATGTAGCACCCTAGCTCAGAATTTGTGCCATTTTACTGCCAGAGCTGGGATTTGAATTCAGGTCAGGGCAACTCTGTTGCACTGTGGGGGAAGGGGCAGTTCACCATCCTAGAAGACTACAAGGTCAGGCCTGGTCCCAGGGCCTGGATTGAAGCCCCAACACTGGCAAAAATCATATGCCCACCTATTTTACACATAGAATCTCTATTTACATACATGTGTGGAATGTATCATGCTTTCCGTGTGTGTCTTAGTCAGAGATGCATTTTGCATGTTATTGAGTATGATGACAGATATAAAGGTGCTGACATGAATGGTAACTGATTCCCATGTCCATGGAGTTGCCTATGCCTTCTTCATTCTAGCTGAGACCCAGGACTTTCACAGGACAGGAAAGTAGATGGATCGATGTGCTTCTCACATCAGGATTCATGTTTCGGTACTGCTAGGATTTGAACTCAGAACCTAGCATGTCAATTTGCGAAAGGGTCAATGAGAGGACACAGCCTGTGAGCAACTGAGGAGCTAGGCTGTTCCCAGGACCTGATATCGAGCCCCAGGTAGGGCCAGGATAGGAATAGATTCATCCATGATACATAGGATCTATATTGACATTCATGTGTGGACAGTATCTTGCATTCAGTGCTCTCCTTCTCCTTATTTTGTGACTAATTCATGGAGGTATTGTGTATTTTACTGAGTATGGTGACAGGTGTAACTGTGCTGACATGGATGAGGACCTGTTCCCATGGTTATAGGGTTGTGTACATCCTATCTGGGAGCCAGGATTTCCACACGAGAGGAATACAGGTGCAACAACTGGTTTCTGACATCAGGATGAAACTTTTGTCAAGGCTGTCATTTGAACTTAGGTCTGTTTAACCCCATTGCACTGTGGGGGAAGGGGAAGCTCACCATCCTTGAAGACTAGAATGTCTGGCCTGATCCAGGGCCTGATTTGAAGCCCCAGCACTGAACAAAATAACAAGCCTACCTCTTTTGAACATAAGATCTCTGTTTACATACAGTTGTGGTATCCATTTTCCATTCAATGTAGTTATTTTTTTGAGTCTTTTTCGCGGATGTATTTTTTTGTCAATAAAGAAGCAACTTTATTGAGAAGGTTCCTACACTGACCGGCCAGGGCCGCAGCACAGACTCGGGAGCTGATATTGCGACCTTGTGTATATTATTGAGTATGGTGACAGGTATATCTGTGCTGCCATGGATGACAACCTATTAACATGGCTATAGAGTTGCCTATATAGCATTCTCCATCTTCGCTGAGGCCCAGGACTTCACAGGACAGGAAACCTGGTGGATTGATGGGCTTCTCACATCAGGATGAATCTTTTGGCAGTACTGGGATTCGAACTCAGGGCCTAGCAGGCAAAACTGGTGAATGGGTCAAGGTGAGCACACCAGCCTGTGAGCTCTAAAGTGCTAGGCCGTTCCCATAACCTGAGATTCAGGCTCGGAGTGGGGCTGGTGCACCATATTCATCCATTCATGAGCTGAAACTTGTGTGCTAATAAATGCCTATTTGTATAAGAAAAGAGATGTGGCAAGTTGTGTTAGAATCCTATCTACCATGTGAGTACTGATTCTTGGATCTTTCCCAATGCCTCAATTTCCTGAATGTAAGTATTGTCACACTTCATTAAGTCTTAATTAAAAATTATCATTGTGCCAAAGGTCTTGCCTATCATTTCCTATGTGAATCGTATATTATCTTCTCAACTCTTCCCTAGACTTGAATTCTAGCACCAGCCTGAAAAACCTAACATTTATAGACATTTTAAATATATGATTTATACTTACATCTATATATTCAGTCTATATCGTGTTTGTTGGAGTGATTCATTATATTTTATTATTGATTGGTTTAGCATTTATTTTATGGACTATCAGTGCACCTATAACATTTATTACATTTATTCCAATCTATTCCATAGCATGTAGCTTTGCAGATATGTTATGTAGATCATACCTGACACCCACTACTTGCACAGAAAAGGAAAACAGGTGTCACACATGGAATCTTACACCAGAAAGAAACTTTTGGCAATGATGGGACCTAGACTAAGGGCCAAGGAGGCCCAATTCATGAATGGGTGAGTGTCATCACAGAGCCATTAGCCCATTCAACTGCCAAGTGGATCCCAGTACCTGGGATCAAGCCCCAGGTTTGGCCAAAATAGCAATAACTTTCTATGCAGATGATGGTATACAAATATAAATAAATTTAGATATTTAGATACTGTCAGAAATGTCTATCTGGTATTCAATGACATATATTACATTCCTATGGATTCTCAGGTCTTTAGTGAGGACTCCATCTAATCAATAGTGTTCTTTTAAAGCATAATAAACTATGAATTAAAATCAACGTGTCCTGTGATTATTGGGTCTAATTTTATGCTAGACTGATTGATGAACTACTCATCCAACCATGACATTGATCACATTCCTCAGCTGTTCCTAGGGACAGGCAATAATTTTGTAGGATCTCGAGCCCTTTGTAAGTGACATAACGGGATTCAAACTCAGGGCCTAGGTGTCCAGGTTGGCCTATGGCTTCGATGTCAGGCCTCCAGCCTTCAGCAATGCCAGGTGACCTACAGGTTGCAGCCTTGCCATTTGGACTGGGGATGGTCACCATGAAAGGAAGGGAAACCCAAGAAACCACTAACCATCCGCAGTTCACAGCTTTTTTTCGATGCCATTTTCATTTTGCTTTCCTGTCATCCCCTGAGGCTTAGGATCCCAGGATGGACTGTGGGTCCACAGGCTGCACCATCCCAGCCTAGGGTGATGTTAGCTGAGGCAGAGTTGCCACTACCTGATATTAAGCCATGTGATTGGCAAAAAAAGATAAATAAATAAATAAGAAAAACATAAAAATGGTAAAGGACTAATGAAGCTCCCTGGATTGGAATGTGTGCCCTTTTTTTTCTGCCAGGCCTGGGGTTTGAACTAGGAATCTGAGTAACTCTGGTGCACTGTGGGGAAAAGGGAAGTTCACCCTCCTGGAAGGTAAGAAATTCAGGAGAGTTCCTACATAAAGAAGGACAAGAAGAACAAGAACTGGTTATATAAAATGCTCCCTAACAGAGAACAAAGTAAATATATTAAAAGTAGATGAGGCACAGCTCCTAACAGTAGGTGTATAACATAGCAGGAATTATTAGATATTTCACAGTCTCAACTTTCAATATCAATGAACTTAAAGTTCCAATTAGAAATCATAGATTAGATAGTAGTATCAAAAAACAATACACGTCCATCCAGTGTCCACAAGAGATATATTTTATTGACAAAAACAAACGTACTCAAACTGAAAGGCTGAAAGGAAAAATTTCAAGCAAATGGACAACATAAACAGGCCACAGTAGAATTACTAACATAAGATAAAATAGAATTCAAATTAAAATTAGTAGGAAGAGACATTACATTTTGATAAAAGCAACATCAATTAGGAGGATATAACCAGTTTAAATATCAATGCCCTGAATCCTGGACCACCACACATCATCAACAAAATACTACATAACCTAAACACACATCTTAACCCATCATTGTCATCCATGGATTGGTTATACTGGAAAAACTCAACCAAGAAACTGAAGACCTAAATAACTACATTGACCACCTAGCCCTAATAGACATCTACAGAATATACATTCAGTATCAGTTTATACATTCTTCACAGCAGGTCATGGAAGATTCTCCAAAACAGAACCTATCCTATGTCCAAGTTGAAAGAAAATTCTGTCCAAGTTGAAAGAAAAATTAATTGAATTCTCATATCTTGTCAGACCACAACAGAATAAAATTAGAATTAAACAGCTAAAGCAAAAAAAAAGTCAAACCCATCAAAAGTGAACAACACATTGCTGTTTGACCAGTGGGGCACTGAAGAGATTAGAATGGAAAGCTGAACGTTTCTGGAATTTAACAAAAATGAACACACAAAATACCAGCTCCTCTATGACATATTAAATGCAGTACCAGAGGAAAATGTAGAACTTTGAATGCCTACATCAGGCAATTGGGGAAATCTCAAATCAGTATTTTAGTTATGTATCTCAAGTTCCTTGAAAAGAGGAACAAGTCCAAAACCAAGTAGACAGAAATAAATAACAAAATTAAATCAGAAATAACTAAAGACAAAGATCAACAAAACAGAGCTGGTTCTTTCAATAAATTAACAGACTTGACAGACCCTTATCATAGCTTACTAAAAAGAGACCTTATGTAGATAGAAAGATAAATAGAAAACATACAGATTGGGAGAAGATCTTTAGTTGCTCTGCGACACACAATGGCCTGATATCTCAAATATTCTAAAAGACTCAAAAGTTAACCCTCCCCCCAAAAAAACAAATCCTCAAAGAAACTACAACCCTCATAATATAAGTGGGCTTAAGATTTAAAGAGAGACCTCTCTGAAGAAGAATTATGAATGACCGATAGACACATGAAGAAATATGCAACATTTCTGTCCATAAAAGAAATGCAAGTCAAAGCAATATTGAGATTCCACCTCACCCCAGTTAGAATGACCATTATGAAGAAAACTAATAATAACAGATACTGGGCCGGTGGGCAATGTGGCCAAAAAGGAACATTACTGCACTATTCGTGAAAATGTAAACTTGTTCAAATACACTGTAAAGAAGTATAGAGGTTCGTCAATAGAGCTCCCCTATGACCCAGCAATGATGGATCAAGAAAATGTCATAGATATTCACAACAAAACTCTGTGCTTCCGTCAGAATGAATGATATTGCCCCACTTGTAAGGAAATGGAATCATATGGAAACATAACAAGTCAAATAAGCCAGACACAAAAAATCATAAGCTACATGTTTTCACTCATTTGGAAATGAGCTCCAAGAAATGGATACAAGATGATTGTATAGTGAACTGTTTTTACTTATTTCTATGTAGTTTTTACCCTTTGGTTTATTCCCTGTAGTCACTGATTTTGATTTCTTTACCCTTTGTCTTATACATGTTAATCTGATTTGGGGAAGGGAAGGGAAATCACAGAAATGGTGGGACAAAGATTAACCAAAGCAACGATGATATTCACTAGATACTATGTTAGAAATTAACTTTATAACTTTGTGGGTGTGGGGAGTCAGGGTTGAGGGAAGCAGGAAAAAATTGGGAAGGGATAACACTGTTAAAAATGTAGTAATTACTTATGTAACTGTAACCCACCCCTCTGTATATCACCTTCATAAAAAATACCCAAAACAATAAAAGAACTCATACAAATAGAGAAAATTAGAGACAAAAATGAGACAACACAACAGATATAAGCAAAATTGAGATGGTTATAAGAGAGAACATTGAAAACTTTATGCCAATCACTTGGAGAATCCTGGAGAAATTGATGCTTTCCTATACTCGATCTGAACCAAGAAGTAACACATAAGATGAAATTAAAATGTAATGTCAATAAATCACTTCCCATTCCAGAAAAATCTAGGACTCAATGAATTTATCATGAAATTAAGGCCTGCAAAGAATTTACAATACTCAGATCTAACTCTTCAATGGAATAGAAAGGGAAATGGAATTATCAAACACATTCTATGAAGCTAGAATTAGACTCTTCCCCAAATCACATAGGGACTCACCAAAGAAAGAAAACTATGAACCCAACTGTTTGACAAGCAGTGATGCAGAACTTCTCAAAAAAAATTCTCACAAACCAATTTCAGCAGCTAACAAAAAAGTCATATTTTATAATCAAATAGGATTCATCCTAGGATACATTTGGATTCAATATTCTTGTCAGTAAACATCATACAAACCATCAGCAGAAGAAGGGACAAGAAACATGATTGTCTATAGGGATGTAGAAATAGCTTTTAACAAGCTCTAATACCACTTTATGATTAAAAGGTCTTAGAAGCTAGGAATACATGGAACATTCCTCAATATAATACAGAGCATGTATATGACAGATATAATTAGCATTTACCTATCTGTGGAAGCATGAAGACATTAAAATCAGGAATGAGAAAAGGATGTCCATTCTCTCTACTACACTTCAATATGGTAGTGGACTTTGTAGCAAGAGCAATATGCAAGAGAAAAACATAAATGGGATCCAAATAGGAAAGAAGTAAAATGATCCCTTTTTACAGATGAAATGATTCTGCATTTAAAGGATCCTATAGCTTCCTCCCTCAAGTTAGTGAAGTTGATGCTAAATTTCAGCAATGTAGCAGGGTATAAAACACACAAGAATCAGTAGTTTTTCTGTGTTACCAACAATGGAAAGATCTGGGCTGAAATCCAAAAAACAACCTCATATGTATTAGCCTCAAAATTAAATCAAATCTAAACAAAACAACAATAACAAAACTAGAAAGTAATTACTTTAACTAAAAATGTGAAAGACCTCTTCTCTGAAAACTTTAAAAATCTAAAAAGGGAAATTGAAGGAGTTTCAAAGAAATGAAAATCTTTTAATGCTTCTGCATGGCAGAATTTACATGATGAAACCGCAATACTGCCCCCAAGCAATTGACAATGCAATACTCGTCAAAATCCCAACAATATTATTCAATGCAGTAGAGAAAGCAATCCAAATTTAATATGGAATTACAAAATTACAGATGAAACAGTAGGCTTTCAAGTGAACTCATGGGCCTTTACTCATCTTACACACACACACACACACACACACACACACACACACACACACACACACACACACACATACAATGAAATTCTATTCACCCATCAGAAAGGATGACTTTTAACCAGTGAAATGCTTGGGAAAATTATACTAAGAGTATAGAGAACGAAATGCAGACTCAGATTAATATAGGTTTAATGGATTTATTCATTTATGATAGCTAGAAAATGCCCACAAATCTACAATTAAACAAGACAGATTCTACCTAGTCCCAGTTAGAATGGCCATTATCAAGAAAACTAACAATAGCAAATGTTGGCATGGATGTATCCAATTGGGAACTCTATTACACTGTTAATGGGAAATTAAATTTGCTCAACCACTGTGGAATACAGTACGGAGTTATCTGAAAATCTAAATATAGATTTCCCATAAGACCTAGTAATTCCCTCATGGGCAGTAATCCAATAAATAACAAACAAGCTCACATGAAAGCTACTACCATAACGATTTTCAGAGCTGAGGCCCAGAGTTCAAGGAATGGAAAAAACTTACCACTGCTGGGTTTGTTTCCACAAATATGAACCTTTTGACATAAGATACCAAATCATTCTATTTGCAGTAGCTAGGATAGGAATTAAGTGTAGTGGGTGATAAAAAGGCTTCTTTGTTGAATGTTAGGAAAAGATGTAGGTAGTCCAAGAAAAGAGAAATTTTTGTTGTTGTTGTTGGTCAAGGGGCTTGAAGTCTGGGCTTGGGCACTGTCCCTGAGCTCTTCAACTCAAGGTGAGTGCTCTACCTCTTGAGTCACAGTGCCACTTCTGATTTTCTGATTATTAAGTGGAGATACGAGTCTCAGGGACTTTCCTGCCCAGGCTGTCTTTGAACCGCAGTTCTCAGATTTCAGCTTCCTGAGTAGCTAGGAGTACTGCTGTGATCCACTGGCACCAGGCTAAAAATGAGGAATTTTTAGAAAAGAAAACTTCAGATACCACTATTAGGATACTTCAACCTCAACTCATTTCATCAGACATTTGTAAATTTTCTCTTTTCCTTCATATAGGAATACTGCAGTCAATATCAACTCAGTTGTGGGACTAGATCAATTGTATGTAAATTGCTAGTACCTAAATCAAGAACTGTTACATCAAAACAAATGAAACTCTCATTTGGAATAATTGTTTTCTCTTTTTTATTACAAATCTTTGCTTGATTACTTCCTAATGTGATATTGGACCTAACAGAGTGATGATATTTTCTTTCCCTTCAGCAGTTGTCCTTCTTCCACATGTGGTCAAATATTTAAGATTTCAAAGATTTCCATTGATAATTCACTAAGCTGACATTTAAGAAATTGTGCTTTTCTGGAATTTGGTTTGCTGTCTTGTTCTTTCATACACAGGCTTTCTAAGATTTATTAGTTCTAGAAGAAATTCTACTTTCCATTTTTGGTATGACCAATTTCAGTCTCTCTCATCAGTCTTTAAGACCCTGTCTCTGGAGTCTAATTGCAGTCTGCCTCATAAAAAATTATATTAGTTATTAGCTAAATGACTCTCAGCTTCTGTTTCTTGCCTTCATGTCATCTGTGATAGCAGCCCTGACTGGCTGTGCTTACTGGAGTTTTTTGTTTGTTTTGTTTGTTTGTTTGTTTGTTTTAGAGGTCTAGGAATACTATTCAAAGTAGTAGCTTCTTTGGGCCCCAGTGATCCCTTGACCTATATTCAATGGGTTTTTCTCCTAAAGATACAAAGAACTGCTGACTAAATTCCTGTTTTAATTTTCTCAAAATGAGTCAATCTGGCATCCTTGCAAAGCCATAAGTAATCCTCTATAATCACTTACAGAAATGGTCTATCAAATTGGCTTTTCAGAGTTGAGTGTGAAAAATGTTCATTTCCAAGTCTCCACCACAAAACTGATCACATCCCTTGGAGGTTCCCCTTCCTTCCTTATCTTATGATAAATCAAACCATAATATTCTACAGTTGTGGTCAGCCTGGAGCACATTTCCCCAAGAATATTCTGTTGTGTATAAGAGGACCAACTATCAAAATAAAGGTGAAAATAATTGTCTACTACAGAATGATTTATTTATCTTGTTTATATCCATTGTTATTTTCATTACTTCCAACACATGGATAATTTATATTGGGATTAGAAAAGTGGCAAAGGATTAATGGAATAAACCTTCAGTTTACTTTCATATATCCAATATAATATACTTATCCCATTATGGAAAATTAAATTCAATTGTAGAAACAATGTTAGAAATATAAAATAAGCCTCAATACGTGTACTCTGGCACACATACACCATCTACTCAGAAATTCAGTCTCTTTATAAATATTTATTTGGTACAGAATAATAAAAATTTAATTAATGAATATGACTTTATGTGTCATCTGAAATACTCCTCGTGTACATAATTGTATGTAATTTTATAGATTTCACCTACACAGGAATTTAAAATGCATGTAGAAATCAAATTTCCATAATTTAAACTAGATGAGAGGAATCATACCCTCATGTACTGTGTGGTGTAAATTTTCCCACAGTGCTAAACTTTTCCACCTAATACCGAGTCATGTGCAATAATTTATTATTTGATGTTAAGATGAGTGCTAAGTGTAGAATGCACTTTGAATTATTACAACAATTCCCAGAATTAAAGCAGTAATGATATATTATTTGTTTATATTCTAATGTTTCTCAATTTCACTATGCATGAAATATATTATTAAAATTTGTTTCACTTAATTCTTTTCTATAGCTGCTAAAAGTAAAATTATATATTAAATATTCAACATTAAGAAATCAATAATAAGTAATCTATTATTAAAATGATATAGTACTAAACTGTGATTTTAACCATAGTTCTAACAAATTGTGATGTAAACAACATTTAATAGACTTATGGGTTAAATTTTTAAACTTACCAGCTTGTTATTTGTTTCCTAATTTTGTCATTTGTTATTTTTGGTCCAAGTTGTCTCTTAATTGTTTAGTTTTCTATTTTATCTCTATTGGTTTGCTGATTGTGCATTTTGTTTTCCCTTTTTAATGAGTGACATGAGGCTGAAAATCTGTATGCTAGTTTATTACTTGCTATGTTAAAGTAAAATTACTGCTCTCCAGACATGTTCTAATCTTTGTATAGTACAGTATTTTCCCCAGTTCCATATCCTATATTGCTGCTCTCATCTATTTTATTTTATTTTTTATTGAAATTTTAGTGTCAATTTAATGTACAGAGGGGTTATAGTTACATAAGTAAGGTAATGTGTTCATTTCTTTTATAACTTTTTACCCCTTCACCGATTTTTCTCCCTCTTCCCTCCAAACGGCCCCTCCAAGATTATTTCCAACATGTTGTCTTGTGTATATCTCTGTTGCATAGGTTCCTCCTTTGTCCTTTGTCTCACCATTTTTTCCCATTCCCTTCTCTAGTTCAGATCAACATATTTACAATACCTAGGGTATTAAAATCAAATACAGTGACTACAGGGGATAAACAATAGTTGGGGAAAACACAAAAGGATGAAAAAGAATCACATAGTACATTAAGAACAACAACAAAGAACATGTCTTGGAGTTCATTTCACTTAGAATCACGTTATATGGTCAAATGTACATAGCTATAGAGCTATTCTGCTCATCTACTAAACTTATCCTTGATATACACAATAATGCTCGCCAATTACCTAGTAATCCCACTTGTGGGCATTTAACCAGGTGACCACAAACAAGGCCACACTAAAGCTTCCAGAACAATTATGTTTATCACAGTATTATTTACCATAGGTAAGATATGGAATCACCCCAGATTCCCCTCAGTAGATAAATGGATCAAGAAAATGAGAAGCACACACGCACACATGGAATACTATGCTTCCATCAGAAAGAAAGATACCACCTCATTTGCAAGGAAATGGAAATTCTTGGGAAAAATCATATTAAGTGAAATAAGCCAGACTTAAAGAAACAGAGGTCCCATGGTTTTCCTTGTTTGTAATAATTAGTTAACATCAAGGATAACCTCATGTATTTTAATTTGACATTTTATTCTATGTTGAGCATCCAACATTATTGCCATATTGTTTGTTATTATTTCTGCAAATAGGCAGATATATATTTTTTAAAAATGTTCTTCTTATCCATTACTGAAAGAAGAACATCTAAAAGAGCAAACCCTACTAGGAAGAACAACTCCTACTTACTTAGCTTCATTCCTATGTAGAACCAGTGTTGTCCCTTGTATCCTCATGTCGTACCTTACAACTGTATTCCTCATCATCCTGTATATCTACTATCTTCTATATTGGGATCTAAATACCCCAGAAATTCCAATTTGCATTACTTTAAAAAAATTCTCTCTTAATGTTTGAGGTTGGTGTGTGAGTATGTGCGTGTGTGTGTGTGTGTGTGTGTGTGTGTGTATGTGTGTACAAAAATCAGAAGACAACATTTTTCCTCTTATAGAATACATCTTTGAGGCATTATAAGTTGTGGCTAATGGGAGAAGTCTCTTGCTATTTTAAGGATGAAACAGAAAAATATATTTGTGCATGCACACAGTTGCTTTATTAATCTGTAGTTGAATACTGAACTTCGATTTATATATTAGCTGTTGCTGTGAATAATGTGAATAACAATGAACTACAGATATGTTTATGAGTTACCCAGAGAGAAATAATCGCATGATTGGTGGGTCAGATGATATTTCAACTTTTCGTTAGAAAACGGCATACTAATTTCTACAAGGAGAATACAAACCTGCATTTTGACCACGAGTGTAGAAAATTTCCTTTTCTCTACTCTCTCACCAGACATTATTATATTTTGAGTTTTTTTAAAGGGAAGGTTTTTACTGTGTGCAGTACCTAAGACTGGCCTTAGACTGAAATCCTTCTACTCCAAACTCCTAAACGCTTGGAATTATAAGTCTTTACCACCACATCTGGTTCCTTCGTTTTTTTGATAAGAGTTATAATAGTTATGAAGTAGTATCATAGTAATTTTGAATTACATTTCTCTAATGACTTCTGTTCACAAAGCATTAAGCCAGCACTGAAGTTTTATTAAACGCAACTTTTTAAATCGACTGGCGATATTCAGGGCTTTTTGGAAAACATGTCTATTCAGAACTTTTGTCCATTTTTAATCAAGTTTCTCGTTAATCTCATCTTTAATCTCTCTATACAAAATCAATAATTAATTCAAGGTAGTAGAAAGGAAAAAAATAAATTCCTAACATTTTTCAATTTCAATAACATGATACTGCTTAAATTATTTTCTGTTTATGCTTGAGACTTTATAACTCAATTTAGTTAGACCTTTTACAAGGCTATATGTGTTTTATTTATTTTACGTTGATGGTTCTTTATAAACCTGTGTGAATAATTTCCCTTGGTTTCTTTCTCTGTCATGTGGTTCAGATTTCAAAATGAAGAATAAATGGAAAGAAGCAAACAAAAATACAGTTCCTCTCATCTTATGATGCCTCTACAAAAATGAGGAAAGAGTTCATTTTTCTAAGGACATATGTTAGAATATCAAAAAGACAATTCATTCTTCTAGGTCTTCGTTATCTTTGTGATGTAACTTAAATGATGTAAAACACAATATACTGTTCAGATATTTTTATGTTTTATCAGGTTTGCACATCTTCATATGGTCTTCAGCTCAGTCTACAACATTCCTTGATGATTCTCTCCGTGATAGTTTTACACTACCAAAACATAAGATAATCAGTTTGATTTACAGCATGAGAATTTATCCACCTGGCTTCCTTGGAAGCAGAGCATGGTCAATAGATAACATTACTTCTGGTTGCTCACTGTATGTAATGGTTTCTCTAATACTTATTGTATTCTATTTAGGATTTAAAAAACTCTTGGCTCAACTCAAAGCACATTCATAGAAGTTTATTTTAAATATTTCATAAATTTTATGTCTCTTAATTCTTAGGATAACATTTGTTATAAAACTAACGTTATTACCATTTTAGTTTTGGGAAAAATTGTAATTAAAGACAGTAAGTGCATGGCCCAAAGACACACGGTGAGGAAGGAAATGATTCAAAGTTTCCAAAGGTCTTTAAGCAATACAAAAAAGGTAGGTAAAATCCCTATATTTTCTTACTCTCTCAATTCAATAGTCATATTGTCCAAGAAATAATAGCATACCAAATAATGCTCATGGTGATTGTTTTCTGTCACATTTTTTATTCAACACAGACTGTGTTGGTGACATTGGGTTAGCATGCACAGAGCTGAGCCGATAAATTGAGGTCCAAATAGAGGTAAATTTCTTCTGTCCCACAGTTCCATTATCCTTTTTAAAAAGTACTGAAACTTTTAAATATCATCCCTTACTGTCTTTTAAGAATCCAAAAACGAAATAAATTCACACATAATCACTCCTAAAGGCTTTCAAAGTAGGAGATTATTCTGAAAGCCTTGTATTAGTTGGTCCCACCTGTAATCCTATCTACTCGGGATATTTACTCAGGAGCCTGAGATCTGTGGATAACAGTTGAAAGCCATTCAGGGCAAAAAAATCATGGAATTATTTTTCAAATTTTTTAATGAACTAGCAAAGAGCCAGCAATGGAGTTGTAGCTCATATTGTAGCTCAACAATCTAGAGAGGAAAGGCCTAGCAAGACCTTGAAACCCTGATTTAAAACTCTGAGCATGCCAACACACATGCATATGTGTGTGGGTGCACGCATGAGGTCACAAACACATACACATTTATTCATATTTGCTCCATTCTTTTACTCTCTCAATTCAATATTCATATTGAATATTGGGGTTATATTTACATGAGCAAGTTAATTAGTAAATTTCCTAATAAGCATTGTTATGTCCTCCTTCATATTTCCCCTACCATCCCTTCCCTCCCACATCCAGAATTATGCTCCCTTCCCCCTTTCTCCCCACCTAAATTTTAAAGTTCATTTTTCAACATAGTGTCTTGTGCATCTCATTGTTACAATGGGTCAAACTGTATCCTTATTTGAGCATTTTTTCCCCTTCCCCTCCCCAAATTAGAGAAGTGTACATACAAGATGTAGGGGAACCAACTTCAAATACAATGAAAACAGGGGTTATAGCGTGGAGGAGGAACATATAAAGAAACCAAAAATGACATAGCACATTATAAGTACGTTAGAAACAATAGCAAGAAACAAACCAACAAAAGAACTCGTGTCCTTATCTTGGTGTTCATTTCCCTTAACATATCGTATCTGGTCATATGCACATAGCTTTTGACCTTTTCTGCTTATCCCAGACATATATTCGTTATTGAAAATAAGGGAAACCATGGGACCTATGTTTCTTTGGGCTTGGCTTACTTCACTTAATATAATTTTTTCCAAGGCTTTCCATTTCCTAACAAATGGGGCGATGTCATTCTTTCTGACGGAGGCATAGAATTCCATTGTGTATATTTACCACATTTTCTTGATCCATTCATCTACTGAGGGGCATCTGGGTTGGTTCCATATCTTAGCTATGGTATATAATGCAGCAATAAACATAATTGTGCTGGTAGTATTAGTATGTTCTTGTTTGTGATCATTTGGGTAAATCCCCAAAAATAAGATTGCTGGGTCCTATGGGATCTTTATGTGGAGTCTTTTGAGGAACCTCCAGACTGCTTTCCAAAGTGGTTGAACAGTTTACACTCCCACCAACAATGCCGTGGGCACATGCCCTCCAGCATCTGTTGTTGTATATATATGGAACGATCCAGGAATTTGCATGTCATCCCTGTGCAGAGGCCATGATAATCTTCTCTGTATTGTTCCAATGTTAGTGTATGTGATGCTGAATTGAGTACAGGATATTTTTATATAAAAAGTGTAATTAATTTTATTAAACTAGACAATTCAGCAAAAAGTATGTTCAAAACAATTGTCATGAAATTTTAGAACCAAATATTTCTTACATAAACACACATTTAAGTATAAAGTCTAGATTGATATGTCAAAAACAAAATAATTCCAGATATTTGTTGTTCAAGAGATTTGTAGGAGGAGGAATTCAATTATTCTATTCAAGGCACCTGTCATAATAAACACTACAGCAAGTGTTAAGGTTTGTTAAAAGTTTTAATGTTTTAAATATGTTTAATTTTGGGAATTTGCTTATATATGCCAAAATTAGGACAGTTTGGCAAGTATAAACTTTTCTATAAAGTATTTAAGATTTATGGTAGCAGACATATACTACTAAGTATGTACATTTCAGAGTTTATAGAAACTTTATTAATGAGAAGTTCCAAAGTATTTGTGTAAAGAAGCAGAATGAAGAGTTAAGACTTTAACTACACAGCTTCTTTTAAAACTTCAGGGATTCCTAACTTTATTTGTTAGCGAGAAACAAATGATGATGTAAGCCATAAACAAATGATGAGATGAGCCATAACTGGTAATCTTAGTGGCTAATTTTAAAGACTACTCATATTCTATAAAACTCTTTTTGAACATCATAAACTGCCGGAGCCTGCAGGCAATGAAAGGGAATCCTGAATTAGGGGGTGAGGACGGAAAAATAAAGACATAAGACAAAGGATGGGGTCAGGAGGTCTGTAGCTCAAGACTAGAGCACCGTTTATTTTTAACTCTCCTTAATATATACTATTAGAATTCAAGAGGTAACCTAAGGTCACCATAGTGCAGAAAAGGAAAGAAAATTTTAATAAAAACAAGGTGCAGATTGAAACAAGACAAGGTCAACTGATAGAAAGTAAAACTAACACTACAGACACAAACCTGGGCACCTGGTGCTTTTCATGAAAGCCAGTTCCTTGTACGCGCCTGCAAGGGAGCACAAGGGTCAAGATGACCTTGGAGCTTTACTGTCGGCTCCCAACAATAAACTTAGCCATAGTTAAATTTACAGGAATATGAGAAAATAGTAAAATCTAATATGCAGTATACTTCAAAGACTGAAATTGGTTTGTTCTTTTATTTTTTTAATCATTAATATTTAATTATTGGTTTCCTTTATTTGTAGCAATTTTTTACTTGCTATAATATAATAAAACATTTGTAAGTCATCATTAGGAGGTCATCATTGAGAAGGTTACTGGGATGTCCATACCATTTTTTATATGTGCATGTGAATTTACAAAGAGGAAAATTAAGAACAAAATATTTATTTAAAAATGAACAAATAGAGTCTGAATCAGGAGAGTTGGTAAATGTAAACACCTAAAATCTTAGCCCTAGGCTGACACAGCATTATTGCAGAGTTGAGGCCACCAAAGTGAGAGACTGTGTTTTGTTTGGTTTTGTTTGGTTGTGTTTGGTTTTGTTGATTTTGTTGGTCATGGGGCCTGGGTTCTGTACCTCAGCTCAGGGCTAGCGCTACCACTTGAGGCACAGCACCTCTTCCATCTTTTTCTGCTTATGTTGTGCTGAGGAATCAAATCCACGGCCTCATGCATGCAAGCCAAGCCCTCTAACACTGAGCCACCTTTTCCACACCTGAGAAACTGTGTTTTAAAAAAATCATCTAAACAATATTTGCTTTCTGCTTTCGGTCATATAATGAAATATATGAATATCTTTTTATGTTTTTGTGAATTGTCGTACTTCTAAATTTATACTAACTTCAGCCTCTTTATCCTTTACCAAGTCATGAAATATATCTAAGAATTTGTTTCTGTGAAGATTGTTTTTCCATTTATAATTTCTTCTGCGTCATTTTTATTTTTATCAAAATAGCATTATATTTCATGTTGATGGGTTATCATACATCAAATATGAATATTCTCATACTGCTCTTGTTTATCTGTTATGCACTTTAAATATTATGATATTTCTCTCTCTCTTTCACTCTCTCATTTCCTCTTTCTCTTTCATGCTCCATGTCTGCTACTTAGAATTTCTGCTGGTCTACTATTATCCTTAAGGATCCACTGGTTTTGTGGCAGCATGATAGTGACCATCAGTTACTTTTGTATTCTTTAAGAGTTATAAAAGTGACGTGATATTATTCTTTGCGATTCTAAATGGCAAAACACCAGATCTCCCTTTTACTACTATTTATGTAAATTTTATCTCATAGGAATCATTGGGATAAATAAGATACTTTAACCTATAACCTAAAAGTACTTTTTCTTTTACAAACAATCTTTTTCTTTTATTATCAGTTAGTAACTTCCTGTAATGAAAACAGAGCTATCCTATGGAAAGTAGACAGAAATTGTTCACAGGGATGAAAAACAAAGGAATGGGGGAAGTGAGTACAACGGATGCACATCATACAGCACAGATCCTCAGAGCAATTTATCTTGTACACTTTGTGAGAATGACAATGTGCTGGTAACTATAGAGTAAAACACTGAACAACAGATATATATGCACATATATTTATATGTGTATATTTATTTACATATGCATATATGTGTGTATATGCTCTTATATGTGTACACATGTATGTTACTATTCACAAACATACATATACACATGTATACATGCACACATGGAGAAAAACACATAGTTACAGCCAACACAAGTTTCACAAGTTGTTGAATATGACTTACACGGAATGCTTGGAACAATATATTCTGAAGATATATTTGTCCCTAAGATTTCTTTACCACTCCTCTTATCTCTTAAATCCGGTGGTTTTAGAGAGATTTGACTGGTAAAATGCAGTACAAGTGATAGCAAGTCACTCGGAAATCTCAGTAAGTATAAGTCATATTGTGTCACCCTGCTCCTCATGGAATGCTTGCTCTGGTAGACACTCTCAACAACCAAAGCAGCAGGAGAATATCATGGTAAAGAATAAAGTTATAAGGCTTTATATGGCATGCTTCTTTGAGCTCTTTTCCAACAGGCAGCATCAATTCCTAAGCAAAAGAGTGAGTCCTCAGAAGACTGGATTCTATATATATATTTAACCAACCCACGTGAAAAGTCCTATGTGAGAAATGCTGACTGAGGTCTTGCTGATTTCCTGGTCAAGAAAATAAATAAAAAAGAAAGTATTTTTAATGTATTAATGTTTAAGAATAATTTGTAACCTGTCAATAAATGTGTAGAAAAAAATTATAAGAACTGACAAAGAATGATGTTTCATTTATGTGCTCTTGGATTGGTGAGTGATTTTAGGTGTGTCTACACAAGTAGAATCAGCATAAATCAAGCTATCATTACTTCAATTAAGATATAAGGAAAGAATACAGGTTGACCCATTGTAACAATGAGATGTACAAGACACTCTATCAGTGGGGGGGAGGGGTGAATGGGGGAGTTGGGGAGGTGTGAAAGAAAGAGATGGTAGGGGAAAAACAAAGGAGGGAGTAACAGTGTTTAGGAAAAATGTGCTTATATCTTAGCTATGGTAAATAATGCTGCAATAAATATAGTTGTGCTGGTAGTTGTAGTGTGATCTTGTTTGCAATAACAAGTATATGTCTGAGTCAAACAGAAAAGGTCAGATAAGTTGATGTTAGGGAAATGAACCCCAAGATAAGTATTTAAATGTTTTTTTTCTTTCACGGGATTGTTTCTAACATATTTATAAGATGATTTCTTTGTTGCTTTGTATGTCCTTCCCCCATGGTATAAAACCTGCTTTCATTGTACTTGATGTTGGTATAATTTGTGGAGGGGAATGGAAAAAAAAAAAACAAATCGTTTAAATAATGATACAGTTGGACCCATTGCAACAATGAGATATACAAGTCTTTATGTCAAAAAACGAACTTTACAACTTCGGTGGGGGGGGAGGATCAGGTTGGGGGACGTGGGAGGGTATAGGAAGGGATAGGAAGGGGAAACAAAGGAGGGGGCAACAATGCTTGATAAAAAATGCACTCATTGTCTTGCTCATGTCATTGTAACTCCTCTATACAGTATTTTCACAATAAAAAGAAAGAAATGTACCCATTACTTTACTTATGTAACTTTAACCCCTCAGTACATTATATTTTATGTATATACACGCACACAAACATAGATAGATAGATAGATAGATAGATAGATAGATAGATAGATAGATAGATAGATGATAGATAGATAGATAGATAAATGATAGATAGTTAGATAGATAGATAGAAGGAAAATTTCTGTACTTATAAGAAGTTGTAGGGGGCGGGGGGAGGCTGGGAAGAGATGTGAAGGGTAAACAAAGGAGGAGGCTGCAATGGTTGATAACAAATGTACTCATTATCTTGCCCATGTAATTGTAACCCCTCTGTACAGCATGTTCACAAAAAATTAAAATTAAAATAAAAAAAAGAAGTTGTATTTGTCACTCAATATCAGTAAGGTATTGGTTTTAGGACCAGAGGTATATTAAAACTTTGGATACTCAAATTCTCTACATGAACACAGTAAATTATTTACATTAGAAGCTGCCCACAAGCTAGTGCAGTATAATTGCTATGATAATTTTTACTGCATTCTACGTTTGTAATGAAAAATAATAATATATGCACTATCAACAGATACAAAATTTTTCAAATAAATTTTGTCTGCAGTTTGTGGGTGGAATTGGGACAGCAATTTTGAAAAGCACAAATTTCATCACCAAGACCTGTCTGCAAATTATAACAAGGAGCTAATACAGCATCATTGAATAGTATGGAAGTCCACATTGAAGTACTTGAATTGAGACATTATCAGAAAGTGTAACAACCCAGGGACTTTGATTTTATTATTGTGAAAATACTGTACAGAGTGGTTACCATTACATGGGCAAGATAATGAGTACATTTCCTATCAAGCATTGTAGCCTCTTCTTTTGTTTCCCCTTCCCATCCCTTCCCACCCTCCCTCCGCCCCCCTACCCAATCCGCCTGGCGACCAAAGTTGTAAAGTTCATTTTTCGACATAACGACTTGTACTTCTCATTGTTGCAATGGGTCCACCTGTATCCATATTTAAACGATTTGTTTTTCCCCTTCCCCTCCACAAATTATGCGGACATCAAATACAGTAAAAGCAGGGATTATACTGTGGGAGAAGGATATCCAAAGCAACACAGAAATAATCTTATAAATGTGCTAAAAACAATTTTCAATATCTAGTATATGTCTGAGTCAAGCAGAAAAGGTCAGATAAGGTGATGTTAGGGAAATGAACCCTAAGGTATGTATTCAAACCCAGGGACTTTTTAGAAATGCAGCTGCTAGTTCTCTGAAGGAGAGTTTTCAGAACACTTATTGAAGCACAAATCAGAACCTCAGTGAAGTGTAGATGGTTTTCCCTCATCTTTCTGACATACTCAGTCATTATTAATCAACATGTAGCTCATCTTGAATAATCCTCTAATAACGAAATGTTGATGGAGTGTTTATATGCCGTAAACGTGGAAGGCTAACTTTTTCCATTTTGGACAGTCTGTATTCTATGATCCAGCAGAGAGAAAACTAAGTATCAATTTACAACCTTCTAAATAATTCTGATTTTGCCCACATCAGTTATTTATCCATACTTGTGCCTGAGTGAGATGATTTTAAAAGAATTTAGTCATTTAAAATTTAAATTTAGATATGGAATGAAATTAGTTCCAATGCATTACATTAAAATATTTAGCAACAACTGAAAAACCTAAAGGTCTATAAAAAAATTTTAATGGAATGAAGGGATGTTGGAATTTGGTACTCTTCAGTTTAAGCAATTTGCAAAAAGAATTGGCAAAATAAAATTTACATTTGCAGAAGACTTGACACTTATTAAAATTTGTATATTGAAAGGAACACAAGCCTCAACAATATGTTAATGCTATCCTCTTATTTATCTTTAAAGGTTTATGCTTCTGTTCTCTTAATAATAAAACTTCAAGAAATTTATTTTTACCTAGTTGTGCAAAGGGGTTTCGCTTCATCATGTCAGTGTTGAATAAAGTGTATGTGCATTTCAATGTATAGTGCATCTGGATCATTGTCAAACTTGCCATTTTTCTTCCTTCCCTTACCCCAACCCCACCTATCCCTATCCCTAATTATATTCTCACATATGTACATTGAGTGCTATATGTATATTGACTATATTAGTCCACCATTTCCCTCTCCATTATTCTGCCCTACTCCCTTCAAGCCCAGATCCCCTTTTAAGACTTGTTTGAACTTCATGGTATTTTGTTAAATATCTTTACCTTTGGAATTTGGCTATGGGCTTGCCACATCCACTGTTCCATGTTAGACCTACATAAATGTGTATATTTCTCTACATTTCTTATGTCTGAATGGCCAAGATAAGTCTCCTTTACTATTCACCTTCTCTCCTAAATTTAGAATTTGACCTTCAGGGCCATCCAATAGTGCTCTTTTTTTTCTCTACACTCTTAAGATGGAAGGGAAATAATTTCCATGTTCTTAGCATTATGGTTCCATCATGAATTTCCATCACATATTACTTTAGCAGTCTAAATTTAAAGTAATATTTTCTGCATTATATTCACACAGTTTAAGTGAATATCAAGGGTAATTTACCTAGTATTGGACGATCTTCAATTTCTGATGATAGAAGCAGGAGTCAGTTTTAATTATGCAGATAAAACTATTTATTGAGCCCTGTAGTCTAAATTTTTAATAAATTTCGAGTTACTTTTTATTAATAATTTTAAAAGTTTTATTTCAGTATTTGAAATGCTGCTCCAATTATTTTAAAAGTTTCACAATAAGTTAGACTGAACTTTTCCCCCATTTTCCCTTCTAGTTCAGATTGTCTCCTTTGGCTTTATTGTTTCAGAAGCCAAGGGAAGAGGATAAACAGAGAGATGATCATTACTCATGTATCCCCTTCCTTTTCTGTTTCTTCTGTACTTGATCAGAGGAAGACTGGAGCAGAGTGATGCTTGACGTCACCATACAGGGAAGCATTCCTGGCATGTCAATTATTGTTTCTCAGAATCACTTAAACTGCTTACTCTTGCCTTCTCTGTAACAGTAACCTAACTGTGGCTACCTTGCAGCAGGAGGAAGCACACTAACAGGTTGTTACCTGTAAATCGTTATTTTAAATCTCAGCTTACTACTACCAAATATAGAAAGCTTTGTCTACAAATATGCAAAGGTACTGATTGTCCAAAAATACCTTAGTGAGGAGTAGACAATTCCACTCAGCTACCCCTCCTCTCGTATCCTCCCTTCCACTCCCCTCACCTCATTTACCCAGCCTTCCCTACTTATTTCTTTGTGTCTCTCTCCTCCATATTCATCTCTATCTTCTTTTTTTTCTTTTCCATTAGCAAGTGATTTGGTTTATCACACGACACATAAATAATTGAACAAATATTTCTTTCTCCTCTTTTTGTGATTATTTATTCTTGAGAAGTGAGTTCTAGATCTCTCTGTTCTATTCTAGCTCTCTCTGCTACCTAGCTCTTTCTCTGTTCTTTTCTAACTCTCTCTGCTCTCTCTCACTGCTCTATTTTAGCTCTCTCTGCTACCTAGCTCTCTCCCTGCTCTTTCCTAGCTCTCTCTGCTCTCTCTGCTCTTTTCTAGCTATTTCCCCTCTCTTTCCTCTCTTTCCCAGCTCTCTCTCATTCCCAGGCCTTTCCCAGCCACGTGGAGTTCCAATCTTGCCAGGTCCCAGCAGGTCTACTGAATAAACCTACCCCTTACCTGAAAAAAAGTGAGTTCTAGCAGAACACCAATGGCTTACACATAGATACTGGGTAGGTTCAAATTTGACAATTGCAATTCAAAGCTTTTCCAAGTAGACAAACCTAAGAGATTCTTTTCTCAACTTGTGGTAAAAGGAAGAAGTGAAGTTGTGGCCCAGGTGGTATAGAGCAAACATTGAGAATTAAAGCCCAGATAGAACTCAAGGCCAGGAGTTCAAAGCCCAGTATCAGCATAATATTAAAAAATGAATCCTTTGTGCTTGAAAAGGGATATTTCTCCCAAAATTCATACCCAGGACAATTTTCAAGGTCCAAGACTCTTTGAAAGTCTCTTTCACATATTAAACTGATTCAACTGTTTGATTCACATTATGGAAAATAGGAGTCACACTTCACATTAGAAAGTATGCCCACTGCTGAACAATTCTTACAATTTTTAATATAAAGGAAGCATGAGAGCAGAATTCACCTCACTTGGTTGAGTTAGGTTTGACTCACTGACATACTTTTGCAAGTAAATTAGGGACTTTTTACATGTAAGGAAGTCTATATAAATGGTTTTCTAGGAGAGAGAACCAGCTAGCTGCTGTCCAAGTTTGAAACAGAGTAAGTTTATTCCTATGATATGGTAAAGAGAAGCTCATCTCATAGAACACTATGCAGACAGTAATTCCAAAGGATTAAAAACCCATGTCTATGTTTTGAACAGCCAAGTTTTCACAAACAAGAAAGTTTTCTGAGTCAAGAAAATATAAGTTAGAGCAAAAGGAACTATGTTAAATATAGTTAATGGCTGAGTGACATGTGTAATCACAACCAAACTATAAAATTTTCATCATGTCCTTAACAAGAATCTCCAAGATAGGTCTTGCTAAATCTGTCATAGAGGACTGGGTTTATGCAATTGTCCATTTTGTTTAGGGTCCAATATCTTCTACAGTCACTTGGGTTGCAAACCGCTCACATGACATGCAATGTTTAGAGAAAGGTGCAGTCTTGTAGGCACCTACGGGATTTTTGTGCCACTGTGAATATTGATCGTTTTTCTTCTTGTAATTATACATGTCAGTGTGAAGTCCTTTCATGTAAGAAAATGCTTAACATGTTTTATAGAAATAGGTTGACTTTAGTCCAATGAGTTACTCTATGCTGCATTTTTATTTACTTTATATCCAGAAAAGCTAAATTCTTACCTTATGATTTTCCTTGGAATTAATACACAGGTTTAAGCTCTGATGGGTGACAGATAAAGATATAAACATTTATTAACAGTGGCTAAATTTAGGCTGAGGAATCTAGGTAGAACTATATTCATGCAGATAGTCCTCATAAGTCATGAGACCAAGATATCCAAATGTTAACCTATGCTTCCTGAAATCATGCTTATGAGATTTTGTGTATTATAAATAGTGGTTATTCGCATGTTTTATAAACTACATCATTTCATGTGTTAGGAATTGAAATGAGATATTATACTCAGAACAAAATTTAAGGAGGCATCCAAAATTAGTTATCAATATATACATCATTTAACACAATGTTTTTAAAATGCAAGATATGGAATTAATTTATGAAAAATAAACATTTACAATAAATATGGAATTAGTATGACTTATTTTTCTTTTATCCCAGTTGCAATATGGCTTGTATGATGACTTTTATGGTTATATGTTTGGTTAGAACTTGATATTTAGTTGGAGAACTTATGTTCTTTGATTTATTTATTTGTCAGATCAGAGGAAATGAATTCCATGCCAGAGTCAGCATCCATAATACAGTTGTATTCTACTACTTTGCCAAAATTTCAAATCACCTCAAGTAGCTTGGGTCTTTTTTGGATCTAAATAAATATGTATGCAATTTTGTCAGTACTAGATTTTGACCACCCTTTATTTAAATAATATTTTCCAAAAACTTCTTCTATTGTTTTTCATGAGATTTTTAAATTCATTTATATAATGTGCTGATGTTTTCCTTTAGATAACCCACATTCAGTCTTCTATAAGCAGTGTAATTTAGAGTACTTTTAAATTATGTACACTCGTGCACTTCTCAGATTCTATTCTTTGCATATTTTGTTGTAGTAAAGTCCGTAGTATTTAGTTCTCATTATGAATATTTTGGACTTACTAAATGCATTTCTGAATTTTTAAGTATGTCATGATCTTTTTGATTTGATAATGTAACATTTTTAATTTAAATATGTGCAGATCTTACTTCATATACAGTTACATTCATTTTAAACAATTTGATGCATTCAAGGGATTTGCTATATTAGGTTCATACAGATGAATTTAATTACAAATTAACAGAACCTTATTTTTGAGAGACAGTTATCCTTATAGCTCTACTCAAATTAACATGTACTTGAATGTTTTGTAGTTAAAAAAATAAACTGGCACAACATATTTTTGTTACTGGGCAAGTTCCAATTTGTTGGTTGTTTTTCCAGCTGTGATGGCTTCAACATATATGTGCATTTTATTTCAATTTTTTTGTGTCTATATTTTGATTCCTATAACAGAAAACGCAAAAAGAATCGGTGATTTAGGATTTTTCCAAATTGAATTCTAAGAGAGAAGCTTGAAGTTTTGTGGCACCTGGGAACAGGGAGGTCTTCTTAGTGGAGGGGTTAGCAGAATAACAGAGACGTTGTTTGACGTGATTTGAACTCTGCCACTTCTTGCCTCACTATTTCCAATGGCATTACTTCAAATTCTTTAGTGGAAAGAAAATAATTTTGTCTGTATGAACACAGAATTTTTGGTTTAATTGAGACACACTACATATTCATATTTGATTTTAACTCTAAAATATTTTTCCTTAGTTTAAAACCACAGATGTGAATTTATAATGCTAAAATAGCACCTAGAATTTCTATGAAATGGTCCAAACTACTTTCACTTCACACTATATGCAATATACAATGTAATCATAATAGTGTGTGAGATATAGTATGTAATAATTGACCTTGGGGAAAGTCCATTACAGTGGATTATTGTGAAATACTTCATAATAGTAAGAATTATATTTCATTCTATTAAAAAATTCAGTTACATCTAAAAATAACTCATAGTTATAAACTAATCTTGAAAAAATAAGATTGTTTACTGGAAAAAGCTAGAAGTTTCAATAAGCTTGCTTTTTTAACATTGACTTTGACACCAGTAAGGAGGTAAGAATTGACTTAAATTGTTTGTTCCATGTATCTGTTTCTGTTCTCAGAAAGTTCGAGTATGTAGGAGATGGTATGAGTATGCCTTAAAAAACAGCTTATGAGTAATGCTGGTATGTAATTTTTGGCTGTGATTTAACATTAAAACTAGCATGTCATTCTCTATTTTCATCTAATGCCGTGTCTTAAGCAGTCTGTGTATAATTTTGTAAGCAACTAAACAGGAGATTTGCTCATCCATCTGAGGGATGCAGTTTAGCCCAGATCCTGCCTGGACCATCCCACCTCCACCACAGTACACTGGACTCCTGCCTGACTCCATCACACACAGCTGATTAATGGTAAAAGACTGCTTTACATTTACAAAAACTAAGACTTTTGTGGGACACTCTCTGACCTGAAAAAAACCAGCTATGTTGTTATGCAATTGAAACATGTATAGGCCAGGAGAGCCTCTTATACACTTTGGTTATCAGGTTTTCCAGGCAGCCAAGCTATGCTCAAACTCTCATCCTATCTATTGAGTTTTGTCATTCCAGAGTTCTGGCAACTATTTGTTGATCAATTCTTGACGGGATGCACCTAAGTTTTACTTGTTCCCATGGATCTCCTTTTTGCTTTTACTGGAAATAATGAGGGGTTTTTGGCCAAGATTGCAGTTCAAAGTCAGGCCAGGCAGAAAAATCCCTCTGAGATTCTATCTTCCAACTAATCAGCAAATTGCCAGGCTGGAAGCTGGCTCAAAAAATTAACCAGCCAAATGCTAAATGTGGCCTGTGATTCAAAAGTGTAGGAGCAGAAGTGCTCAGAGAAATTGCTCAGGCCTTGAGTTCAAAGCCCATATCCCAGCCACAAGCACCTAGATCCCAGGACAAGGTGGAAAAGAATAAGAGAAAATGATGTCACATCAGCCTCTTTGTGCCTGCCCTTTCAAAATTAACCAGAGCCAGGAGGTCAATAGAAACAAGTGAGAAGCTTGTCCATCTAATATCCATATCTGTCTAACTTCTAACTAGACAGGAATTTACATTCTTGCCTTTGTTACTTGCTATTTATAGGAAATGATCAAGGTCTCTCACCAGGCCCTTAACTACTCCAATCCAGTCCTAGTTTCTGACTGGTTATGGGCTCATGCTCCAAATGGAACTTTTCTGACTTGATCGCAGGGTGTACTATGTGACTCATATCAACTAGTCCTGCCACCTTGTCAGTCTTTTGCTTGATCTCAGCGTTTTCAAGTATCTCTCTTACAGGATAACATCCTTCACTAAAGACCTGGGACCAAGTCAAGGCCATCCTATTACTACAGACAACCAGAGGCTTTGCTTACAGGGCCCTGTACACAGCACACACCTGGACCTGAAGATCGCAGCCCCAGTAACTCCTTGACACCCCCATGCCAGCTGGAAGTAGCCAGAAAAGATCACTATGCCCCTCTACCTTTTATACTCCAGAGTTTAAAATGATGGAATCTGTTTTGTTCTCATAACTCCATGATACTCCTCTCTCAGCCCAATTCTTTTTATGTATCCAAAGATCTTATATGAAGAATTTGTCTCTCCTCCCTTGGCCCTATCATTTTATGTATCTAAAGATGGAATATGAAGGATTGACTCCCACCCTACTGTCAAGTGCCCATACAGACTCCAGAGAAAATCCCAGGTATATGTGAACTCCTTTGAAGTGTAGGCAGGGCAATCCACCTAATCCCAGCTGTAAACATCCCATTGTTGCCCCAACTGAAAGGCCCCCACATTCCTTGACTTTGGGGCTTTTCATTAGCCTCTACCACCTTGCTCAGACCTCCTATAAAAACCCAGATCCTGTCCCAGTTCCCTCACAAAACCTCCAAACTTGCTGGAAGGGCTGTGCCCCTAGCTGTTCATCAATAAACACTTCTCACCTGTTGATGATCAAGTCTGGCCTCTTCATTTTCCATTCTCCTCCATTTTCCTAACACGGATAGTCTGCATTCTATGATCCAGAAGAGAGAAAATTAGGTAAGCATCCATTTACAACCTTCTGAATAATTTTGATTCAGCCCACATCATTTATCTGTCCATACATATGTCCAAGTGAGAGCATTTTAAAAGAATTTAGGGTTTTAAAATTTAAACTTAAATGTAGAATGAAATTGGCCCCAATGCAATTCATTAAGTTGTTTAGAAACAACTGAGAAACCTAAAAGTCTATACGAATTTTTTTATTGGAAGTGTAGGGATAGTGGAATTTGCTACTCTATATTTTAAGCAATTTGCAACACAAATTGGCAAAATAAAATATACATTTGCAGCAGACTTAACACATTAATTTTTGTATATTGAAAGGAGCACATGCCTCAACAATATGTCAATGATATCCTCTTATTTGTCTCTAAAGGTTTATGCTTCTGGTCTCTTAATAATAAAACTTCAAAATTGTTTTCATCTTCAGCAAGTTGTGCAAAGGAGTTTTGCTTCATCATGTCAGTGTTGAATAAAGTGTATGTGCATTTCAGTTGAATAAAGTGTTCATTTCAATGTACAATACATCTGGATTATTGTTAAACTTTCCACATTTCGTCCTTCTCTTACCCCAACCCCACCTATCCCTTCAAGTTTCCTATTTAAATTCTCACATATGCACATTGAGTTTTATGAGTGTATTAGTCCACCATTTCCCTCTCCATTCTTCTGCGCTACTCACCTTAAGCCCAGCTCTCAGTTTTTAGACTTATTTCAACTTCATGGTATTTTGTTAAATTTCTCTGCCACTTTGGCATTTGGCTTTGGGCTTGCAACATTCTCTCTTCCGTGTTTGACCTACATAAATGAGGCTATTTCTCCACTTTTCTAATCTCTGAATGGCTGAGATAGGTCTCCATTACTATTGTCCTTCTGTCCTAAATTCAGAATTGGTCCTTCAGGGTCATCAATTAAAGCTTTTTTCTTCTCTACACACAGACGATGGAAGGAAAATAATTTCCATGCTCTCAGCATTATGCTATCCATCATGAATTTCTATCACTTATCACTTCAGCAATCTATTTTTTAAATTTATCCATTTTTTATTGTACAGAAGGGTTACAGTTACATGAGTAATGTTTTCTGCATCATATTCAAACACTTTAAGTGAATATCGAGGTTAATTTATCTAGTATTGTATGTTTAGTAGCAGTCTTCAATTTCTGATGATAGAAACATGAGTCAGTTTAATTATGTACATTCCACTATGGAATGAGTCTTTTAGTCTTCTAAATTTTCAATACATTTAGAGTTACTTTTTATTACTAATTACAAACATTTTATTTCAGTATTTGCAACACTACCCCAATTATTTTAAAACTTTCACATTAAGCTAGACTGAACTTTTTCCTGCCATTTCCCCCACCGTTTCAGGTTAAGTCTCCTTTGACTTTATTGTTTGAGAGGCCAAGGGAAGAGGGAAAACAGAGAGATGATCATTACTCAGATATATCCTTCCTCTTCCTTTTGTGCTATTCTTGTTGAGAGGAAGACTAGATTAGGGAACAAGAGTGATGCTTGACTTAACCATAAAAGGCAGCATTCCTGGCATGTAAATAGTAGTTTCTCAGAATCATTTAAACTGCTTGCTCTTGCCTTCTTTGTAACAGTACTTCACGGTGTTACCCTTGGTGCAGAAGGAAGCACACTAACAGGTTATTACGTGTAAATTGGTATTTTATATTTCAACTTATTACTACCAAAAGTATAAAGCTTTGGCTACATAAATGCAAAGGCACTGATTGTCCAATAACACCTTATAAACAATTCTATTCAGCACGCCTCTCCTCTCACATCCTCCCTTCCCCTTCCCTCATTTACCCTCCTTTCCTTTTTCTTTCTTTGTGTTTCCATCCTCCATATTCATCTTTAACTTCATGCATTCTATCTCCCAGTAGCAAGTGATTTGATTTATCAGACAACACACAAATAATTGAATTTTTTTCTCTTTTTTGTGATGATTTATGTTTAAGAAGTGAGTTCTAGCAGAGCACCAATGGCTTACAAGTAGCTACTAGGTAGGTTCAAATTTGACAATTGCAATTCAAAGCTATTCCAAGTAGACAAACCTAAAGATTCTTTTCTCCATTTGTGGTAAAAGGAAGAAGTAAAGGTGGGGGTGAGGAGGTATAGTCCAAACATTGAGAATTAAATCCCAGATATAACTCAAGGCCAGGAGTTCAAACCCAAGTAACAGGACAATATAAAAAATGAGTCCTACCTCTTTGAATGGGGAAATTTCTCCAAAAATTCATGCCCAGGAAAATTTTCAAGGTCAAAGACTCTTTCAAAGGCTCTTTCACTTCTTAACGTGATTCCTCTGTTTAATTCACATTATGCAAAATAGGAACCACACTTTCCATTAAAAAGTATGTGCATGGCTAAACATGCACATGTTTACCATTTTTAATGTAAGGGAAACATGGGAGAGGAATTCACCTCACTTGGGTGAGTTAGGTTTGAATCACTGGCAGACTTTTGCAGGTAAATGAGCATTTGTTGACATATAAAGAAGACTGGACAGATGGTTTTCTAGGGGAGGGAATAAACTAGCTACAGTCCAAGTTGGAATTAAAGTAAGTTTATTCCTATGATACTGTAAAGAAAATTTCATCTCATAGAACACTATGCAGACAGTAATTTCAAAAGGATTAAAAACTAGAAGATGGCAGAGGAGAAGCTGGATGCTAAACAGCGTCTTGCAAAGAAAGCAGTTTTAGAGTTCCAGTGAACAGTCCTAAGCCAGAGAAACACAAAAAATCCCTTAGGTGTTTAGCTAGACAGCAATTGTTTCCAGACACTGCATGTGGTGTGAGCAGTTTGCAACCCAGCGACTGTGAAAGATATTGGACCCTAAAAAAAACTGACAATAGCATAAACCCAGTCCTCTGTGACAGATTTAGCAAGGCCTATCTTGGAGATTGATGTTAGGGACATGACGAAAGACTTATAGTTTATTTGTGAATACAGAAAACATTTACACATATCACTCAGCCATTAACTCTATTTAACATAGTTCCTTTTGCTCTAACTTATTTTTTTGGCTCAGAAAACTGTTTTTTGTTTGTATAAACTTGGCTGTTCAAATTATAGACATGGGGAAGTGGTGCTGTAGCTCAAGTGGTAGAGTGCTTGCTTTGAGCTGAAAAGCTGAGGGACAGCACCCAGGCCCAGAGTTCAAGCCCCACGACCGACCAAAAAAAACAGAAAAACAAAAAAAAAACAAAAATATAGGCATGGGCTTTTAATCCTTTTGAAATTACTGTCTGCAAAGTGTTCTATGAGATGAGCTTCTCTTTACCATATCATAGGAATAAACTTACTCTGATTCAAACTTGGACAACAGCTAGCTCGTTCTCTCGCCTAGAAAACCATATATATATATATATATATATATACTTCTTTACATGTAAACAGACCCTCATTTAATTGTAAAAGTCTGTCAATGAGTCAAATCTAACTCACCCAAGTGTGGTGAATTCCTCTCTCATGCATCCTTTACATTAAAAATGGTAAGAACTGTTCAGTAAATGTGCATACTTTATACTATGAAGTCTGACTTCTATTTTCCATAATATGAATCAAGCAGAAGAATCAGTTTAAGATGTGAAAGAGCCTTAAAAAGAGTCTTGGACCTTGAAAATTGTCCTGGGTACGAATTTTTGGAAAAATATCAATTTTCAAAGACAAAGGACTAAATTTTTTTTTTAAGTATTGCACTGGTAATGGGGTTTGAACCCCTGGCCTTGAGCTCTATCTGGTCTTTAATGCTCAATGTTTGCTCTATACCACCTGAGCCACACCTTCACTTCTTCCTTTTACCACAGTAGAGAAAAGAATCTCTTAGATTTATCTATTTGGAATAGCTTCTAATTGCAATTGTCAAATTTGAACCTACCTACTATCTAGGTGTAAGCCACTGGTGCTGTGCTAGAATTCATTTCTTAAGAATAAATAATCACAAAAAGAGGAGAAAGAAATATTTGTTCAATTATTTATGTGTTGTCTGATAAACCAAAGCACCTGCTACCGGAAGCGAAAAAGAGAGAAGACAAAGATGAATATGGAGCAGAGAGACACAAAGAAAGAAGAAAGGAAGGGAGGGTAAATGAAGGGAGGGAAGTCGAAGACAGGATACGAGAGGAGGGGGTAGCTGAGTAGAATTGTCTACACCTCACTAAGGTATTGTTGGACAATCAGTACCTTTGCATTTATGTAGACACCGCTTTCTATATTTGGTAGTAGTATACTGAGATATAAAATACCAATTTGCAAGTAATAACCTGTTAGTATGCTTCCTCCTGAACTAAGGAAGCCATTGTGAGTTTACTGTAACAGAGAAGGCAAGAATAAGCACTTTAATTGATTCTGAGAAACAATAATGGACATGCCAGGAATACTCCCTTGTATGGTGAAGTCAACCATCACTCCTGTTCCCTGCTCCAGTCCTCCTCTCAACAAGAACAGCAGAAACAGAAGAGAAGGAGATACTTGAGTAATGATCATCTCTCTGTGTATCCACATCCCATGGCCTCTCAAAAAATAAAGACAAAGGGGCCTTAACCTGAACTAGTGGGAAACATGGGGAACATGGGGAACATGGAGCAGTATTTCTAATACTGAAATAAAACTTTTTAAATTATTAATAAAAACTAACTCGAAATTTATTGAAAATTTAGAAGACTACAGGGGTCACTATATAGTGGAATCTGAAAATTAAAATTGACTCCTGCTTCTATCATCAGAAATTGAAGATTGTCCCTAAACTTCCAATACTATGAAAATTACCCTTGATATTCACTTAAACTGTGTGAATATAATGCAAAAAATATGACTTTAAATTTAGACTGCTGAAGTGATAAGCGATGGAAATTCATGATAGATAACATAAAGCTGAGAGCATGGAAATTCTCTTCAGTGTGTAGAGAATAAAAAATGCTCTAATGAATGGCCCTGAAAGTACAATTTTAAATTTAGGACAGAAGGTGAATAGTAAAGGAGACATATCTCAGCCATTCACAGATTAGAAATGTGGAGAAATATACTCATTTGTATAGGTCAAACATGGAAGAAAGGATGGGGCAAGCCCATAGCCAAATGCCAAATTAGAGATATTTAACAAAAAACCATGAAGTTGAAACAAGTCTTGAAAGGGGATCTGGGCTAAAAGGGAGTAGGGTAGAAGAATGGAGAATGAAATGGTGGACTAATACAGTCATAGCACTTAATGTACACATGTGACAATATAAGTAGGAAACTTGAAGGGATAAGTGTGGTTAGGGTAAGGGGCCGAAGAAAAATGGAAAGTTTGACAATGATCCAGATGCACTGTATATTCAAATGCATATACACTCTATTCAACACTGACATGATGAAGCAAAACCCCTTTGCACAACTAGATAAAGATAATTTTTTGAAGTTATGATATTAAGAGACCAGAAGCCTAAACCTTTAGAAATAAATAAGAAGAGAGCATTGACATATTGTTGAGGCGTGTGTCCCTTTCAACATACAACATTTAATGTGTCAAGTCTGCTGCAAATGTAAATTTTGTTTTGCCTAATGCTTTTGCAAATTGCTTAAACTAGAGAACCAAATTCCTATATCCCTTCACTTCCAAAAAAATATCTTATAGACCTTTAAGTTTCTCACTTGTTTCTAAACATCTTAATGCAATGCATTATTGGAATTAATTTCATTCCATATTTGAATTTAATATTTTTTGTTGTTGTGAAAATACTGTACAGAAGGGTTACAGTTACATGGGTAAGATAATGAGTACATTTCTTATCAAACATTGTAGCCTCTTCCTTTGTTTCCCCTTCCCATACCTACCCATTCTCTCCAAGTTCCGCCAATTTAATCCTCCCCCCCCCCACAAAAATTGTACAGTTCTTTTTTGACATAACATCTTGTACATTTCATTGTTGTAATGGGTCCAACTGTATCCCTATTTAAACGATTTGTTTTTTCCCTTACCCTCCACAAATTATACCAACATAAAATACAAGGAAATCAAGGGTTATATCGTGGGGGAGGGACATACAAAACAACAAAGAAATAATCTTATAAATGTGTTAGATACAATCACATGAAAGAAAAAAATTCATTTGAATTCACATCTTAGGGCTCATTTCCCTAACATCAACTTATCTGCCCTTTACTGCTTGACTCAGATATATACTAGTTATTGCAAATAAGGGAAACCATGGGACCTACGTTTCTTTGGGCCTGGCTTACTTCACTTAATATAATTTTTTCCAACTCTTTCCATTTCCTAACAAATGGTGCAATATCATTCTTTCTGATGGGGACAGAATTCCATTGTGTAAATATAACACATTTTCTTGATCCATTCATCTACTGAGCGGCATCTGGGTTAGTTCCATATCTTAGCTATGTTAAACAATGCTGCAATAAACATAGTCGTGCTGGTAGCTTTAGTGTGGTCTTGTTTGTGAACATTTCAGTAAATACCCAAAAGTGGAATTGCTGGGTCATAAGGGAGCTCTATGTGGAGTCTTTTAAGGAACTTCCATACTGCTTGGCAAAGTGGTTGAACAAGATTACACTTCCACCAACAGTGCATTAGGGCTGCCTTCTGTCCACATCAACTCCAGCATCTGTTATTTGAGTTCTTGATTATAGCCGTTCCAACTGGAGTGAGGTGGTATCTCAATGTTGTTTTGATGTGCATTTCTTTTATGGCTAGGGAGGTTGGGCATTTCTTCCTGTGTCTATTGGCCATCCTTCTTTCTTCTTCAGAGAAGTTTCTCTTTAAGTCTTTCGCCCACTTATTTATTGGGCAGTTGTTTCTTTGAAGACTTGTTGTTGGGGGGTTTAATTTTTTGAGTTCCAAGTATATTTTAGATGTGAGACCCTTGTCTGTTGTATGGCTAGTAAAGATCTTCTCCCAATCGGTGTGCTTTCTATTGATCTTGCTAGCTATGGCATTTGCCCTGCAGAAGCTCTGCAACTTTATGCAATCCCATTTGTCCAACCTTTCTTTGATTTGTTGTGTTTCCGGGTCTCTATTCAGAAAATTTCGGCCTGAGCCAAGGAGACCTAGGGTTTCTCCTATTCCATCCTGTAATGATTTCAGAGTGTCTGCTTTGAGTTCAAGGTCTTTGATCCATTTGGAGTTGATTCTGGTGCAGGGTGATATATAAGGTTCTAGCTTAAGTTTTCTACATGTAATTAACCAATTTTGCCAGCACCATTTACTGAAGAGACTGTCTTTCTTCCATTCTACTGTTTTAGATCCCTTATCGAAGATTAGATGGCTATAGGACTGTAGGTTCATTTCTGGGTTTTCAATTCTATTCCATTGGTCCTGAGGTCTGTTCTTATGCCAATACCAAGCTGTTTTGATTTCTATGGCTTTATAGTAGAGTTATCAATTTGGTATTGATATTCCTCCAGCAGTGTTCTTTCCGTTGAGGAGCGTTTTTGCTATTCGGGGTCTTTTATTTTTCCATATGAATTTTTAGATTGCCTCTTCTATTTCCTTGAAGAATGAGGTTGGAATTTTGATAGGTATTGCGTTGAATTTGTAGATAGACTTGGGAAGAATTGCCATTTTCATAATGTTAACCTTTCCAATCCAGGAGCATGGGAGCTTTTGCCATTTTTAAAGTTCTTTGTTGATTTTCTTTGTTAAGATTTTAAAGTTTTCATCATAGAGGTCCTTCACTTCTTTAGTTTAGTTAATTCCTAGGTATTTTATTTTTGTGGGGCTATTACAAACGGAGTTGCATTCCTAATTTCAGCCACACTTTTCTCATTGTTGGCATACAGAAAAGCCATTGATTTTGGGGGGTTAATTTTATAAACTGCTACTTTGCAAAAGTTTTGAATCAGCTTGAGTAATTTGGGAGTGGAGTCTCTGGGATTCTTTATATACAAGATCATGTCATCTGCAAAGAAGGAGAGTTTTATTTCTTCTTTCTCTATTTGGATCCCCTTTATGTCTGCACCTTGTCTTATTGCTGTAGCTAGGCATTCTAATACTAGACTGAAGAGAAGTGGAGAGAGTGGGCATCCTTGTCTTGTTCCTGAGTTAAGAGGAAATGGCTTTAGTTTTTCACCATTGAGTATAATGCTGGCTGTAGGTTTGTCATATACAGCCTTTATTGTATTGGGGAATGTTCCATGGATTCCTAATTTTTCCAAAACCTTCATCATAAAGGGGTGTTGGATCTTGTCGAATGCTTTTTCTGCATCTATTGAGATAACCATGTGGTTCTTATTCTTGCTCCTGTTGATGTGATGTATAATATTAATTGATTTGCGTATATTGAACCAGCTTTGCATCCCTGAAATGAATCCTGTTTGATCATGGTGTATGATTTTTTGGATGAATTATTGAAGTCGATTGGCCAAAATTTTGTTGATAAGTTTTGCATCAATGTTCATCAAAGAAATGGGTCTATAGTTCTCTTTCTTTGATGAGTCCCTGCCTGGTTTTGCGATGAGGGTTATGATGGCTTCATAGAATGTGTTCGGTAGTGAGCTTTCTCTTTCAATTTCATTGAAGAGTTGGAGGAGTATTGGTGTGAGCTCTGCTTCGAAGGCCTTGTAAAATTCCGCTGTAAAATCATCTGGTCCTGGACTTTTCTTAGCTGGGATGTCTCTTTTTTTTTTTGGGTCTGGTCATGGGGCCTGAACTCTGGGCCTGGGCGCTGTCCCTCAGCTCTTCAGCTCAAGGCTAGTGCTCTACCACTTGAGCCACAGCGCCACTTCCGGCTTTTTTTTTGTTTTTGCTTATGTGGTGCTGAGGAATCGAACCCAGGGCCTCGAGCATGCAAGGCAAGCGCTCTACCACTGAGCCACCTTCCCAGCCCAGCTGGGATGTCTCTTATTTGTGTTTCTATTTCAATGCTTGATATGGGCCGGTTGAGCTGGTTTAACTCATCTTGGTTTAGTTTTGGTATGTCAATTTTGCTAGGAAAAGGTCCATTTCTGTCAAGTTGTCGAACTTATTAGCATAAAGTTTTGAGAAGTATTCCCTTATAATGTTCTGAATCTTGGTTGTTTCCATGGTGATGTTTCCATTCTCATCTCTGAGTTTATTAATTTGGGTGTGTTCTCTCCTTTTTCTGATAAGATTTGCTAATTGTCTGTCAACTTTGTTAAGTTTTTCGAAGAACCAACTCTTTGTTTTGTTGATTCTTTCTATAGTTTTTTGGATTCGAATTCATTTAATTCTGATTTAATTTTGATTATTTCTTTCCATCTACTGGATTGGGATTATCTTGCTGCCCTTTTTCAACGAGGTTTAGATGTGTCATTAAATTGCTAGTTTCAGATCTCTCCAATTTGTTGATGTAGGAGCTCAGAGCAATAAACTTGCCTCTGAGTATTGCCTTTGCTGTGTCCCAGAGGAGCTGGTAATTTGTGTGTTCATTTTTGTTGAATAGCATGAACATTTGAATTTCTTTTCTAATCTCTTCCATGACCCACTCTTGATTCAGCATTGTGTTGTTCAGCCTCCATGTGATACCGGAGTTTCTTTGGTGGCGTTTGGTGCTGAGTTCTAATTTTATTCCCTTGTGGTCAGAGAGAATGCAAGGTATAACTTCAATGTTACTGAATTTAGACAAGTTTGCTTTGTGGCCTAAAATGTGGTCTAATTTAGAAAATGTTCCATGCGCTGCTGAGAAAAACATGTATTCTGATACTGCTGGGTGAAATGTTCGGTTGATGTCTGTTAAGTCTAGTTGATCTATGCAGCTGTTTAGTATTGCGGTTTTTCTGTTGAGTTTTTGCCGAGTTGATCGATCTAGTGGGGAGAGTGGTGTGTTAAAATCACCAACAACTAAGGTCTTTGGATCTATATGGGATTTGAGGGAAAGTAGTGTTTCTTTGATAAATTTGGGTGCTCCATTGTTTGGCGAATCGATATTTAGAATTGTAACATCCTCCTGAAGGAGAGATCCTTTAATTAGTATTTAGCGACCTTCTGTATCTCTTCTCACGAATTTTAATTTGAAGTCTATTTTATCTGATATTAGGATTGCAACTCCCGCCTGTTTATGAGGGCCGTTTGCTTGGTAGATTTTGTTACAGCCTTTAACATTGAAAATGTGTTTGTTTTTACGGGCAAGATGTGACTCCTGCAGGCAGCAGATAGAAGGGTCTTGTTTTTTAATCCAACTAGACAATCTATGTCGCTTAATTGGAGAGTTCAGTCCGTTAACGTTAAGAGATAGGATTGAGAGGCATTTGGGAGTTCCTGCCAAGTTATCCACCTTCTTGGGGGCTGCGAAACCTGGGTTCTTCCTATGGTTCTTGGATTCTCAGTTTGGGTGCATTTTCTTGGCCTTTGTTGCGGTCTTATTGGTTTTCTATGTGTAGGACATCTTTAAGAATCTTTTGTAGGGCAGGTTTGGTGGAGATGTATTGTTTCAATTTTTCTTTGTTATGGAAGGTTTTTATTTGGCCTTCAGTTACGAAGGAGAGTTTAGCTGGGTACAGTATTCTTGGTTGATAGTTGTTTGTTTTTAGGGCATGGCATACGTCATTCCAGGCTCTTCTTGCTTTGATTGTCTCTGCTGAGAAATCTGAGGTGATTCTAATTGGTTTCCCTTTATAGGTGATTACCCTTTTCTCCCTGACAGCTTTAAGGATCTTTTCCTTGTTCTGAGTTGATCCTGTGTGGATTATAATGTGAAGTTGGGATGTCCTATTCTGGTCTGCTCTATTTGGGGTTCTAAAAGCTTCTTGTATCTGAATAGGCCTATCTTTTTGTATGTTTGGGAAGTTCTCTGCTAGGATCCTGTTAAACAAATTTCCTAGACCATTAACTTCTGTTTCTAGGTGCTCCTCTACACCCATTATCCTTAGATTAGGTCTTCTGATGGTGTCTTCCAGGTGTTGGATAAATCTATCATATTTCTTGGATTTGTCTTGGATGGTTGTATGTTCTGTCTCTATAATATCTAGGCTGTCTTCAATCCCTGAGATTCGATCTTCTGCATGGTCTAACCTGCTGTCAAGACTCTCTACTTTGTTCTATCTTTTCCTTCTAATTGGTCAGATTTGATGGCTTCAAGTTCTTTGTTGAAGCTCTGTTTTAGGTCTTGTATGAATTTCTTTACTTCCTTAATTTGGTGTTCAGTGTTTGTTCTCAAATCACTTAGTTGATTGGTTATGGTTTCTTTGGACTCCCATTCCTTCTGTTGGGTTCCATTCAGCATTCCCTTTGTGGTCTCCCTGACTTCCTTCAGCTCTTTGTTAATGGATTCCATGAATGCCTTTAGTGATCTTTGTGTATTCTCATCCTGGTCTCTCAATTCCTGAATTACTCTTTGATTAGCTTCCTCCCGTTTGTGGGATTCCTATATTAATAGAAGGGTAGGGACATAGAGGAGAAGTTAAAATCTTAAGAAAATGCTTAAAATATTATATAGGTATAAAGAGGTAGTACTGCTATTAAGGAATTTAAGTCTCAGAGGTTTTGAATTGGGTAATAAATTTGTGGATTAAGTGTGTACACAATGGGGGATAGGGTCTACTATTTAACTACTGGTTAATCTGAGGATGTGCAGGACAAGAGTTAAGTCACATACAGAAGATCAAAAGAGAGGAAAAGGCTAAAAGGATTAGAAAGGGAGAGAAAAAGATCAGAAGTTCAGTAGAGCTAGACAAAAAAACAAAAAGATAGTTAAGAAAGAAAGAAAAAGAGAAAGAAGACAAGAAAAGAAAGGAAAACGCACATTCATGTATTCCTAATATAAAAATTATAAGAGGAAAAAAAGTTACTGGAAAACAATTATATTTTCAAAAAAGGCAAAAATTAAAGATTAAAAAAATTTTGTAAAAGGAAAAAAATTATATATATATATATATATATATATATATATATATATATATGTTACCAAAAAAAAAAAGAAAAAAAAAAGAAGAGGAAGAAAAAAAAAAGTTCTTTGATTTTTTTTTTGGGGGGGAGGGGTGGGAAGAATCCTGTATCTCCCTTTTGTCTGTAAACAGCCTCTTGTTGGAGTCTCTGGTCAGCTTGAGGTCCTGTGGCTTGATTGGTTTCTTAAGTCAGTTTGTTCGAACAGGCAGAAAAATGCTCTGCTTTACCCAAGATTTGGAGATCCCCCTCCCAGATTAGTTTACTGGGAGGTTGATGTGCTTTGAGAATCACAAAAGAGGGGGATGCAGTGGTGAGGCTAGGTTCTGGGTAGAGTTGAGGCCTTTCAACAATCAGTAGCTTTTTCCTGGGGCTATTTTGTGAAAAAAAAACTCACAGAGCCCAGCCTGGAGCCATTCTCAGGGTTTCTGTTTTTCAATTGATTGTTGAGGCTGCTAGAGGGAGGGGCAGCCTCTGGCTCTGATTACCCAGTGAGGAAAGCCACTCCAATGGCTGTTTCCTGAGCTGGGTGACTTTTCCCTGGATGGAGCCGAGTCTGGCAGGTCACTTCGCCGCCATTAACTTCTTGTGACCTGCTAAATGACTCGTTTTATTCCAAGGCCTGGGTTGGAGCTGGCAGCTCCTCCGAGCTTTGTCGGTATCCAAGATGGAGATCACCGGTGCTGGGGGAGGGGAGGGGTGGCCTTCCCTCCTCTGCTCCCTGAGAAGGAGTGAGGATGTCGGGCTTCTACTCACTTCGAGTAGAAGCCATCTCTGGTCTGCGAATTGTAGGATGAAGATGTCCACTCCTTGTCGGTTCTTGTTGTTGTTGAGTAGAATCCTCTTGCCCGCTGCGTCTGGCTCCTTTGTCCTGGACTCTCTGTGTGAGCGCTCAGTTATGGCCCCAGCTGCGTTCTCCGCCGCAACCCTGCCGCCGCTGCCGCAGCGGCTGCTGGCAGGCGCTCAGATGTGTCTTTTTGCCTTGGCTTCCCCTCTCTTGTCTAACTCTCTGTCCTGTGATGGCACACTTGGTGTGATTCTCTGGCTTAGGACTGTTCACTGGAACTCTAAAACTGTGAGAGCTTGTTCAGATTCCAGCTTCTCCTCCGCCATCTTCCCTCTCCTGAATCTTGGTTGTTTCTGTGGCGATGTTTCCATTCTCATCTCTGAGTTTATTTATTTGGGTGTGTTCTATTATTTTTCTGACGAGATTTGTTAGGGGTCTGTCAATTTTGTTAATTTTTTCAAACAAATTCTTTGTTTTATTGATTCATTCTATGATTTTTTTTGTATTCTAATTCATTTAATTCTGATTGACTTGTAATAATTTCTTACTGTCTACTGGAATGGAGTTTATCTTGCTGCTCTTTCTCAAGGAGGCTCAGATGTCTCATTAATTTGTTGGTTTCAGATCTCTCTAATTTGTTGGTGTAGGAACTGAGAGCTATAAACTTGCCTCTGAGTACTGCTATTGCTGTGTCCCAGAGAAGCTGCTCTTTTGTGTGTTCATTTTTGTTGAATATCTTGAAGATTTGAATTTCATTTCTAATCTCTTACATGATCCAATCATGATTCAATAGTGTGTTGATCAGCCTCCATGTGTTACAGGACTTTTTTGGGTGCTTTTGGTGTTGAGTTCTAATTTTATTCCCCTGTGGTCTGAGTGAATGCAAGGTATAACTTCAGTGTTTCTGAATTTGGACAAGTTTGCTTTGTGGCCTAAAATTTGGTCTATTTTGGAAAATGTATCCATGTGCTGTTGAAAGAAACGTATAGTCTCATGCTGCTGGGTGAAATATATGGTAGATGTCTGTTAAATCTAATTGATCTATGCAGTTTTTTAGATCTGCGTTTTCTCTCTTGAGTTTTTGCCGAGTTGATCTATCTAGTGGGGAGAGTGGTGTGTTAAAGTTCCCAATAATTATTGTCTTTGGATCTATGTGGGATTTGAGGGAGAGTAGTGTTTCTTGGATAAATTTGGGTACTTCGTTTTTTTTTATCATAGATGTTTAGAATTGTAATGTCCTCCTGAAGGAGAGATCCCTTAATGAGTATGTAGCAACCTTCTTTATCTCTTCTCACTAATTTTAATATTAAGTCTATTAATCTGATATTAGAATTGCAACACCGCCTGTTTATGGGGGCTGCTTGCTTGGTAGATTTTGTTCCAGTCTTTCACATTGAAAATGTGATTGTTTTTATGGGTAAGATGTGAATCCTCAAGGCAGCAGATAGAAGGATCTTTCTTTTTAATCTAGAGACTCTATGTCCTTTAATTGGAGAGTTAAGTCCGTTAATGTTGAGAGATAGGACTGAGAGGTATTTGGGATTTCTTGAACCCAGTTGCTGTGGCAACTGGGTTCTTCCTATGGTTCTTGGATTCTCAGTTTGGGTGAGGTTTTTTGGAATTTATTGTGGTCTTGTTGGTTTTCTCTGTTTAGGACATTTTAAAGAATCTTTTGTAGGGCTGGTTTTGTGGAGATATATTGCTTCCATTTTTCTTTGCTATGGAAGGGTTTTATTTGACCTTCGATTATAAAGGAGAGTTTAGCTGGGTACATTATTCTTGGTTGATAGTTGTTTGTCTTTTGGGCCTGGCATACACCATTCCAGGTTCTTCTTGTTTTGATTGTCTCTGATGAGAAATCTGAGGTGATTCTAATTGGTTTCCTTTATAGAGAAACTGTAAGGATCATTTCCTTGGTCTGAATTGATCCTTTGTGAATTATAAACTGACAATGTCATATCCTGTTCTGTTCTGGTCTATTTGGGTGTCTAAAAGCTTCGTGTATAGGAATAGGTCTTTCTTTTTGCATGTATGGGATGTTCTCTGCTAGCATTCTGTTAAACAAATTTCCTAGACCATTAACTTCTGTGTCTAGGTTCTCCGCTACACCCATTATCCTCAGATTAGGCCTTCTGATGGTGTCTTCCAAGTGTTTATTAAATCTATCATATTTCTTGGATTTGTCCTGGATGGTTGTATGTTCTTTTTCTATATATCTACGCTGTCTTCAATGCCCGAAATTTGATCTTCTGCATGGTCTAACCTACTATTACGACTTTCTTTTTTTTTCTCTTTTCACTCTAGTTGGTCGGTTTTTATGGCTTCACATTCTTTGTTGGAGCTTTGTTTTAGATCTTGTATGAACTTCTTTACTTCCTTAATTTGGTGTTGTGTTTAATCTCAAATCATTTAGTTGATTGATTATGGTTTCCTTGGACTCCCATTCCTTCTGTTGTGCTCTATTCTCTTTGTGGTCTCTTTGACTTCTTTCAGCTCTCTGTTTGTGGATTCCATGAATGCCTCTAGTAATCTTTGTCTATTCTCATCCCACTCTCTGAATTCTTGTATTATTCCTTTTTTAGCTTCCTCACTTTCATGCAATATCTGTAGTTCTCTTTGAGTGTTCTCATCCTGCTCATGCCATTCCTGATTTTCTCTTTGTCTGTTCTCAGCCATCTCACGCAATTCCTGTCTATCTCTTTGGCTGATCTCAGCCTGCTCACGCCATTCCTTTATTTCTCTTTGAGATTTATCAAGCTGCTCATGCACTTCCTGTATCAGTCTTTGAGTAGCTTCTTCATCCTCATGATATTCTTGTATAGATCTTTGCTTTGCATCCTCTCTCTCCCTGTCATGCTCACACAGAGTCCTTTGCAGATTTTCAATATTTCCATTTACCCTGTTTACCAGTAGTTTTTAGAGAGCTTTTTGGGATCTCTCCTCTGAATTATTCATTATCTGTCCTTTCCCCTGATTATCGTGAGTGGGAATTGAGATACACGGACTTGCCATTTTTGTTATGTTTTTCCAGCTTGATCTGCCCATTTGGGATGAGAGTAACACCAGTTTTGTTCTAGAACACTATCTTAAGGCAAGCATCAACCAAAGTCTTTAGTTTCACAGTCAAAAGTGTTCAACAGAAATATCTATTAAACCTCAAACTACTATGTATTAATGGGCTACCAACCACAAAGAATTTGGCAAACCAGAAATTATAATGTTTAGGGAGAGATGTGGGTAAAAATAGGAATAGAGGGATGTGGAAAGGTAGAAGGAGAGTTAACTAAGTCCTAATCTCAAAGCGGGAAATAGGTTGGATAACTTATATTAGAGAGAAAATAAAGGAGAAAGAAAAAAAGAGACAAGAAATGATAGAAAAACAAAAATTAAAATTAAAAAGTGAAACACTTTAAAATTATGCAAATTTAAAAATGCAATATTCAGAGAAGAACAGGAATAGGATAAGAGGAGAGGGATAGAAAGGAGACATGAAAAATTTAAAAATAAAAATGCTTAAAATATTATATAGATATAAAGAGGTTGTACTGCTATTAAGTAATTTAAGTCTAAGAGGTTTTGAATTGAGTAATAAATTTCTGCATTAAGTGTGTACACAATGTGGGGTAAGGTCTACTAATTGACTACGGGTATATTTGAGGAGCAGAACAGCAATTCAGTCACATAAAGAAGAATGAAAGAGAAGAAAAAGTCAAAAGAATGAGAAAGGAAGAAAAAAAGGATCAAAAGGTGAGTAGAGATAAAAAAAAAGAAAAAAAAGCAAACACACATATACCCCTAAAATAAACATATTAGAAGAAAAAGAAGTTAATAGAAAAAAATTTAAGTTAAAAATTAAAAATTAAAAAAATTAAAAAATTTTTAATAAAATTTATAAAAAAAGAGTTCTTTCCTTTTTATTGGGGGGGGGCGGGATGGGAAGATCCTGTTTCTCCCTTGTGTCCATAACAGTCTCTTGCTGGAGTCTCTGGTCTGCTTGTGGTGTTTGATTTTCCTGTTCTTGGCTGGTTTCATAAATCAGATTGTTTGTGCAGAAAAATGGTATGCTTTACACAGGATTTTCTGATCCTCCTCCCAGGCTAGTTCAATGGGAGGGAGATCTGCTTTGAGTATCACAAAAGAGGGAGATGTCTGTTTCCTCTAGTTTGGAGATGCTGCGATGAGTGTAGGTTCTGGGTAGAGTTGAGGCCTTTCAGTGAACAGTAGCTTTTCCCTGGGAGGCTAGCTTCTGAGACACTCAGAGAGCACAGCCTGGAGACATTCTCCAGATTTATGTTTACCGAATTTCAATTGATTGTCAGGGCTGCTAGTGGGAGAGGCAACCTCTGGCTCTGTTTACCCAGTGAAGAAAGACATTGATTTGGATGGTGGCCCAGGCTGGGTGATTTTCCTGGGTGAAGCTGAGCCTGGCAGGTCAGGTAAGCTTCCTGTGACCTGCTAAATGACTGTATTGTTTTCTTCCAAGGCCTGAGTTGGAGCTAGATGCTCAGCCAGGCATTTGTCAGTATCAAAGATGGAGATCTTCGGTAGTGGGTGGGGAGGGGTGGCCTTCCCTCCTCTGCTCCATGAGGAGGAGTGAGGATGTCAGCCTTCTACTAATGCCATAGTCTTGGTTCCTGGGTCATCTCTGTTCTGTGATCTACAGGATGAAGATGACTGCTTCTTGTCAGTTCTTGCTTGAGTTGAGGAGAATCTGCTCACCCGCTGCATCTGGCACGTTTGTCCTGGCCTCTCTGTGTTTCAGGTATGGTGGCTATGGATGCTGCAGCTCTCGCGGCAGCCGCAGTTGCTGGCAAGTGCTCAGATTTGTCTCCTTGCCTGGATTTTCCCTCTCTGACATAACTCTCTGAACTGTGATGGCACACTTGCTGTGATTCTCTGGCTTAGGACTGTTCACTGGAGCACTAAAACTGCTTTCTATGCAAGAGCTTGTTAGCCTCCAGGTTCTTTGCCGCCATCTTCCCGGAACCATAAATATAAATTTTAAATAACTAAATTCTTTTAAAATCCTCTCACTCGGTCACAGGTATGGATAGATAAGTGATATGGGCAGAATCACAATTATTCAGAAGGTTATAAATGGATGCTTACCTAGCTTTCTTTCAGCTGGGTCATAGAATAGACTCTCCTAATTGGAAAAAGTTAGCCTTCCCAGCCTTTCTGCATATAAACACTCCATCAACATTTTATTAAAGGATTATTGAAGACTAGCTATATGTTGATTAATAATGACTGAACATGACAGAAAGTTGAGGGAAAACCATCTACACTTCAGTGAGGTTCTGACTTGTGCTTCACAAAGTGTTATGAAAGCTCTCCAGGAGAAATCTAGCAGCTGCATTTCTAAAAAGTCCTTGAGTTGATACACTTTCTGATATTGTCTCAATGCAAGTACTTCTCTTTGGAGTTCCATATTATTCAATGATGTTGTATTAGCTCCTTGTTAAAATTTTCAGACTAGTCTTTTTGATGAAATTTGTTTTTCAAAATTGCTTTCCCAATTCCATCCACAAACTGCAGACAAAATTTATCTGAATAAAATTTGTATCTGTTGATAGTGCATATACTTTTATTTTTCATTACAAACATAGAATGTAGTAAAAATTCTCATAGCAATTTCACTGCACTAGCTTGTGGGCAGATTCTAACTTAAATAATATATTGTGTTCACGTAGAGATTTTGATTATCAAAAGTAATAAGCCTGTGGTCCTAAAACCAATACCTTACTGATATTGAGTGACAAATACAACTTCATATAAGTGTAGAAGTTTTCCTTGTATCTTTTTAATATATATTTTTGTTGTAAATATACTGTACAGAAGGGTTACAGTTACATAATGTAATGAGTACATTTCTTATTGAGCATTGTTACCCCCTCCTTTGTTGTTCCCCTACCATCCCTTCCCTTCACACCTCCCCACCTCCCTCCTTCACCTCCCACTCTGGTCGAGTGTCTTGTACATCTCATTGTTCCAATGGGTCAACCTGTATCCTTTCTTTATATCTTAAATAAAGAAATGCTGGCTTGATTTATGCTTATTCTGCTCGTGTAGACACACATAAAACCACTCTCCATGTCCAAAAGCACATAAATGAAACGCCATCATTTTTCTGTCAGTTGGTATAATTGTGTTCTACACATTTATTGACAGATTACAAATTATTCTCAAACTTTAAAACATTAAAAAGTACTTTCTTTTTTTCTTATTTTCTTGGCCAGCAAATCAGCAGGACCTCAGTCAGCATTTCTGTCATAGAACTTTTCATATAGGTTGGTTAAATGTATATGTAGAGTCCAGTTTTCTGAGGACTCACTCATCTGCTTAGGAATTCATGCTGGCTGTTGGAAAAAGCTCAAGTAAGAATGCCATTTAAAGCCTTATACTTTATTCTTTACCAGGGTTTTCTCCAGCTACTTTGGTTGTTTAGAGTGTTTACAAGAGCAAATATCCCATAGGGAGCAGGGAGACAACACATGACCTATACTTACTGAGACTTCCGAGTATTTTGCTGTCACTTGTACTGCATTTTGTAAGTCGAATCTCTCTAAACCTACCAGATTTAAGAGATAAGAGGAGTGGTAAAAAAAAACTCTTAGAGACAAATACATCTTCAATATATATTGTGCCAAGCATTCTGTCTAAGGCATATTCAGCAAATAATGAAACTTGTATTGGCTGTAATTATGTGTCTTTCTCCATGTGTGCATGTATACATGTGTATATGTATGTGAGTATAGTAACATACATGTGTACATGTATAAGGAAATATACACACATATATGCATATGTAAATAAATATAGATATCTAAATATATGTGCATATATATATATATATATATATATATCAGTTGTTCAGTGATTTAATCTATAAATCCCAGCACATTGTCATTCTCACAAAGTGTACATGATAAATGGGCATCCTTTGTACTCACTTCCCCCAGTCCTTTGTTTTTATCCTTGGGAACATCTTTAGTCTACTTTCCATAGTATAGCTTTGTTTTCATTGCATGTACTTACTGATAATAAAAGAAAAAGTTGGTTTGCAAAAGAAAAAGAACTTTTTAGGACACAGGTCACTGTCTTTTATCCATCCCAATGATTGCTATGTGATAAAATTTATAATAGTAGTAAAATTGAAAAGGAATTAATAGATTTGTTGTTTTGCCATTTAAATGTTAGAGAATAATATCACATCACTGTTATAACTCTTAAAGAATGCAAGGGTAAGTGATGGTCGCTATCATGTTCACACAAAACCCCTGGATCCTGAATGATAATAGTAGACCAGCAGAAATTCTAAGTAGCAGACATGGAGCATATAAGTGAAAGAGAGGAAATGAGAGAGTGTGAGAGTGAGAGAGGAATATCATAATACTGAAAGTGCATAACAGATAAACAAGAGCTGTATGAGAATATTCATACTGCTATCTTTAGACTCTACTTGTACATTTGAAGATATTTGATGTATGACAACAAATCAACATGAAATATAAAGTTATTTTGAGAAAAATAAGAGTGACTCAGAAGAAATTATAAATGCAAAAACAATCTTCACAAAAACAAACACTCAGAGATATTTCATGACTTTGAAAAGGATGAAGTGGCTAAAGTTAGTATAAATTTAGAAGTATTAAAATTCACAAAAATATAAAAAGTATTCATATATTTCATAACATAACCCAAAGCAGAAATCAAATGTTGTTTAAATGATTTTTTAAAACATAGTCTCTCAGGTGCTGGGAAGGTGGATCAGTGGTAGAGTGTTGCTTTGCATTCATGAAGACCTTGGTTTCATTCCTCAGCACCACATAAGCAGAAAAAGATGGAAGTGGTACTGTGCCTCAGTGGTACTGCTAGCCTTGAGCTGAGGTACAGCACTCAGGCCCCAGAGTTCAAGCCCCATGACCACCAAAATAAAAAAAAATAAACAACAAAATGTCTCTCAAGTTTATGGCTTTAACTCAGTAATACCGCTGCTTCAGCCTAGGGCTAAGCATTCAGGTGTGGACATTTATCAACACTCCTGATTCAGACTCTACTTGATCATTTTTTAATAAATATTTTGTTTTTAATTTTCGTCTTTGTAAATTCACATGCACCTATAAAACCTGGATTGGCGATCCCAGTAAGCTTCTCAAAGTACCTCCTAATGATGACTTACCAAATGTTGTATTATATTACAACAAGGAAAACAATGCTACAAATAAAGAAAACCAATAATTAAATATTAATGATTAATAAAATAAAAAACAAAACAATTATCAGTATTTTCAGTATTTGAAGTGTAGAAATATTAGATTTTATTATTTTTTCAAATATCTGTACATTTAACACTGGCTAAGGTATTGATGTTCAACCAGAGTTTTATAGAATATGCATACTCTTAAAGTTTCCCACTAAGATGACTATTTATGGCTCATCTCATCATTTGTTTATGACTTACATCATCATTTTTTCCTCACTAACATATAAAGGAAGTTAGCCCTAATGTTTTAACAGAAACTGTGTAGTTAACATAGTCTTAACTCTTCAATCTACTTCTTTACACAAAGACTTTGCAACTTCTCATTAATAAGGTTTCTATAAACTCTGAAATGTAAGTATTTAGTAGTTAATATCTGCTACCATAAATCTTAAATACTTTATAGAAAAGTTTTATACTTCCCAAACAATCCAAATTTTGGCATATATAAGCAAAATCCCAAAATTAAACATATGTAAAACATTAAAACTTTTAACAAAACTTAACACTTGCTAGAGTGTTCATTATGACAGGTGCCTTTTATAGAATAATTGAATTCCTCTTCCTGCACATTTCTTTTTTTATTTTTTATTTTATTTTATTTATTTTAATTTAATTTTATTTTATTTGTGAACATACTGTACAGAGGAGTTACAATTACATGGGCAGGATAATGTGTACATTTCTTACCAAGCATTGCAGCCTCCTCCTTTGTTTACCCTTCACATCCCTTCCCAGCCTCCCCCCTCTCCCCCAATCCCAATCCTTCTCCTTCCCCCCCTTCCCCTCCCCCCCCGCACCTACGTTGTAAAGCTCATTTTGGACATGACAACTTGTACTTCTCATTGTTGCCACAGGTCCATCTGTATCCTTAAACAACTGGTTTTTCCCCATCTCCTCCACAAGTTATACTGAAATCAAATATAGTGAAAGCAGGGGGAAGGACATACAAAGCAACAAAGAGATAATCTTATAAATGCGTTAGAAACACATGCATGAAAGAAAAAAACATTAAAATACACATCTAAGGGTTCATTTTCCTGACATCACATTATCTGACCTTTTCCGCTTGACTCATACATATACTAGATATTACAAATAAGGGAAACCATGGGACCTATGTTTCTTTGGGCCTGGCTTACTTCACTTAATATAATTTTTTCCAAGTTTTTCCATTTCCTAACTAATGGGGCAATGTCCTACACATTTCTTGAACAACAAATATCTGGAATTATTTTGTTTTGACATGTCAGTCTTGATTTTATTCTTAAAAGTGTGCTTATGTAAGAAATATATGGTTCTAAAATTACACAACAATTCTTTTGAACTTACTAGTTTTGAACTTACTAGTTTAATAAAAACTTACTAGTTTAATAAAATCAATAAAAGTATACTTTATATATAAAAAAAGTTCTTTGCTCAATTCAGCATCACATACACTAATATTGGAATGATACAGAGAAGATTAGCATAGCCCCTGTGCAAGGATGACATGCAAATTCGTGGAATATTCCATATTTTTACAAAAACAGATGCTGGAAGGGATGTGGCCCCCAGGGAACAGCACTGCATTCTTGGTGGGAGTGTAAACTTGTTCAATTACTTTGGAAAGCATTATGGAGGTTCCTCAAAAGACTCTACATAAAGCTCCCCTATGACACAGCAATCCCACTTTTGGGGATTTACCCAAATGATCACAAACAAGACCATACTAAAACCAGCAGGACAACTATGTTTATTGCAGCATTATTTACCATAGCTAAGATATGGAACTAACCCAGATGCCCCCATTAGATGAATGGATCAAGAAAATGTGGTATATATACACAATGGAATTCTATGCCTCTATCAGAAAAAATGACATCTCCAAATTTGTTAGGAAATAGAAAGACTTGGAAAAAAATTTATTGAGTGAAGTAATCCAAGTCCAAAAAACATAAGTCCCATGGTTTCCCTTATTTTCAATAACGAATATATATCTGGGATAAGCAGAAAAGCTCAAACGATATGTGCATAATACCAGACAAGATGATGTTAAGGGAATTGAACCCCAAGATAGGGACACAAGTGGTTTTATGTTTCTTGCTATTGTTTCTAACTTATTTATAATGTACGATGTCATTTATTTTTGTTTCTTTGTATGTTCCTCCCCCACACTATAACCCCTGTTTTCTCTGTATTTGAAGTTGGTGCACTACATCTTGTAGGAAATTTGGGGAGAGGAAGCGAAAAATGCTCAAATAGGGATGCAGTTTAACCAATTGTAACCATGAGATGCACAAGACACTATGTTGAAAAATGAACTTTACAATTTAGGCAGGGGGATAGAAAATGGGGAGGGGAGTGTATTTGTGGAGGTGGGAGGGAAAGGATAGTAGGGGAAATATAAAGGAGGAGGTAACAATGCTTGTTAGAAAATGTACTAATTTCCTTCCTCATGTAAATGTGACCCCTCTGCACAGTATTATTACAATAAAAAACATATAAAAATGTTCTGAGATGGAAGAGTTCATTTCCTCTATTTTACCCATATATTATCGTTAACAAAGAAATTAATGCAGAACACTGATATGAAGGTAATTTGAATGTGTGTGTGTGTGTGTGTGTGTGTGTGTGTGTGTGTGTGTGTGTGTGATCTCGGCAGCGCACCAGCAAACATACGTGAGCATGCAAACGCACCCAATGCATGTGTGTTGGAGTGCTCAGAGTTAAAATCAGGGCTTCAAGGTCTTGCAAGGCCTTTCCTATCTAGCTTGTTGAGCTACTATATGAGCTACATCTCCATTCCTGGCTTTTTGCTAGTTCATTAAAAATTTTGAAAAATAATTTCATGAAGTTGTTCTTTTTGTTTTTGTTTTTGTTTTTGTTTTTTGGACCTTATTGGCTCCGGAATGTTATCCACAGATCTCAGGCTCCTGAGTAGATATCCAGATTAGATAGGATTACAGGTGTGACCAGCCAACACAAGGCTTTCAGAATAATTTTTAAAATAGAAGAAAATTTACTTCGTGGGGCCTGTTTTATTATCTCCTACTTTTAAAGCATTTTAGAGTGATTATATGTGAATTTATTTCGTTTTTGGATTCTTAAAAGACAGTAAGTGATGATATTTAAAGGTTTTATTACTTTTTAAAAAGGAAACTGGAACTGTGGGACAGAAAAAATTTGGCTCTCTTTGGACCTCAATTTATAAGCTCTGCTCTGTGCATGATAACCCAATATCACAAACATAGTCTGTGTTGAAGACAAAATGTGATAGAAAACAATCACCATAATAACATAGCAAGTATTGCTATGCTATTATTTCTTGGTCAATATGAATATTGAATTGAGAGTGTAAGAGAATGGAGAGATTTTACCCACCTTTTTGATATTTCTGAAAGACTTTTGGAAACTTTGACTCATTTCCTTCCTTACTGTGTGTGTCTGTGGGACATGCACTTACTGTCTTTAATTACAATTTTTCTCAACAGTAAAATGGCAATAACATTAGCATTATAGCAAATGTTATCTTAAGAATTAAGAGAAATAAAACTTATGAAACACTTAACATATACTTCTATGAATGAACTTTTAGTTTAGCTATGTCTTTTTAAAATACTAAACAGAATGTGATGAGTAGTGCAGAAACCATTACATGTAATGAGCAACCAGAAGTAATATCTATTGACCATACTCTGCTTCCAAGGAAGCCAGGTAGATAACTTCTCATGCTGTAAATCAAACTGGTTATCTCATGCCTTGATCGTGTAAAAATATCAGGGACAGAACGATGAAGGAATGTTGTAGACTGAGGTGAAATACATATGAAAATGTGCAAAACTGAAAAAACATAAAAGTATCAGAGCAGTATATTGTGTTTACATCATTCAAGTTACAAAGATAAGGAAGACATAGAAAATGAATTCTCTTTTTGATGTGCTATCATAGGTCCTTAGAAGGATGAACACTTTCCTCATTCTTGTAGAGGAATCATCAGATGAGGGGAACTGTATATTTTTTTGTTTTCATCCTTACATTTATTCTTCACTTTCAAATCTGAACAACATGAGACAGAAAGAAACCAAGGGAAATTAGTCACACAGACTTTGGAAAGAAAAATCAAAGTAAAATAAATAAAATACATATAGCCTTGTAAAAGGTCTAACTAAATTGAGTTATATAGTCTCAAGCGTTAACAGAAAATGATCTAAGCAATATCATGTTATAAAAAATTGAAAAATGTTAGGAGTTGCTTAATGTTTTCCTTTCTACTACCGTGAACTAATTATTGATTTTGTATAGAGAGATTAAAGATGAGGTTAACAAGAAACTTGATTAAAAATGGACAAATGTTTTGAATAGACATGTTTTCCAAAAAGCCCTGAAAATCGCGTGTGGGTTTACAAATTTGTATTTAATACAACTTCTATGTGGCTTAATTCTTTGTAAAGAGAAGTCATTAGAGAATTGCAATTCCAAATTACTAAGATACTTACTACTTCATAACTATCATAACTCATCAAAAATATCCAAGGAACCAGGTAATTCCAAGCGATTAGGAGGTTGGGGTAAAAGGATTTGAGTCTAAGGCCAGTCTTGGGTACTTCACACAGTAAAAACCTGCCCTTTAAAAAAACTCAAAAGGTAATAATGTTGGATAGCGAGACTGTGGAGAAAAGGAAATTTTCTACACTCTTGGTCAAAATACAGGTTAGTGTTCTCGTTGTAGAAAGTAGTATGCAGTTTTTTAAAGATATCCAAAGTTGAAATATCATCTGGCACACCAATCATGTGATTATTTCTCTCTGGGTAACTTGTAAATACATCTGTAGTTCATTGTTATTCACATTATTCACAACAATAGCCAAGATATAGATCGAAGTTCAGTGTTCAACTACAGACTAGTAAAGCAACTGTGGTACTTGCACAAATATCTTTTTTCTGTTGATCCCAAAGTAAATTTTTTTATTATTTTCCTGTTATCATGTGATTAACCTCTAAATTATAAATCCAGATATATGATTTAATTTAACCAAAACTATTTATTGAGTTTAAGGACCTTCTACTCTCTACATTCTTCACAGTAAGATCACCAAATATGATGAGTCTGAAATAATTAGTCTCTTTTTGGCCTATGTTAATATTATTTACAATGTGTGTGTAATGTTTAAAAAGTAGTATTTATTTTAGCTTAATTGCTCTGAAGAGATAGTAAATGATATTATCAAAGCCTAAAAATGATTAGATTTAAAATTTAGAATTCAGGAAACGGCTTTGACCACGCTGCTTACTGGAGCCTTCACTACAACCTGTGGGTGAACAAGAAAGAAGGGGGTAACAATACTCAGCAAGAAATGTACTCCTTACCTTACACATGTAACTAATCCCTCTTTAAAGCATCTTTACAACAAAATAATTTTTTGTTAAATAATGAAAATAAAACCTAACGGGAAATAGAAAAACAATTTAAAAATTTAGGTTTAAAACGCAAGTAAAATTTAGGCCTACACGCTGAGCAAGAGTTATGATAAATGTGAAAAAAAGAGGATTATATTAACATGATGGTTCGGTTATATTTAGGCTTAGGATTAGGCAAGGTGTTCCAGTTAGAGCTGGGGTTAGGATGAGAAAAAGATGTAAGGTATTGTGTAAAACTGCCACACATTTTAAGAAGAATGAATGGCAAGAATGAATGAAAACCAATCTGTGTTACTTTAAACATTCAGTTATAATTTGGTTTAATGTGTGAGATACAGTTTTATTCTGGTTAGGGTTAGGGAAGGATAAGTTTTAAGGTAAATTTTAGTTTTCCACTAAGAAGTAGAAGCCAAAAAATGTGTGATTGAATAGAATCTAGACAATTTTCTTTACATTAACCATTTGGTGTTAAATCAAACTTTGATTAGGATTAGGTTTCTGGTTATCCGGGGTTGAGGATAGAGTAAAGAAATGGTTTAAACTGGTGGCTCGCACCTATTATCCTAGCTACTCAGGAAGCTGATTTCTGAGGATAACAGTTGAAAGGTAGCCCCAGTAACGGTGCGGTTGCTCAAATGGTTAAGTGCACACCTTGAGCTATAGAACTCGATGATTGTGCCCAGGCCCAGAGTTCAAGCCCCACGACCGACAAAAAGAAAAAAAAAAAAAGAAATGTGTCAAATGTTAAGTAAAGCTGAACTTCTTTTTTAGGTTCTAGGAATTCAGGAAAAATTTTAATAATGGAAGTACAATGTATTTCATAATATCAGGATTTGAGATCAATGGGTATAATGATTCCTGTTATAGAACAAGATACATTCAGTGTTAAGAGTGAGAAAGTCTGTAGAGTTTACAGAAAACCTGCAATTTATTTCGAGAATGAGGGTCAAATTGAAGTTAAATTTTAATTATAAGTCTAGTAAGTATTAGAATGAATGTGAACTAGAGAATTGCTATTAATAATAGAAGGTACTTACAATTAGGCTGATGGTTATACTCAATGTTCCAGTTAAGAAAGATTAAGTTTAGGGTTAGAAAATGACTAAGATATTGGAAAAAAATTGAAACATATGTTTGGAAGTCTTATTTGAAACAAGTTAGGATGAGTGAAAACTAGTGTACTTGTGTTAGTGTTAGTATTGTCATATAATTTGGATTAAGATTAGGGTCAGTATTTTCTTCTGATTATATTTCTGTTATGAATAAGAAAGTTTTTAGTATAAAATTAGGTTCTCACTAACAAGTAGAAGCAAATATGTGAGAATGAATAGTAACTAGAGGTTTATCATTATGTTTATTCCTCAGTGACCATTCTTGTAAGGATTAGTAAGAGTTTTCAAGCCAGGTATAAGTTGAGAGTTAGCTTTAAGTAATGTACTAGATGGTAAGTAAATCTGAAACTGTTTTAGGATACAGTGGTTCAGGAAAAGGTAGGATCAATGGAAACTACAGTATTTTTCCTGGTAAGACAATTTGAGGACAAATAATATAATGGTTCATGTTAGGGAACAAGATAACTTCAGAGGTAGAGTCAGATAATTTGTGGGAATTAGGGCAAACAAACTCATTTCCAGAGCGAAAACTGGAATATTCATGAGAATGATTAAAAACTAGACTTTTTCTTTAACATTAGAATTGGATTATAATTAGGGTGAAAGTTAGGTTTCAGTTCCAGCTGAGGTTAGTGTAAGCATAAGAGAAATGGAAAATTTAGGGTCAAACTGAATGTAAATCTTTGAATGAGAAGTCAAGTTAGAATTAGAATGAATGTGAAATAAGAAACTGCTAATAATATTAAGATTAGGGTATGATTAGTGTGAGGGTTAACCTCAATATTCCAGTTAGGTTAGGATTACAATAAAGACAAGATAATGAGTGAAACTACAAACTATGTTAAAAAAGATAAGTTGAATAGAATTTGGATGAATAAAACTAATGTATTTGTGTGTTTTTTAGATACCAAAGGCCATTAGTTCTAGGTTTAGGTTTACTTTTCTAATTAAGTTTAGGCTTAGGGTTAGGGAACGGTAACCTTTAAGGTAAAACTGAGTTTTCTGCTGACACTTTCAAGTAAACTAAGTATGAAATTTAACAAAAACTACAGAGTTTCCCTAAGTTTATTATTCAGGGTTCAATAGGGTTAAATTTAGAGTTAGGTTTCTAGTAAGGATTAGGTATATAGTTATGGTTTAGAAGTAGAGTAGATTTTAAGTAAACCTGCAACTTGTTTTTGGAGATACAGGAGTTCAGTAAAAGTTAAAATCTGTGAAAACTATGGTATTTTTTATGATATGAGGATTTGAGATTAATGATTCCTAATAGGGAACAAGATAGATTTCAGTGTCCAAGTCAGAGAATCTTTAGGATTTGGAGCAAACTGCAAATCATTTCAAAGACAATGCTTATCTAAAAGGAAGTAATCTAAACTTGAGTAATTTCCATTAATTGCAGATGTGGTTACTATTATCATCAAGGTTACTCTTAGGGTTCTGACCAGAATAGGAGTTAGGATTAGGGAAATGGAAGGTTGAGAACTTGAGTGACTTACTTCCTTTGTGAATGTATATGCACTATTCCAGGACTTCAAATCAGTGCTTGGGTTCTGTCCCTGAGCTTTTTGTTGTAGGCTGACATTCTATCACTTGAGCCACAAGTCCACTTGCAGCTTTCTTTGGCAGTGAATTGGAGATAAGAGTGTCACAGATGTTCCTATCTCAGCTGACATTGAACTGAGATCCCCAGATCTCTGCCTTCTGATTAAAAATAGGATTAAATGTATGAGCTACTGGTTCCCAGGAATGTGCCTGACTTTTACTGAATGCTTTTACTTTTGTTCGAGATCGAGACATGAATTCAATATCTGACAGCTTTGCTCACTATGTAGCAATCTGCCACTTGAGCCATATCTCCAATAATGATTATTTTAAATAGCTGGAAATCATTAAATTTTCTTCAGATGATAGGCATCATTACAGTTGTTCTAAAATTCATCCTAATGAAAAAAGATTTATAAACCCTAGAGATGATCTGAGCAGATTCTCATGCTTTGCTTATAAATGCATAACATTTTAGGGACATGGCTTTTTAATTATTAAGTGGCAAAGGAGTTATCATTAAATAAAGCAATTTATGCATACAAAATACCTTGCTCAATGCCAACCCTTTCAATAGTCTCATCCATCCCTCCTCAATGAATCTCTTCCTTCACTCTTCTTAAATTTGTAGGATATTTACTGGATTCCTTTCTGAACTTCCCCCCTTTTCTCCTGTTCATTCTACCTTCTTTTCACCCTTTACCTCTCTTTTGACTACCCACTTCCATATTATCCATCAACTCTACTCCTAGGCATTTATCTGAAAGTTTGCAAGCCAGGATATAGTAAAATTTTCAGCACAACCATGCTTACTGAATCAGCCCAGATACACCTCAAGAGAGAAATGAATGAAAAAAATTTGCTACACACACACACACACACACACACACACACACACACACACACACACACACACACACACACACACACACACACACACACACACACACACACACTGGAAATTCTACTGACCCATCAGAAAGAATATTGTACCATTTGTATCTCTTATTTCTCATTTCTTCTGCCTGGTATCCCATTTTTGCCTTACTGTCTCTGTACTGCAGTAACTGCCACATGCAAACTGATGTAAAAGATTTTCAGAGTTATTGGCTATTCATAGATTCCTGAATATGATGTCTTTGCTCATTTTGTATATTCATGACTTTGATTAGTGATTGTGCAAATACATTTTTACCATTTGCTACACAGAAAAGAGATGAACCACTTGTACATATATTTACATACATGTATATACATACATACATGGATATATGCATTTTATGTTTACAAGAATGATGGGGCTAACAAAAATCATATGCATTTTACTTCCTTTTCAGTTCTTTCAAAGCCGAAATAACTTTGTCTCTTTTGAATACCTAATTTTAAAGAGGATGTCACCATATCTGCTCTGTCAGTGGCCTTGAAATTAGATGTTCAAATAGGACAGTTATTTAGGCTTTGTGGTGGAAGACAGGAATATTACTAGGGTTTTATTCAGGAAAAAGCAGTAGGCTCTGTAAGGGTGAATGAAGCAATTTTTCATTAAATTAAATATTATCTCCTGCGATAACCTGATTTTTTCTTATTTTAAACCTAAACTTTTTTGACATTAAAATTTAGATTCATACATTTTTTGAATAGATAAAACTCTTAGTGGGCTGGGAAGGTGACTCAGTGGTAGACTGCTTGCTTTGCATGCATGAGGCCCTGGGTTCGATTCCTCAGCACCACATAAGCAAAAAGAAAAAAACCAGAAGCGGTCCTGTGGCTCAAGTGGTAGAGCACTAGCCTTGAGATGAAGAGCTGAGGGACAGTGCCCAGGCCCAGAGTTCAGGCCGCAAAAACGGACCCCGCCCCCAAAATAATCTTAGTAACTGGTCATGTATTTCTGAGGTTTGATTACCAAGACATTTCAGATAAACACTGAATTTCATGGATTTTATGTCAAGGTTTTTTTAGAAATTGAATCAATCTCCATATGAGATAAAGCAAGATATTCCATGACTTATGCAATTATTCCAATAGACTTGAATATACCTTACTTTTGAATGGTAGGAGATTCATATTATACCTACAATATAGAATAATTAAGAAATAAATGATCGTATTCATTTTTCCCTCATCTAGAAAGAAAGAATCTCATCATAGATGACAAAAACTTGAATGGAAGGGTCATAAAATTATGAAAAATTCATCATTAAGTGTTAGATGAAATAGTCATTTTTGAAGATCACCTCTTGAAGCTTCCATTTCTTTTAAACAAAATGTATTTGCACTCAAAATATCTCTCCAGCAATGTTATAACCAAACCACCTCCTTGCCAAATAGTTTCTCTGATTAATCAAATAAATATTTAACTATGTTGCCATAAAGAGGTGAACCCTTTCAAGTGGGCATAGTTGTAAGAGATTTGGTCACTGAGGACTTATGATCAAAGAGGGTGTTAAGATCAAAGTCTTTTCCTCCTCTTCCTTCTTTTTCGTCTCTGTCTCCTTCTCCTTCTCCTTTTCCGTCTCCCTCTCCCACTCCTATTCCTTCTCTTCTTTACTTCCTGGCTTCCATGAATACACATACTCCATCACATGTTCCTGACATGGTGTAATGTGCCACCACCAACCCAAAGCAATGAGGATAAGAAACATAAACTGAAATGTATAAAATCAGAAGGCAAGAATAATCTTTTCCCCTTTTAAGTTAATTTTATAAAGTATTTTGTCATATTAAAAGGAGACTCTCACAGCATGCTCTCATTTATTATGAGGGATAAGATTTACAGGAAAAAAATCTGGCTAACATCGCCCTAATACAATGATGTATTAAATTAACATTATATTAGAACAAATCTACTTTAAAATATCAGATATACTTCAATAAGAGGTAAAAAATCACCTCTATGGTTTCCTATGAAAAGATGATAGAAAACAATCTGTTCCTCAAGGAAATTGACCTATAATTGGCAGTATTAATAAATGATGTAAGAAGACTATAGAACAAATTTCAACTCAAAGCGCATGATATAAAATTTACTTTGTCCCATGTATAGTATCTATGTCTGGCTCCCAAAATGACTGGAATTTTATCATATTTTTAATTAACTTTAAGTAGTTGTGTGGGAGTTGCTGTTTGACAAAGCAGTTTCTGAATAGTGTTTAGTAAGTCCTTTTTTTCTTTTTTCTTTCCTGAAGTTTGAGCTCTGGGGCTGGGCCCTATCCCTTACCCAGGGATGCCTTTGGATGAATGCTAGAACTCTATCACTTGAGGCACAGCAGAACTTTCAGATTTTTCTGAGATTTAATTGGAGATAAGAATCTCACAGATATTTTTGCCTGGGCTGTCTTCAAACTTCAATCCTCAGACTCCTGAGTATTTGGATTACAGGCGTAAACAGCTATTTCCCAGCTTAATACAATGTACCTTTTTTTTTTAATTTTATTTTATTTTATTTGAGAGCATACTGTACAGAGGGGTTACAATTACATTGGCAGGATAATGCATACATTTCTTACCAAGCATTGCAGCCTCCTCCTTTGTTTACCCTACACCTCCCTTCCCAGCCTCCACCCTCCCCCCCACCCAATCATAGCCCCCTCCCCCCCCACACCGACATTGTAAAGCTTGCTTCGACATGACATTTTGTAATTCTCCTTGTTGCAACAGGTCCACCTGAATCCTTAAACGACTTGTATGTCCCCATCTCCTCCACATGTTATACTGACATCAAATAAAGTGAAACGGGGGTTACACTGTCGGGGAGGGACATACAAAGCAACAAAGAAATAATCTTATAAATGCTTTAGAAACACATGCATGAAAGAAACGAAAACATTAAAATACATATTTAAGGGTTCGTTTTCCTAACATCACATTATCTGTCCTTTTACATTTGACTCATACCTATACTAGATAATGCAAATAGGGGAAACCATGGGACCTATGCTTCTTTGGGCCTGGCTTACTTCACTTAATATAATTTTTTCCAAGCCTTTCCATTTCCTAACAAATGGGGAAATGTCATTCTTTCTGATGGAGGTGTAGAATTCCATTGTGTATATATACCACATTTTCTTGATCCATTCATCTACTGAGGGGCTTCTGGGTTGGTTCCATATCTTTGTTATGGTAAATAATGCTGCAATAAACATAGTTGTGCTGGTAGCTTTAGTGTGGTCTTGTTTGTATACATTTGGGTAAATGCCCAAAAGTGCGGTTGCTGGATCATAGGGGAGATCTATGTGAAGTCTTTTGAGGAACCTCCATACTGCTTTCCAAAGTGGTTGAACAAGTTTACATTCCCACCAACAATTCTGTCCACATCCCCTCCAGCATCTGTTGTTGTTAGAGTTCTTGATTTTTGCTGTTCTAACTGGAGTGAGGTGATATCTCAATGTTGTTTTGATTTGCATTTCTTTTATGGCTAGGGATGTTGAACATTTCTTCATGTGTCTATTGGCCATCCTTCTTTCTTCTTCAGAGAAGCTTCTCTTTAAGTCTTTCACCCACTTATTTATTGGGCAGTTGTTTCTTTGAGGATTTGTTGTTGGGTGGTTTAATTTTTTGAGTTCCAAGTATATTTTAGATATGAGACCCTTTTCCGTTGTATGGCTAGTAAAGATCTTCTCCCAATCGGTGGGCTTTCTATTGATCGTGCTAGCTATGTCATTTGCCCTGCAGAAGCTCTGCAACCTTATGCAATCTCATTTGTACAACCTTTCTTTGATTTGTTGTGTTTCCGGGTCTCTATTCAGAAAATTTCGGCCTGAGCCAAGGAGACCTAGGGTTTCTCCTATTCCATCCTGTAATGTTTTCAGAGTGTCTGCTTTGAGTTCAAGGTCTTTGATCCATTTGCAGTTGATTCTGGTGCAGGGTGATATATAAGGATCTAGCTTTAGTTTTCTACATGTAGTTAACCAATTTTGCCAGCACCATTTACTGAAGAGGCTTTCTTTCTTGCATTCTATTGCTTTAGCTTCCTTATCTAAGATTAGATGGCTATAGGTCTGTAGGTTCATTTCTGGGTTTTCAATTCTATTCCATTGGTCCTGAGGTCTGTTCTTATGCCAATACCAAGCTGTTTTGATTACTATGGCTTTATAGTAGAGTTTGAAATTTGGTATTGATATTCCTCCAGCAGTGTTCGTTCCGTTGAGAAGTTTTTTTGCTATTCGGGGTCTTTTATTGTTCCATATGAATTTTTGGATTGCCTCTTCTATTTCCTTGAAGAATGAGGGTGGAATTTTGATAGGTATTGCGTTGAATTTGTAGATAGCCTTGGGAAGTATTGCCATTTTCACGATGTTAATCTTTCCAATCCAGGATCATGGGAGGCTTTGCCATTTTTTATGTTCTGTGTTGATTTCCTTTTTCAAGATTTTAAAGTTTTCATCATTTACGTCCTTCACTTCTTTAGTTAAGTTAATTCCTAGGTATTTTATTTTTTGTGGGGCTATTACAAATGGAGTTGCTTTCCTAATTTCAGAGACACTTTTCTCTTTGTTGGCATACAGAACTGTTCATGCTATTCAACAAAAATGAACACACAAATTACCAGCTCCTCTGGGACACAGCAAAGGCAGTACTCAGAGGCAAGTTTATAGCTCTGAGATCCTACATCAACAAATTGGAGAGATCTGAAACTAACAATTTAATGACACATCTAAACCTCCTTGAAAAAGAGCAGCAAGATAAACCCCAATCGAGTAGACGGAAAGAAATAATCAAAATTAAATCAGAATTAAATGAATTAGGAACCAAAAAAACTATAGAAAGAATCAACAAAACATAGAGTTGGTTCTTCGAAAAACTTAACAAAATTGACAGACCCTTAGCAAATCTTATCAGAAAAAGGAGAGAACACACCCAAATTAATAAACTCAGAGATGAGAATGGAAACATCACCACGGAAACAACCAAGATTCAGAACCTTATAAGGGAATACTTCTCAAAACTTTATGCTAATAAGTTCCACAACTTGACAGAAATGGACCTCTTCCTAGCAAATATTGACATGCCAAAACTAAACCAAGATGAGTTAAACTATCTTAACAGGCCCATATCAAGCATTGAAATAGAAACATCAATAAGAGACCTCCCAGCTAAGAAAAGTCCAGGACCAGATGGTTTTACAGCGGAATTTTACAAGGCCTTCAAAGCAGAGCTCACACCAATACTCCTCCAACTCTTCAATGAAATTGAAAGAGAAAGCTCACTACCGAACACATTCTATGAAGCCATCATAACCCTCATCCCAAAACCAGGCAGGGACTCATCAAAGAAAGAGAACTATAGACCCATTTCTTTGATGAACATTGATGCAAAACTTCTCAACAAAATTTTGGCCAATCGACTTCAACAATTCATCCAAAAAATCATACACCATGATCAAACAGGATTCATTTCAGGGATGCAAACTGGTTCAATATACGCAAATGAATTAATATTTTTCATCACATTAACAGGAGCAAGAACAAGAACCACATGGTTATCTCAATAGATGCAGAAAAAGCATTTGACAAGATCCAACACCCCTTTATGATGAAGGTTTTGGAAAAATTAGGAATCCATGGAACATTCCTCAATACAAGAAAGGCTGTATATGACAAACCTACAGCCAGCATTATACTCAATGGTGAAAAACTAAAGCCATTTCCTCTTAGCTCAGGAACAAGACAAGGATGCCCACTCTCTCCACTTCTCTTCAATCTAGTATTAGAATGCCTAGCTACAGCAATAAGACAAGATGCAGATATAAAGGCGATCCAAATAGGGAAAGAAGAAATAAAACTCTCCCTCTTTGCAGATGACATGATCTTGTATTTTTTTTTTTTTTGGCTAGTCCTGGAGTTTGGCCTTGGCAATATCCTTGATCTTCTTTTCCTCACACTAGCACTCTATGACTTGTGTCATAGTGCCAATTCCAGCTTTTTTTAATGAAGTATTGAGGAATCAATCAAACCCAGGGCTTCACACATGCAAGGCAAGCAGTCTACCACTAAGCCACATTCCATGGACAATACAATACATCTTTATGATCATTACTCCTCATCCTTCACAATCCTATCTCATCCCTTAATTTACCTAATTTTGTAGAATATTCACTAACTTGCAATGTCATGTATAGTCACTCTGGTTATAACATAGACCATATTTTCTTGATAGTCTTTTTCATCAACATATTAAGTTATGCGTTACAGAATTCTGATTTTAAATTCTAAATTATCACTCAGATTCACCCATTACTAGTCTGAAAATGTTCCCAAGTTAATGCAAATGCGATCTGTATTTCGTCAGTAAAGTATAATGATTCTCAGAATGTAAAGAGTTGGAGTAAGAACATCACTTTCAGTTCTAGAACATTTTATTACTACCCTCTCAAAATACTCCAATATTTATTAGTAGTCACTCTCTGTCATCATTTCAACCTACTTCCCCTTGAGCAGCTATTATTTCATATTCTACCTACACAGATGTGCCCATTTTAAAATCTCTTATAATTAGAAAATATAGTCTACTTTATCTATTCTCCCATGTAATGTCACTCTTTCCAAAGTAAGTCCATGTAAATTTTTCTCATGGATAGAGCATATTGTTTTGAATCCATGTGTGTAATTGAATAATATACTCAATGAACATTTCAATATTTTATTATATGTTATTGCAAAAGGTTTTGCTATGTATATTCTTGTACATGTGTCTCTTTGGACATATATTGAAATATGTTTTGTATGTAAATTTATGGTTCAAAATGCTGGATCATAGAGGCAACTCTATATGTAATATCTTAAAGATTTCCAGTATTTTTGTATGTGTGTGTGGGGAGTCAGGTAGTGGGGCCTGAACTCTGGGCCTGGGCGCTGGCCCTCTGCTCTTCAGCTAAAGGCTACCACAGCGACACTTCTGGCTTTTTTTATTTTTTGCTTATGTGGTGAGAAGGAATCAAACCCAGGGCCTCATGCGTGCAAGGCAAGCACTCTACCACTGAGCCACTTTCCTAGCCCTGCCAGTATTTTTAACAAACTGACCATATCATTTTAAGTGCCAAGCACCAATGTATAAGGATTCCAATTTCTACATAATGGTTGTGCAGGGCTATCTGATTGTTTCTATTTCCACTAATCACTACATGTAAGCAATGTCTAGGTATATTATGATATTTCCATATGTTCCTTCCTTGGTTGTTGTTATATTACTATAGAGATATGTATTTGGATTTTTTGATAATGTATTCAGGATGTTTAAAGATTTTCATTATCATTAATATGCTCTTTATATATTTCTGATTCAAGTCTATTTAAATAAATGCACATGTATACACACTATGTGTACAAATGCATGTATTCATACTTTTATGTGTATATATACTAATAATTATATATGTGTGCATATATAAGAATATACAGATATGTACATACATGTATATATACATATATGAATATTATTATTTTCATTTTTCTGTAAGTTATCATTTCACTTTATTGGCCAAACATTCCTTTATTGATTTTACTTTATTTTATTTTATGGTCAAGATGTTGTACAGAGGAGCCAGGTGCTGGTGGCTCATCCCTCTAATCTTAGCTACTCAGGAGGCTGAGATCTGAAGGTCGTGGTTTGAAGCCAGCCTGTGAAGGAAAAGTCCATGAGACTCTTATTTCCAATAAACCACCAGAAAACTAGAAGTGACCCTATGGCTCAAGTGGTAGAGCTCTAGACTTGAGCTGAATAGCTGAGGGACAGCACCCAGGCCCAGAGTTCAAGGCCAACGACCACCACCACCACCAAAAACAACAACAATAAAAAGAATACTGACTCAAAAAGCAATAGTATTAAGCAGTCTTACAAATAGACTCAAGTCTAACTTTTTAGTATTATCTTAGATACCAGCAGCCTTCTAGTATAATGAGCCATGAGCCCTCAGAATGTTGACAGAATTTCTTAGTTTATGTACACATTCACTAGAAGTATGTATTTTCTCATCTTTCTTTCATTGCACCAGAGAATGTGTATTTATCCTTTATGTCATACTTGAATACCAAAGCTTTTGGATGATATTTATTCATTGGTGTATATTAATTGTATGAAGAAATCTTATTGAAATATTTTACACTCTCACATATTGATGAAGGTCCTGATTAACCCATTTCTGGCTTTCTCCATTCCCATTGCCCTTTATTTTTCAACAGTTTTCTGTGAATTTCTTTGTGCTACCTTCACTTATCGTCAACATGTATGAGAGTGCTGTTCACCCACCAACATTGAAAATTATAAAATGCTGAGTATAAAAGCAAAAATCTAAATAAATGGAGACATAACTTTTGTGGATTAGAGGATACAATGGAGCAAAGATATAAATTGTCCCCTGCCTCCTTTCTTTTTGGTCATTCATGGTGCTTGAAATCTGGTCCTGGGCTTTGTCCCTCGGCTCTTCAGTTCAAAGTGAATGCTCTACTCATTGAGCAACTGTGCGACTTCTGGTTTTCTGGTGGTTAATTGGACCATAGAATCCTATGGACATTCCCATTCCAGCTGGCTTTGAACTACAATCCTCAGATATCAGCCTCCTATGCAGCTAGGATTACAAGCATGGGCGAACAGTGCTCAGGTTCACAGTTTTATTTATGTTTATGACAATTTCGGAAAACACCTAACTAGCACTCCTTGAGTCACTGACAAAGAAAAATAATCTGGAATATATTCTCTGTCCAATATTAAAGCTGTTAGTGTGAAATTGTTATATTTGTAGAGGAAAGATTATACAGCTCAATGGGTCTGTAGGGCACCAGATTAAATTCTCATAAATATTATCAAGGAAAATTTAATAAGACATAAAACCAAACATTTCTGGAATGACATTCTCTTTAATAAGTAGTGATAGGTTAGACAGTATTTGGGAGAATTAAAAAGTGAATATTGACTTAAACATAACAATTTATTCAAATGTTAACTTCAAGCAGGATTAAAACATGGCATATAAAACAAAAAGAGTGATGTAAATGTAAAGCAAAGGAAGATGTTTTGACAATTTTGGAGATGAAGCATTCTTAAACTTGGATTTAAAATTATAGGAAAGGAAAACAATATAGTTGAACTCAATAAAAGTGTAAAACAGTTTAGTCTGTGAAAGGTCACATACATGTAGTGAATAGAGGAGCAGGTGGCTCATATATCTCATCCTAGCTACTTGGGAGGCTTTGAATTGAGTATTGCTGTTTGAAGGCAGCCCACAAAATAAAGTCCCTGAGAATCTTATCTATGATTAATCAGCAAAAAAGCCAGAATTGAGGAATGAATGAAATGGTAAATTGTTAACAAATTGCAACAAATCTCAGTGACCCTGAGTTCAAGTCTCACAACCATACATAGATGTACAAAAGTAATAGTAGTAATAGTTATATGATAATGATGATGATGATGATGATGATGATGATGATGATGATGATGATGATGATGATGATGATGAAGGGTACCCATAGTCAAGGATAAAGTATTTGCAAATCTTATACCTGAAGAATGCCTCAAATCTAGCCTCTCAAAACCCAATATTAAAAAGAACATCAATTAGAAACAAGCAAAATACATCTTGTGAAAAATAAGCACAAAAAAGCATCATTAGTCATCAAATAAATGAACATTAAAACAAAAATGACATCATAAAACATGAATGAGAATTACTTCACATAATACCATGTTTACCATACTAAATGCTATCAAGAAACAGAGAAACAGGATGCTGGCAGGAATGTCAAATGGGAAAGCCACTTCTGAAAACATTTTGACGGGTTCCTAGAATGAAATACGCAACCACCCACAGTATAGCACAGGAATTGAGCTCTTCAGGCTTTGTCTCCTAGAAATAACATATAACATTCATCCAAAGGCCAAAAACACAGAGGATTATAGCAGCAGTATTTCCTCTAGTCAAAGAAATAGAAATCAATTTGGGCTTTCTTCAGATTAATGGGAAATTAATTGTGCTACATGCTCCAATAACAGAACCAAGAGGCAATTAGACTGAATACCATACAATATTAAGGCATACAATAACTGAGAATAATCTACCATAGATTTGAGGGCAATCTTAAAAAGCTTATTTATTGCGTGATGTAGAATAGGAGAAAAAAAATGTGTTAGTTGCCAGGATGAAACAGGTTTGGTATGGGACAAACAGAAATAGTGGGTTTAATTATAAAAGGGAAGCATGACACAGACTTATTTTGGTAAAGAAAAGTATCTGTAAATATTGTATATTCACATAGAGTTGATAAAATTATATTGGACTTAATATGTGCACAAAAATTAAAGTAACTGAAGTCTGCATAAGATACTTGTGAAATATCAATGTCTTATTTATGATGTATACTAGAAATATTTAAATGAATTGGAAAAAGTATTCAAGGTATTTATCTGTGTTCTTACAACATCATAACGATCCATATTAACCTCAATAGGATTTAATAATATCTAGAAAACAGAAGTCAATATTAAATGTTTACATTGAAAACTAGTCTGGGTCCAAGCTTGAGATGAAATATACATTGCAAATTAAAAGGCAGAGATTTAGAAGACTGATATCAGGCCAGTTTTGGCAAAAAAAAAATCGTGAGAGACTACAAAAACAAAGAAAGCTAGATATAGCGTAATTTCCCTGTTATCTCTCGTTTGTGGAAGTGGAATTACATAACGATACCTTCCTTGGACCAGGTAGTATAATTTTTCTCAATAAAAAAATAAAACCAAACAACAAGAAAGGAATACACAGTGAGAAGTTTGGGCTAATTTTGTCACTATGTTTTGGGAAGTTTCCTATTGAATTGCAACTCATATATAATCCTCACTTGTGTATTAGACACGCTCTTCATTAAAGAACATTCCTAGATGCAAAATAGCTCATGATTCCCAACCAAAAATTTGAAAAAGTAAGTGTAATTCTGTTGGATTACAAAGAAATGTTGAAGGATTACAAAGACTTAAGCCTGGAAAAATAGCAAAGTTCATCTAATGTAGGACTTTGTCGACTTGGCTAAATTGGAAATTAGATTTAAAATATTTTTGTTTGTAATTTCATATTATATAGGATACTACAAAATTCTTTTCAAGTAGAAGATTTAATTTACAAATTCACAAATGATTCTGGCATTCTATTTTCCTAGAATATTCTTTCAATTGAGGTATAATTAGAAATTAATTAATAGATAATTCCAACAGATCATGTATAACATGATAATGTGAATAATCTGGACAGAGTTGCCATCAAATGGATGCTATTAATTGATAAAGTTAGAAAAAGAGCAATTTTTGAGACTTTGATGTAACATCGTATAAGAGACTATTTGTGTGACATCTTTTTTCTTCTACATATACATAACACAGGAAGAAATGTCCTTAATTACATACCTCTATATACAATGAGAAAAATGTTAGATTTGAGGTTTGTTTTTATTGTTTTGTTTGTCCTAGGGCTTGACCTCTGGTCCTGGACACTGTCCCAGATTCTGTTTGTGCTCAAGGCTACTGTTCTAACACTTGAACCTTAGTGTCACTTTTGTCTGGCTTTTCTTAGCAATTTATTGGAGATAAGAATATAAGGAACCTTCCTGCCTGGGTGGCCTTTGAACCATAATCTTCAGATCTTAATATTCTGATATTCAAATCTCCTGAATATTTAAGATAAATAAAAATAATATAAAATAAAATAAATATAAAATAAAAATAAATAATATTTGCAAGTGTTCCAATCTCAAGAATACAACTGGGGGAAAATGATGCAGCAAAGTTTATTGTACTGTTCTTTGAACAATTGGGAGGGCATCACAGCAGAAGTGTAGTATTTTTTCACAATAGTGATAAGCTAGTCTTGATGTGAATTTAAGGAATTTTAAGGTGCACCTTACAAGTTGGAAACTGTTGGGCTAGGATGACTTTACGAAATAAAAACATGGGATTGATTGTCATAGAAATAATAGCTTACTCTGATGAACAAATGTTTACTCTTCAGGAATTAATTATTATAGATAGGTCATAGTCTTATCTACTATCAGAATGTGGCTATTTTTTCTGTTGACTTTTAAATATGTAACATCTATTGGAAATTGCATGTATTGCAGTACTAATATTCAAACAGATACTTTTAAAAATATCTCTGGTATGGCATGATCAGAATTTGACAATGAGTAGTTAGTAGTCATAGGAATTTTGGAGAACACATATATTCTGTTCTCTTAATTATTCAATTTTAAAAGTTAGGAGTTTCCATAGAATTGAACTGTTTTCTGTTTTAGTATGAGGCAATACTAAAATAATGTTTTTTTCTAAATAATGGTGAGTATATTGTGAAAATATTGTATAGTTTGATAACATTCAAGTTAATAACCCTCTAATAAAGGGGTAATAGATTAGTATTTACTATACCAATACATTGAAATTATATTTTATGTAGCTAATTTTTTAAATTAAGTTTTATTGTCAAGTTGATATATAGTAGGGGTTGCAGTAATTGTAAGTTAGTGAATACATAACATGTCGAACTTTTTACCCCTCCCACACTTTTCTCACAGTTTTCATTCACCCCAGTAACCCTCACAAGTTGTAATGTAAATTTCCACCATGTTATCTTGTGAGTATTGCTATTACATTGGTTTGCCCTTTGTCCTTTGAGTCGCCATTTTCTTAGTCTTCTTCCCTTGCCACATTAAGATAAATGTGAAATCAACTACAGCAGGGGACAAGCCATAGGGGAAGACAGAAAAAAGAAATCACATAGTACACCTAAAAGAACTACCTCTGTTTCCATATGTAGGAGTTCATTTTGCTCATCATCAGCTTTTTTTTAAAATTGTTTTTGGGGGGTCAGGTCGTGGGGCTTGAACTCTGGGCCTGGGTGCTGTCCCTCAGCTCTTCAGCTCAAGGTTAGCACTCTCCCATGAGCCACAGCGCCACTTCCGACTTTTTTCTTTTTGCTTATGTGGTGCTGAGGAATCGAACCCAGGGCCTCAGGCATGCAAGGCAAGTGCTCTACCACTGAGCCACCTTCCCAGTCCCTCATCATCATCTTATACATAGCTATTGAGCCATTCTGCTCATCTGCTAGGACTATCCTAGATATTTCCTAATTATTACAAATTAGCGAATCCATGGAATCTCTTTCTTTGTGTCTTGTTTATATTATTTAGTAGGATTTTACCAAGTCTTTCCATTTCCTTATAAATTGGAAACATAGAAATCCACAGTGTATATACATATATATTTATGTATATATATATGTACACACACACACACACACACATATATATATATATATATACATATATATATATATATATATATATATATATATATATATATATATATATATATACCACATTTTGTCAATTCGTTCAACTACTGAGTGGCATATTGTTTTAAAAAAAGATTGCATGTAAGTATCACTTAGGGTCATACAAAAATGACAGATGTCACTTCCCAGACATTCTAAAACATTTTATTGCTTGTACCACAGATTCATTTCTAGCTTTTGTTGGTTACTTTCTCTCTTTTTTTTTTTTTTTTGTCAGTCATAGGGCCTGAACTCTGGGCCTGGGCACTGTCCCTCAGCAATTCTGCTCAAGGCCAGCACTGTACCGCTAGAGCCACATAGCTACTTAAGGCTTTTTCTGCTTATGTGATGCTGAGGAATCTAACCCGGGATATCAAGAATGCCAGGCAAGCACTCTACCACTGAGCCCCCTTCCCAGCCCAACTGATGGTTACTTTCAAATCAGAATCTAATGGACTTTTTATTTTTGCTTGGTCTGGTTTCAAACCACAATCCTGAGATTTTATCTTTGTGATTAGCTAGGATTAAAGACTTGAGACAACATTGTGGCTTCTACTTTTTCCTCTATAGTTATCTAATGCACATAATTAGTAATTTAAAACTGAGAGTATAGAAGCAAGATGGACAGTATGATATTGTGCTGTCAGAAATTTAAGCTAGTAAATTTCTTCTTAAGAGCATAAATAATACCATGATATAATATCAAGGAACTCACTATTGAACATATGAGCTTAAAGATCTTTCTAATAGGTCCATTCTTTATTGTTACCCAATACTAGAAAAAATGTATAATTAAGTAATAAAGTAGAAGTCCTTTGTAGGACTCCTTAACTTCCTTGTTTTTTAAAGAAACTTTTCATCTAAAAAAGTAGGCCTTTCTATTGTCTCCATGTGATTTTGATGATTGAATGTGCATAATTAGAAGTCCTTTAGTAGTCCTTTGCTATCAATTTAATCTCACTTTTTGTTCTTGGAGAATATAATGATTAAAGCAATAGTTTAGAATCAGCAAGCAATAGTTCAGAATCACACTTCCAGTGCAAGTGGATCACCAGTAAGTAATCCTCAATACCATTTTCCACAAAGTTTTGTCACAGATACAATCGGCCTGCCTTCTCTAACTGCTTTCCTAACAAGGACCTATTCCTTCACTGTACAGGAAAAGTGTGATTCAACTGATTTCAGTCATATCTGTTATTAGAATTATCAAGGATTTAGATTCTTGTTTGTAAATTGGTCAAAGCTATGTCTCTTTATCTAGGCTACTAAAAATGCATTTATTAATTTCAAGTAAATACAGAAATTCTATTTACATCTCCTTTAAAAAATAAAATTGTTTGCCGTATAAATTTATCAGAGGCATGGATTTGTGGCTTGCTAGGTCATTGCACATCTGTCTCTCTCTTCCTCTCTCCCTTTCATGGTTCTCACAGATAATATGATTGATCCATTACTTTCCTAATTTATTTTGCTTTTCTATTTTTGGTTGCATCATTTAACTTTCTGCTCTGCCATTTCCCAAATTATTTACATAAAACACATTATTTCTTATTTTCTCATTCCTAGAATCAACTGCACACTAAGGCACTATTGGTCCTCATTTTCTCTCTGTACCTTTGAATATAGAGGAAAATCTTTCCTCTGCTTCCTATTAATTCCCTACTCTCGAGTTAGAATAATTTAGAATAGTAAAACTAGAAAATGTGAAAATAATTCATGGTGAAAAAACAGATGCAGAAAATTCACCGGATTTTTCTGATGAGTCCAACCATCCATCGGGAACTATTTGGGAAATATATGTACAACTCATGCCCACTGGTACTCAAAGTCTCTGGTTAGGCAATTCTAATGAAGACAAAGAACAAGATGAAAAAGTGAGGAATGGTATCATTTGCAAGAAAAAGAAAAGATGGAGAAGGATCCCAGCAAATTTCATTTTTGAGCTGCCGAAAATTATAAGGTAACTACAATGGGGAGACTACTTCCCAAAAAGGCTACTTATGTGGATACTCGGGATGACGATGAGTATACCCCTCTTCATCAGGAAGGCTACAGTGGACACTTAGACAATATCCATGAGTTGGTGGCTCACGGCAGATATTCATGCAATAACTGTGAATGGATGGACACCCCTGCTCAATGCTTACACATGGAATAATACCAGAGTGGCTTCTTTATTACTTCATCATGATGCAGATACCAATGCCCAAACTAAATTCCTCTTGACCACCTTTAATCTTGCTGCTGGGAATAGAAATAGCAAAGATCTCCTTCTGTTGAAGCATTATATCAAACCAGGTATGAAGAACAAGTTGGAAGAAACTGCATTTGATATTGCCAAAAGGATAAGTATGTATCACTACCTCTTTGAAATTGTGGAAAGCTTTAAAAATTGTTCTCCTAAGTCATAATGGTTTGATTAGGTTTCTTAAATTTCAAAAACGCCAGTCCAGCCATTGTGTCCTTACAAAATATTTGTAGAATAAAAAATAACAGCAATATCTTACTTTAAAAATGCATGGATTCCATTGTATTCTTCCAAGTGAATTGCCTGACTTTGATGTCAAAATGTATTCGAGTTGTTTGTATACGTCTATAATGATTTCTCCAGATTTTGTGATTTTGGGGGGGGGGTTTCCGGTCATGGGGCTTGAACTCTGGGCCTTGGCGCTGTCCCTCAGCTCTTCAGCTCAAGGCTAGCGCTCTACCACTTAAGCCACAGCTCCACATCAGGCTTTTTTTCTTTTTTCCTTATGTGGTGCTGAGGAATCGATCCCAGGGCCCCATGTATGCAAGGCAAGTGCTCTACCACTGAACCACCTTCCCTGCCCCATGAGTTTGTGATTATTTTAAATCAGAAATAATTTTAACTTACCTGTTGAAATTAGTAGTACAGAAATTAAAGATATGTCTGGTGCTTGTCTGAGAAAAGTACATTTTAAAATATTCTGTATTCTGATTGTATAATGTCCATAATCTATTTCATTCTCTCCTAGGTATAATACGTTGAATTCTACATTGTTTTATAATATATGGGTTCATTAATAAATGTGTCCTTTCAGATTACATTCCATAAAGAAACAGTTTAAGATTCCTTTTTTCCTAGCTCCTTATAGTATTTTATTTCTTTGGGATAAAATGAAGATGTTATCTAATTTCAAATGTTTTGTAAAGGTTATGCTATGTAAAAGCCTTTCTAAGGTGAAGATTTAATACACTATATCAAATTAACTTTAATTCTATGATTTACATGTATTGTCACACTTGTATTTTTGCAATCAACTTTTTAATAACTATTTTTCATTTCTTGCATCTGAAGAATGAAAAATATGGAATACTTTACAAATTTTCATATCATGCTTGTGCAAGTGCCATGTTAATATTTGTATTGTTGTAACTTTGATAGTCGTACTGCTGAAGCATGTAGTATCCTGTAAATTTAAGTAGTTAATGATGCAATCTTTATACAGGAATATATCCTTGGTTGCCTCTTTATAACAAGGAAATCTTATTGTTCCTAAAAATGCTATTGATCTTATTTCTCCTAAATTCTCTGTATAGTGGGAAATACTTATATTGTTCAGTCGATTGCTCACATTTGCAATTTTTTTGGTCAATGACTATTTTACGTCTTTTTCATTTTAAATTTGATCATACTTTGAAGTCTTTATACCTAGGTCCAAAGGTGATGGCTGTGGGGCTGGGAAGGTGCTCAATGGTAGAGCACTTGCCTTGCATGCATGAGGCCCTTGGTTCAATTCCTCAGCACCACATAAGCAAAAAGAAAAAATGCCAGAAGTGGCACTGTGGCTCAAGTGGTAGAGCATTAGCCTTGAGCTGAAGAGCTGAGGGACAGCGCCCAGGCCCAGAGATCAAGCCCCACGACCTCAAAAAAAGGTGATGGCTTTTCAAGTACTTATTTATCTAATGAGTTACCTTTGTGGAACTAATATATTCAAAGTAAGCCTTGCTTCAGAGCTACTTCTAAATTTCTACAGCTTAAAATTCCCAAATGAGGTCTTACAGGCACAAATGTCTACATGACACTTTACCCTTCTTCAATGTAGGAACAGACCAACCAGAATATGTTACCCTGACAGCATAGATTATCTTACTTGAACAAAACTAATATTAGTAACAAGGGATCATAGAGAGATGAACAGTTCAGATATAACTGTTCTGACTAGAAGGTATTTTATCAAAATGTAATTAATATACCTACCATTACAAAAGTAGCTAAAGCCAAGAAGATGAAAAAAATGTTCATATGCATGATTACCTAATGTCCTGGTCTGTCTACCATCCAACCAGGCAGGAACTCACACCACTGATATTCTATCACAAAATATTTCCATAGCTCCAGGAGCAGTCTGTCGCTACCCGCCTCGACCAGCAAGGGAGACGCGACACCGGACTCTTCTCTCTGCAGTTTATTCAGGACCTTTTAGTAATCTTCTGACCCCAACCCCGGGGAGCATTCCCCACAGCCTTAAGTACCCACTGGGTAGCCAACCCTGATACGCCATGTGGGAACCACCAATAGGTTCAGGTGCGCGGAAGCAAGCCAGATTCTTTGCCTTAGCCATATCAGGAGTTGTTTACCACGAGAGCACTCGCCATCGGGAAGGCAGAGGGCGGAAGCTGGCACCATCTTCCAGGTGCGGCCTCTCGCAGCTCTCTACAGTTCCCCCTTTTTTGTTTAAAGAACACAGATGAGAACAGAGGTCTGATCCCTGTTGTGCAATTGCAAGGACTGCATACAAGCCTTCTCCCAGAGGGAGCCTTCTCTAGGGATGACTCAGCCTGTCCATTGATTCGTTTTTCACAAGGACGGGAAAAGGCGAATCGAACCCGTGTGCAATCAAACATGCTCTCCTCGAGGGCAAAACTCATGCCTCTCGACTGCAGTACTTTGGCTTTGCAATCTGTGTTCATTGTTTTAGGGTGGCAAGCCACGCTTATGGGGACTGACCTGCTCCAATGACTGTAAAGGCTTGGATAATCATGGCTGCACTGCGACGCTGAGAACCTCTAATTTGGCAAATGCACCACAGACATACCAAGGAGGCTAACACCAGGAGGCCTATCAGGGCTCCCAAACCCGCCCCCTCCTTGAGATGAATCATAGCAGCGGAGATCCATGAAGATAACCCCTCCGCCAATCCGGCATCCACTCGGGTCGAGTTCACCATGACGATGGCAACCCTGAGCTGTTCCATCAGGCTGTCGAACTCCCCAGTTCAATTACCTAAAAGATAACTAAACAACTGTTTAGACAAATTTGCAGCATTTTTTGAATAGGTTTTTTCCTGGGCCTGAACTCTGGGCCTGGGCGCTGTCCCTCAGCTCTTCAGCTCAAGGCCAGCACTCTACCACTTGAGTCACAGCGTCACATCCGGCTTTTTTCATTGTGCTTATATGGTGCTGAGGAATCGAACCCAGGGCCTCATGCATGCAAGGCAAGCGCTCTACCACTGAGCTACCTTCCCAGCCCCATTCTTCTGGGTTAATTGCACCACAGCAGCAGCTAATCCAGCATTAGTTAGTGGTCCGCCCAGCTCTCTGCAAACTTTCATCCATGCTTCCAGTCCCCTGTTCTTATATGGGGTTATGGCGGCTCTGCATTCCTTAGTGCACTGCTCGTAAACAAGCTGTTTAATTAATGGCATGGCTGCATCTGGGTCACCAAAAATTCTGCCAGCGGCCTCGACCATACGGGCAACAAAGTCCGAAAACGGCTCCGTAGAGCCCTGCAGGATTTTGGTGAGATTGCCACTCACCTCGCCTTTATTTGGTAAGGCCTTCCATGCCTTTATGCCAATTTTATTGATTTGTTCATAAACTTGAACCGGGTAGCCTATCTGCTGATTGGCGAATCTCCCCTGTCCAAGCAGCATATCTCTGTCCCAAGCTGGTTTCCCCCTAGCCTGATTGGCTGCAGCCTCTTCACTAGAAAATTCAATCAAAAAGGCCTTCCAATCTAAATACTGACCTGGATTCAAACAAGCTCGTGCGAGCCCACTCCAATCACCGGGTGTCATGCAATGTCTGTTTAGGGCCTCCACCTGGGCTACAGTAAAGAAGGCCGTGATTCCGTATGTCCGCACAGACTCAGCTAAAGATTTTATCACCTTAAAAACTAAGGGTTCATGATACCGCTGTCCCTGTGGATCCTGAAATATTGGACAGGCTAGATGTAACTCGGTTCTGACCGCTTTCCACATGCCTGGGCTGAAAGAACAGCCGGGGCTGCCACTTCCAGGGTCCTCCGCATAGAGCTGAGGGGCCAAAGGTGTGGCGCGGCACATGGAGGGCGTGCATTCGTCTTTATCTGGGTCCTCTCTCTCCTTCCCTTTCCTCCTCTTTCTTATCTTTGTTTTTTCTATTTGTTCTATGAGTGATTGTAGTTCCTCTGAGTCTGTAGACTCAGAGGTCTCTAGTTAGGCAAAATCAGGGTATAACCCTCCCCCCCCCCCCCCCCCCCGCTCTCCTCCTTTTCGCTGTCTGCCCTTTCCGATCTTTCTTCCTGCAGCATTTCTAGGGCGGCCTGACCATTCTCTACCGCCTCACTGCAACGCTGGTCCTTTTTTTTTTTTTTTTTTTTTAATTGTATTTTATTTTATTTGAGAACATACTGTACAGGGGGGCTACAATTACATGGGCAGGATAATGCATACATTTCTTACCAAGCATTGCAGCCTCCTCCTTTGTTTACCCTTCACTTCCCTTCCCCGCCTCCCCCCTCCCCCCACCCAATTTTACCCCCCTCCCCCCACCCAATTATACCCCCCTCCCCCCCCCACACCGACATTGTAAAGCTGGTTTTGACATGACATTTTGTACTTCTCATTGTTGCAACAGGTCCACCTGAATCCTTAAACGACTTGTATGTCCCCATCTCCTCCACATGTTATACTGACATCAAATAAAGTGAAACGGGGGTTACACTGTCGGGGAGGGACATACAAAGCAACAAAGAAATAATCTTATAAATGCGTTAGAAACACATGCATGAAAGAAACGAAAACATTAAAATACATATTTAAGGGTTCATTTTCCTAACATCACATTATCTGACCTTTTCCGCTTGACTCATACCTATACTAGATATTGCAAATAAGGGAAACCATGGGACCTATGCTTCTTTGGGCCTGGCTTACTTCACTTAATATAATTTTTTCCAAACCTTTCCATTTCCTAACAAATGGGGAAATGTCATTCTTTCTGATGGAGGTGTAGAATTCCATTGTGTATATATACCACATTTTCTTGATCCATTCATCTACTGAGGGGCATCTGGGTTGGTTCCATATCTTAGCTATGGTAAATAATGCTGCAATAAACATAGTTGTGCTGGTAGCTTTAGTGTGGTCTTGTTTGTAAATATTTGCCTCCCTAGCCATAAAAGAAATGCAAATCAAAACAACATTGAGATATCACCTCACTCCAGTTAGAACAGCAAAAATCAAGAACTCTAACAACAACAGATGCTGGGGGGGATGTGGACAGAAAGGAACCTTACTTCATTGTTGGTGGGAATGTAAACTTGTTCAACCACTTTGGAAAGCAGTATGGAGGTTCCTCAGAAGACTTCACATAGATCTCCCCTATGATCCAGCAATCCCACTTTTGGGCATTTACCCAAATGTTTACAAACGCTGGTCCTTGAGACAGCCTCTTATCAGTTTCCATATTGGTCTCACTCCGCTCTTAAGCGTTCCTTGTTCAGAGGCAAAATCTAGGTCCCTCCCTAGTTTCTCCCAAGAGGCCACCGTGAGGCTTCCGGAGACAGCGAACCATGAGGCAACGGTGTCACATTCATTCAAAAATCTCTCTAAAGTACTCTTTTTTATTTTTAACTTTTTTGAGTGCTGTAGCTCATTGAGAGCCAAAAAAATTGGGTGCGAAGAAGAAGCGCCCATGTTTTAAACATTTAAAGCTGGTAAACAAACTTTTACTTTCACTTTTGGCTACTCTACTGACTAGCCCTGGGTTTTCGCTCTCTCTTTATCTACCGAGAAGAGCAAAAATCCCCCGCTCTTGTGGCGGATTCCCCTTTTACCTGGGAATTTACTCCCCGCGCTTGTGGCGGATTCCCCTTTTACCTGGGAACATACTCCCTGCTCTTGTGGCGGATTCCCCTTTTACCTGGGAACTTACACCCCGCTCTTGTGGCGGATTCCCCTTTTACCTGGGGACTTACCCCCGCTTTTGTCGCGGATTCCCCTTTTACCTGGGGACTTACCGGTGCACCACACTGACCGCAGAGAGTTCTGAGTCCTCGTTGGGGTTATGGCTGAGTCCCCGTACGGGCCACCACGTGTTGCTACCGCCTCGACCAGCAAGGAAGACGTGACACCGGACTCTCCTCTCTGCAGTTTATTCAGGACCTTTTTGTAATCTTCTGACCCCAACCCCGGGGAGAATTCCCCACAGCCTTAAGTACCCGCTGGGTAGCCAACCCTGATACGCCACGTGGGAACCAACAATAGGTTCAGGTGCGCGGAAGCAAGCCAGATTCTTTGCCTTAGCCATATCAGGAGTTGTTTACCACGAGAGCACTCGCCATCGGGAAGGCAGAGGGCGGAAGCTGGCACCATCTTCCAGGTGCGGCCTCTCACAGCTCTCTACAGCAGTCCATAGGTTTCTCCTCGATATTAGGCCTTAAATTGGTAATGTTTTAATCACAGTGTTTCACACAGTGAATCTTACTAGAATTAATTGATAATTTGACAAATTGATATTTATGCCAATAAATAGATTGGAATATAAATAATTCAGTTTAGAATATATATTAGAATATAAAAAGAATCAATGCAATGTCTTCGGTATAAACCTGTGATACCTACTAAGTGTTCTTGATCTTCTGAATTCACATGGTAAAAAAAAGATGTTGTTTTTCTGTAATCTATTAGGGATTTTAACTCTCTGGTCTCAAACTGTTTTTCAACATATTTCTGAAGCATTCCTACTGATTATACCCAATATGATGTCTAAAACGTATTATTCTTCTGCAGGACCCACGGGTCCTAGGATCCTAGCTCCCATCATCATATAACAAGGACAAGAATTCTCCTCTAGGCCCATGTAACATGCCAACAAAAAGTAATTGAAGACCCATCTCAATTTTTCATTTCCTATTTCAGGGACACAATTGCTTAAGACAGTAAGCAATTGTGAAATGCAAGGCAACTTAAAATTAAAAATGAGATCACAGAGCTGGGAAGGTGGCTCAGTGGTAGAGTACTTGCCTTGCATGCATGAGGCCCTGGGTTGGATTCCTCAGCACCACATAAGCAAAAAGAAAAAGCCAGAAGTGGCACTGTGGCTCAAGTGGTAGAGCGCTAGCATTGAGCTGAAGAGCTGAGGGACAGAGCCCAAGCCCAGAGTTCAGGCCCCACAACTGGACCCAAAAAAAATTAAAAAAAAAAAACTTTAAAAAAGAAATTTTAAAAAAATTTAAAAATGAGATCACAAAATCTGAGAGAAAGTACAGTAATTCAAACTTTCAATTTACAAATGACCAGGCCATATGAGTGAACAAATCACAAATGTCACAGGATTTTTTAATACCCTTCCTCTAATGATTAATGAAAAATTTCAGTCCAGCATAAGTAGGCCAAAAAAATAGTTCCTGAAACGATAGATCCATAATTGGTCTACCAAGGCTAGGTAAATTTGACTTAGAGATCAAATATAATACAGTAAAACATTAATTGAGAAGATCCTTAGTGCTTCAAAACACTGGTACTTCAGGAAAACTTGGTTTTATAGTAAAAAATGTTGTCATTCTCAAACCAATGATAACCTACATTTAATCTCCTGAAAGTGTATTCCTTTTCAAATAAACTTTTTAAAATCACATTCGCAAAAATAACATTTGACAAGTAGATGATACTTAGTGACATTACAAGTTTTTCATGTGTAGGGAGTAAGTTACAACAGAGTTGATTTATTTACCCAGCACTAATGCCAAACAGGTTCAACCATTCATTAAAGTGTAGAAATAATACCCACCAGCATTTGTGTTGTTCAATATGTGCCTTCCAGAAATGTGTTAATAGATCAGCCTCCCATAATTCAAACCCAAACTAGCTAATAAAGTAAATTTCATTACTTAATAAGGTACATTTTAAAAAGTCACAAATATTTGCCTTAGCATATGTTGTTTTATGTTTTCCCTATCTGTCTAACATAGGAAGAAATATAAATTTAAACCTTAAATATGGGTACTCATCAGAGATGTGACAAACATAAAATCTGTCTTCTATTTCTATCATATTCCTCTATACTAGTAAATCGAAGCTTCCTTCTTTTTCCAAAACTTATAGGTAGTAGAAAATATTATCCCATGTAAAATAAAATAATCAAAAACCATTGTACAAAGCCATTTATAAAAACTGGTAGTTAGGAATACATTCTAAGCCATTTTTATACTTTCTTGTTTACTAAAGATTCATCTTCCAAATCGATGAGAATAAAATCATGTCTAGGGGCTTCACGTCTCCAGTCTTGCAAATTGTTATTGCAGATGAGTGATTTATGGAAATATAAACTCACATCAGTTCAAGTATATGCAGGATTGAAACTCCATGGAATGTATATAAAACTTTCAAAATATTAACCAACAGTTTAACAGAATGACTATCACGAATTTGAAACCAGAGAGGAATAATAGTAAAGACATAGAATGAATGAAAAATAGAACAAGGGGCAAGTACAGCTAGAATGCTCAATGTACACATGGGATAAAGAAATTAGTAAATCTGAAATTAATCTTGCAGAAGGGGTTGGTTGAGAATGATAGAAGGAGTGACTCTAATCCAGTAGCATTGGACAATTAGATGGACATATTTTATTGTAACACACTTGCAAACCTTCTGAAATTCAGTTAAAAAAAACACAACAAAAAAAAACAAAAACACACAGAAATCGCAACCAAACAGTAATCCCTAGATTGTTGAATATGACCTCTCAAAATTTTAAATAGTTAATGAAGTGCAGTCTTTGGAAAAGCAAACAAAGCTGTTCGAAAGAGCAGTTTGGGGCAGGGGAGAGTTTTGAACAGATTTAAATAGATTGTCTAAGGTTATAAATCACCTATATCTGCTGCAAATATTTTCTTCAGCGAGTTTTCTTTTTCTGAACTGGATACTCCAGTCCTGAGACACACTTGATAGCTTGTGAATAGAATGGAAGAAACAAGATCAAGAACCCAGTGCTCCACTGGAAACAAAACAGTCCTCTATGTTTTCGCTCATCTCTCTTCACTACTCTTTTCTCGTACTTTTCAGTCAAGTGATTTTGAGTTATATCTTTCTTCTTTGTTCTGGAAAATAATTGGTCGAAGTAATTCACTAAATATTATTTGCCATTTTTTTCTGTCATGCTGTTTACTTGTCCAAGCGAGCCATTAAACTTTACACTTGTATTTGGTTGCCATGAAAACCCAACATCTATGTTAATGTGGACAAACTCTAATGTAAATCTTTGTCTCCAAAAAACCAGTCCAAGAAGCTGTGATCACAAATATTTAGCTATTCGTTTTCTTTTTTCTTTTACCTTTAAAGTCTTCCTGTGTTTAAAGTGCCCACAAAAATAAGTACTCCACCACTTTTTGGTTCAAACACTTCTAAACTCAAAGATATATTTTGCTAACAACATGTTTAGAGGAAATCGAAGAATACTCCACTTTTATCTTCTCTTTCAGTATTCTCCTTTGATGCCATATCGGGAACAGGAAGTTACTCGTTGCAAAATGATTTCAACCGATTATTTTTTTCTTGGTCTTTCATTTGCTCAACAAGGTTTACTAAGGCGACCAGATTAAATCACCCATACCTTGAATGACTGTGTCTGTTACAAAGGACAATACTTCTGTGTTCTACTTTGATGTCCTCCTCTTAGCTCTTGCCTGATTTCCAATTAATCACAGCTTCTGGACTTCAAGTCTAGTGAAGCTGAAGGACTATTCGGCCTCCCTCACTGCTACATGTTGATGGTTTCTCTTTTAAAGCTCATTTATTTGGATGTGGAATTTACTGTCATGTTTTCATTCAATCTGTTCTGCATTAAGGAGCCAAATAAGCTCTGTAAAATCACATTAGGTACCAAAAATATTATTACAATATATCATAAAGTTTTGGCCTCCCTCCACTGTTGGAGCCAATATGCTTAGGTAGGGCTTCTAAGAACGCCTTTTCTTTCCTTTTCAATTTGCTCACTTCTTTTCTGATTCCAAACCTTTTTGGCTTATGTAATAAGGAAAGTCTTCACTATCTCATGTTAATAAGGATATTATATTTTGTGAGCTACTTAGAAATGTGAAATCATTGGTTTGAAGTATCCAATAAGATTTTTTTCTGTTTCACTGCTTCACGTGCAAAGACATTATGGAAAGTATTACAAGCAGAAAAGTGTAAACCCAATACCTTCTTTCATTGTGGAGAACACTTTCTCCCTAAATATTTTGACCCAAATTAAGTTTTTCAGAGAATTACTGCTTGGCAATTCACAAATTTTGATGCCTTATTTTTTTTTAAGAATTTTGAATTTAAATTCCACTACAACCTTGTTTCACACAGTGAGAGTACATTTCCTGGGTAAGGACAATTCTCAAAGGAACCTACAGGATTTATTGCAAGGTTTCTGAGATTTGTTTGTTTTTTGTGAAAATGAGCCATCTTCACCCACATTGCTCCCTCTCAGCTTAGTCTCCATGGATTCTTTGCATGAAAGCCTATTTTCCCAGGCAAGTTTAAATTTTCTTAATAGGCTAAGATGTTAAAAAGTTTGCACAATTAAATTTTACCTGTCATAATTTTAAAACTCTTTTGAAATTACTTTATCAGAATCACGAACTCACCAATCCTAATTCCACCTTTACCATCAAAACACTTAACGTATAGTTTTCATGATATTTTGTCCATGAAACTATTATTTTCCAGTGGCTTTGTTATACGTATATATGACCATATAATCTGATGCTGAGCAAAATGAACTCTAAGATATGGAAACAGAGATTTTTATTTGCGATTGTTGTTTTTTTAATGTACTATGTGATTTCTATTTTCTTTGGATTTTCCCCCTATGGTTTATCCCCTGCTGTATTTGATTTTGGTACCCTGTGTGTTGTATATATATATTTCCCTTAATTAGGGAAGGGATAGGGAACAACTTAATGGCGAGACAAAGGACAAAGGGCAAAACAATGCAATAACAATACGCACAAGACATTATGTTGGAAATGTACATTACAACTTGTGAGGGTATTAGGGTGAAGAAAAATTATGAGAAAAATGAGTTATGTATTCACTAATTTACAATTACTTTGACCCCACTGTACATCATTTTGTCAATAAAATTAAATTAAAAAATAAGTTGCATAAAATATACCTTATCTCTATTGTGAAAAAATACTACACCTCTGTTAATGTGATGCCCTCCTTGTTCTGGAAAGAACACCACAATAAACTGGGTTACATGAATTTATCTCCCACTGATATTCTTGAGATCAGAACACTTACAAATATTATTTATATTTATACATTTTTAACCATCATAGATATTCAGGATGGTAAGATTGGAAGGTTACAGTTCAAAGCCCACCCAGGCAGGAAGGTTCCTTAGATACTTATCTCCCATAAACTTCTCAGAAAAAGCCAAACACAAGTGGCACTGAGTTTGGAGTGGTAGGGCATGAGATTTGAGCAAAAACAGGCTCAGAGACAGTTTCCAGGCCCAAAGGTCAAGCCCTAGGACAAACCAATAAAACAAAACAAAAATTAAAACAAACCCCAAACCTCGCATTTTTCTCATTGTGTACGGAAGCACGTAATTAAGGGAATTGCTTCCTGTGTTACATATAGGTAGAAGAAAGAGGATCTCACAGAATTATTCTCTTCATACCAAGTTATACCAAAGCCTCAAAAAATTGCTCTTTTTCTAAATTTATAAATTAATACAATCCATTTGTTGGCAATTCTGTCTACATTATTCACATGATCATTTAATACATGAACTATTGGAATTATCTATTAACTAATTTCTAATTATAACATTCTTGAATGAATATTCTAGGCAAATAGAATGCCAGAATCATTTGTGAATTTGTCAATTAAACCATCTACATAAAAAGAATTTTTGTACTATACTATAGATTATGAAATCACAAACAAAACCAAAATATTTATTTGAAATCTAAATTCTAATTTAGCAAGATCTACAAAGTCTTACATTAGATTTAATTTGTTATTTTTCCAGGCTTAACCTTGTAATACTTCATTATTTCTTTAGAATCCAACAGAATGATTACTTACTTTTTCAGATTTTGGATGGGATTCATAAGCCATTTTGCATCTAGGAATGTTCTGTAATGAAGAGAGCATTTAAAACTGAACAGATGATTATATATGAGATGCATTTCAATAAGAAACTTGACTTCTCAAAACATAATGACAAAATTAGCCCAATCTGCCTACTGTGTATTCCTTTCTTTCATTTTTTTGGGGGGGGTCCTGTGGTGGGGCCTGAACTCTGGGCCTGGGTGCTGTGCCTCAGCTCTTCAGCTCAAGGCTATCACTCTACCACTTGAGTCACAGCGCCACTTCCACCTTTTTTTCTTTTTGCTTCTGTGGTACTGAGGAATCGAACCTAGGGCCTCAGGCATGCAAAGCAAGCGTTCTACCACTGAGCAACCTTCCCAGCCCCTGTATTCCTTTCTTGAATGGCTTGTTTTATTAAGACAAAATTATACTCCTTGGTTCAGGGAAGCTATCACTATGTAATTCCACTCTCTAATCTCCTGTCTTGGTCTGAGTGCTAGAATTCTAGCCTTTTATCACATTGCTCTGCCATATTTTCTTGATTTAATCTAGATACAGACTAGTAATCCTGAACTTCTCCAATGATATTATCCATTAGACTGACTGTTCAGACTGTTCATCTACTATTTTCAAAGATGTTCTAACATTTCATACAAGATATGAACATTTTCAGATGCACCTGTGGGGTCTCTGATTCGTTCCTCCGTGGATCTGATCCCTTTAATAATGATTACTTGATTCTCTTACTATCTCTGGTCCCTACCTATGTAATAGTCTCAAACATTTTTTAAGGTAATTCACTTGAGGACATTCTAATTTTAACAATTATCACTTGATTCTAGTCTTACTCAGGACATATTTTATATTGTTTTCTAACTTTTCTACATGTTCTGAGAGTTGTATCATGTTTGTATTCATGTGTGCACATGTAAGTGCCTCTATGTGTGAGTATGTTTGTATGTATGTATGCAAAAGCCCCAAGCTCTTATTGATCAGTCTTGCTCATGACTGGTATTCCATCACTTGAGCCATTCTTCTAATCCAGGTTTTGGCTGGTTAATTATAGGTAGAGTCACAAAGACTGTTCTGCCCAGGCTGGATGCAAACTGAGCTTCCCAGACTCCTTTACATACTTAGGTTTTATTTATCCAGTAATATGAACTTTTAAATTAAAAACATTTTTGTTAGTGTAAAGTCTAAGCTGTATACCACATTTTTAACTCAAGAATTCATATAAAGATAGATGAACATACACATTACATATGCTGAGTGTTAAACCGGATGGCGGTGAGATCTGAGGATTGGAGTTCAAAGCCAGATCGACTAGGAAAGTCCCAGAGACTCTTTTCTTCAATTAACTACAAGAAAAGTGGAAGTGGCACTGTGGCACAAGTGGTAGAGCATTAGCCTTGAGCTGAATAGCAGAGGTACAGTACCCAGGCCCAGAGTTCAAGTGCCAAGACCACCACCACCACAAAAAGTATATATAAGTAAAGAAAAAGAAATGTCATCGTAGCCACCAGTTCATTGCTAGTATCATCCCTGCTCTCTCAAGATGGACTTTTTTTCCAGTTAAGTCCAGGCTCTTATATCTGACTTGCATTGGAAGCAGAATTATTCTTCCATTTACTTTTAACAAATTTGCATGATTAGTAAGCGTGATTTAGAAAGGGAGTGGCCTCATACTTAGTGTTTCACTTAGGAGTAATGCTTTCCCTATATCACTCCCATAAATCTACATACTGGGCTTTATTGTTTCAATGTTGTGTTATTTGTAGAATCTTCTATATTGTATTGAACCCTTATACTTAAACACAGCACTTCTCTTTCTCCTATTATTGCTATATTTTCTCTTACTATTAACTCATGTACACTTGGGAAATAATGCGCAGCAAATACACTCACAAAGAGAATGATCTGAGAACCTTCTTCCCATTTAAAACTCGTCTTCATTTAAAGAGAACTTACAAAGTTTGAACTCAATGTACTCATGGATAATGAATTTATAAGAAATATAAATTTCATATTTTATCTTAATTAAGTTGTCTCTGAAACACGTGTTACCTCAGGTCCAAAGGTATCCTTGTGTTATTACAGTGAACCCAGAAAACATTCATTATACCTCAAGCAGCACCATCGATTGTTACTGGAAGTAACAGTTACTGGATGTGGAAACTGATCCTAGGAGAGGAATTGAACATAGAGCAATGACAAAGTTCAAGTTAACGTATGCTTTACTTTAACTGTACAAGAACAGAATCCCAAGATTAGAAGGATACTCTGTCCTTGACTTTTTTGAGTGTGTTCTTTAATCATATAAAACTTTTCTGTAAACTTCTAGTAGAGACTATTACAAAAGAAATAATGTGCCATTTGAAAACCAGCATAGAACAAAAGGAAATGACATTGTTTTAAAAGTGTTCTAATGAAAAGAAACAAAGACATGGAGATTTTAAAGTGTCTTATGGATGGATATTTCTCCCCTGAGATGATTATCTTGTTCCAGGAGTCAGTTATCAATTCCTTTAATCTGTTCCTGAGTTCTCCATAGAAATAAGGATTCCAAAAAAGCAGGAACCAGTGAGTATTATCAGCAAAAGAAGCCTCTTCTCAGATCAGTACTTCTTTACCGATGGTCCCAAAGAAATATGTGGGGTTATTTCTCTGTCCTTGTTTGTTTAGTTTGTGCTGGTTCTGGGGCTTGAATCGAGAGGGCAGACCCTGTCCCTGAACAGTTGTCTTTCCTGCCCACATGCCCCCAAAGCTAGTACTCTACAGCTTAAGCCAAAACTGCACTTACGGCTTTTTTGGTGTTTAATTATAGATAAGATTTTGACAGATGACCCTGCCTGGATTGGCTTTTGATCTAAGATCGTAAGAAAGCTAAGTGATATCAACTGTATGGACTTATCTTTTGAAACAAGAAATATTAGTTGAAATTTATTGTAAAACTAATAAATTTATAATTTTTAAAAGAAGAGAATATGTACAGCAAAGAAGCCATAACTTACATTTTAACTTTTGGAATTATTTCTTCTGCTTGGGAAGATTATTGACATTGTCTTTATTTTGAGGAAACTTAAACTCATATCTTTTTTGTTGGTCATGGGGCTTGAACTCTGTTTCTGGGCACTGTCCATCAGCTCTTCAGGTCAAGTTGAACTATTTACCACTTTACTTACAGCACCACTTCTGGTTTTCTGGTGGTTAATTGAAGATAAGAGTCTCATGGATTTTCCTGATCAGGCTGGCTTTGAACCACAATCCTCTGGTCTCAATCTCCTGAGTAGCTAAGATTACAGATGTGAGCCATCAGCACCCATCTCATATTCACATTTATGTGTAATGGATGACACTATGTAGACAAAGAATGGAAATTTGAACCAAATGATGATATTGCAGCTTTTCCGAAAATTTGAGTTAGCCATAAATATGTCCTCCTTTTCAGGTTGTTACATTAATGACTCATGAGCTATGGGACCCTTACATTAGCATCTTCTGGCATCAGTATATGTATAGTATCAGGAAATGTTCATAGAGAAATATAAAAGACTGAGATTTTTAGAAAGCAAAGGAGATCAGGTATGAAAGAACAGCATAGAAGGAGATATATTTATCACACAGAGATTAAGAACCAGCCTAAGATTTAGAATGCTAAAGTCAATGAGGAGTAAGCCTAATTGATAACTAGTTCTTAAATAACCAAAAAGGGTTCCCTAGAACAGTTTCTGGAATACTTTATTTACTATTTTATTCCTTCATCTGGAGTTATTCCTTCTCTTCTATCACAAATGTTAATTAGCCTCTGAATTTTTGGTGCAATGACTGTGATTTCCAAATCACACTTTGACTACCCTTATCTTTTTGATTAGCAGTGACCACACAAAAGCCCAGAATCGTTGAATTTCCAGAATTAATCTTCACCTGATATCTAAGCACATTCCAGGCATTAATTGATGTGACCTAATGAAGAAAACTTTTTTTTTAACACAGTATCCTAATATAAGTAAAGTACATGAATTAGGGACTATTTTCAGGTGTCAGCATGGAAGGAGCAATTATATATTCCAAGGCAAGTATGGGTTCTTTATTTTGCATTTACTAAATGTGTTTTGTTTTTGTCAGTCCAGGGGCTTAACTTAGGGCTAGGGAATTATTCCCCAGCTTCTTTTTTTTTTCTCAAGGCTAGTACTCTACCACTTGTGGCATAAGATTACTTCCAGGTTTTTCTGTTTATGCAGTACTGAGGAATTGAACCCAGGGTTTGATGAATGCTAGGCAATAAACCTACCATGCAGCCACATTCCCACAGCCCTAAATGACTTTCTTAAGATGGCATTATATTTTCATTCCATAACTATGTATCATAATTTTGGAGAGGCACCACAAAATGATGTCGAAAATAATACTAAGTCCAGTAAGGCTGGATGGACAATGAATAACCGTCACAGTCTAGCCAGGGCAACGAGGGGCTTACCTCATGGAGCTGTTTCAACAGGCAGAGCGAGACAGCTCGTGACCCAAAGCCCACCCCCAGAATGAGGGGGCCACCTTGGGTTCCAGCCACATGGAATCTCTGGACCACCTCCTCCAGCACCCATTCAACCAGTTCCTGTGTGTGTGAGAGAGAAAGAAAGTCAGAATTACACTTAAGTCAGGGCTGGTGGCTTAGAATTCTAAGAGGCTGAGATATGAGGATCATGGTTCATAACCATCCTGGACAGGAACAACTATGAGACTCTTATCTCCAAAGAATCACCAGAAAACCGGAAGTGGTGCTGTGGGCTCAAGTGGTAGAGCACTAGCCTTGAGCTGAGGAGCTTGGGAACAGTGCCCAGGCCTAGAGTTCAAGCCCCACGACTGACAAGAAGTGGACTTCCCACCACAAGAAGTGGACTGAATAGGACCCATTGTCCTACTGAGCATGGAAGAGAAGTCCGGCTGAGCTTCCGGTGAACTTGAGGTCATAAGTAGATCACCTTGCTTCTCTGTGCCTCAGTTTCCCCAGCTGCAAAACTCAACAGAGTGAAGAAATCTCCTTCCTCATGGGGATAGGGTAAGGATAAAAGAGAGGTATGTTTGTTTCATAATCACACACCTGTTGCATGATTAATAACAGGCCCTATCTGAGCCCTTTCCGCGTATCTTCCTGTATTATGCTCACAGAATTGTCAAGAAGCTTGTCTGAAGGCGGCTCTCTCTGGGCCTAGCTATGATCCAGAGATCCCTCTGTATAAATCCCTGGTTTCCACACAACTGTTCTGCGAGGACACTGAGGTCCTACGGTTGAGGCCTTACACAGAGCTAAATCTGTTGTCAAAAATTGGCTGCTGTGGAGTAAGAGTTTGGGATAATCCATCTAAACTGATGACTGTGCATGTTGCTACATGACTACCATCCCAACTACAGAGGACCAGGCCTGGTGGAACATACCTGTCACAGATAGGAGGACCACGATCCAGCCCAGCCTGAGAATATAATGAGGCTCTATCTCAGAAATGCTCAAATCAGAAAGGTGACTCCTGAGAGCTGGCAAAAATAAACTATCAGGGGATCATGGTGCCACTTTAGGGGTGTCCGAACTAGTCTGGGGATTGTGTTGGAGCTGCCACACACCTGTGCTGCTTGGAGAAGCTGTTGTTGGCTGCTCAGTGTGAGGCATGCGGCAATGGCAGCTGCATTGCAGACACATCGGCCCAGAGCACTCTGCTCTGGCACACTGCCTGAGGCTGGGACCAGGAGGGGCCTTAGGCCAGCTGGCAGCAAGTAATTGTCTGAGGTTTGAAACCCAGCACTGCAAGGAAGCAGGATAGGTGATGGGGGCAAAGGAGGAGTGTCAATTTCCTACTAAACTCAAAAGTTGCTTCAAGTCTCTTGCTCACCACTCAGCCACCTCTGCCTTCCTCAACTGCTGGTCGTGGTGTCAACCAACAGAGAGAATCCCTATGCTACCAGGCAGCATTGAATGTGGGCGTGGCCACATTCTTGTATCCCATTGGTCAGAAAGAAAGAGGAAATAATGGGAGTGTGGCCGGATTTCTGTGATGCAAGCAGCATGGGCGGAGTCAAGATGGCAGTGGGTCTCCCAGTCCTTTTCCCAAGGAACTCTGTCCAATTCAGTTGGGTACAAGAGGGTGACCTGCTATAGCCATATAGCTGCACAGATTTTGTTGGATATGTCTGTTTCCAGTCCCAGAATTAAACTCAGGCTCTGGGCAGTCTGTGAGCTGCTTTTGCTCAAGGCTGGCCCTCCACAATGGAGCCACAGGGCTTCTAGCTTTGTTAGCAATGAAGTTGGACAGGGGTCTCAAGGACTTTCCTGCCTAAGGTGACCATGATCCTCCTGTCACAGCCTTGTAAGTATCTAGGAGGACTGCTGAAAGCCACTGGTGCCTGCCTAATCATTGGTCTTGCTAATGTTCTTGGACAGAACGGTGAGTTCCCTATTCATTGGTTTAAGTGGTGGGAGCAGGAACCCACAGTTTGAATCCTGATCCTGCCACCTCAAATTGGCAGGAGATCCTAATGAACTTGTTCCTCTCTATATGATTACCAATGGAATGTGATGTATGTCTGATTGAATGAGAAGACCTTGAATGATACTAGGATAAAATTATACACCATTATATTATATGACATTGATCATTTTAGTTAATACTTTATGAAGCATTTAAACAATCACAGACATATAATGGAGGCATAATGAAATACCTAAGAATTGGGCCTCACATACTATAAAGGTGCCATTTTTTTTGGCCAGGACTGGGATTTGAACTCATGGTCTGGCTATCTCTGTTGCTCTGTGTGGGAAGGGGAAGCTGGCTTCCTTGAAGTCAAGAAATTCAAGTCTGTTCCTTAGGCATGAAATAGATCCCCAGTACTAGAAAACATCCTATTTATGTATAATTTACATATATGATTTATATTTATATATATATATGTTGATTCCATATTGTGTCAGTATAGTTATTTTATTTTTTGTTGTATTCATGTATTGACCATTTATTTTACTGAATATTATGGAACATAGAAGAACATTGGTTACATTGATTAAATAGGATATAGGTCTACATATGTATTCTACTTCATACCTGACGCCGAGTACATTCACAGGAAAGGAAAACGTGTCACCATCAGCTTCTTACTCCACGATTCATTGTTTGGGAGTGCTGGCATCTGAACTCATGGCCTACAAGGCCAAATTCATGAATGGGTGAATGTCAGCAAGTTTTCCTGGGGCAAATTGAGCAGACAGGCTGTTCCCAGGACCTGAGATCGAGCCCCAGGGGTTAACAAAATAAGAACAGATTGAAATGCAGATGGCATTATGCTAATAAATACATGTCTTCATAGAATGTCAGAGATGTCTACACATTATTCAGTTATACAGATTACATTCCTACCAATTCCTGGGTATTTATTATTTATCCATATAATTAATGTTATTGTTTTCATCCTTAAATATCAATGAAATCAATTAGTGTCCTGAAATTATTGCATTCCTGTAAGTAATTATATTCTTTTAATGCTTCATAAATATTATATAAAATTAATCAACCTCCTGAAATGATGCTGTCCAATTTTATAGGAGCATTATTCACAATCAACTCATTCAACTGTGACATTGACACCATTCCATTGTTATTCCCATGGATGGGCACCAGTTTCTTAGTATCTCCTGTCATTGGTTGCTGTCAGGATAGGGATTCAAAATCAGGGTCTATGTTGCCACATAGGCCTATGGCTTCCCCGATAGTCTGGCAGCCTTCATCAATACAAGTTGAAGAACCCTTTGCAACAGTGTCATTCATACCCAGGCGGGTCACATTGCAAGGAAAGAAAACATAAAAAGGCCACATTTTTTCTATGCATTTTTTTCCAGGCAAGGGCTGGGGATCTAGGATTCCAGCAGCTGCTGTGGGGCCAGTGGGTGCACACCAGGCTAGGGTGATTGAAGCTGAGGCAGAGTTGCCACAACCTGAGTTTAAACCCTGTTCATAGAAAATAAAAGAAAAGAAAAAATAAAAAATAATCCCTGGCTTGCAATTCCCGCTAATTATTCTGCCAAATTTTGGATTTGAGCTCAGGGTCTGGGTAAATATGCAGCAATGTGGATGAAGGGGAAGATCACCGTACTTGAAAATAAGAAAGACAGGCTTGTTCACTAGGCCTGAATTAAGCACCAGCCCTGGAAAACATACTATTTATATTCATTGTAAACTTAGGATTTATTCTTAACTATTAATGTTCAGTCCATACATGTTTTATGTGGTTGTTCCTTCTATTTTTTGTTTTATTGATTTATTTGCTGTTGATTGTACTTTGATGAAACTCATTCCGTTTATTGCATTGATGACATCCGATCACAGAGCATCTAGATTTGTAGAAATGTTCTCCATCATACATGAACCCAGTATACTCAGAGAAAAGGAAAACAAGTTTCACACTTGCCTTCTTATTCCATGATCCACTTGTTGGTAGTGCTGGGATCTGAACTTAGGGCCTAGCAGAACAAATTGGAGAATAAGTCAAGGTGAACACAAAAACCTGTGAGCAACTTAGGAGCTTAGCCATTCCCAGGATCTGACATTGATCCCCAGGGTGGTCCACTATAGTCATAAATTCATAATTTAAACATAGGATCTATATTGACATACATGTGTGGACACATCTTGTGTTCGGTGCACTTCTTCTCCTTATTTTGTCTCTAATTCATGGAGGTATTGTGTATTTTACAAAGTATGGTGACAAATATAACTGTTCTGCCGTGGATGACAAAATGTTCCCATGGTTATTGGTTTGCCTATGCATTTCCATCCTAGTTAAGTCCCAGGACTTTCACAGGAGAGGAAAAAGTGTGCAACAACTGGCTTCTGACAGCAGAATGAATCTTTTGTCAGTGCTGGGATTTGAACTCAGGTCTAGGTAGCTCTGTTGCACTGGTGGGGGGAAGGGGAAGCTCACCATCCTTGAGGACTAGAATGCCAGACCTGGTCCAGGGCCTGATTTGAAGCCCCAGCACTGCACAAATTACCAAGCCCACCTTTTTTAAAATTAAGATCTCTCTTTACCTACAGGTGTGGTATGCATCTTGCATTCAGTGTAGTTATTCTTTTTATTTTGTGCCTTATTCAAGGATGTATTGTGTATTTTATTGAGTATGGTGACAGATATAACTGAGCTGACATGGATGACAACCTATTGCCATGGCTATAGAGTTGCCTATATAGCATTCTCCATCTTCAATGAGACCCAGGACATTCACAGGACAGGAAAACATGTTCAACCATAGCTTCTCACATCAGAATGAATCTATTGGCAGTGCTGGAATTTGAACTCAAGGCCTAGCAGGCCCAATTGTTGAATGGGCCATGGTGAGCCCACCAGTCTATGAGCCACTAAGGAGCTAGGTCATTCCTGGGACCTGAGATTGAGCTCTGGTTGGGGCCAATATAGACATAAATTCATAATTAAACAGAGGATCTATATTTCCAAACAATGGTGGGCATCATCTTGCATTCAGTGTAGGCACTCTCTTTATTTTGTGCCTCATTCATTGATGTATTTTGTATTTTCTTGAGTATAGGAAGACAAATATAACTGTGGTGAACTGGTTGACAAGCAATTACAGAGTTGCCTATGCATTCTCCATCCTAGCTGAGACCCAGAACTTGCACAGCACATAAAAACAGGTGCAACGACTGGCTTCTCACATCAGGGTAATTTTTTGGCGATGCTAAGATTCGAACTCGGAGACTAGGAGGCCCAACTGCCCAATGGGTCCAGGTGAGCACACCAGCCTGTGAGCCCCTAAGGAGCTGGGCCATTCCCAGGAAGAGATTGAGCACCAAGTAGGCGCAAATAGTACCCAATGCATCATTGGAACATGAGATATATATTCACATTCGTGTGTGGACTGCATCGTGCATTGAATGTAGTTATTCTCTTTCTTTTTTATGCTATTCATGGATGTATTGTGTATTTTCTTGAGTATATGATGACAGATATACCTGGATTGACATGGATAACAACTTATTCCCATGGCCACAGGGTGGCCCATGCATTCTCCATCCTAGCTGAGACACAGGACTTGCACAGGAAAGGAAAACAAGTGAAATGATAGGCTTCTGACATCAAGATGAATTTTTTGGCAATGCTGGGATCTGAACTCCTGCCCTAGCAGGCCCAATTGGCAAATGGGTCCACATGAACACACCAGCCTGTGAGCCACGAAGGAGCTAGGCCGTTCCCAAGACCTGAAATTGAAGACCCCCCTCCTCGGTGGGCACGGGGGAGAGTGGGGAGCATAATAGTCATCCATTCATAAGCTGAAGGTAGTATGCAAATAAGTACATATTTGTATAGGGTAGGAGAGATGGTGTCCTGTGATGGAATCCAATCTACCTTGTCAGTACAGATTCTTGGATCTTTCCTGATGCCTCCATTTCATGACTGTGATGATTATTGTCATGCTTCATCAACTCTTCTTTACAAATAATTGATACCACATGATTCTTGCCTATCATTTCCTATTTGCATCATGCAAAAACTACTCATTCAAGGATGATATCGATAGCATAACATGACTCTTTCTAGGTCCAGAAATGAGTATCTCAGGATCTCCTGCCATTCCCACCTCATAGCTGTGGCTGAATTCAAGCCTCAGGCCTGGAAAAATACTCCTTATATACATTTTAAAGGTAGGATTTATACTTCCATAGAGATGTTCAGTCCATACTGTGATTGGTGTGGTTATTCATTTTATTTCTTGTTTTACTCATTTATTTACCATTTATTTTATTGACTCTGATGACACCTAAACCATTTATTAAATTGTTTACATCCTATCATATAGCATCTCCATCATGCCTCCCAATGCTAGCATCTGAACTGAGGGCCTATCAGGCCCAATTCATGAGTGGGTGAATTTGAGCATGGCAGCCTCTTGCCAATGAAGCTGTGAGATGGTTCCCATGTGCTGATATTGACCCCCAGGTTTGGCCAAACCAGGAATACATGAATAGGCAGACAGTGGTATACAATTAAATATATATTAGTAAAGATTGCCAGAGCTGTCTATCTATGATTGAATTACACCTACTACGTTCCTACCAACTCTTAGGTATTTATTATTCCATCATTGAAGGAATATTATTCTTTTCATGCTTAATAAATTTTTAATTAAGATCAATTAGCATTCTAAGATTATTGCATCCAATTTTAGACTAGTCTGAGGCATGAACTACACTTTCAATAGGTATTCCTATGCATAGGAATGCGTCTCTTGTGATCTCCTGCCATTAGTGTAAGAACTGAGATTTGAACCCATAGTCAATGTTGACAGATTCGTCTATGGCTTTCCTGCGAGCCCACCAGCAAACAGCAATGGCAGGTCAGGTACACTTTGGAACCGTGTTATTCAGACCTAGGATGGTCACCGTGCAAAGAAAAAAAATCATAAAAACCCAGCCCTCTTCAGCTTTCCAGCTTTTTCTTTTCTTCCTGACAGCCCTCTGGGCCTAGGATCTCAGGATCGGCTATGGGTCTGGAGATGGCACCCCAGCCTTGAGAGATCCAAGATGATGCCACTCAACAGGGAAGTAAGCTGCAAAACCACTTCATTCATTCCAGGCATGGCCAGTAATGAGGAGAAACCAGAAACATTTGTTAGAGTTACACCAGGGTCAGGCTTTTCTCAGCCTCTTCAAACAGTAACTAATTAACCTTCCTCTCTCAGGTGAAGAGAAACCCAGGCTATCTGTAGGTAAACAATATAGAGTCAGTTTATTGGGGGAGACGGGAGGAACAGAGTAGAAAAATCCTGCTCTTTGGTCTTAGGGAGTGGATTCTTGACTCTCCATCTTTCAGATTTGAATACTCTTCTTCTGCTTCTGCCAATCCATTCTCCTTCCTTCATTCTACACATCATTAATATAAATCCCCAGTCCAAGGAGAGGCAGGGCCCTTTCTATTCTGTCTCCAAGCACTTGAGTTAAAACCTGGCTCTGCCCTAGGCTCTGGGGCATTTGGCTGCCTGAGAAGTGGGAAAGAGACATTCTTCCTGCTCTGTAGTTCTGTGAAGGTGATGCTGGTGGCCTGGCACACTGCAGAAGGCCTCATGACTGGGAATGTTACCTTCATATCTCCTGACATCCAAGACCAGGTTAATCTATCTATCTATCTATCTATCTATCTATCTATCTATCTATCTATCTATCTATCTATCTATCTATCTATCTATCTATCTATCTATCTATCTATCTACCTACCTACCTATCTACCTACCTATCTATCTATCATCTATCTATCTATCTATCTATCTATCTATCTATCTATCTATCTATCTATCTATCTATCTATCTATCTATCTATCTATCTATCTATCTATCTATCTATCTATCTATCTATCTATCTATCTATCTATCTATCTATCTATCTATCTAGACAATTCTGGCTTTTTCCCTGTATGTGATACCAAGGAATCCTAACCAGGGCTTCTTGTATGCTAGGCAAGCTCTCTCTCAGTAATCCACATTCCCAGTACCCTCATCTTTTTCTTAATGGTAGGTTTTACATAAGTATGCTACCATTTTATGTTCCCAAGTTTAATTGTCTGTATAATAGTTACTCCTACAAAACTGTATCTTGTCTTCCCCTCCCTGATTTGTAACTGTTCCTGCATTGGCCTCATAATAAAATGTAAATAAAGACTGCTGAGAGCTTAAGTGTGCATCATATAAGGACACCGCCCTGGAACCCTGGAAGAGGAAAGCCATGGGCCTGAAATGTAGAGAACGGTGCAGTACGCACAATGAGCATATCTGAAAAATGAACCAGTAAATAAAAGGAGAAGCATTGCATATGGTCTGTTTGCACTCAGGGAAGTAATATACACACATAAGTACATATTGAACTGATACATAAACTTGGCCTTCCCTTTTTTAAAAATATTTTTGTAGCCTTCTCAGTGCTTAAACCCAGGGCCCAATGAGTTCCTCAGCTGTTTTGTACAAGGCTGAGGCTGCCACCACCACAGGTCCACTTCCAGCCATCTGGTCATTAATTGGACATAAGTGCCTCCCAGGCTTTCCTGTCTAGCCTGTGTCACCTGCTCGGCTTTCTCTCTCAAAGCTGGAGCTCTACCCTCTGGGCCACTGCTCCACTTCTGGTTTTCTGGTGGTTTATTGGTGATCACAGTCTCACAGACTTTCCTGTTTGGGCGGACTTTGAATTGCGATCTCCCCAGGAGACTTCAAGCAGCTTTCCTCAGGGATTCACCAAGGAGCTCCTCCACACAAACCCTTAGTCTAAATCTCAGGAGGTACTAGAGAAAAACAGAAACATGTAGATGCTTCTAGTGTGTTCTAGATAGTTAAGGTTGGAGACAGAAAACAATCATAATTATTAGATCATTTTATAGGCAAAAGGAGCAATGCAGACAGTATGAGGATCGCTCCAAACTTTGGTCTTCTCAATCTGAGACAGTAAATTCACTGCAGCTCAATGCTAAGTGACAGAACTGTCATGTCCTTTGGACATTTGCTCCTCAATCTTGTGACACTCATTCCTCACTTTTGGCTTCAAACCTGTGACCAGAGGAAAAGATGAGGAGAGAAAATCCTTCTCAGATAAAGCAGCTTCAAATAACACTGGGTAGTTTACTTATAAATTCAAACCATTGGAATGACCCTGTTAAGAAGTCAGAATGTCCAGATTAAAAAATGAAGAAGAAAAGAAAGAAGGTGCCAGTGACTTCTCACTGTAATCTCAGCTCCTCAGGAGGCTGAGATGTACAGAATGTGAGTTTGAATCCAGCCAGCATTGGAAAGTCTATGACAAAGTTATTTCTAAGGGATCACAGAAAAATCCAGAAGTGGGGCTGTGATTCAAGGTTAATGCACTACCCTTGAGCAAAAGTAGCTCAGTGAAAATGCCTAGGCTCATAGTTCAACCCCAGGACCTGCCCCCTCATAAAGAACCTGTACCTCCATGTCTTTTGGTATGTATGAATGTATTCCTACAAGTGAACCTCCACTTTATGATGATTGACACTAAGCTAGGAAATTTGTATTCAATAGAATGTTTTCATAACACAGAGACTGCTTTCATCACAGTGCATGTTCCAGGGCTACCATCACTGGTCCAGTGTAGCCTGAATGTTTCTCTCCATCCCAGGCCTGCTGGAGGAAATCTCTCTTATTGTCTGGAAATGCCCACACATGGCCTCACACCTGTTCAGCTGTATAACAAACAACTCCATCTCTGTCAGTTAGTGATGATGAGTGTGGGCAGGCTCTGCAGGTCAGGAGAAAAAGGTCTTTTTGTACCCCAAGGGATCTCTCTCCCCAGTGCTCTGTTTTGACAGGAAGCCTTCATTTGTGCCACCCCCAGTGGCAGGCCAAGTCCTGTGCACTTATCCTGCCTTTGTGAGACGGTATTCTGGTGTTCAGATACAGTAATCAATATAATTCAGGAGTCCTTCTAGCAGACAACTAGGGCACTGAACCTAATGAAATGTTTCATTGCTGGAGAGTATGGGTCTATGATGCCTCTCCTAGGTTTCTGGAAGCTTGGGAAATCCAAGCACATGTCTAATATCACAAAGCTTCCTGTCATCTAGGGCTGGTAAAGCTTATCAGATATTGAAACCTTTGACCTCTCCTAGTTGGGCCCTGGGCGACTAGGTTTTGGGGTTAAACACAGGGCATGTATGTTGACCATGAGGTCAGTGCAGAAGCCCAGTGCTTTACCATTTTGTGTCACCACTTCTGGTCTCTGTGTGTGTTTGTGTCTGTGTGTGTATGCATGTGTGTGTGTGTGTGTGTGTTTGTGCGTGTGTGTGAGTGTGTGTGTGTGTGTGTGTGTGTGTGTGTGTGTGTGTGTGTCCGTGTGCAAGTGCACATACACCAGACCTGGAGCTGGAACTCAGCCCTGTACCTAGTTACTTTTTTACAAGGATAGCCCTCTCCCAATTGGGCCACAGAGCCACTTCAGCCTTTTTTTTAGTGATGTGTTCCTGAGATATCAAACCATGGTTTCATATATACAGTGCATTCTACCCCTAAGGCACCTTCCCAGCCCTCCACTTCACGTTTGTTAGTTTGTTTCTGTCTTTTTTAATTGTTGCAGGAGTTGAAGTCTGGGCCTGGGTCCTGTCCTTGAGCTCTTCATCTCATGTCTTGTGCTCTATGCTCTATCACTTGAGCCAAAGCATCACTTCAGGTTTTCTGGTGGTCCATTGGAGCTAAGGGTTTCAAAGACTTTCTTGCCCAGGCTAGCTTTGTACCATAATCCTCAGATCTCATCCTCCTGAGTAGTTAGCATGACAGGCATGAGCCACAAGCATCCAGCTTCCACTTCAGGTTTCTTAGTGGTAAATTGGAGATAATAGTCTCATAGGACCTTTTGTGTCTGGGATAGTTTGGAACCCACATCCTCAGATCTCATATTCCTGAGAAGGCAGGATGACAGACCTCAGCTATTGGCCCCTAGTCCATGGCTTCTGCTGCAAGGGGGTCCTTGCCTCCATGTGGTGGAGTGCTAGCCATGAGCCCAAGAGGTAAGGGTCAGCATCTAGGCCCCAAGTTCAAGGTTCACGACTGTGAAAAAACAGACAAAAAATTTTCTGCAGGATAAAACTCACTAGTCTTCAGAAATACACAATTTTGTCCCTGCCATGGGGACATATCTGAGCGTCAATATTCTTGTCTGCATAATCATCTCAGTTGTGGAGCTCTTAAAAGGACCCAATGAAAGAATGCACCCTGTGCAGGATACAGCCCATGGCTCTCTGCATGACTCAGCACACAGCATCCTGCGAAAGACAGCAGACCGCACCCAGTGCAGGACTCAACACACTACACCTTGTGAATGACTCAGCACAGAGCACCCTATGAAGGACTCAGTACATAGCTCTATTCCACAAGCTGTTATTAGAATTAGGGTGCTTTCATTAGTATCACCATTCTTTGAGGAACATTTCACAAACCACACAAGTTCACATCTAATGGTTTAGTGGGGTGTTTTTTTTTGGGGGTGGAGTTAGCCATAGGGCTTGAACTCAAAACATTGGGATACTGTTCTAATAACATTTGCTCAAGGCTCGAGCTCTACCACTTCGAGCCACATTTCAAAGTGTGTAGCAGACTTCCTGTCAGGATGTCAGAGTTAAGCCAGGGTAAGCCAGGATGACGGGAGTAATCCATGGAGCTGTGTTGCAGCAGTTTATATCTGCCTAAGTCAGGTTAGATGACAGCTGTCAACACCAGACTCCTAGCTTGCTCTGTGATTTTGCAGTTAGAACATTCTACCTTTTTGTGGCAGCAGTCCTGTGACTTGAGTAGGGGCTCAGACACTGTCCCTAAGCATTTGTACCCCGGGGTAGCACTGAATTAATTGAAAGACCAGAACTCCTGGGTTTTCTGTTTATGTATGTGGCACTGAGGAATCAGACCCAGGACTTCGTGCTTACCAGGCGAGCACTCACCCACCCAGCCCCAGGAGTGAACAAGGTATAAATAGACATAGCTATATATAAATATTATATACACAAAAAGAGAGATGTCTGTATATTAGTAAATTATAGATAATATTACTACCAATTATTAGTTATTAAATTATGCCTCTATTGATGTGTCCCAGTTAACAATTAATAAAGCATTAATAATTACTAAATATCTTGTCATTATCATATATGTACATACATCCACACATATAATTACATATTTTATAGAATGAGACATATGTCTATATATTATTAAATTATGCATCATGTGTTACTACCAATTATTAGGCATTTAATTATGTCTCCATGAAAATTTTATTCTGTTAATGCTTAATATAATATTAATTAAATGTAATCCAAGTCCTATAATTATTGCATCTAATTTTATCCTAGAATGGTTCACTACCAATTGAATCTGTTTATCATTAATTGTAGTGAAAATTATTGTAGCTATGACATTTATTACATTTATGACATCCTATTACATAGTATATAGATTTGCATCTGAATTATACATCCTACCTATCACTGAAGCACTTAAAATTAAACATGTGTCATGCTTGGCTTCTCACTCCACAATTACATTTTTGGCAGTGGTGGGATCTAAATTCAGGCCCTAGGAGACTCAATTTATGAATGGGTGACTGTCAGCATAACAGTCTCTAGCCAATACAGTTGCCAGGAAATTCCCAGGCCCTGAGATTGAGCCCTGTATATTGATTCCATATTCCGCTTAGTGTAGTTATTCATTTTATTTTTTGTTTTATTCATTTATTTACCATTTATATTATTGACTGTTATTACACATGGAATATTTATTACATTTACTACATGTGATATAGATTTGCCTATGTATGACACACAGGACGTTCACAGAAAAGGAAAACATATGTCACCATGGGCTTCTTACTCCAAGATTCAATTTTTGTGAGTGCTGGCGTCTGAACTCACAGCCTACAAGATCCAATTTATGAATGAGTGAGTGTCAGCACGGACAGCCTGGGGTATATGGAGATGACAAGCAGTTCCCAGCACCTGAGATTGAGCCCCAGGTGTTGAAAAAATAAGAACAGATTGACGTGCAGATGGTAGTCCACAAATAAATATAGATCTTTATAGAGTGCCAGAGATGTCTATACATTCTTCAGTTATACAGACTACATTCCTACCAATTCTTGGGTATTTTTTATGCCCCTATGTAATTAATATTATTGTTTTCATCCTTAATGAATTATTAATTAAATCAACCACTGTCTGGAAACTATTGTGTCCATGTAATTAATAGTATTCTTTTGAAGTGTTCAAAATTATTCACTAAAATCCATCGGCTTCCTAAAATCACTCTGTCTGATTTTATAGTATTATCATTCAGGAACATCTAATTCAACCCTGACATTCATAACATTCCATCAGTATTCCTATGAATAGGAACGAGACCCTTAGTATCTTCTTCCATTGGTAGGGGTCAGGACCGGTCTTCAAACACAGGGCCTATGTTGCAGTTTTGGCCTTACCTGGTAGCCCACCAGCCTTCAGCAATGCCAGGTGACAAACAGTGTGCAGCCATGCTATTCACACCCAAGATGGTCACCTCACAAAGAAAACAAATGTAAAACTGGCAGACCTCTGCAAGTTTCCCGTTTTTATTTTTTCTGTTGTTTTATTTATTTATTTTCCTGTCAGTCTTTGGGGCCCAGGAATCCAGGTTTGGTTGTGCATCCAGTGACTGCACCCCAGCCTAAAGTGATCGAGGGTGAGGCAGAGTTGTCACAACCTGATTACAAGCCCTGCGCTTGACAAAATAAATATAAATTCATTAAAAATATTTTTAAAAAATATGAGGGGGCTAGGAAGGTGGCTCAGTGGTAGAGCACTTGCCTTGCATGTTGGAAGTGGAGCTGTGGCTCAAATGGTAGAGTGCTAGCTTTGAGTATAAATGACAAGGGATAGGACCCTGTCCCTAGTTTCAAGCTTTTTCTAGCAAAGACCCACCCACGAAAGGGAAGCAGGTGGACATACGGGAGCTGAAAGCTCACACATAATACTCAAGACTCCCAGAACAGACCCCATCCTGCTCTGATTCTCTAGACTCGATGTCCTATATCATGGTAATCTTAGATGGAACTTACCATGCACCAAGTTAGGATGTTCAAATACAATCGCATATTCGGGATCCCCTGGCCTTATCAAAGACTCAAGATCTCTCACTGGCCTGCCTCTACACTGGGTAGGGAGGTGAGGTCTAGTTATCCAACCACAGGATGTGGGAATGAAAGGATTTCTCTGCCAAGGGACACAGACTTAAGGGCTCTAGGTCCCTCTCAGGAAGGAGAAAAGGGCTGATCTATCTCAGGAATGTTCCTGGGTTATGAGTATCCTCAAAGAAACAACCCTGCTCAGAGACCAGTGCCTCTGGTTTTCCCACCAGCCTCTATCCAAACCTGCCCCACCTTCAGTATGCCCTCTCTGAATCCCAGATCTGCCATCTAGACTAAAGGCTGAGCCAGGAAAGAGACCCATCTCTGCCTCTGAGAATGGCAATCGCGGGGTCCTAGAGTGCCCTTGAGGAAGTCTGGGGAAACTAGGCTCCTTACTCCCACCCTCATTCCCTGGCTGTCCTTTGCTAGTGGCCAGCTTACTTCTGTCTCTGGTGGAGGAAAGAACAGGGCGGTGGGTGTCAACTTCAGATTGAGCCCTGGAAAGTCCCAGTCCCCAAGGGTGTACTGCACAGGCATCCTGCAGTGGACGATAGCCAGGTGGTCAATGGTGAACCCAATGTGCCAGGACTCTTAATAGCAGTGTGGCTGGGTCAAAGGCTCTATCGCTTTTGGTCTAGGATGTCAGGTGAAGTCATGGCTCCAATATACTGACACTCCTGACCTGTGATCGCCATCCCTCTTCATCTTCCTGCTTATCCTTTGACCCCCCCAACACTCCCTCACACCAATAAATCCCTAGCCCTTGGACAGCTTGTTCTTATATGACCAGAAAATAAACTCATTGGCGCCAGGGATGATTGAAACCTGTTGAGCCACCCTGAGTCCTAGTGTCTACCCGAGGTTGCTTCACTCTGCAGTCGGCTAACACACAGCTCCTGGATGTCAGAACGGTGTGGAGGTGTCAGTAGCTTGGTCCTACATACTGGCTTTAGGCTCTGAAATTGTCCCCACATAGATTGTGAATGGTTGGCTCTCTTGATCCAGGGACTCCAATCCAAGGCTCACAAGTTCTCCCTTTTTCCTTTCTTTCCTCTTTTTCTCCATCCAGCCTTCCCTCCTCTTTCTCTCTTTCCTTCCTTTCTCTCCATCCTGGGCCTTGAACTTGGAGCCTCGGTGCTGTCCCTGAGCCTTTTTACTCAAGGCCAACATACTACTCCTTGAGACACACTTCCATTTCTGGTGTTTTCTTTTTAGTAATTAGTTGGAAATAAGAGTCTTATAGGCTTTCCTGCCTGGGCCTCAAGCATCGATCCTCCCATCACAGCATCCTATTTAGCTAGGATGACAGGCATGAATCACTGGCATCCAGCTCAAACCAAGGTTTCTTCATGTGCTGTAGAACCAGCACTGGAAACTCATTGTCTATGACCCCTCCAGAGCCTGGCACACATTTTAACTATTTGTGGAAAAATAAATGAGCATCTGAATACAAAAATTCTACAGAAAAGTCCCATCCTATTCAGGTAAGCATCCTGGTGTGTGGGGCAAAGCTTGATGTAGCTCTCCCACAGTTCTCCCTCCACCCTCTTGGTGCCAGCGAACTTAACTGTTTTGGCTCTGAAGACGTGATCCACTGTGTACTCGCTGGATTCTGGGGCCTCTGGGATGCCTTTCTTTTCTAAGATCTCTGGCCAGTGGCTGACCAGCTCTGTCGCACTCAATTCCCCACTCAGGAGTGAATGAAGGTGCCATGAGCTGAAGGCCAGGCTCAAGGGGCCTACTTTCCTAACCCTGGGGCCAGCTAGGATGGCCCACCACATCTAGCACCCAAGTTTCATGTTGCAGAGAAAGGATCCTCGAGGCATCTTGGGTTTCTGAATTTCCCAGAGTCCAGTATAGGTGCTGAGAATCCTCTCTACTCACAGCTGGCAGGCTAAGGATGGTGAGGTCAAAATCTCTGCTCCCCATGACATCCTCAATGTTATGTCTAGGTCAGAGGACCCCCACCAAGAAGACCAACGAGAGTAAGACTATACAGCTGTTTTATGTAAATGGGCTGCAGCTCAGGCCTCATCCTACATTTTGGCACAGTGGAGCACAGGAGGAGAGCCCCGAGCTAAGGATTTACAGGTCTTATAAAGGCACACAACCAGGTGGTTTAGCACCACGTGTTGCTCTGCTCTGAAACAATCAACAAATGGTCACTGCCTCAAATAATTTAACCCTTCACTCAATTGTTGTGTTCACACTAGAGAGAGTCAGAGGAGAATCAACAGCTGCCGGTTAAAAGCAATCAAGTCAAGACGTTTATAGCAGGAGACCATCTGGCTTGGGAACTCTGCTTGTGATACTTTGAACATCATTGATTGTTGGCTGAAATGGTCCGTCTAATTTGACCCATAATCCCAGGCGTTAGTGGAAAATGCCAGCTTCAAGAAAAAACCCTGCAAAAGGTGACATTTCAGTTGTCCCAATCAAACTTAAATGGTTCCAAAGTTAGAGGTCCCCGTTTCTTTCCAGAGAGCTCATGGCAGGTTACAGAAACTGACATTCAGCAAGCCTTAGCTAACTGCCATGGCCTGATACTGAGCAGACTCCAGCAAAGGGAATGCACTTGCCTACCACTGCCCAGCTGGAAACAGCACAGGCAGGAGACAGATTATAGTCTGCAGGACTCCAGGGAGGACTTCCTACCAGTGCACTCCCCTAGGAGGGAATCCACACCACCAGTGGGGTGCCAGGGCACCCTGCCCAGATCCCCGTGGACACTGTTAATGCCCTGGGTAAGGTTGGCCTGTCATCCTCGGTAATGGTGAACCATCTGCAATGTCACACCATTCACCACTTCCCAGACCCTCCTAACTTCACAGCCCTTGCCCTAATCCCCCCCTCCATCTCTTCCCTAATTACAATTGGCAGACACATTCCCAACCCTTGAATTAGCTCCAACTATACAAATGAGAGCAGACTGTCTGGCTGGAAGAGTGCGGAAATGGACACACTCGTCTCACAAGCCTTCAGGCTTAAGACAGAAGGTGTCCACTTTGGTCTGTAGTTCACACAGGCCTCCTAGGGGAGACCCACGCAGGCCCAGCAGCAAATGTGGGCTATAGGAAAGGGGGAAGAGATAGGTAGAAAGGAATGTCTACTGAAATCTTCCCCAAAGGAGCCATGAAACAGTGAAGGTGAAAACAAAAATGATGGCTGGTCTGATACTTGGCATTGATGCAAAAGAACAACAAATACACACACACACACACACATACACACACACACACACACACACACACACACACACACACACACACACACACAAATCCAGAACAGTGACTGTAGATTCATCCATGCAGCACCTGCAATTTGCCAACTGATCATTCAGCTGAGCACAGTCAGTCTCTCTCTCTCTCTCTCTCTCTCTCTCTCTCTCTCTCTCTCTCTCTCTCTCTCTCTCTCTCTCTGTCTCTCTCTCTTTCATGCACACACGCGCACGCGTGTACAGACACACACACACACACACACACACACACACACACACACACACACACACACACACACATACTCACACATAGACTCAGAATAGTGCCCCTCCTGAGTTTGTTGGTTCCTCATCTGTGACAATATACAAGCTGGAGTACGGGAGTTCCCTTGTCAGGACCAGGGGTTGGACCCATGGAAGAACCGCTCTAATAATGCTGAACCACCTTGCCTCTCCCTTTCCCTTGGGAATAACCAGCTTTGACTCCCTATTCACCAAAACCCTAGGCCAGGACTCTGAGTGAAGGATTCCTGAGAAAAGTGACACTTCAGAGCCTGGACTGAAAACAAACAGGAGGTCATGGTGCCCCCAGAGAAGTGTCTGACCCGGGGTGGGGGCAGGGTTGGGGAAATGGATGGGGTCCTAAAGGCTACATACATGGATGAACTTCCTACTTCCAGCCTAGATGCTTCTGGGTGACTTGGTGGATTCTTGGGGAGGATGAGAAAACCAGATGGTCCTGGAGCACCAGCAGATGGTGGCAGAGATGGGAAATGAGATCACCCTGTGAGTGCTATTGACAACAGGAGTGTGGGGGGGGGACAGGCAGGGTATACATGTGTTGGAGGGGCATGTTCTTCCCAGACATTCACCTTCTATCTGACCCCTAGTGCCCTCACCTCCCTAGTGGGCTCTTCTGGGACCCTCCTCAGGGGAAAGGGTGACCAAGCACAAAAGACAAGGGCTCACACAGAAGTGGGGGGGGCTCTCTTCTGCATCCAATACCCCCCACATCCAGAAAAAAGGAAAAATCCCAAGAAGGCAGGTGTGGAGGTGTTGCTCCCCACCTCTGACTAAAGCCACCAGGTTCCCCCCAGGGAAAGGAAGGGTTCAGATGCATGGCTCTGTGGCTCCCACTGCTCTAGGCCAGGGGTTCAGTGGTGCCCCCTCTTCACCCATCCTTGCATCTGCCCTTTTCCTGGAACACTTCCCATTATGGATTGGGGGTGGGATCCCAGGATCAACATCCATTCCCCCACCCCACACTCTTGGGGCACATTTGTGGCAGAGTCAGGGCAGCCCTGCCTGGTTTTGGGGAGGCACGTTTGGGACACAAGAGGGGAGGGAGGAGTCATGGGTCTGTGTCCGTGGGGGGTGGGGGGTAGATTTGAGGTCGTGAGTTACATACCTGCAGGGCTTCCACTGGGTACCGGGACTGAGTTAGGGCCTCAAGGAGGCCAGGGGTGCACCATCGCTGGATGACTCCAAGAGGAGTCACAGGTCCAAGCTGGCAACAACATGTTTCAAAAGCGGTGCTACGGGGAGGTCAGGAGAAGTGGCCAGGGCAGGGGAAGGCAGGTGGCAGGGCTGAGCTTGCCCCCTCCACAGCTGAGCTCCTGGTGCAGGGGCCTTGGACTCAGGGCCTACCTGGCCTCTGAGCCCCCCTAGGGCTGTGAGAGGGATGTGCCTGCTGTGCTGGCTTTGTGTCCTCTGTGCTCCTGGCTCAGACCTGTGCTCCTACAGCAGCAGAGGACAGCCATTGACGCTGCCACCCCTGGTGCATGTGCCTGCTCATTTCTGCTCTCTCTCTGCCCCCACTTCTCACCCAGGATGCCCAGCCACTGCTGTGCAAGTATGCCAGCTACCATGTGCCCCTGGCTGCAGCAACTATGTGCCCCTTCAGCCACGCCCTGTCCTCCCCTCAGTCACACCCCCTCCGCAAGTAGGTCATGCCCCCACCCCTGGTTTTGTGCTGCACTGACTCTGACCTAAAGCTACCAGGCCATGGCAGAAGCAGCCTCACCTCAGGTCAGGGCTTCCCCCCAACCACAGCAACTCAAGATCCCCTCAGCCCAACCACTGGGGGAGACTCTTTTCCATCCACCCCACACACCAAGCAGGTGCAAGGCAATGCTCCATGTTTGTTTGTGTGTGTGTGTGTGTGAGATTGTCCTGTCAAGGACTCATAACATTGAATCTTTTGGGATGACAGCACACAGCACACTTAAAAAGAGAAGCACAAACAACCCTGTGTAATGGATTCAGCACACTGTGCCTTTTGAAGGACTCAGCACATAGCAACTTTTGGAATCCTCATGGTAATTTAATTACCAATAAGATTAGACATGGCATTTTGACATCACTAAATTAAATATCATAATATGACATTATAGGTCACAGTGACATTATAGATATATTGTGTATTCCTAGTCTGTGATTTCATTCCATTACAAGCTAGCAATATTGGTGGACATGATAAATTCATTGTGACCTCAAAGCCATTGTGACATGAAAATCCCTTAGTGACATCACAGTGCCATTTTGATATCATTAACCTGACATGACAAACCTGTCCTGTTCATTTTGACCTCATCACCAATGTGACATCACAAAGCCATTTTGATATCACATTGCTATTGTGACATTACAATCACCTTGATACCATCCAAACTCATTATGACATCTTTAGCCACTTTGAAAAAACACATGGCCTTTGTGACATCACAGTCCCTTTGTGTATCCATATCCTCATTGTAAAATATCAATTGAGATCAGATATGCTATTGTAATATCACAAAGCATTTACAATATAATCATTAGTGTGACATCACATTGTCATTATGACAACATCAGGTCAGTATCACAAAGCATTTACAATATAATCATTAGTGTGACATCACATTGTCATTATGACAACATCAGGTCATTGTGACATCACAAATCTGTAATGATATCATAACACTATGACACCACATTGTCATTGTGACCACATATATACATTATGAAGGCCTATTATGTGATTTCGCTTTATTTCAAACGTGGGTTCATATCAAACACACATTTTGACTTCATAACCATTGTGACAAGACAACCCCTTTGTGATATACCATTGCCATTCTGATATCTCTAAACAACTGTGACAACTCAAACATGTCCTGTCCTCATACGTTTTGTGACATGTTGCCACTGTGTTAGGCCCATTGAGAGCTCAATCTATTTTCAACCTCATATTATTTCAGGTATTAAATATTAGAAATATACTGTGATATTATGAATACTGTGACATCACACTGCTAGATTGTGTCACATTGTCACATCACAAATCTGTTCTGTCTTCATCACATTTGTGCCAACAAATGACTTTGGAATCCTCACAATCCCATTCAAAACTCATATACTAATTATGAGCTAATGACAATTGAGGTCTGGAATGCCATTGCCACATCACTACACTACAACATCACAAAACTATTTTGAACTGATCACTATTATGACATCACCAACTAATTGTGACATAACAACACTCTTATGATGGCGAAAAAAAAACACTCTTATGACATTATAATTTGACATCATATTGCAATTGTGATATTACTGAACCATCACGCATTCACAAAGCTATTATGATCTCATCACACATTAGAAAATTATAGCCTTTCAGACATCAAGCTCTTTCCGTAAACTTGTATCATTGTGAACTTGTAGCAATTGAAAATTGAAATAAAATGTGATATTGCAAACTAGTTTTGACATCACTAACCCATTTTTATATCATTTACACTTTGAAAACCAGAAGCTGTTAGCAACCTTAACACTTTTGACAAAATACATGGCCTTTGTTTAACCACAGTTCATTTGTATATGTCATTGTGAATTCATTCTCATATCCTCACTATAAACTAATGGCAATTAATATCTGACATGCCATTGTGACATCATAAACCTTTTATGACATGACCAGTGTGACATCAGACTGTCGTTATGACACCATCAGCTCATTGTGACATCACCAAGCTACAGTGACATCATAGCATTATGACATCGCATTGCCATTTTGCTGTGATAGACACATTGTAAATGCATATCTTGTGATTTCATTCTATTTCAAATGTGGCATATCAGTTGATATCAGAAACACATTGTGACCTCATAATCATTGTCAGAAAATAAACACTGTATGCCATCATAACCAGTGTGACTTTATACTGTTGTTATGACATCTTTAGCTTATGGTGACTTCATGAAATGATAATGACAGCATAGCATTTGACATTGTCATTGTGAGATCATTGTCATATTATGAATGCCAAATCTGTGATTTAATTGTATTGGAAATGTGACATGTGGGTTGATATCAGAAACTCATTGTGATGTCATAACCATTGTCACATCAAAATCCCTTTTTGACATCAATTTGGCATTGTGACATCACACTGGCAATGTGATGCTAGTAAGGCATCGTGATATCACAAGGGTCATGAACTCACAATGGATTTCTGGTATCAACTGACATTCCACATTAGAAATAGAATCAAATAACATAATAGGCAAACACAATGTGTCTATGACAACAGAATGACAATGTGATGTTACAATGCTATGATGTCATTGTAGTTTTACATGTCAAAATGAGCTGATGGTATCATAATGGCAACATGATGTCACAATTATGATTATGTCAGAAAAGATTTGTTATGTTTCAATGGTATTTCTGATGTCAGTTTCCATTAGTTCCCCATGAGGATATGGATACAAAAAGGTTCTGTGATGTCACAGAGGCCATGTGTGTTTTCAAAGGTGGTAAGAAGACATAATAGATTTGGGATGGCACCATGTTATCCATAATGCCACAATGGAAATGAGATATCCCAGTGGGTTTTTGATGTCTCAGTGGTGATGAGGTCACAATGATTTTGTGATGTCAGAGTTTGTTTGTAATATCAGAATGATATATCAAATTTCAATGACTCATAATTCAATATGAGGATACCAGGTGATAGAAGCAGCTCCATAGTATGAGGGCATACTATGTGAAAACCCAATGGGACAGTGATTTCACAATGACAATGTGATATCTCACCATCATGTTATAAGAATGTTTTGATGTCACAATTGGTGATGCAATACTGATGAGGTGGTCACAATAGATTTGAGATGTCCCAAGGGGTTGGTGATGGCACAATGGCATGTGGGACCTCAATTGTCATTAACACACCCTGAGTATATTAGTTTGGAAAGAGATTCTGATGTCAGCAAAGCATATGTAGTCAAAAAGGTGAAGAACTAACAGGTCTGAGATGTCACAAAGTGGCACAATGGTTATGATGTCCAGCGGTGTGATATTATGATGTTACACTGTATTTTAGATATCTCATGTCATATCTGAAATATGAGGTTGAACACAGATTTTCAACTCACAAAGGGCCTAAGATATCACAAGGGCATGTCACAAAATTATGAGAACAGGAGAGGTATTTGATGTCACATTGGGTTAGTGATATAACAAAGTCAATGAGCTGTGACAGAGAGATTTAGATGTCACAAAGGTTTTGAGTTCACAATGGTTTCCTGATATCAACGTAGATGGCACATTTGAGATAGAATGAAATCAAAGAATTGGCATTCATGATAGGTCTATGACATGAAAATGACAATGTGATGTCAAGGCAGCAATGTTTGATAGGATATGTACTCATTACCTTGCTCATGTAACTGTAATCCTTCTGTACAATATATTTGCAATAAAAAACTCACAGAAGAAAAAAAAGAAAAATATGGTATGGTGTCATTGGGGTTTGGTGATGTCACAATGAATGGTGGTGTCATGATGACAATGTGATTTCAGTCATAATTATTGCACAAAGTATTTGTGATGATACAATGCTATGTGTGATAACAATTTTCAATAGTTCACTATGAAGATATGGGTACACAAAGGGTCTGTGATGCCACAGAAGTCATGTGGTTTTTTTTCATGTATTTTTTGTGTGAAAATACTGTACAGAGGGGTTACAATTACATGGGCAAGATAATGAGTACATTTCTTACCAAGCATTGTAGCCTCCTCCCTTGTTTACCCTTCCCATCCCTTGCCATCATCCCCCTCACCCCCACCCAATCCTCCCCGCTCCCCCTCCCCCCTCCTCATGAATGTTGTAAAGTTTGTTTTCAACATAACGACTTGTACATCTCAAGAGTTCACAATAGCTTTGTGATGTCACAATGTGATTGTGAAGGCACAACAGCAACGTGATGTCAAAATGGTTTTGTGACATCACAGTGGTGATAAGGTCACAATGCATTTGTGATGTCATTATGAGTTTGTAATATCGCAATGACATGTCCTATTTCAATTTCTACCAGCTCACAATGAGGATACAATTTCAAAGAAAGAATCTTAAGCTTCAAAGATCATGAATTTTTAGTCATAACTTGTGTGATATGCAGCCATTAGGACATTTTAGGTCTTTAGTAAGCTTATAATCTGTTTTCAAATGCATAATAATTCAGGTATGACATATGATATCAGAAATAGACTCTGACATAAACATTGTGACATCACATTGATAGACATCAAGACCGTGGTGTCACATTGTGAACTCACAAATTTGTTAGCGCTTCATCACATTTGTGCCAACACATGACTTTGGAGACAACACAGTACATTTGTGAACTCATATTCTCATTGTGAGTTAATGACATTTGAGATCCGGCATGCCATTGTGACATTTCCAACCAATTGTGACAGCACAAACCTATTATAGTAGAAACACATTGTGATCTAATAGCCATTGTGGTAGCACAATCCCTTCATGACCCCACATTTCCATAGTGATATCACTAACCCAATGTGAAATTCCAATCCTCTCATACCCAATCCAGGTATGAAATGTGATAGCCGAATCCAGTGTGACATCTTGATCATGGTGACTTCACACTGATAGATGTTATGAGCATTTTGTCACATTCTGACAACACACACCTGTTAGGACTTCATCACTTTTGTGACAATGCATGCCTTTGGAGACATTACAGTCCCTTTGTGAACTCATATATTCATTGTGGGTTAATGACAATTGAGATCACATGTGTCATTTTGATATCACCAACCCATTGTGACAACACACACCTCTTGTAAACTCATCACCAGTGTGGCATCACCAATTGTGATATCAAACCATTGTTAAGTCATCATTTTGCAACATCACATTGCCATTGTGATGTCACTGTTCCACTGTGTTTTCAAAAACCTACTGTGTCTTCATAGCATTTTAGAAAATTCATAGCCTTTTATACTTCAGTTTTCTTCTATGAACTGATATCCTCATTGTGAAATAGTAGCACCTGAAATTGGACATGTGATTATTAGATGTGACTTCACAAAATTATTTGATTTCATTACCAATGTGACATCACAAAACCCTTGTGAGCTTTCATTGCCATTTGACATCACTATCACATTGTGACATCTCAAACCTATTAGGACCTCTTAGCACCTTTGAAAAAAACACATGGCCTTTATGACATCACAGTCCCTTTGGGTAACTATACTCTCATTATGAACTGACAATTGATATCAAACATGCCATTGTAACACCACGAACCTTTAGTGACATCACGAGTATGACATAATATTGTCATTATGGCAGCATCAACTACATTTGACATCACAAATCTACAATGACAAGATAGAATTATGAGATTACACTGCCATTGTGAAGTTATAAAAACATTATGAATGCATGTTTTTAATCTTTTTTTTCCTGTCATGGGGCTTGAACTCTGGGCTTGGGAGCTGTCTCTGTTATTCAGCTCAAGTTGAGCACCCTTTCGCTTGAGCCACAGAGCCACTTCTGGTTTTCTAGTGATTTTCATTGGAGATAAGAGTCTCATAGACTTTCCTGCCTGAGCTAGCTTTGAACTGCAATTCTCAGATTTCAACCTCCTGAGTAGCTAGATTTACAGGCGTGAGCCACTGGTGCCCGGCTTTTTCATTCTATTTCAAATTTGACATGTATGTTGATATCAGAAACATAATGTGACCTCAAAACCATTGTAACATCATAAATCATCAGTGACTTTCAAATTGTCATTACGACACCATCAGCTCATTGTGACATCACCAAACAATAATGGCATCATAGCATTATAAATCACAGTGACATTGTTATGACTTAACAGTGTGAAGGCCTATTCTGTGAATTCACTCTGTTTCAGAAATCCATTTTGACCATATAACCATTGTGATATCACAATCCTTTGTGACTTCACATTGCCATTGTGATATCATTCACCTGCTGTGCCATCACAACCAGTCCTGTCCTTGTAAGTTTTGTGACATGCTGCCATCGTCATATAATAGGGTCTTTGTGAGCTCATAATCTGTTTTCAATCTCATATTTCTGGTATGACATATGATATCAGAAATCCTTATGACATCATAATGCCAGAGATCATGACCATTATGTCACATTGTGACATCACAAAGCTGTTAGAACGGCATCACATTTGTAACAACACATGCCTTTGGAGACATTACAGTCCCTTTTTGAACTCATATATTCATTGTCAATGACAATTGAGATATACCATGCCACTCTGACATCATGAACCTATTGTGACATCACAAACTTATTGTGACCTCATCACGAGAATGGTATCAACAACTAATTGTGGTATCAAATCATTATTTGACATGATATTGTGGTATTGGCATTATTATTTTACTGTCCCATTGTGTTTTTACAAACCTATTATGGCCACATCACATCTTAGAAACTTCATAGCATTTGAGACTTCAAGGTCTTTCTGTGAACTCACATACGTATTTCCTCTAAGGCAAGGAGACAAACCATTGAGTCACATTTAATATAATAAACCAATTTACACTAGAAAGAGCCTGTGATTACCTTATCCTGGACTGGATAACCAGGTCTAAGAGCAGCCTTGACCACAAAACCTCTGACCTCCAATGGGCAGCCCCGCCACCAGCCAAAAAATTATGATCTCCAAAGCTCCAAACCTCAATGGGCAAGGCTTTCAACTTTTCCATTATTCCCTCCTTCGCTACAGACCTGTTATTCCTTTCCGGTCTTTCTGTTTTTCCCTTCCACCACTTCCGTCTTCTCTTCAGTCCTCTCTAGTCTCCACACGCCTGCACTACTCTGCCCTAATGACCACTTTTCTGCTTCCTCTCTTCTCAGGTTTTTCCCTTCCTGCTGTCTTACCACTTTCTTCCATCTGGGTAGCTCTCATTTTTATCTTCCCTTCCAATGCTCTGAAAATGCAACTTATATATAGGTTGTGCCCCTCCTCACTCCAACGGGTTTCTGCCTAACAGTTTTCAACCGTCACTACCCAAACTGCCCAATGTTCAATCATTTCTTGACAGCTCAACATGTGAGGCTTGACACCTCCACCTTTGGTGGCATTCCCCACACTCTCCGGTGGGCCAGGCCAAGAATTTACAATGATTAATGGCTCCCACAGATAATTTTGGCTCCATTGGTTATTACAGCATCCTCATAGTGAATTAGAAGAAACTGAAATTGTATATGTAGTTGTTATATTACATACATGATGAGACATCACTAACCCATTGTGACCTACTCACTGCGGTGACATCACAAACTCATTGTGATATCACATTGCCATTGTGCCACCATGATCACATTGTGACATCGCAAACCTATATGACCTCAGAAGCTTTGAAAGAAAGCATGGCCTTTGTGACATCACAGGCCATTAATCTACCCACATCATTTTGAGCTAATGACAATTGAGATCATACATGCCATTTTAACATCTCAAAAACTTTGTGACATCATTACCAGTGTAACATCACATTGTCATTATGACAATATCAGCCAATTGTGACACAATAAAACAATGACATCATAGCATTATGACATCACATGGTCATTGTGATGTCACAGATACATTGGAATGTTTATTCTGTGATTCCATTCTATTTCAAATGTGGCAGATAGGTTGACATCAGAAAAATATTGTGACCACATAATCATTATGACATCACAATACCTTGATGACACAACATTGCCATTATGATATCACTAACCCACTGTGACATCACAAAACTGTCCTATTCTCATAATTTTTTTTGACTTGCTGCCAGTGTGATCTCTTTGGCATCACTAAGTTCATAAATTCTTTTACTCATACTTCAGGTATGACATGTGATATCAGAAATCCACTGTGATCTCATGACCACTGTGACATCACACTGCGAGATGTCATGAACACTGAGTCACATTGTGACATCACAAACCTGTTAAGACACATTACACTTGTGCCAACATATGCCTTTGGGTACATCATTATCCCTTATGAACTTATATATTCATTGTCAATTAGAGATCTGGCATGAGATTGTGACATCACCATCCCATTGTGAAATCACAAATCTATGTGACCTCATCACCTGTATGGATCACCAACTATTTGTGACTTCAAAGCAATACTATCTCATGTAATGGTAACATCACATTGCCAATAGGATATCTCTGTCCCATTGCATTTTCACCAACTTATTATGTCCTCATAATATTTTACAAAATTTATGGCCTTTCTGACTTCTAGCTCCTTATATGAACTTGTATCTTCATTGTGCTCTAGTAGAATGAAATTGGATATGTAATGGTGATGTTACAAATTCATTGTGACATCACTATCCAAGTGTGACCTTATCACCACTGTGACATCACAAACCCATTGTGACATCAAATTGCCATAGTGATATCACGATCACCTTGTGATATCCCAAACCTGTTGTGATCTCTTAGCACCTTTGAAAAAGCTCATGGTGTTTGTAACACCACAGTCCCTTTGGGTAACCATATCCTCATTGTGAACAAAGGACAAGTGACATCCGACATGCCATTGTACCATTACAAACGCTTTGTGACATCATCCACAGGGTGAGATCACATTGTTGTTAGGATACCATCAGTCCATTGTGACATCCCAAAATGACAATGACATCATAGCATTATGACATCACATTTTCATTGTGAGGTCATAGAGACAATGTGATTGCCTATTCTGTGATTTCATTCTATCTCAAATGTGGTTTATAGGTTGATTTCAGCAACACATTTTGACCACATCACCATTGTGACATTGCAATCCCTTTGTGACCTCATATTGATATTGTGATATCATTAATGCAATGTAACATCACAAACCTGTCTTGTCTTCATAAATTTTGTAACAAGCGACTACCTTGACCTGGGCTGGATGCCCAGAGCTAATTGCAGCCTCAATCATGAACCCTCAGACCTCCAAAGAGCAGCCCAGCCATTAGTTAACTGGTCTTCAAACAACCAACCCCCAAAATAATCATCTCCAAAGCTCCACACTTCAATGGAAAAGGCTTTTTCCTTTCTCTTCATCCTCCTTCTCTACAGACCTGTCCTACCTTTCAGGTCTTTTCATTTTTTTCCTTCCACCATTCCCTTCTTCTCTTTAGGTTGCTGTACTCTTGACAGGCCTTCCCTGCCCTGTCCAGGTGGCCAGTTGCCATCCTTCACCTCCTGTTCTTCCTCAATTTCCTCTCCTCCCAGGTCTTTACCCTCCAGCACTCTCATCACTTCTTTCCTTCCAGGCCTTTCCCCTTTTTCTTCCCCGTTCTGTTGCTCTGAACATGCACCCTACATGTAGGCTGTTCCCTGCCCCCACTAAAATATGTTTCCTGCATAATAGTTTTCAATCATCACTTCCCAAATGTCTATGCCCAATCACTTCTTGGCAGCTCACCATTTGGGGCTTAACATCCTATCTCTTCACCGACATGTACTGCCCACTCCAGTGGCATGCACCCCCCTCTCTGGTGGTCCAGACCAGGAGGTCATGATGACTATCTGTTCCCGTGGATTATAGGGACACTGCTGGTTATTACAGTGTCCTCATGGTGAACTAATAGTTACTGAAATTGGACAAATGTGATATTACAAACTCCTGATCTGACTAACCCACTGTGACCTCAAAACCACTGTGACATCATGAACCCATTGTGACATCACATTGCTATTTAGACACCAGGATCACATTGTGACATCCCCAATCTATTCTGACCTCTTATAACCTTTGAAAAAATCCAGAGCTTTGTGACATTAAGTGCATTTGTGTACCCAAATCCCTACTGTGAAATATTGACAAATGAGAATCAGACATGACATTTTTTGGGGTCATGAAGTGGGGCCTGAACTCTGGGCCTGGGCGCTGTCCCTCAGCTCTACAGATCAAGGCTACCGCTCTACCACTTGAGCTCCAGCGCCACTTCTGGCTTTTTTCTTTTTGCTTATTTGGTGCTGAGGAATCGAACCCAGGGCCTCGAGCATGCAAGCCAATCGCTCTACCACTGAGCCAACTTCACAGACCCTCAGACATGACATTTTAACATGAAAAAGTTTATGAGGTCATCACAACTGTGAAATCACATTTTCGTTGTGATACCATCTGCTCATTGTGAAATCACAAAACTAAAATCTGATAAAAATATAATTTCTCATAGTCATTGTGATATCATTGACACATTATGAATGCCTTTTCTGTGATTTCATTCTACTTCAAGTGCGGCATATAGGTGGATATCATAAACAAATCATGAACTCATAACCATTGTGATATCACAATCCCTTTGCACATCACATTGCCATTGTGATATCACTAACACACCGTGGCATTACAAACCTATCCTGTCATCATAACTTATGTGACATACCTTTTCTTCCTCTTAATCTGTTGGCAACCTCATTAGATTTCACATATGACATTTGATATCACAAATTCCCAGTGACATCATGACCATGGTGACATCACACTGCCAGATGTCATAACCATTGTGTCAACTTCTGACATCACAAATCTTTTAGGGTTTCAATATGTGACAACACATATTTTTGGAGAAACCCCAGGCCCTTTGTGAACTCATGCACTCATTGTACATTAAAGACAATTGAGAACCATCATGTCATTGTGACATGGCCAGGACATTGTGACATCACCAATCTTTTGTGAATTCATCACCAATGTGGCATCATCAAATATTTGTGACACCAAAACAATATTCTGACACAATGTAGTGAGTTGACATTGCCATGGTGATATCATTGTCCCACTGTTCATGCCATCTGTCATTTTGATGTGACAATGGTTATGATGTCACCGTGGATTTCTGGTATCTCATGTCATACATAAGGTTGGAAACAAATTATGAGGGCAAAAAGTTCTAAGAGATCACAATTTCAGCAAGTCACAGAAGTTACGCAGATAGGAGAGGATTATGATGTCACATGGTATTAGTTATAACACGATGGCACTGTGATGTCACAATGTGATTATGATGTCAAAATGGTTATGTAGGCACAAAAATGTGTTTCTGATATCAACTCTCATGCCATATTTGAAATACAATGAAATCACCTAATAGGCATTCATAATGTGTCTATGATGTCACAATGACAATTATTGTCATGATGCGATTATGTCATTGAGTTTGGTGATGTCACAATGAGCTGATGCTCTCATAATGAAAATGTGATGTCACACTGTTGAAGATGTCACAAACACTTTTTGATGTTATAATGGCATGTCTGATGTCAATTGTCATTAGTTAACGACAAGAATATGGGTACACAAAGAGACTGTAATGTTGAAAAGGACGTGATTTTTCAAAGGAGCGAAGAGGTCATAATAGATTTGAGATGTCACAATGGAATCATGATGTCACAATGACGATATTGTCACAATGGGTTTGTGATGTCGTTCTAATGATGATGTCAAAATGTGTTTGTGATGTCACAATGAGTTTGTAATATCACAATCATATTTCCAATTTCAATTGCTGCAAGTTCACAAGGAGGATACTGTAATAATCAGCAGGGCCCCAATAATCTATAGGGTCCGATAATCAGCATGCCCCCATCTTGTAGCCAGCTGGAGAGGACAGGGCATTCTATGGGAGGGGCTCATCCAACTAAGTCTTGAGTTGTTAAGAAGTGATTGGGCTGTTGGGAGTTTGGGATGTGACAGTAGAAAACTGTTAACAATTGGATTGGCGAAGGGGAACAGACTTTATATATGCCGTTTGTTCAAAGTAATGGAAGGGGAGATAAAAATTGAAAAGTCCTGGAAAGAAGGAAGTGGTGTGATAGGAGAAGGGGAAAAACCTGGGAGGAGAGGAAGTTGAGGGAGAGCAGGAGGTAAAGGATGGCAACTGACGACCCAGGCAAAGCAGTTCAGGCATGTGGAGAGTAGAGAGGCCTGAAGAGAAGAAGGAACTGGTAGAAGGGAAAAAGGGAAAGACTTCAAAGGAAGTATAGGTCTGTAGCAAAGGAGAGACAAAAGGAAGGGGAAAAAAGGCTAGGCCTTTGATTTTTGGAGCTTTGGATATCATAATTTTGGGGGTTGGTGGTTTGGAGAACATTTATTTTATTAAATGAGTCTCAATGGATTCTCTTGAACAATAAAGGTCCGAATTTTTGGAGACCCCATGGAGATTAATCCGTTTGGATGGCATCAAGCCTTGGCCCCATGGGAAAATCCCCATAGGTGAGAGTGTCAGCCTTCAGGGCCTCGAGTGTTTGTCTCCAGAGGACCAACGTCATATAGGTACCTCTAGGGGTGCGTCTGGGCAAGCTTGCCCGTCTGTTTGTGGGACCCCCTCTAGTGGTCATTTGTGGCTTTCTTGGGAAGCCATCTGGGAACTCCTTGAGAGGTCATGTGGGGATTCCTTGGGAAGACATCTGGAACTTCATCGAGAGTGCATCTGCAACTTCCTTGCGAAGCTATCTGAGACCTACCCTGGAGGTCATCTTGGGCCTTCTCCAGTAACCATCTTGGACTTTCTCCAGAGGTCATCTGGTGCTTCTTCAGGAGGCCATCTATGACCTTTTCAAAAGTAGTCATTGGGGATTCCTTAAGAGGAAAGTTAGAACGACGTCCTAAGGTCATGTGGAATTTCTTTGGGAGGTCATCTCGGGTTACATTGATGAAAAACCTGTCTTCAGACATCATCTGGAACTTCCATGAGAAGCTATATAGGACCTTCTCTGGAAGTCATATGTCACTTTCTCAAGAGGGTTATCTGGAACCTTCTCGGAGTTCATATGTGGTCTCCTTGAGTGACCATCTGGGAGCTAATCAAGAGGTAATCTCAGCCTCATTGAGAGGACATGTGGGGCCTCCTTTGGAGGTCAACTGACACTTCCTTCAGAAGCCGTTTGGAATCTCCATGAGAGGTCATCTAGGGCCTCCGAGGGAGGATATATGTGACATCCTCCAGAAGTCATCTGCAGCATCCTCAAGAGGCAATCTGGGATGTTCTCTCTGTCATCTAGGATCTATGTAGAGGTCAAAGTTGAGTGGTGTGGGACATGTGGGTTAAGTGTCTGTGGCTATTGGTCTGTGTGTGTATGCTGATAGTTCTGTGTCCTGTATGCACCTCTGTTTACACCTTTTCTCAGGATGGGAGAATAGGCTTAAAGTTGTCATATCCAAAAAATATCCTCCCCCATGGTTACAGAATCCTTCAGAGGAAGATGCACTGATGTACTCTCTCTCCTATTCTTTGCCATCAGCACCTCTAATCTAAAATCCTCCGATACCAAAAGTGGTTACTTGTACCAGCCTGAGGTGGTACAACGTGGTATGTTACCCTTATTACCCTTGAGACAGGAACATGGAGGAGATGGTGGGCAGGCCCCCTTTCTAATATATTTTCCCTTTACAACTAGTGACCTGTTTAACTGGAAACAGAAAAATACATCCTTTTCAGAAAAAATGAATCCAGGAGCTCATTACCTCATTAGAGACAGTAATTTTCATACACAAGCACATCTGGGATGAGTGTCAGCAAATTTTACAGGTGTGTTTCACCTGGTAGAAAAGGGAGTGAATCCTGTTCAGTGACTTAAAGGTGGTCCTTGGACCACACAGTAGCCCCACTATTGAACCTGGCCATTTGGCGTTTTGTTTTTGGTAGTTAGTTGGAGATAAGAGTCTTAAAGGCTTTCCTGCTCTGGCCTTAAGCCTCTATCCTCCTAACTCAGCCTCCTAAGTAGCTAGGATGAAAAGCGTGATGCTCCAGCATTCAGCTCAAACCAAGGTTTCTTCATGTGCTGTGGAACCAGCACTGGAACCTTTCATCTTATATGACCTCCCCACACACTGGACCCTGGCACACTGTAACACGTTGTTGTATAAATGAATGAGCATCTGCATATTACAATACTACAGAGAAGTCACATACCATACAGGTAAGCATCCTGGGGGGGGGCAAAACTTGATGTACCTCTCCCAATTCTCCTTCTTCCCTCATCCTGCCCTCCTGGTGCCACCGCACTTAACTGTTTTGGCTTCAAGGATGTGAGCTAGGATGTACTCACTGGATTCTGTGGCCTCTCGGATGCCTATCTTCTCAAAGATCTCTGGCCAATGGCTGATCAGCTCTGTGGCAACCAATTCCCTACTCAAGTGAACAAGGTTGCCATGAGCTGAAGGCCTGGCTCAAGGGGCCTCCTCTCCACGCCCCAGTGCCAGCCAGTATGTTCTACCACATCTAGCCCCCAAGTTTCATGTTGCAGAGAAAGGATCCTCCAGGCGTCCCAGGTTTCTGAATCTCCCAGAGTCCAGTGCCGGTGCTGGGAATCATCTCTCTTCACAGCTGGCAGGCTAGGGATGGAGAGGTCACAATCTCTGCTCCCCACGACATCCTCGACTGTGATGGTCACCCTAGAGAGAGCCAGAGGAGAATCAACAGCTGCCGCATAAAAGCAGTCAAGGCACGATGTTCATAACAAGAGACCATATGGCTGGGGAACTCTGCCTGTGCTGCTTTGAACGTCATTGTTTGGTGGCTGATGTGGTCTCTCTAATTTGACCCATAATCCCAGGTGTTAGTGGAAATTGCCAGCTTCAAGAAAAAACCCTGGAAAAGGTGGCATTTCAGTTGTCCCAGTCAAACTTAAAGGGTTCCAAAGTCAGCGGTCCCCTTTTCCTTTCAGACAGCCTACAGTAGGTTACAGAAACTTGCATCCAGAGAGCCTTGGCTTACTGCCACGGCCTGATACCGAGTAGGCTCCAGGAGGGGAAACATACTTGCCTACCACTGCCCAGCTGGAAACAGCCTAGGAGAAACACAGATTGGAGTCTGCAGGACTCTGGGGAAGACTGCCCACCGGTGCACTCCCCTGGGAGGGAACACACCACAAGTGAGGGCCTGGAGAACCCTTCCCAGATGCCCATGGACACCGTCAATGCCCTGGGTAAGTTTGCCCCCTCACCCTCGGTCGTGGTGAACCATCTATTATGTAACGACGTTCACCACTCCCCAGACCCTCCTAGCTTCACATTCCCTGTCCTACTCCTGCACATCTCATTTCCTTATTACGTTTTGTAGGCACATTCTCAATCCTTGAATATGCTCCAACTATACACACGAGAGCAGACTGTCTGGCTGGAAGAGTGCGGCTGTGGTCACACTTGTCTTACAAGCCTTCAGGCTGAAGACAGAAGCACAGTTGTCCACTCTGGTCTGCGGTTCACATAGGCCTCCTAGAGGAGACCCATGCAGGCCCAGCAGCTACTGTGGGATACAGGACAGAGGGAAGAGATAGGTGGAAAGAAACATCTACTGAAACCTTCCTCCAAAGGAGCCATGAGACGGTGCAGGAGAAAACAAAAATTATGGCTAGACTCATACTTGGCATTGATGAAAAAAGAACAACAAACACACTCACACACATACACACAAATAAAATGTTTTTGCTCTTTTTAGACATGGTGACTTAAATATATTTTCATTTTTCTCATCTCCCTGCTCTCCCAACACACACACACATCCAGACTGTGACAGAAGACTAATCCATGCACTACATGCAATTTGCCAAATGATCACTCGCCTGAGCACCATCAACTTGTATAAGGGAAAGATGATCTCTCTCTCTCTCTCTCTCTCTCTCTCTCTCTCTCTCTCTCTCTCTCTCTCTCTCTCTCTCTCTCTCTCTCTCTCTCTCTCTCTCTCTCTTTCTCTCTCTCTCACTCTCTCATGCACACACACACACACACACACACACACACACACACACACACACACACACACAAACAGACTCAGAGCAGTGCCTCTCCTGAGATTGTTGGTTCCTCCTCTGGGACAAGGTGCAAGCTGGAGCACAGGGGTTCCCTTGGCAGAACCAGGGGCTCGACCCAAGGAAGCACCTCTCTAATAATGCTGAACCACCCTGCCTCTCCCTTTCTCCAGGGCCAGACCCTTTCCCTTGGTAACAACCAGCCTTGACTCCCCATTCACCAAAACCCCAGGTGAGGATGCTGGGTGAAGTTGTCCCGAGATAGGTGGCTCCTCTGAGCCAGGAGTGAAAACCAGCAGGAGGTCATAGTGCCCCAGAGGTGAGTCTGACCTGGGGTGGGGGCAGTGTTGGGGAAATGGATGGGATCATACAGACTCCATACACGGATGGACTCCCTACTTCCTGCCTAGATGAGTCTGGGTGACTTGGTGGATTCTTGGGAGGACTAGGAGACCAGATGAATCTGGAGCACAAGCAGATGCTGGCAGAGCTCGGAAATGTGATCACCCTGTGAGGACTGTTGACAGCTGGGATAGGGAGGGGGGTGGACAGGCCAAGTGTATGTGTGTCAGAAAGGGTGTGTTTCTCCCAGACATTCACCTTCTATCTGACCCCCAGTGCCCTCACCTCCCTAGTGGGCTCTTCTGGGACCCTCCTCAGGTAAATAGGTGACCGAGCACAAAAGCCAAGGGCTCACACAGAAAGGAGGGCTTATCTTCTGCATCGAACACCAACCACCCCCAGCAAAAAGGAAGAGACCCAAGAAGGCAGGTGAGGTGCTGCTCCCCACCTCTGACTAAAGCCACCAGGTTCCCACCAGGGAGAAGAATGGTGCAGATATACAGCTGTGTGGCTCCAACTGCTCCAGGCCAGGGGCTCTGTGGCTCCGGCTTCTCACTCTTTCCTGCATCTTCCCGTTTCCTTGGACACTGGCCACTAGGGATGGGGGTGGGATCCCCGGGTCAACATCCACTCTCACCCTCCACCCCTGGGGCACATTTGTGGCAAGGACATGGTGGACTGTGGGGCACGGTGCAGGCGAGGGAAGACTGGAGAGGGGAGGCAGGAGGCATGGGTCCACATCAGGGGGGAAGAAGGGGAGTGGGAGGGTTCACAGGTTGTGGGACCTTGGCAGACACTTACCTGTGCTGATGGGAGAAGCTGTAGGCAGTGGCTCTGTGTGAATGAGGGCCTGGAGTCCAAGGACTGAGGGCTGGGACCAGGTCAGGGCTGAAAACCTGCCAGGGGTGCCCCATCCCTGTTGGGCGACTGTGAGAGACAACGCAGGTCCAAGCTGAAAGCGCTGTTTGAAATGCCATGCTGCTGGGGGTCGGGCAGGTGTTTCTGCGGAAACATAGAGGGGTGCACGAGGTCTCTGTTCCTCCTCCTCTTCCAAAGCTGCCCCTGCCTCAGCTTCCACCATCGCCTCTGTGCTCCCTACGCTGGGACCTCAGACTCAGGGCCGCCATGGCCACTGCATCTCCTCGTGGCTGCCCGTGGCAGTGTGCCTGCTACGGCAGCTCTATGTCCTCTGTGCTCCCCACCAGGACCTGTGCAATGTTCCGGGAGGCCACCAGATGATGAAACTGCTTGCCCTTGTGCATGTGCTTGTTCTTTTCTCTGCGCTCTCTCTGACCCCACTCCTCTCCTGGGCCACATCACACCTGCCCCCTCCCCCAGTGCCTGCCCCCATGACCCTGGCCACTGCTTCCATCTCAGTGAGTCCTGGGCCTTGCCCCCTCCTTTCCTTGGCCATGTCCCCTCTTCTGCTAAGCCCCTCCCCCCACTCTTGGCTGCAAGCCCAGCCCTGATTGGGCCCTAAGGCTACCAGGCCATGGCAAATGCAGCCTCACCTCAGCTCAGTACTCCCCCCCAAACCCCAGTCCCTTCCCAGGGGATTGATTCTCCCCTAGCCCCATTGCTGGAGGAGACTCCACACACCAAGCAGGTACACAGTTACCCTCGTGTGTGTGTGTGTGTGTGTGTGTGTGTGTGTGTGTGTGTGTGTGTGTGTGTGTGTGTGTTTGTGATTGTTGGGGATAACAACCTCTCAAGGACTCAGAACATAGCACCCTTTGAGATGACTCAGCACACAGCACACTTCAAAAAAACAGCATAAAGCACCCTGTGTAAAAGATTCAGCACACAGCTCCCTTTGAAGGACTCAGCATATAGTACCTTGTATAGAGTACTCAGCACACAACACCCTTTGAAGGAGGGCATCCATAGCTCGCAGTATAAAGGACTCAGCACATGGCATGCTTTGAAAAACTCAGCATGTAGCACTCTTTGCCAGGGACTCAGTAAATAGGACCCTGAGTTAAGAGCACCCACAGCCCCCTTTGAAGGGCTGAGTATGTATCACCCTGTGTAAAACAGTGCACAGCACCCTTCGAATGACTCAGCACATAGCACAATTTTGAAGGACTCAGCACATACCATCCTGTGGAAGGACTCAGCACATACAACACTGTCAAAGGATTCACCACACAGCACCATTTGAAGGACAGTAGAGAACACCCTGTGTAAAAGACTCGGCACACAGCACTTGAAATATTCACCTCATCCCTCTTTTCTCAAAGGCTCAGCACATAGCAGCAGCCTTTGGGATGAATTAGCACACCACACCTTTTGAAGGACTCAGCATACAGTATGTTATGTAATGGACTCAGCACATAGCACCCTTTGGGATGACCCAGCAAACAGCACTTTTTGAGGACTCAGCACAAAACTCCAATGTGGAAAAGCCCCAGCAAACAGCACCCTGTGAACGACTCAACACATAGCTGTATGTCACAAGGTCAGCTGTCATTAGAATTAGGGTGCTTTCTTCAATATCACCATTCTTCAGAAACACTTCACAAATCCTACTATTTTACTTTAGCCAACCTGTGTTTTATGGGGGAGAGTCAACGGGGGTCTTGAACTCAAAGCTTGGGGTCCCTTTCCCTGAGCTCTTTGGTTCAATGCTAGAATGTTTTGGGGGGTTGTTCTTTGACAGGTCTTATGGTGATTAGGAAGGGAACGCCAAGTTGGGGTGTCTGTGGGCAAAGGCTCTTAGCTCGGTCTGGAACTGACCTGTCCTTTCTTTGTGCCCCTGGGTGCTGGGCCTCCTGGAGCTCTCTTGGCCTAGTGATTACAGACCTGCTCTGACATTAGCACTCAGGATGAACAAAATTCAGCTTGGACCTGGTCACTTCCCAAAATTGAACTCTAGAGGACAATAGCATGGGGATGCATATCCCGCATCTGGCTGCTAGGGGGCAGGGGTTGCCCACCATAGGATTGTACCTGTGAGTTGTGTTTACTCTTGCTTCCCTGGGGCCCCCATCATGCTTCCAAGCCACCCTGGACAGGAAAGTCCTTGAGACTCTTACAATTAACCATCAAAAGGCAAGTAGGGCTATGGCTCAAGTCGCAGAACATTAGCCTTGAGCAAGAAAACTCAGGGATGGAGCCTAGGCCCTGAGTTCACACACACACACACACACACACACACACACACACACACCACATGCATGCAAAACGAGAGATTTCTACACTGCATTCTTAGGGTATTTTCTACCTATTCCCCACTAAGCCTGATGGCTGTTGACCTAGGTGTTTGATGCATACACCACCACCTGGCATCTTTAATTTTGGGGAACAGAATGGCTAGAAGGTCAGCCTTCCCCCATCCCAGCTCCTTGATTGGGTCATTGTCTATCCAGGCCCTTTGGGGCTCCTTTTACAGGCTCTCCAAGATTCCTTCCAAAGGCCTCACATGCTGGGCACTGGTGGCTCATACCTGCCATCCTAGATAGTCAGGAAGCTAAGATATGGAGGATCATGGTGCCAAGCCAGCTTGAGCATGAAAGTGTGTGCGACTCTTATCCTCGATGAAACATCATAAAACAAGAAGTGTCCCTGTGGATCAAGTGGTAGAGTGCCAGCCTTGACAAAAAGAGCTCAGGGACAGTGCTCATGGACAAAAACAAAAAGGAGAGGCATTGCATGTTAACTTTGGGATTGGTATGTGTCAAATATAACTGGAATTTTCAAGTGCTCCAAGACAAAGATGTATCTTCTTTAGTCCTGTGCTTCTCCATCTTGTCTCACACCCTGGCCTTGGCCATGCTTTGGGTCAGCATGGCTCTGGCTTGATGGGAGGGCTCCAAGGAGGAAGATCCCAGAGCAATCACCCTGCCTCGTTCCACCCTTCTCACCCTGCTGCTTCTGCTCTTTGCCATAGACCTTCTTCCTGGAATCCATCCATGAGGTCATCACTGCCAACATTGTGGTGATTGGTGGGTCCAGCCTACCTCAGGACAGTCAGAGGTGGAAATCAGTTGGGATTAGGAGCTTCTACCCTGTGTGTGGGCTGAAGTCAGGGCTGACCTTTATTTCATCCTGAGCCTTGAAGTGGTGGAGAGATAGTGTAGACTTCACATTGAGTCAGGTAAGATTGGAATCTAGAGGACCCCTTGTGTGAAGTAGGCTGTGGGGCTCATGGGGCCACTGTTCGTGGTACTCCTCTCTCGGGACTCACTTTTCTCTCTCTCATCCCTAAATGTTAGAATAGAAAGTTCAACTAAGTGGATCATAGAGGGGGCAAAGGAGTATTTCTGTGCAAACCATACTTGTGCTTCATATGTCTCAGTGGTAGAGTGCTTGCCTTGCCTGCACGAAGCCCTGGGTTCGATTCCTCAGCACCACATAAGCAGAAAAAGCCAGAAGTGGTGCTGTGGCTCAAGTGGTAAGACGTTAACCTTGAGCTGAAGAGCTGAGGAACAGCATCCAGGCCCAGAGTTCAGGCCCCACGACCAGCAAAAAAAGAAAAAAAGAAAAAAAGAAAAAAAAGAAAAAAGAAAGTTCAACTAAGTGGATCATAGAGGGGTAGAGGAACATTTCTGTATGAACCATACTTGTGCTTCATATTCATCCTAACCCCTTCTTCCTATTTATCTGAGGAATGGCCATATGGGTTTTTTTTTTTTGGGGGGGGGAGGAATCATCCTAGCTGAGAATGTGGCTCAGTGGCAGGTGGTCACCTAGCATGACTGACACCCTGGGTTCAATTCCATACAGAAAATGCTGGAAGCGGAGGTGGGATTCAACTGGTAGAGTGGCAGCCTTGACCAAAAGAGCACAGGGACAGTGGCCAGGCCCTGAGTTCAACGCCCAGGACTGGAAGAACGAATCTTTGTTGGAGGTTTTTCTTCCCTTTGAAAACAATTAATTGTTTGTGATAAGCATAACATGGGTCTCTTCCCTGGCCACCAATGGGCCATTAGAGGTCCCTTGAATATGGGCTGCATCCCAGCAGCCTCTGCCCTACCTGACCCAGAGTTTATCCATACCATCTTGTGGCAGATGGAGGCCTGAGAGAAGACCACCTGGCCACCTACTTCTGCTGGCTGCCAAGGCTTTTGAAAGTCAGTATGTCATATAGAGAGTCATCATCCAGATCAGCCTACAGAAGAAAGGGAGGGAGCACTCCTTGCCCGAACCTGTGAGCTGCAGGCCACTCTGGATGTGGGGCATCTGCTGCAGGACGTGCTCCTTGGGGGAGTTATCTACGGGGTCTGGAACTCTGACCTCTTCTCTGGCAGTTTCCAAGGTGTCTTAAAGTTGCAATTCTTCAAAACCTTTCTGCTCCTCCCTCATTTCGTCCACCTCAGAGCCTGAGGCATTTGTATCAGTGGTGGTGGCAGGGGGTTGGAGCCTGCTGTCCGTGCCTTCCCCTGCGAGGAGCGACAGCAGCTCCTGCAGCTCTCTCTTCTCCATCTTCTCCTGAGAGAGCCAGCACATATGCTCGGCTTTCTCCCAACACAGCTCATCCCGGACGAATGTCTGCTCTTTACACCCCATGAGGGACTCCTCGACAGTGCGGATGTGTGCCAACATCTTGTTGTATCGATGGTGGAGCTTATCTGCTGGACTATGGAAGTCCACCTCATCATGCAGGTCATGGACAAAGCAGATTTTCTTCTTGGATGCCCACGTGTCCCACTTCCTATCCCTATGCCTGCTGTGGCAGCTCATGGAGCGGGGGGCCTGTGGCTCCAGCTCTGTCTGGCACTGTGCTGCTGTCCGGCACCTGTGGCAGGGCCACCGCTCCTGCAGCAGGAGTTTCCCCCTGTGGATCTCAGCCTCCGAGAGCGCTCGCAGAGCCACATCCCTCTCAGTCTTGGGGACGTCTCCAGCATCTGCTTGGTCACGTCTGGTGGAGTTACCTCTTCACCTTTTGCTTCTCCAGGGCTCATGCCTTTCACTTACCCAGGGAAAGCCAGGAAGCTCAACTGGGCCTGCAGGCACTTCTCCTGTGCTCTGGTGGCTTCCAGGCACTTAAACGTGTCCTGCCACTTTGGGGGCACCACCTGGTCCCCCCAGTTGGTTGGGTCTTTCACTTGCTTCAGCTGCTCCAGCAGCTGGGTCTGCTTCTGCAGGTGCTGCTGCATGGCTTCCTTCTCAGAGTTTAGCCGCTAATTGGAGGCAATGTGCTTCTGACATGTGGCTCTGAGCTCCCTCCTGCAGCTGGGCCAGGGACTGCTCCTGCAGCTCCTGCAGCTCCCAAGCCACATCTCTCTCTCTCTCTCTCTCTCTCTCTCTCTCTCTCTCTCTCTCTCGGACACCTCTTTCCATTCCTCTATCTTCTCCTCTAAGTGATCTTGCTGTTCCCACAGATGTTCCTTCACCTGCTGCTCTGAGTCCAGGATGCTGGTGAGCTCCTCCTTTCCACCACTCACCCTGTGGAGAGCATCCCACAGCAGGGCCAGCTATTCCTCTGGCTATGGGTCACACACACATGCGCATCATGGGGGGTCTCAGGGATCTCCTGCTGAAACGTGGCCTTCTCCTCCAGTCTCTGTAGTTGTTTCCACGGCTCCGCGTTCTAGAGACAGAGCCTTTGGTTTTCTGTGACCTGGATGTGACCTTGTTCCTCCAGGTATTTCAACTCCATCTGCGTGTGGTAGGCCTAGGCCTGCAACTGCTGCTCAGACTGTGTTGGCTCTATCAGCTTCCTTCTCAGTTCCCCTAGCTCATTCTCTAGGTCCAGCACTTGCCTCTCCCTTTGCTCCTTCTCCTCTGTCAGTTGGTTCAACTGGTAAGTCAGCCACTGAGCCTCCTCCTTCCATGAGGAACTCTCAATGCACAGATCCTCTGTGAAGGTGTCTCTCTCCAGATTTTCTGAGGTCACCATACAGCTCAGGTTGTCCAGTAGTCTCTTCAGTACCACCTGCCCCACCAGCACTTGTTGGAACTTGCAGATCCTTTTCTTCCGGTTACTCTTCTGTGCCCAGAGTGCTTCCAGATTCTCCTGCAACACTGTGTTCACTTGCTCCAGGTCATTGATGCTTCTGGTCTTTTCCTTGAGCTGACGTGTCACATCATTCAGCTGTTCGAAGAACATTTCAATCTCCTTCTGTACAGCAGTGACTGCAGAAGCGGCCATCTCCACCTCCGCCATTTGCCACTCTGTAGCCTGCAGGTGGCAGGTGAGAGCTTCTTGCTCCATTTTTTGTCATTGGGCACCTGCTTCACTTAGGCCATTGCAGATTATAAATCACTTTCTGCAGAAACCAACCTCTGTATGGGTGGCTTATGGATCTCTAGCTCTGTTTTTGGTTCTTCGTGCACCTCAGCTATCTTGTCCCTCTCTTTCTCCATTCGATCCTGCAGGTCTGTCTTTTCCTGCTTCAGTGGTTGGATCTTGGCACAGAGTGCCTGGTTTTCCTCTTTTGCTGCAGTCCAGGGTGGGCACCATTTGTCGCTAGCAAATTTGCAGATCCTTGGTGGTACCGCAACACTAGATATTCTTGACCCTGTTGGCTTTGACAGTGTTCAAAGGCAGGGGAGGCCCCCAGTCAGCATCACCTTTGGCTGGACCCTCTGTTGAATCACCCTCCCCAGTTGTGTTTGTCTTGGGGATCCCTCACTTTTTCGTGTTCTGTGTTTTCTTGAATGTTACAGGTCTAATGGAAGGATTCTTCTGCCAGTGTTCTGGCAGTAGTTTCTTGCCTTCAGCTCTCTGATGGAGTCTTGTTGTTTCAGACATCTGAGAACTGGAATGTGAAAGATGGGCTGGCCACATTCCCAGGCTCTGGGAAATCCTCTATTCTCCCACTCACTGACAAGCACATCAATTTCCTACTCTACTCCAAAGTTGCCTCAAGTGTCTAGCTCACCACTCAGCCACCTCTACCTTCCTCAACTGCTGTTGGTGGTGTCAACCAACAGAGGGAATCTTGATGCTTGGCAGCATGGAATGTGGGGTGGCCACCATTTTTGTATCCATTGGTCAGAAAGAACAATGAAAGAATGGGATGTGACTGGAATCCTGTGATGCAGGCAGCATGGTCAGAGTCAAGATGACAGAGGCTCCCCCAGCCCCTTTCCCAGGGAACTCACTCCAATGCAGTTGGGGACAAGAGGATGACTTGCTTTACTGGACGGCTGAACAGATTGTTGTGTATGTCTGTTTGTTGCCAGTCCCAGACCTTGAACTCAGGATCTGGCCAGAGTCTGTGAGCTGCCTTTGTTCAAGGCTAACCCTCTACCACAAGAGCTACACAGCTCTACTTCTGTCTTTTTTGGCACTGAAGTTGGACAGGGGTCTCAAAGACTTTCCTGCCTAGGGTGAATTTGACCATGGTCCTCCCATAACGGCCTTGTAAGTATCAAAGAGGACTGCTGAGAGCCACTGGTACCTGCCTAATCATTAATCTTGCTGGATGGACAAGTGAGTTCCCTAGCCACAGGGTAAAATGGTGGAAGCTGGAGCCCAGAGATCAAATCCTGGTCCTGCCACCTCCAAATGGCAGGAGATCCATAGAAACTCATTACTATCTATATGAATACCAATGGATTGTTATGTATGTTATGACTGAATGGACAGTTCGTGAATGATTCTAGGAAAAAATTACATACAATTATAGTAAAGGACATTGATCGATCTTAATCAATACATTATATAGCATTTAAACAATCACATTTATTAACTGTAGGCAGAATGAAATACCTAAGAATTGGGCATAACATAGTATAAAGTTGCCTTTTTTCTGACAGGACTGGGATTGGAAATCTTGGTCTGGGTAACTCTGTTGCACAGTGTGGAAAGGGGAAGCTGGCCTTCTTTAAGTAAAGAAATTCATGTATGCTCCTTAGGTCTGAAATCGATCCCCAGCACTAGAAAACATCCTATTCATGTTCATTTTAAATATATGATTTATATTTATATACATATGTTGACTCCATATTGCGTTCAGTGTAGTTATTCATTTTATTTTTTGTTTCATTCATGTAATGACTTTATTTTATTCACTATTATGGCACATAGAACATTGATTACATGATTAAATAGGATATAGGTCTGCATATGTATTCCACTTATACCTGACACCCAGGACTTTCACAGAAAAAGAAACAAGTGTCACCATCAGCTTCTTACTCCACGTTCATTGTTTGGGAGTGCTGGCATTTGAACTCATGGCCTACAGGGCCAAATTCATGAATGAGTGAGGGTCAGCATGCCATCATGGGGCAAATTGAGCTGATAGGCAGTTCCCAGGACCTTAGATCGAAACCCAGGGGTTGAGAAAATAAGAACAGATTGACACACAGAAAGTGGTACCCTAATAAATATATGTGTTTATAGAGTGCCAGAGATGTCTATACATTATTCAGTTACATAGACTACATTTCTTGGCCATTTATTATGCCTCCATGTAATTAATGTTATTATTTTCATCCTTAATAAACTATTAAGTAAATCCGTGTCCTGAAATTATTGCATCCTTCTGAAAAACAGTATTCTTTTAATGCTTCATAAGGTATTAAATAAAATCACTCAGCTGACTGAAATCATGAAGTCTAATTTTATATGAGTATCGCTCATGAACAACTCATTGCTCATGACATTGATAACATTCCATCGTTATTCCTGTGGATGAAAACGAGTCTCTTAGGATCTCCCACCATCTGGAAGTGGCATAACTTGGATTTGAACTGTAGGCCTATGTTGCCATGCAGAACTATGGATTCCCCAATAGCCCCCAATTAAAAAAAAATTATTTAGCTCCCTGGTTTGCAATTCATGCCATTTTTTTCTGCCAGGCCTGGGATTGAACTCAAGGTCTGGGTAAATATGCAGCACTGTGAGGGAAGGGAATCTGACAATGCTTGAAGACAAGAAACTCAGGCCTGTTCCCTAGGCCTGAATTCAAGCCTCAGGACTGGAAAAAATACTCCGTATATCCATTTTAAAGATAGGATTTATACTTCCATACAGATATTCAGTCTATATTGTGTTTGGTGTGGTTATTCATTTTATTTCTTGTTTTATTCATTTATTTACCAATTATTTTATTGACTCTGATGATACCTCTACATTTATAACATTGTATACATCCTATCACATAGCATCCAGATTTGTAGATATGTTCTCCATCATGCCTGACACCAACGACTCTTTCAGGAAAGGAAAACATGTGTCACACTCAGCTTCTTTTTTTTTTTTAATTTAATTTTATTTTATTTGAGAACATACTGTACACATGGGTTACAATTACATGGGCAGGGTAATGCATACATTTCTTACCAAGCATTGCAGCCTCCTGCTTTGTTTACCCTTCACCTCCCTTCCCAGCCTCCCCCCTCCCCCCACCCAATTATACCCCCCTCCCCCCCACACCGACATTGTAAAGCTGGTTTTGACATGACATTTTGTACTTCTCATTGTTGCAACAGGTCCACGTGAATCCTTAAACGACTTGTTTGTCCCCATCTCCTCCACATGTTATACTGACATCAAATATAGTGAAAGCGGGGGTTACACTGTGGGGGAGGGACATACAAAGCAACAAAGAAATAATCTTATAAATGCATTAGAAACACATGCATGAAAGAAACGAAAACATTAAAATACATATTTAAGGGTTCATTTTCCTAACATCACATTATCTGACCTTTTCCACTTGACTCAAACCTATACTAGATATTGCAAATAAGGGAAACCATGGGACCTATGCTTCTTTGGGCCTGGCTTACTTCACTTAATATAATTTGTTCCAAACTTTTCCATTACCTAACAAATGGGGAAATGTCATTCTTTCTGATGGAGGCATAGAATTCCATTGTGTATATATACCATATTTTCTTGATCCACTCATCTACTGAGGGGCTTCTGGGTTGGTTCCATATTTTAGCTATGGTAAATAATGCTGTAATAAACATAGTTGTGCTGGTAGCTTTAGTGTGGTCTTGTTTGTAAACATTTGGGTAAATGCCCAAAAGTGGCATTGCTGGATCATAGGGGAGATCTATGTGAAGTCTTTTGAGGAACCTCCATACTGCTTTCCAAAGTGGTTGAACAAGTTTACATTCCCACCAACAATGAAAGGTTCCTTTCTGTCCACATCCCCTCCAGCATCTGTTGTTGTTAGAGTTCTTGATTTTTGCTGTTCTAACTGGAGTGAGGTGATATCTCAATGTTGTTTTGATTTGCATTTCTTTTATGGCTAGGGATGTTGAACATTTCTTCATGTGTCTATTGGCCATCCTTCTTTCTTCTTCACAGAAGCTTCTCTTTAAGTCTTTCATCCACTTATTTATTGGGCAGATGTTTCTTTGAGGATTTGTTGTTAGGTGGTTTAATTTTTTGAGTTCCAAGTATATTTTAGATATGAGACCCTTGTCCGTTGTATGGCTAGTAAAGATCTTCTCCCAATCGGTGGGCTTTCTATTGATCTTGCTAGCTATGTCATTTGTCCTGCAGAAGCTCTGCAATCTTATGCAATCCCATTTGTCCAACCTTTCTTTGATTTGTTGTGCTTCCGGGTCTCTCTCCTTGGCCTGAGTCAAGGAGACCTAGGGTTTCTCCTATTCCATCCTGTAATGTTTTCAGAGTGTCTGCTTTGAGTTCAAGGTCTTTGATCCATTTGCAGTTGATTCTGGTGCAGGGTGATATATAAGGATCTAGCTTTAGTTTTCTACATGTAGTTAACCAATTTTGCCAGCACCATTTAATGAAGGGGCTGTCTTTCTTCCATTCTATTGTTTTAGCTTCCTTATCGAAGATTTGATAGCTATAGGTCTGTAGGTTCATTTCTGGGTTTTCAATTCTATTCCATTGGTCCTGAGGTGTGTTCTTATGCCAATACCAAGCTGTTTTGATTACTATGGCTTTATAGTAGAGTTTGAAATTTGGTATTGATATTCCTCCAGCAGTGATCTTTCCGTTGAGGAGCGTTTTTGCTATTCGGGCTCTTTTATTGTTCCATATGAATTTTTGGATTGCCTCTTCTATTTCCTTGAAGAATGAGGGTGGAATTTTGATAGGTATCGCGTTGAATTTGTAGATAGCCTTGGGAAGTATTGCCATTTTCACGATGTTAATCTTGCGAATCCAGGAGCATGGGAGGTTTTGCATATTTAAGTTCTGTGTTGATTTCCTTTTTCAAGATTTTAAAGTTTTCATCATAGAGGTCCTTCACTTCTTTGGTTAAGTTAATTCCTAGGTAATTTATTTTTTGTGGGGCTATTACAAATGGAGTTGCTTTCCTAATTTCAGTCACACTTTTCTCATTGTTGGCATACAGAAAAGCCATTGATTTTGGGGGGTTAATTTTATAAACTGCTACTTTGCCAAAGTTTTAAATCAGCTTAAGTACTTTGGGAGTGGAGTCTATGGGATTCTTTAAATACAAGATCATATCATCTGCAAAGAGGGAGAGTTTTATTTCTTCTTTCCCTATTTGGATCCCCTTTATGTCTGCATCTTGTCTTATTGCTGTAGCTAGGCATTCTAATACTAGAATGATGGGAAGTGGAGAGAGTGGGCATCCTTGTCTTGTTCCTGAGTTAAGAGGAAATGGCTTTAGTTTTTCACCATTGAGTATAATGCTGGCTGTAGGTTTGTCATATACAGCCTTTATTGTATTGAGGAATGTTCCATGGATTCCTAATTTTTCAAAACCTTCATCATAAAGGGGTGTTGGATCTTGTCAAATGCTTTTTCTGCATCTATTGAGATAACCATGTGGTCCTTATTCTTGCTCCTGTTGATGTGATGAATAATATTAATTGATTTGCGTATATTGAACCAGCTTTGCATCCCTGAAATGAATCCTGTTTGATCATGGTGTATGATTTTTTGGATGAATTGTTGAAGTAGATTGGCCAAAATTTTGTTGAGAAGTTTTGCATCAATGTTCATCAAAGAAATGGGTCTATAGTTCTCTTTCTTTGATGAGTCCTTGCCTGGTTTTGGGATGAGGGTTATGATGGCTTCATAGAATGTGTTCCTTTGTGAGCTTTCTCTTTTAATTTCATTGAAGAGTTGAAGGAGTATTGGTGTGAGCTCTGCTTTGAAGGCCTTGTAAAATTCCGCTGTAAAACCATCTGGTCCTGGACTTTTCTTAGCTGGGAGGTCTCTTATTGCTGTTTCTATTTCAATGCTTGATATGGGCCTGTTAAGCTGGTTTAACTCATCTTGGTTTAGTTTTGACATGTCAATATTTGCTAGGAAAAGGTCCATTTCTGTCCAGTTCTCAAACTTATTAGCATAAAGTTTTGAGAAGTATTCCCTTATAATATTCTGAATCTTGGTTGTTTCCGTGGTGATGTTTCCATTCTCATCTCTGAGTTTATTAATTTGGGTGTGTTCTCTCCTTTTTCTGATAAGGTTTGCTAAGGGTCTGTCAATTTTGTTAAGTTTTTCGAAGAACCAACTCTTTGTTTTGTTGATTCTCTCTATAGTATTTTTGGATTCTAATTCATTTAATTCTGATTTAATTTTGATTATTTCTTTCCGTCTACTCGATTGGGGTTTATCTTGCTGCTCTTTTTCAAGGAGGTTTAGATGTGTCATTAAATTGTTAGTTTCAGATCTCTCCAATTTGTTGATGTAGGATCTCAGAGCTATAAACTTGCCTCTGAGTACTGCCTTTGCTGTGTCCCAGAGGAGCTGGTAATTTGTGTGTTCATTTTTGTTGAATAGCATGAACATTTGAATTTCCTTTCTAATCTCTTCCATGAGCCACTCATGATTCAGCAGTGTGTTGTTCAGCGTCCATTTAATACCGGACTTTCTTTGGTGGCTTTTGGTGTTGAGTTCTAATTTTATTCCCTTGTGGTCAGAGAGAATGCAACGTTTCTGAATTTAGACAAGTTTACCTTGTGTCCTAAAATGTGGTCTATTTTAGAAAATGTTCCATGTGCTGCTGAGAAGAACGTGTATTCTGATGCTGCTCGGTGAAATGTTTGGTAAATGTCTGTTAAGTCTAATTGATCTATGCAGCTGTTAAGATCTGCGTTTTCTCTGTTGAGTTTTTGCCAAGTTGATCTATCTAGTGAGGAGAGTGGTGTGTTAAAATCCCCAACAATTAATGTCTTTGTATCTATATGGGATTTGATGGAAAGTAGTGTTTCTTTGATAAATTTGGGTGCTCCATTGTTTGGCGAATAGATATTTAGAATTGTAATATCCTCCTGAAGGAGAGATCCTTTAATTAGTATGTAGCGACCTTCTGTATCTCTTCTCACGAATTTTAATTTGAAGTCTATTTTATCTGATAATAGGATTGCAACTCCCGCCTGTTTATGAGAGCCGTTTGCTTGGTAGATTTTGTTCCAGCCTTTAACATTGAAAATGTGTTTGTTTTTATGGGCAAGATGTGACTCCTGCAGGCAGCAGATAGAAGGGTCTTGTTTTTTAATCCAACTAGACAGTCTATGTCGCTTAATTGGAGAGTTCAGTCCGTTAACGTTAAGAGATAGGACTGAGAGTTATTTGGGAGTTCCTGCCATGTTATCCACCTTCTTGGGGGCTGCGAAAACTGGGTTCTTCCTATGGTTCTTGGATTCTCAGTTTGGGTGCATTTTCTTGGCCTTTGTTGTGGTCTTGTTGGTTTTCTATGTGTAGGACATCTTTAAGAATCTTTTGAAGGGCTGGTTAGGTGGAGATGTATTGTTTCAATTTTTCTTTGCTACGGAAGGTTTTTATTTGGCCTTCAGTTATGAAGGAGAGTTTAGCTGGGTACAGTATTCTTGGTTGATAGTTGTTTGTTTTTAGGGCATGGCATATGTCATTCCAGGCTCTTCTTGCTTTGATTGTCTCTGCTGAGAAATCTGAGGTGATTCTAATTGGTTTCCCTTTATAGGTGATTACCCTTTTCTCCCTGACAGCTTTAAGGATCTTTTCCTTGTTCTGAGTTGATCCTGTGTGGATTATAATGTGAAGGTGGGATGTCCTATTCTGGTCTGCTCTATTTGGGGTTCTAAAAGCTTCTTGTATCTGAATAGGCCTATCTTTTTGTATGTTTGGGAAGTTCTCTGCTAGGATCCTGTTAAACAAATTTCCTAGACCATTAACTTCTGTTTCTACGTGCTCCTCTACACCCATTATCCTTAGATTGGGCCTTCTGATGGTGTCTTCCAGGTGTTGGATAGACCTGTCATATTTCTTGGACTTGTCTTGGATGGTTGTACGTTCTTTCTCTATAATATCTAGGCTGTCTTCAATCCCTGAGATTTGATCTTCTGCATGGTTTAACCTGCTGTCAAGACTCTCTACTTTGTTTTTTATCTCTTTTCCTTCTAATTGGTCAACTTTGATGGCTTCAAGTTCTTTGTTGAAGCTCTGTTTTAGGTCTTGTATGAATTTCGTTACTTCCTTAATTTGGTGTTCAGTGTTTGTTCTCAAATCACTTAGTTGATTGGTTATGGTTTCTTTGGACTCCCATTCCTTCTGTTGGGTTCCATTCAGCATTCCCTTTGTGGTCTCCCTGACTTCCTTCAGCTCTTTGTTAATGGATTCCATGAATGTCTTTAGTGATCTTTGTGTATTCTCTACCTGGTCTCTCAATTCCTGAATTACTCTTTGATTAGTTTCCTCCCGTCTGTGGGATTCCTGCAGTTCTCTTTTTCCCGTTCATGGGATTCCTGCAGCTCTCTTTGAGTGTTCTCTGCCTGCTCACGCCATTCCTCCGTTTCTCTTTGAGTATTCTCAAGTTGTTCACGCAAATCCTGTATCAGTTTTTGAGTAGCTTCCTCAAGCTTATGATATTCCTGTATAAACTTCTGGGATGCCTCCTCTCTCTCCCTATCACGCTCATACAGAGTCCTTTGTACATTGTCAAACTTCTCTTTTATCATGTTTGCTAGTAGTGTTTGTAGAGCTATTTGGGAACTCTCCTCTGGATTATTCTTTATCTGTTCTAATCCCTGATTATCAAAATTGGGATTTGAGATACCCGAATTTGCCATTTTTCTTGTGTTTTTCCGGCTTACTCTGCCCATTTGAGATGAAGATTGCACCAGTTTTGTGCTAGAACACTATCTTAAGGCAACCATCAACCAAAGTTTGCGTTTGTACAGTCAATAGTCTACAGATACAATCTAGTTCAACAGATACATCTATTCAACATCAAACAACTATATGTTAAAGGACTTCGAACCACAGAAAAGAATTTGGAAAACCAGAAATTATTAGGATTAGGGAGAGATGTGGGTAAAAAATAGGAATAGATTGGTGTGGGGAGGCACAGGGAGAGTTAACTATGTCCTAATCCCAATGCAGGAAATGGGTTGGGTAGGATGCAAGTAGAGTGAGAGAGAAAAAGAAGAGACGGAAAGGGGAATGAAAAGAGACCAGAAAAAAAATAGAAACGTAAAAATTAATGTTATTATAGAGATTAAAAGACTGTCTATTTAGAGAGGAATGTGAGTATGTTCAGAGAAGGGGAGGGACATAGAGGAGATGTGAAAAACTTTAAGGATGGGAAAGGGAGAAGAAAAGATCAGAAGTTCAGTAGAGCTAGACAAAAAACAAAAAGATAATTAAGAAAGGAAGAAAAAGAGAAAGAAGACAAGAAAAGAAAGGAAAACTCTTATTCACGTATTCCTAAATTAAAAATTATAAGATGAGAAAAAAAAAAGTTACTGGAAAACAATTATTTTTTCAGAAGAGGCAAAAATTAAAGATTAATAAAAGTTTTAGAAGGGAAATATATATATATATATGGTAACAAAATACAAAAAACAAACAAAAAAAAGAAAAGAAGAAAAAGAAAAAAAAGTATTTTGATTTTTTTTTTGGGGGGGTAAGGGTGGGAAGAATCCTGTATCTCCCTTTTGTCTGTAACCAGTCTCTTGTTGGAGTCTCTGGTCAGCTTGAGGTCCTGTGGCTTGATTGGTTTCTTAAGTCGGTTGGTTGGAAGAGGTAGAAAAATGCTCTGCTTTACCCAAGATTTTGAGATCCCCCTCCCAGATTAGTTTTCTCGGAGGGTGATCTGCTTTGAGAATCACAAAAGAGGGGGATGTGGTGATGAGGCTAGGTTCTGGGTAGAGTTGGGGCCTGTCAACAAACAGTAGCTTTTCCCTGGGGCTATTTTGTGATAAAGCTCACAGCGCCCAGCCTGGAGCCATTCTCAGGGTTTCTGTTTTTCAATTGATTGTGGTGGCTGCTAGAGGGAGGGGCTGCCTCTGGCTCTGTTTAGCCAGTGAGGCAAGCCACTCCAATGGCTGGCGCCTGAGCTGGGTGACTTTTCCCTGGATGGAGCTGAGTCTGGCAGGTCACTTCGCCGTTAAGTTCTTGTGACCTGCTAAATGACTCGTTTTATTCTAAGGCCTGAGCTGGAGCTAGCAGCTCCTCCGAGCTTTGTCGGTATCCAAGATGGAGATCACCGGTGCTGGGGGGGGAGGCGTGGCCTTCCCTCCTCTGCTCCCTGAGAAGGAGTGAGGATGTCGGGCTTGTACTCACACCGAGTCTTGGATCCTGGGTCGTCTCTGGTCTACAAACAGCAGGATGAAGTTGTCCACTCCTTGTCGGTTCTTGTTGGTGTTGAGTAGAATCCGCTCATCCGCTGTGTCTGGCTCCTTCGTCCCGGACTCTCTGTGTCTCAGGTATGACCCCGCGGTGGTGGTTGCCGCCGCGACCCTGCCGCCACAGCGGCAGCTGATGTGTTTCCTTGGCTTCCCCTCTCTTGACTAACTCTCTGTCCTGTGATGGCACACTTGGTGTGATTCTCTGGCTTAGGACTGTTCACTGGAACTCTAAAACTGCTTTCTATGCGAGAGCTTGTTCAGATTCCAGCTTCTCCTCCGCCATCTTCCCGGAACATTCCCACAGTCTGCTTCTTACTCCAAGATTAAAATTTTGGCTGGGATCTGAACTCAGGGCCTAACAGGCCCAATTCATGAATGGATGATTGTGAGCATTGGAGACTTAGCCAATGAAGCTGTCAGTTGGCTCCCAAATGCTGATATCCAGCCCCAGGTTTGGCCAAAACAGTGATACATGGATAGGCAGACGGTGCTATACAAATAAATATGTATTGGTAAAGAGTGCAAGAGCCGTCCAGCTATGATTAAATGATATCTACTATGTTCCTACCAATTCTTAGTCATTTATTAAACTGCCATTAAAGGAATATTATTCTTTTCATGCTTAATAAACTATTAATTAGGATCAATCAGGTTCCTAGGATTATTGTATCTAATTTTAGACTAGACTGAAGCATGAACTACTCTTTCAATTGGTATTCCTATGCGTAGGAACCAGTCTCTTCTCATCTGCCATTGGTAGGTGTCAGGACTGGGATTTGAACCCAGGACCTATATTGACAAGTTGGCTTATGGCTTCACTTATTCCCTGCCAGGTTTCAGTAATGGCAGCTCAGGTCCAGTTTGCAACCGTGTCATTCAGACCCAGGATGGTCACCGTGCAAAGAGAAAAATGTAAAACCCCCAGCACTCTGCAGCTCACCACTTTTTGTTCTATCCTACTTTTTTTTTCTTCCTGCAAGCCCTGTGTGCCGAGGATCACAGGATCAGCTATGGGTCCAGAGGTACACCCCAGCCTAGGGCTATTGAAGCTGAAGCAGAGTTGCAAATACCTGTGTTCAAGTCCCGTGTTGTCAAAATAAAGAATAAATAAAAATTTAATTAATTATTTAACTAAATTAAAAAAGGAATAAAGCTCTCTGGTTTGGAATTTCTGCCAGTTTTCTTTCCTAGCCTGGGATTTTAACTTAAGGTCTTGGTAAATATTTATCAATATGCCGGAAAGTGAAGAGTTGCCACTTCTTGAGATCAAACCTCATGCAAAGCCAAAAATAAAAAAATTAAGTGAATGAGCTTGAAAGGGGGAGTAGTTGTGGAGATGGGAAGGAAGGCATGGTAGGGGGAAATCAAAGAAGGAGGCAACAATGTTGAATAGGAAATGTACTCATTACATTGATCATTTAACTGTAACTTCTCTGTACAACGTTTTTACAATACAAATTGAAAAAATAGTACTCAGAGAAGTATTTGGGAGGTAAAGGAAAGATGTCGGAATAGATGTACAAAATTCTACACTGCTTTTATTAATGTTCAGTATGGAACTGAATAAACATAACTGCTTCCATTAAAAAAAATTAAGTCACTGTCTTGGACCTGGGGACAAGTTTTTCCATCATTGCTGGGATTTGATCTCACCATCCAGGTAAATCTTTTGCACCATGGGTGAAGGCAAAGCTCACAGTCCTTGAGGAAAAGAAATTTAGGCTAGAGACAACAGGGTCTCAATGAAGGCCCTGCAATGGAAAAATATTTCTATCTAGGTAGAATATATGATATATATTTACATATGTAAGTTTACATATTGTGATTTTTATTATTGATTTTGCATTTATTTTATTTTTTACTTGATTCATTTATTGCTTATTGTATTTAGTATTATTTTACACATAATATTTAGTACAGGTTGTATATCTATTACAAAATTATACACAATAATTTAGGACATTGACTCGTTTTTCATTAATACTTTTTAAGTGTTGAACATGATACATAATTAAATGGAAGCATTTGTCATAGTCTTCACATGTTTTGATCTCTCCCAAGTATGAGCTTTGTCTTATTTATCTTTGGAAACCTTCCTATAGAGATTTCTGTAGATGATTTATACTTAGAAGCCTTTTCTTGAGGATAGGCAAGTTGAGCGATAAAATTTTAAGGGTGGGGCTAGAAATTTGGCTTACTGGTAGAGAGCTTGCTCAGGATTCATGGATGCCAGGGTTAGAATCCTCAGTGCCACAACTCAGAAAAAGCCAAAAGCTGTAGAGTGGATAAAGTGGTAGAGTGCTAACCTTGAGAAAAAGAAGCTCAGAGACAGTACCCAGGCCCTAAGATCAAGCCCCAGGACTGTCAGAAAAAATACGTCATGTGCCGTTGCCTCAAACTGGAACATTAGCTTCTCAGGAGGCTGAAAACTGAAGACCACAGTTCAAAGACAGCTTAGGCAAGGAAAGCCTGTTAGACTCTTCTCTCCAATGAACCACAAAGAGACCCCATGTGATGCTATGCCTCAAGTGATAGAGTGTTTGCCTTAAGCTGAAGGGCTCAGGTATAGTGCCTAGGCTTGAGTTTAAGACACACATCAGGGGGAAAAGTGAGGGTTGACCAAAGTATTTTTCCTATTTGCTAATTAGGAGAACATTCTCTGGAAAATGAATGCTGATATACACCAGAATTGGAGTCAGAGCTCCAGGTTGAAGTGTAGAACACCCATATGCCCAGCCTTTCAGGCTCTAGCATTATAACCGTGTGTCCTACAGAGTTCTGAAAAGTCCAACGTTGAAAAGCTTAATACGTTCCCCAAGCCCTTTGTGATAAGCAGTTGACATATATTGTTAATGTCATTATATTTCTGAACCTAGCAGAGCACCAGTAGCTCATGCCTGTCACCCTAGCTCAGGAGACTGAGGTCTGAGGATCACAGGGTGAAGCCAACCAGGGCCGGAAAATCTATGACACTCTGACTTCCAGTTGTGAAAAGTCATATTTTCAAGAGCTTCCTGGGTTTCCCTTGGTGATGAGAAATCACTTGCACTCTAAATGTTCTTAGAATTCTTGAGCTATAGAAGCATGAAAGAAACATTATTGACCCATCCTGGGTTCAAATGAAGTTCTCAGAATCCAAGCCCTAGCCATGTTAGCAGGATGAACTCCAGTGTAACTCTATTTGAAGGCAGAAAACGGTTGCAAAAGCCAAGCTAGGTGAAGAGACCTAGGCCTGCAGGATTAGGAGGCAGAATGTACACACTCAACAGGAAGTGAGCTGCAAAACCACTTCATTCATTCCAGGCACGGCCAGAAATGAGGGGAAACTGGAAACATTTGTTACAGTTACAACAATGTCAGGCTTTTCTCAGCCTCTTCAAACACTGACTAATTATCCTTCCTTCCTCAAGTGAAGGAACCTCAGGCTATCTTTAGGATACCAATAGAGAGGCATTTAGTGGGGGAGAGGGGAGGAACAGAGTAGAAAAACCCTGTTCTTTGGTCTTAGGGAGTGGGTTCTTGACTCTCCATCTGTCAGATTTGAAAGCCGTTCTTCTACCTCTACCAGACCATTCTCCTTCCTTTATTCTCCACATCATTAATGTAAATCCCCAGTCCAAGGAGAGGCAGGACCTTTGCTCTTCTGTCTCCAAGCACCGAAGTTAGAACCTGGCTCTGCCCTCTTGACTCTGGGGCCCTGCCTGAGAACTGGGAAAGAGACAACCTTCCTGCTCTGTAGTTGTTTGAAGGAGATGCTGGTGGACTAGCACACTGCAGAAGGCCTTATGACCGGGACTTGGTCTCTTCTTTCCTCCTGACAACCAAGACCAGATTAATCTATCTATCTATCTATCTATCTATCTATCTATCTATCTATCTATCTATCTATCTATCTATCTATCTATCTATCTATCTATCTATCTATCTATCATCTATCTACCTACCTACTTACCTACCTACCTACTTACCTGGCTATCTCTTTGCCGGTTGTTGGGTTGAAATCAAGGCTTGGGTACTGGCTCTAGAACTCTACTACTTGAGCCACAGCACCAATTCTGGCTTTTTCTGTGTATGTGCTACTAAGCAATCAAACCCAGGGCTCTTTGAATGCTAGGCAAGACTCTCTCACTAATCCACATTCCCAGCCCACTCATCTTTTTCTTTTCTTTTCTTTTTTTTGGTCCGGTAATGGGGCCTGAACTCTGGACCTGGGAACTGTCCTTCAGCTCTTCAGCTCAAGCTAGCACTCTACCACTTGAGCCACAGTGCCACTTCCGGGTTTTGTTCTTTTTTGCTTATGTGGTGCTGAGAAATCGAACCCAGGGCTCTACCACTGAGCCACCTTCCCAGCCCCCTCATCTTTTTCTTAATGGTATTTTTTACATAAGTATGCTGCCAACTTACGCCCCCAATTTTAAATTTCTGAATACAGGTTACTTCTAAGAAACCTGATGTTCTCTTCGCCTGCCTGTTTTGTGACTGTTCCTGCATTGGCCTCATAATAAATTGAAACAAAGGCTGTTGAAGGTGACCTGTTTTAGTCCGATGACTGCACAGATTGTTCTGTATGCCTTTTTGTTTCCAGTCCAGGACCTTGAACTCAGGTTCTGGGCACAGTCCTTGAACTGCTTTTGTTTAAGGCTAGCCCTCTACCACAGGAGCCATATGGCTCTACTTCTGGCTTTGTTGGCACTAAAGTTGGACAGTGGTCTCAAGGACTTTCCTGCCTAGGGTGACTTTGAACATGATCCTCCTATCATAGCTTTGTAAGTACCAAGGAGGACTGCTAAGAGCCACTGGTGCCTGACTAATCACTGGTCTTGCTGATGTTCTTAGACAGACTGTTGAATTCCCTATCCTCAGGTTTAAGTGGGGGGGCTGGAGCCCACTGTTCCAATCTTGGTCCTGCCACCTCCATAGGGCAGGAGATCCTAAGAAATTCATTCATATCCATATGAATACTAATGGAAAGTGATATATGTCATGATTGAGTGGGCAGTTCCTGGATTATTCTAGGATAAAATTATACACAATTGTATTATAGTACACTGATCGATTTTTATTAATACTTCATGAAGCATTTAAACAATCACTTTCATTAAATGAAGACATAATGAAATACCTAAGAATTGGGTGTCACATAGTTTAGAGATGCCATTTTTTTCTGCCAGGACATTCTTTAGTTAATTGGTATACCATTTTCTGAATGTAGTTTGGTATATGAAACAAGGATAAATTATACCTGAAGAGTTTTTATCAGAAATGCTTATAGCAAAATGTAGAGGTAAAGCCAAATTATGTATATTTGAAGAAAATGCTTGGTGAGTCCTCTTCCCACATTCCCCATTCCCTTCATGAGAATAACACACATTGTAAGGAAATGCTTAGAGTGTTTTGGAGATATATGTTGACTTTAAACCAGTGAGTGACTCTATGCTGCATTGTGTTTATATACAAAAAAGCTAAATTCTTACTTTATCATTTTTCTTAGGCTTTATACTCAGATTTAATCTCTGATGGGTGACAAATAAAGATATAAACATTTTTAACAGTGATTGGGAGGTGGGTCGGGGGGAGGCTGGGAAGGGATGGGAAGAGTAAACAAAGGAGGAGGCTACAATGATTGATAAGAAATGTTCTCACTATCTTGCCCATGTAATTGTAACCCCTCTGTACAATATTTTCACAATAAAAAATTAAAAAAAAACATTTTTTAACAGTGGCTAAATTTAGGCTGAGAAATCTAGGTACAATGATACTCATGCATATAGGCCTCATCAGTCATGAGACAATGATATCAAAATGTTACCAATGCTTATTGTCATGCTTATGAGATTTTGTGTATTATAAACAGTGGTTATTAGAATTTTTTGTAATCAACATTGTTTCATGGGTTAGGAACAGAAGTGAGACATTGTACTCAGAACAAAATTTAAGGAGGCATCTAATTAGTTACCAAGATATAAATCATGTAACACAATGTTATAAAAATTCCAGCTGAAAAAAATGAACATTTACTATAAATACAGAATCAGTATGACTGATTTTTCATTTACCCAAGTTGTAATATGGCTTGCATGATGACTTTTCTGGTTATATGTTTAGTTAGGTCTTGATATTTAGTTGAAGTAATGTTCTTTCATATATTCATTTGTCAGATCAAAGAGGAAATGAATTTCATGCCAGAGTAAACATCCATAATAATGTTACAGATGTATCCTACTACTTTGCCAAAGTTTCAAATCAGCTCAAGTAACTTGGGTCTTTTTTTTGGATCTAACTAAATAGTTATGCAATTTTGTCAGTACTAAACAGATTTTGACCACTATTTATTGAACTATTACATTCCAAAAACTGCTTTTTTTTCATGAGATTTTTAATTTCATTTATATCATGTGTTGATGTTTTCCTTTAGAGAAGCCACATTCAGTCTTCTACAAAGTGTAATTTGGAGTAGTTTAAAATTATGTGCACTCAGCTACACTGCTCAGATTCTATTATTTGCATATTTTTTTCTTGTTAAATCAACAAGAATTAGTTCTCAATATGGATACTATTGTACTTATTCATTGCCTTTCTGAATTGTTTAAATATGTCATGATTTTGTTATTTTATTCTTTTAAATATGTGCAGATCTCTCTCCGCATACAGTCACATTTGTTTTAAACAATTTGATCCATTCAAGGGATTTGCTATATTAGGATCATCTAGATGAATTTAATTACAAATTAACACAACCGGATTTCTGAGACACAATTATCTTTATGGTTCTACTCCAAGTTAACATGTATTTGAGGTTTTTGTGCTTAAAACAAACTGTGCACAACATGTTTTTGTTCATGGGGGAGTTCTAGTTTGTTGGTTGTTTTTCCAGTTGTGGTGACTTCAACATATGTGTGCATTTTATTACAATTGTTTTGTGTCTATATTTTGTTTCATATAACAGAAATTACACAAAGAATCAGTGATTTAGAATGTTTCAGAATACAATTCTAAGAGAGACATTTGACATTTTTTGACAGCTGGGAATGGACAGGTCTTCATAGTGGAGGGGGTAGCAGAATAACAGAGACATTGCTTGACATGATTTGAATTTTTCCTCCTCTTGCCTCACTATTTCCAATAATATTACTTCAAAGTCTTTGGTGAAAAGAAAATAATTTTGTCTGTATGAACTCAGAATTTTTGGCTCAATTGAGACACAGTGCACATTCATATTCATTTTAACTCGAAAATCATCTTTCCTTCATTTAAAATCACAGATGTGAATAAAATGCTAAAATAGCATCTACTAATTTATGTGAAATGGTCCAAATTATTTTCACTTCACACCATATGTAATATAGAGTGTGATAATAAAAATGAATAATATAGTATGTAATAATTAACTTTGGGAAAGTCAATTACACTGGATTTTTGTGAGATATTGAGTAATAGTAAAACTTTGATTCTGTTAAAAAATTCAATTACATCTAAAAATAACTCATAGTTATAAACTAATGCTGAAAAAAATATTCTTTACTGGAAAAAGCCAGAAGTTTCTATAAGTTTGCTTTTCGAAAATTCTCTTGGATCTGGGCTGTGGTGGCTCATGCCTGTAATCCTAGCTACCCAAAAGTCTGGGATCTGAGGATAGTGGTTCAAAGCCAGCTTGGGAAGAAAAGTCTGTGAGACTCTTATCTCCAATGTATCTCTTGAAAACTAGAAATAGCACTGTGGCTCAAATGGTACAGTGGTATCCTTGAGCTTAAGAACTGAGGGACAGGGGCTGGGAAGGTGGCTCAGTGGTAGAGTGCTTGCCTTGCATGCCTGAGGACCTGGGTTCGATTCCTCAGCACCACATTAAGCAAAAAGAAAAAAGCTGGAAGTGGCGCTGTGGCTCAAGTGGTAGAGCGCTAGACTTGAGCTGAAGAGCTGAGGGACAGCGCCCAGGCCCAGAGTTCAGGCCCCACGACTGGACCCCCCCCCCAAAAAAAAGAACTGAGGGACAGTGCCCAGGCCCAGAGTTCAAACTTCATGTTCAAACTTCATGACCGACAAAAAAATTGACATTGGGGCTGGGAAGGTGACTCAGTGGTAGAGCGCTTGCCTTACATGCATAAGGCCCTGCGTTCGATTCCTCAGCACCCCACACAAAAAAAAGAAAAAAACCCACAATTGGCGCTGTGGCTCAAGTGTTAGAGTGCTATCCTTGAGCTGAAGAGCTGAGGGACAGTGCCCATGCCCATAGTTAAGGCCCCACCACCGGATCCAAAAAAAAAATATTGACATGGATTTTTACTTTATTATTTCATGATGTTTATTATGAAAATACATACAGAGGGGTTACAATTACATGAACAGGTAATTAGTACATTTCCTATCAACATTGTTGCCTCCTGCTTTGTTTCCCCTTCCTATCCCTTCCCATCTCCCCTTCTGGGCCTATCCACCCCCCCCCCCATGCCAAAGTTGTAAACTTTGGTTTTTGACATAATGCTTTGTATATGTCATTGTTGCAATAGGTCCACCTGTATCCGAATTTGTTTTTCCCATGCCCCCCACAAATTATACCAACATCAAATACAGTGAAAATAGGGGTTATACCGTGGGGGATGGACATACAAAGCAACAAAAAATCATCTTATAAATATGCTAGAAACAATAGCAGAAAAGAAAAAAAATGAGTCTTTATCTTGGGGTTCATTTTGCCTAACATCAACTTAGGTCTAACAGTTACAGTTTGTCTCAGACATATAATGGTTATTTCAAATAATAGAAAACATAGGACCTATTTTCTTTGGGCCTGGATTACTTCACTTAATATATTTTTTTCCGAGGCTTTATATTTCCTAACAAATGGGGCAATGCCATTCTTTCCGATGTAGGCATAGAATTCCATTGTGTATATATATCACATTTTCTTGATCCATTCATCTACTGAGGGGCATTTGAGTTGGTTCCATATCTTAGCTATGGTAAATAATGCTGCAATATGGGAGGGGAAGGTGGCTCAGTGGTAGAGCACTTGCCTCGCATGCATGAAGCCCTGGGTTCGATTCCCCAGCACCACATAAGCAAAAAGAAAAAAACCGGAAGTGGTGCTGTTGCTCAAGTGGTAGAGCGCTAGCCTTGAGCTAAAGAGCTGAGGGACTGCGCCCAGGCCCAGAATTCAGGCCCTCCCACCGGACCCCCCACCAAAAATAAATAATGCTGCAATAAATATAATTGTGCTGGTAGCTTTAGTATGTTCTTCTTTGTGATCATTTGGGTAAATGCCCAACAGGGAGCTCTATGTAGAGTCTTTTGAGGAACATCCATACTACTTTACAAACTGCTTGAACAAATTTACAGTCCCATCAACACCCCCTCCAGCTTCGGTTGTTATTAGAGTTCTTGACTATAGCCATTCTAACTGGGGTGAGGAAGTATCTCAGTGTTATTTAAATTTGCATTTCTTTTATGGCTAAGGAGATGGAGCATTTCTTCATTTGTCTATTGGCTATATTTCTTTCTTCTTCAGAGAAATTTTTCTATAAATCTTTAGCCCACTTCTTTATTGGGTAGTTGTTTCTTTGAGGATTTGTTGTTGGGGGATTTAATTTTTTGAGTTCCAGGTGTATTTTAGATATGATTCCCTTGTCCATAGTATGTCTAGAGAAGACTTTTTTCCAATGTGTGGGTTCTCTATTGATCTTCTTACTTTTGCCCTTTGCCACACAGAAGCTCTGCAATTTCATGCAATCCCATTTGTCCAACCTTTCTTTTATTTGTTGTGTTTCTGAGTTTCTATTAAGAAAATTTCAGCCTGTGCCAAGGAGACCTACTGTATCTCCTATATTGTACAGTAATGTTTTCAGGGTGTCTCTTTTGACTCTGAGGCCTTTGATCAATTTGGAGTTGTTTCATGTGCAGGGTGATAGAGAAGGATCTAGCTTTAGTTTTCTGCAAGTGATTAACCAGTTTTACCAGCAACATTTACTGCAGAGGCTGGCTTTTTTCCATTCTATTTTTTAGCTCCCTTATCGAAGTTTAGGTGGCTATAGGTCCATTGGTACATTTGGGGGTTTTCAGTTCTATTCCATTGGTCCTGAGGTCTGTTCTTATACCAGGACCAAGCTGTTTTGATTACTATGGTTTTGTAGTAGAGTTTGAAATTTGGTATTGATATTTCTCGAGCACTGTTCTTTCTGTTGAGAATTGTTTTAGCTATTCGGGGTCTTTTATTGTTCCATATGAAATTTTGGATTGCCTCTTCTATTTCCTCGATGAATGAGGATGGAATATTGATAGGTATCGCATTGAATTTGTACATAGCCTTGGGAAGTATTGCCATTTTCACAATGTTGATCCTTCAAATCCAGGGTCATGGGAGGTTTTTGCACTTTCTAAGGTCTGTTTTGAATTCCTTTTTCAGGTTTTTAATGTTTTCATTATAAAGATCATTTACTTCTTTGATTAAGTTAATTCCTAGGTATTTTATTTTTGGGGGGTCTATTACGAATGGAGTTGCTTTCCTGATTTTACCCACACTTTTCTCATGTTGACATACGGAAAAGCTATTGATTTTAAGATTTAATTTTATACCCTGCTACTCTGTCAAAGTTTTGAATCAGCATGAGTAATTTGGGAGTGGAGTGCGAGGGATTCTTTAAATACAAGATCATGTCATCTGCAATGAGGGAGAGTTTTACTTCTTCTTTCCTTATTTGGATCCTATTTATGTTTGCATCTTGTCTTATTGCTGTAGCTAGGCTTTCTAATACTAGGTTGAGGAGAAGTGGAGAGAGTGGGTATCCTTGTCTTGTTCCTGGGTTTAGAGGAAATGACTTTAGTTTTTCACCATTAAGTATAATGCTGGCTGTAGGTTTGTCATATTCAGCCTTTATTGTATTGAGGCATATTACCTGGATTGATAGCTTTTCCAGAGACTTCATCCATCATAAAAGGGTGTTGGATCTTGTCAAGTGCTTTTCCTACATCCATTGAGATAACCATGAGGTTCTTAATCATAACCAAAGGTCAATAAAGAAATGTATGCATTATCCTGCCCATGTAATTGTAGCCCCTCTGTACAGTATGTTCTCAAATAAAATAAAATTAAAAAAAAATGTTCTGAATCTTGGTTATTTCTGTGGTGATGTTTCCATTCTCATCTCTGGGTTTATTTATTTGTGTGTGTTCCTTCCTTTTTCTGATAAGATTTGGTAAGGGTCAATTTTCTTAATTTTTTCGAAGAAAAAACTATTTGTTTTTGATTCATTCTATGATTTTATTGGATACCAATTTGTGTGATTCTGATTTAATTTTAATTATTTCTTTCCATCTCCTGGATTGGGGTTTATCTTGCTGCTCTTTTTCAAGGAGGTTCACATGTCTTATTAAATTGTTGGTTTCAGTTCTCTATAATTTATTGATGTAGGAACTCAGGTCTATAAACTTGCCTCTGAGTACTGCTTTGCTATGTCCCAGTGAAGCTGGTAATTTGTGTGTTTATTTTTGTTGAATATCATGAATATTTGCATTTCCTTTCTAATCTCTTCCATGACCCACTGTTGATTCAACAGTGTGTTATTCAACCTGCATGTGTTACAGGACTTTCTTTTGTGACTTTTGGTGTTGAGTTATAATTTTATTCACTTGGATGCCATTTGTTGGCCTTCACTGTAGTCTTGTTGATTTTCTATGTGTAGGACATCTTTATGTATCTTTTGTAAGGCTGGTTTGGTGGAGATATATTTTTTTTTGCTATGTAATGTCTTTATTGACCTTTGGTTATGAAGGTGTGTATAGCTGGGTACAATTTTCTTGGTTGATAGTTGTTTGTGTTTAGGTCATGGCATACATCATTCCAGGCTATTCTTGCTTTAATTGACTCTGCTGAGGAATGTGTGGTGATTCTAATTGGTTTCCCTTTATAGGTGATTAATCTTTTCTCCTTGACAGCCTTAAGGATCTTTTCCTTGGTCTGAATTTATCCTGTGCGCATTATAATGTCGCATTTGGATGTCCTGTTCTGGTCTGGTCAAATTTGGGGTTCTAAAAGCTTCTTGTATCTGAATAGGCCTATCTTTTTGCATGTTTGGGAAGTTCTCTGCTAGGATTCTGTTAAATAAATTTCCTAAACCATTAACTTCTGTCTCTAGGTGCTCCTCTACACCCATTATCCTCAGATTAGGCCTTCTGATGGTGTCTTCCAAATATTGAATAGATCTACCATATTTCTTGGATTTGTTTTGGATAGTTGTATGTTCTATCTCTATAATATCTAGGCTTTCTTCAATCCCCGAGATTCAATCTTCTGCATTGTCTAACCTACTATCAAGACTTTCTACTTTGTTTTTTATTTCTTTTTCTTCTAATTGGTCGGCTGTGATAGCTTTAAATTCTTTGTTGGAGTTTTGTTTTAGATCTTGTGTGAACTTTACTTCCATAATTTGGTGTTCAGTGTTTATTCTCAAATCACTTAGTTGATTGGTTATGGTTTCCTTGGACTCCCATTTCTTCTGTCGTGCTTGATTCAGCTTTGCCTTTGTGGTCTCCCTGAAGTGTTTCAGCTGTCTGTTTATGGATTCCAGGAATGCCTGTGTTGATCTTTGTCTATTTTCATCCTGCACTTGCAATTCCTTTTAAACTCTTTGATTAGCTTTCTCACGTTCATGCAATTCCTTTAATTCTCTATGACTCTTCTCGGCCTGCTCACCCAATTCCTATATTTCTCTTTGACTGTTCTCAACCTGCTTACCTAATTCCGGTATTAATCTTTAATTAGTTTCCTAATGCTCGCAGATTCCTGTGTAAATCTTTGGTATTCTTCCTGTTTCTCTCTATCATGCTCACACTGAGTCCTTTGCAAGTTTTGAATCATTTAATTCACCATGTTTACCAGTAGTAATTGTAGAACTTTTGGGGACTCTCCTCTGGATTATTCATTAACTATTCTTTCACCTGATTATCATGAGTGGGAGTTCAGATACCTGGACTTGCTATTTTTTTTGTGTTTTTCTGGCTTGTTCTGCCCATTTGGTATGAAAGTAACACCAATTTTGTGTTAGAAAAATATTTTAAGGTAAGTATCAAACATAGTCCGGTAGTTGCACAATCAAAATGAATGCAGATACAATCTAGTTCAACAGATACAATCTATTCAACATCAAATAACCATGTGTTAATATGTTAAGAACAGCAAAGATGGATATGGAAAACCAGAAATTATTGGCTTTAGGGAGAAATGTGGGGGAAAATAAGACTACAGGGATGTGGAGAGGTAAAAAGGAGAGTAAATTTAACCAAGTCTTAATCTCTGAGAGGGAAATGAATTGGACAGAATGATAGGAGAGAGATTGTTTTAAAAAAAGAACAAATGGAATACAGAAAATTTAAATTTAAGAAGAGAAACACTTAAAATATGTAAGTTTAAAGAAATGATATTGAGAGAAGAAAAGGATAGCTTGGGAGGAGGGGAGGGATAGAAAGGAAACATGAAAACTAAAAAAATAAAAAAAAATTAAAATGATTTACTTGAAAATTATTTAGGTATAAAGAGATAATAGTGCTTTTAAAAAGCTGAGCCTAAGAGGTTGTGAATTGAGTGATAAATTTCTGGATAAACTATGTACACAATGGGGGAAAAGGTCTAATAATTGACAACGGGTATATATCTGGGGATGAGCAGAACAGCATGTAAGTCATGCGAAAATAAGAAATAGAAAAAGATAAAAACAATAAAAAAGGACCAAAAGATCAAAAAAGATTAAACACACACACACAAACACACACACACACACACACACACACACACACACACACACACATGTACCAAAAATAAAACTTATGAGAAAAAGATTTACAGAAAACACTTTAAAAATTAAAATTATTAAAAAGTTTCAAAAAAGAGTTATTTTTTTGTCTTTTTTTTTGGGGGGGGGGCAAAATGGAAGACCCTGTATCCCCTGTGTCCATAGCCAGTCTCTTGGTGGAATCTCTGGTCTGCTTGTGGTTGGTTTTCCTATGGCTTGATTGGTTTCTTAAGTCAGTTTGTTTGGGCAGGCAGAAAATGCTATGTGTTACCCAGGATTTTGTGATCCTCCTTTAAGACTAGTTCAGTGAGAGGGAGAACTGCTTGGAGTATCACAAAAGAGGGAGATGGCTGTTTCCTCTAGTTTGGAGATGCTGTGATGAGGCTAGGTTCTGGGTAGTGTTGAGGCCTTTCAGCAAACAGTAGCTTTTCCCTGAGACACTCACAGAGCCCTGCTTAGAGCCAATCTCAGGGTTTATGTTTACTGAATTTCAATTAATTGTCTAGACTTCTGTAGGGAGGGGCAGACTCTGGCTCTGTTTACAGAGTGAAGAAAGTCACTCTTCTGGGGGCAGATTTTCTCTGCCTGTGCGTGGTGACGTTCCCCTGGGTGGAACTGAGCCTGGAGGGTCAAAATAACTGCAAAATAACTCTTTTGTTTTCTTCCAAGGCATGAGTTGGAGCTAGCTGCTCAGTTGGGCCTTTGTCAGTATCAAAGATGGCAATCTCTGGTGGTTGTGGCAGGGAGGGGCGGCCTTCCCTCCTCTGCTCCCTGAGAAGGAGTGTGGATGTCAGGGTTCTACTCAAGCCAGAGTTTGGTTCCTGCATCATCTTTGGTTTGCAATCTGCAGGATGAAGATATCTGCTCCTTGTCAGTTCTTGCTGGTGTTGAGTAGAATCCATTTGTCCGCTGTGTCTGTCACCTTTGTCCTGTACTCTCTCCATTGTAGGTATGGTGGCTACAGCTACCGCTGCTGCCACCACATCTGCTGTAGCCGCAGCAACTGCAAGTGCTCAGATCTGTCTCCATGCCTGGCTTTTCCCTCTCTGGCCAAAAGCTCTGTACTGTGATGGCACACTTCATGTGATTCTCTAGCCTATGACCGTTCAGTGGAACACTAAAACTGCTTTCTATGCAAGAGCTTGTTTAGCTTCCAGCTTCTCCTCCGCCATCTTCCTCCGAACTCACTTACACATTATTTTGACATAATATTGTGACATCACATTGACATTGTGATATAACTGTGCCATTCTGTTTTCAAAAACCTATTATCATATGTTAGAAAATTCATGGGCTTTAGGTCTTCTAGCTCCTTCCTTGAAGTCTTATCCTCATTGTAAACTAGTAGCAATTGAAATCTAACATGTGATTGTAATATTACAAACTCGTAGTGACATCACTATTCCATGGGTGACCTCATTACCACCATAACAAAAACCTATTGCATCATCACATGCCATTGTGACATCACATTCACATTTGACATTTCAATCGGTTATGACTTCTTAGCACCTTTGAAAAAGCATATGGCCTTTGTGATATCAAAGTTCAGTTGTTTACCCATATAATCATTGTGGTCTAAAAATTGAGATCAGTTATACCATTATAATATTACAAAACCTTGGAGGAAGGATCACGTCTGACATCATTGACTGGTCCTCTCCTCATAACTTTGACATGATGCCCTTGTGATATACATAGGCCTTTTGTGATCTCATAATGTTTTTGACTTCATATTTCAGGTGTGACATGTGATATAAGAAATGATTATTGTGTCACATTTTGACATCACATACCTGGTAGGAGTTCACCACGTTTGGGCCAATGCATGACTTTGTATATCTCACAATCCCATTCTGAATTCATATTCTAAATGGGAGTTAATGAAAATTGAAGTCCAGCATGCCATTGTGACATCATATACCTATTGTGACCTCATAACTGTTATGGCATCACCAACTAATTATGACATCAAAATATTATTATGACTTGATATTGTGACCTCATATTGCCCTTGTAATATCACTGTTCCTTGGGTTATGTAAACCTATTATGACATAACATTTTACAAAATTTGTGGCCTTTGAGATTATTAACTTTTGAACTCGTATACTTATGATGCATAAAGCACAAGAAAATCCAATGAGACACATTGAAGATAACTTTATTTACACTAGAAATGAGCATGCGTTTACCTTGTTCTGGGCTGTGCACTCAGTGGCAAGCCAGCTCCAACCACCAAATCTCAGACCTCCAATGGGCAGCCCCGCACATAGTTAATTGGTCTGCAAACCACCAACCCCCAAATCTCCAAAGCCCCAAACTTCAATAGGTAATGCTTTTCCCTTACTCCCTCCTTCTTTATAGATCTTTACTTCATTTCCCTTTTTCCATTTCATCACTTCCTTCTTCTCATTAAGACTATCCACAGGCTTACAATTCTCTGGCCTGGTGGCCAATTGATATCCTTCCCCTCCTGCTCTCCCACAAATTCCTCCAAGGTCTTTCCCTTCCTACTGTCACACCACTTCCTTCCTTCCAGGTCTTGCCTTGATTTTCTCCAATTCCATTGCTCTGACCATTCAGCCTATATATAAGTTGAACCCCTCCATCACTCCAGTGCGTCTCCTGCCTAACAGTTTTCAACCATCACTTCACAAACTGCCCATTACCCAATCAATTCTTCACAGCTCGTCATGTGAGGACAACACCCACCCCCCTTCAGCAGCATGCCCTGTCCCCTTTGATGGCATGCCCCATGCACTCCAGTGGGCCATGTCATGTGACCACATTGATTAGTGGGCCCTGCTGATTATTTGGGCCTCACTGCTTTACACATCCCCCACTGGTTTTCATGTCCATTCAAATCCTGATTCCTTCTTACCAAATCCTAAAAATTCCCTTCTCTCCTCCCAACGAACAGGCTTAAAATGTAAACAATAGAAAGCAAGTAAATTATAGAAACACACTAGTTAGCACTAATTAACACTTAGTAAGCCTTATCCTTAAGGAATCCTCTGAGTGTCTCTGAAGAGTCAATCTTGCAGCCTTCTCTGTATATTGGTTCACTGCCATTTTCACTTGAGACTGATGATCTAATATTGTTTTCCTACTAATTTAATAGCCAACAGTGAAATTAGAACCACCAAGTAAGGTCCTTGCTACTTCGGTTCCAGTTTAGGAGGATGATACATTTTTACCCACACCAGCTGTCCAGGCAAGAAAGAATGGGTAGAGTTTCTTTTTTAAACTCTACTTCTTAGTTTATTTCACTTACTTGAGGCCTAGCTTTTGAATTTATTTCTGAAGTGAGACTTGCTATAGAATAAACTACATTACTCCCCCCAAAGAAATTTTCCTTCCAACTGGATTTAATTTCTTATTTTATATTTGAACATTTTTATTGTCATCCTATTGGTTATTTATTTTTAAACAATTTTTATTATTATTATCTTTAAGTAGTTGTACAGAGAAGTTCCCATTCTACAAAACTGTACATGAATGCAAGGTGTCTGACAACATTGTCACCCATCCCTCGTAACCTTTCCCTTCTCACACTTTTTTGTAAAATTTGAGATAGGTGATTACATATATTTCACATATTTCACAGTACTGTGGAATTGTGATGCGTAAAGTCACAAACACATTTTAACCTTGACAAGGCAAGTTATTGTTATTATGGTCTAAAGTTTGTTAATTCTATGAGCTTTGACAATCCAAGTTATTTTCCCCCCTCAGGTGATGTTTACATTTTTTCCTCTTGCTTAGTGTGGGCTATTCCCGATTTCCCTCTTATTCCTCCCTTCCTTTAACTGTGTTTGGGTTGCTTAGATATTTTTCTATGTCCAGTGCAACTGCTGGGCCCCTTTGTTGTATGTTGTTCCATTTCCCACTTATTCTGTTCCTCCTCCTGGCTCCTTCCATTGTGTGCATATTTCTATCATCTACATGGTCAATAACATGGAGTCATTAATGGTGATACAACAAAATGAGTGGCTGTCCTTTGTTTCTCGAGTCCTGTTTACTCTGTCATACCTTCTTGCATTTTGGCCTTAGCATCCATGTAATAGGTAGACCATGTGCCGTTTGTCTCTTTGTTCTTTGCTTACCTCACTCAAATAATTTGGTCTAGTTCCATCCATTTCCCTGCAAATGCCATCATTTTGTCCTTTCTAATGGCTGCATATTATTCCATTGTATATAGGTCCCACATTTTTGGGATCCACTTTTCAGTAGTGTTTCATCTGGGTTGTTTCCAAATCTTGGCTATTGTGAACAGTGCTGCAATAATCATAGAGGTGTGTGTGTCTTTGTAAAGTAGTTCTCTTGTTCAGAGTAGATGTCTAGGAGTGGTATGGCCAGTTCATAGGAGAGGTCGATATTTAGCTTTCTGAGGTACCTCCAGAGTGCTTTCCAAAGTGGTTATATTAGTATACATTTCCACCAGTACTGCAGTATTGTTTCTCTTTCTTTACATCCCTTCCAGCATTTGTCATTGCCTGAATTTAGAATGTGGGCTCTTCTGACTGGGGTAAGGTGGTAACTCAGAGTTGTTTTTATTTGCATTTGCTTTACAGTCAGGGATGAAGAACATTTCTTCATGTGTTACTTTGCCGCTTTTATCTCTTCTTCTGAGAAGTCTCTCTTTAGCTCCCTTGACAATTTCAAGATTGGTTTGTTAGGTTTGTGAAAGGTTAGTTTCTTGAGTTCACCATATATAATAGATATTAGACCCTTGTCTGATATATTGCTGGTAAACATTTTCCCCAATTATTTGGCTTTCTTTCTAGTTAGTTGCTACTTTTTATCTGTGTAGAAACTTTTTATTTTAAGGTAGTTCCATTTATCGAGTCATTCTCCAATTTGTTGTGACCCTGGGCATCTGTTCTGGAAGTTCCTGCCTGTGCCTATAAGGTCATGTGTCTCTCACACTTGGTCTTGCAGTAGTTTCAGAGTTTCAAGCTTGATGTTAAGGTCTTTAATCCATTTTGAGTTGGTGTTAGTACATGGTGAAAGACTAGGGTCCATTTTTAGTTTTCTGCATGTGGCCAGTTTTCCCAACACCGGTAGTTGAAGAGGTTATGCTTCTTCCACCGTATGTCTTTGGTTCCTTTGTCAAATATCAACTGGCTGTACATATGCAGCTATATTTCTGGGTCCTCTAACCTGTCTCATTGATTTTCAGGTCTCCTTTTGTGCCAGTACCAAGGTGTCTTTGTTATTATGGCTCTATAGTAGAGCTTGAAGTCCTCTATCATAATCCACCCTGTATTCTTTCTTTTGCCTAAAATTGTTTTGGTTATGCTATGTCCTTTGTTGTTCCATATGAACTTTTGGACTATTTTCTCTATTTCAGTAAAGTAGGTCATTGGAATTTTAATGGGAATTGCATTGAATGTGTTTATTAATTTTGGCAGATTAGCTATTTTCACCATATTAATTCTGCCTATCCAGGACCATGGGAAGTCTTTCCATTTCCTGGTATCCTGTAAGATTCCTTTCTTTAGGCTTTTATAGTTTTCATGAAATAGACCCTTTGAATCTTTGGTTAGGTTAATTCCTAGGTACTTTTTTTTGAAGTTATTGTGAATGGGGTTATTTCTTTGATTTCCGTTTCTGCTTGGACATTGTTGCTGTGTAGAAAGGTGACTGATTTTTGTGGGTTAATTTTGTATCCTGCTACTTTGCCAAAATTTGTTTATAAGCTGTATGAGTTTGGGGATGGAGCTTTAGGGATCGTGAATTTATAAAATAATGCCACCTGCAAAAAGAGGTAGTTGAACTTCTTCCTCTCCTATGTGGCTCGATCTTTTCCCTCTCACATGTGGATTTTTTTAATGTATTTTTCTTGCCTTATTGCTCTGGCTGAGAATTCCAGAACTATATTGAAGAGGAGTGGAGAGAGTGGGCATCCTTGCTTTGCTCCTGTTTTTAAGGGAATTGCTTATAGTTTTTCCCCATTAAGTATAATATTGGCCTTTGATCTGCCATGTAAGGCCTTTATTGTCTTATGAAATATTCCTTCTATTCCTATTTTTTTCCAGAGCTTTTAACATGAATGAATGTTAAAAACCCTTTCTGCATCAATGGGGATAATCATCTGGTTCTTGACCTTGGATCCGTTGGTGTGATGGATTACATTTATTGACTTACATGTTAAACCATATCTGCATCTCTGCAATGAAGCCTACTTAGTCATAATGCATGATTTTTTCATATGTTTCTTTATTCTGTTGGCTACAATTTTATCGAGGAGCTTTGCATCTGTCTTAATCAAAGAGGATGGTGTGTAGTTCTTTTTTTGGGTGTCTTTGCCTTGCTTTGGGATGAATATGATATTGGCTTCACAGAATGAGTCTAAGATTACTCCCTCTGTTTCTATTTCTCTGATGATCTTGAGGAGTTTGGGTATTAGTTCCTCGTTAAAGGTCTTATAGAATTGTGTAGTGAATCCATTAGGTCCTGGGATTTTCCTGTTGGAAGATTTCTGATTACTTCTACTATCTCATTGTAGGTTATTGACATTTTATTGATTTATTTCTTATTGGTTCTGTTTGGGCAATTTGTATTTCTTTTTTTTTCAGGCAGGAAAAGAAGTTTCTTTACTGAATTGCCGCCCCCACCATGCATGGTGCAGAAGCATGGCTGAAAAGGAAGGGGGGCGACCCACCTCTGGGCCAAGACTTATCCAGGCCAGGGACAGGAAGAGGTGTGGCTAGGTGGGGGAAAGGTGCGGCCACACTGGATGTGACCTCAGGGTCTTGGACCCTCCTAAGGTCAGATGGGAGGCATGTGACCAGTGGTGGCCCAGGATGTGACGTCCAGGTCTGCCAGTTACCTATGTAACAGATGCTGGGCAGAAATTTAGCCAAGAGGGAAGAAGGTGTCCCTGTTCAGACCTGATATTCCAGCCTTTTGATAATTATGAAAAAGGACGAACATTCTCTCTGGCTACTTCTTGTTTGCAAAGGCTGTCAACAGTAGGGGTAAAAGGCTGAGATGTGCTCCCCTCTGGGCAAAGGAAGCAGGCAACAGATGTCACTTGGTCATTGAGTCCTTAGATGAAATCTGGACTCTTGGATGAAGTGTGGAGAAGTCTCATTAGGCATTGAGTGACTGAAAAAAGTACTAGAGAGCAAATAAATGACAAGAGGAAGGACTTGGGGCTGAAAATGTTGGTAGAAATGCCCCTAGCTACTTCTGACATCTGGCGACTAGGTAGAGAAGACAAGTGACAAAGACAAGAATTTAAATTCCTGTCCAATTGAAAGTTAGACAGCAATGAACATTAGATGGGCAGCCTTGTTACTTCTATTGATCTCCTGGCTCTGGTTTATTTTGAAAGGGCAGGCACAAAGTGGCTGATGTGCTATCATCTCCTCTTACTCCTCTCTATGTTCCCTTGTTCCCAGTCCAGCCGAGTCTAGGTTCTCATTGCTGGAATAGTTCGTCCCAGTTGGTACTCAAGGAGGTTTGTACTTAAGGCCTGGACACTGTCCCGGAGCACTTCTGCTCAAGGCTAGAACACTACCACTTTGAGTTATAGTACCTCTTCCAGTGTTTGCAGGTTAGAGATAAGAGGCTCGAGCCATGCTTCCAGCCTGTCTTTGCAAGTTAGTTGGGTGATGGAGTCTGAGGGATTTTTTGCCCTTGGCTGGCTTTGAACTGCAATCTTTGCCACAAAAGCCCTTTGTTATTTCCAATTAAAGCAACAAGGAGATCAAATAGAATATGTGGCGCTTACCTGGTCCTTATCAAAAATTGACCAAATAATCTGCAATGACAAAACTCGTTAGACGTGAGAATCTTAGCACAGATATACCCAATATTTTAGAATCAGTAGTCAGTACCAAACTACACAACACAAAACAAAAAAGGCAAAAGTCAAATCTTAAAATTTTTGACAAAAATATTTAGATATCTCTGCTAACAAATCACATCAGATGGTTGGGCATCAGTTACCAGGGTCTGTGAAAAGAGCAACTTGTTAGCAAGGCACATTACAAATAGATGAATGGAGAAGTAAGCTTGGTGGAAGGATACAGGTTGGATGGGGCCAAACCCTTAACCCACCATGTGGCCAAGATGGCAAACTCAAGATGGCGAATTTCTGAAAAAATGCAAAGAAAATCGTAACAAAACATCAAGCCTAGTTTGGCTAGCCTTTGAGAGGGAATTAGAGGGGCTCCCCAGGACCCAGCCCGTGTAGCATTCTTCAGGGCACAATCCAAAAAGTTGTAGAAAAGAAAGGGAGAGATATGGAAAGTTGGACATGAATGGCAGAGAGAAAAGTGAGTCTGAAAGTAAACAGACTTCAACCATGTACCATTGCAGAGGCAAAAATTGTCTAAATCTGACATCAGCATAAAAATATTAGGTGTCCCGTCTATCCAGGGAGTGCAGGAAGCATTTCAGAGGGGTTTCACTGCTCAGGCATGGCTCGCAGCACCCTAATATATGTGTAGGACAATCAGTCTGGTGAATGAAGGAAAGCTGACCAGGAAGAAGTGGCGTCCCGACTTCCCCCAGAACCCTCTAGAGAGAAATGTCCAAGCCCCCAAACCAAGCATCCTTGGATCCAGAGTGACAAGCCTTTCGGCTAAAGGCCAAAGGAGCTCTTTAACATGGCACCACATCTGAACAGAGATTGAGAAACAGAGAACCATAGAGACTAGTTTCACTCACCAGAGTAGAGAAGTGGTGAGGTCGTGGATGTCAAAGCCAGCAATGGTATTGGTGAAAAGTCTCATATGGTGTCTCAAGGCAGTTTGGTTTGCAGAAAAAAGGGTGGTTAGGAAATTCTAACATTTCCAACTCAAAAACCCCATCCTAGACAGAGCACCATATGTAAGGTATGTTAAATAGGTAGGTTTCATTAGATAGCTTATGAAGAGAACACCACATGCTATTCAGGCAGGAAAAGAAGTTTATGTACTGAACTTCTGCCCCCACCATACATGGTGGAGAAGCATGGCTGAAAAGGAAAGGGGGAAATAAAAATTTGTATTTTTGTAAAAATTCATCTGTCTCTGCTAGGTTTTCCTTCCTTTGTGAGTAGAGTCTGGAATTATTTCTTTATGATTGTTTGGATGTCATGTATGTTTGTTGTAATTTTCCCTGTGGCATCTCTGATATTATTGATTTGGGGCTCCTCTCCTATTTTGTTGCTTTTGCCAGTGGTCCATCAGTTTTATTGATTTTTTTTAAAAAACAGCTTTTTGTTTTATTAATTTTACTTATAATTTTCTTAGTCTCTCATTGATTTCAGCTCTTATTTCGGTTATCTCTTTCTGTCTAGCAACTTTAGGTTCAATTTTTTCTTGTTTCTCTAGCAGTTTTATTTGCATCATAAGATTGGTTAATTGGTCTATGTTTTCTTGATGTGCACACGGAGAACAATAAATTTGCCCCTCAGGACTGCTTTTGCTGTGTCCCATAGGTTTCTTTCTGATGTATCTTCATTGTCATTGAATTGTAGGAACTTTTAAATTTCTTCTTTATTTTCTTCTGTGACCCATGTATTGTTCAATAGAGTGCTGTTTAATGTCCAAGTGTTTAAGATTTTTCTACTTTATGCCTTGTTATTGAGAACTACTTTGATTCCACTATGGTCAGATAGAATACAGGATATTATGTCAATCCTCTTGTATTTTCCTAAATTCCTTGTATGAACTAAGAAATTATCTATTTTAGAAAGAGTTAGGGGGTTGGAAAGAAAAAGACCCTGCTTGTGTGAATGCCTGTAATCCTAGCTACTCAGGAGGCTCAGATCTGTGTATTCAGGTTCAAAGCCAGCCCAGGCAGGAAAGTTTATGAGGCTTTTCTGGGGTTGTTCAGCACCACACCCTGACTCAAGTCGGGATGTTCACTACCTTTGCCATCATGGGCTGGACTGGACTTCTTATACAAGCCAGTTTGGAGAGGTGCTGAACCCCACTAAGGGTCCAGAGTCATTCGCTGCTCCTGTCGATGCTGCTGCTGCTGCCGCCAAAGCTGCTGCCGCAGCTGTTGCCACTGCCCCAGCTGCTGCCACTGCAGGATCAGCTGGGCCACTTATGCAAGGAAGGCACCACAGCATGAGTCAGGTGTTAACCACTGCTGCTGCCTCGGGCTAGGCTGGGCTGCTGATGCGGGCCAGTATGGAGAGGCACAAACTGCCACGGGTCTGGAGTTGTTCAATGCAATTGTCCCCGCCCCAGCCACCACTGCCTCCCTGGGCTGGTCTGGGATGTTCCTGTGGCTAGTGCCAAGAGGCATTGTGCCCAGAGTCTGGGTGGTTTGCTGCCACTGCCAGCTGCCACTGCTGCTCCAGATTAGGCTAGGATGTTTACACCAGCAGGACAGAGGTGCCATGCTGTGAGTCTAGGGTCGTTCGCCACTGCTGACAGCTACTGCTGCTCCTGACTGGGTTGGACTGATTGCACCAGCCAGGCAGAGGCGCTGTGCCAGGGAGGGTGAGGGGATTATTTGTGCTGGCTCTGCCTTCTGAGATTTCTATTTGTATTCTCTTGGTTGGCACTGGCTCTTGGGAGTCTTCTGGGAGCCTTTGGATGCTTGCAAGTGTGTGGTCCTCTGAAGATCCAGAGCCGGGCCACTTAAGCAGCCTGGTAAGAAGCCCTGCAATTTAAGCTGCTCAATGTGGAGCCCCTTCAACAACAAGGGGTTTGGGAAGGGTCTTCCCACTTTAATGTCTGTGTAAGTTTTTCCCTTTTCTTTTTTCACTTCCTGTAGCTCTCTGAGTAATCGCCCTTTTTCTGGTGGGTCACTTGGAGAAACAGAGCATTGAAATCTGTATTTGGTTAGAGAGAGCTGTGGTGTTTCCCTGCTTTTCTATCACCATCTTGACCCCTGCCACGCCTACTCCGGTGGAGTCTGCTTAGCATGGGAAACCTGCTTTCAGATCTGAGAATGGGGCTTCAAAGAGTCCTACCTCATGGAAAAGGCTGGCAAGCCCCTGGGAAAGATGTGTTGCTGTTTTTTTTCTTTGCTGTATAGGAGTGCCCATTAATCTTTTACTGTTCCTGCTTCTTGTTGTACTTACTCATGCTCAACCTTCCCTTATTCAAGGCTCTTTCTTAAAAGTGTTGACGACTCCAACATCTGATGAGTGTCCTGAGAATATGACTAACTCACCAGAGTTAAGTGCTACCCTGAAAGCCCCTCTTATGGAGACTAGTAGACAAGTCGTAAGTAAATATTAAAATATTGGGGGTTTCATGACGTCACTTCAGCAGAAGGAATAGTTTATAAGAGATTTACAAGAAGCTGTAGGCACGGCTAGAGCAGAAAGAGTGTATGGCTACTGGAGAATTTCCTTTAATCTTAAAGCATATACAATAAACTCATATAGATATCCTGTAGATATGAAAGATGTAGAGGGATATTTAGACCAAAAGCTAAATAAGATTCCTAAAAGGTTGGTAGATGAAAGGTGGCAATGGCTTATCAGAGGAAAATGGTGGGATCCTCCATTATCTAGAGGACCCCAAAGACTTCTCCCAGATCCATAACCTTTTACAGGTGTGTATGATAAGGATGGCAATTGTTGGGAAAACTACTTAGGAGAAAGAACTTCCTATTACTTTCTTTCATTCACTGAGAGACTTGCTAGATCTAGGCCTCTTTGGTGCTTACTATTAAAGAAGGAACAAGAAAGATCTTAGTAGACAGTTAAGGCCTCTATAGAAAAGAGTAACGATTATGTGAAAGGGTTACAGAAAAATCACTATTAGCGTAAATTTGATATATGGCCAGATTTAACTAAGTATACTGAATATCATGATTTTTGGCCACAAATTGTGGACCCTCTAAAGAATGGCAAAGAAGCACAATTGCTTAGAAAAGATTTAAAACGCAAAAAGTACAAAACTAAACAAAAGTAATAATAAAGTACTAGAGTTCATGGCTTTCTCTTCAGCATCTTGCCCATATGCTCTGGTTAATGGTTAATAGGTGATAAACATCAAAACCAATTGTATTTCTTAAAAATAGAGGTAAAGCTGAAAACAAGTGCCTATCGTCATAACTCGTCATCCAAAAAACAAGATCAGGGGAACAGCTGGTGACCACCCAAGAACGAAGCCTTGCAGCAAGATTGTGTAACCTTTTGCCCTTTCTCATGGAGACTTTTGGTATAAAAGCTTGTTATCCTCTGCATTAAATCGCACTCACCATTCACTCCTCTTGTGTGTGAGTGGTCTGTTTGCCATCTCCCCACCTATTCCAGTTCCTCCACTAGGTGTCCTCTGTCATCCCAACAGAGCCCTCCCCTTCAGGTGGAGTTTTTCTTAGGCAACCTCTGGACGTTGGTTACCAAAGAATAGATACATAAAAGAATATGTTGTAAAGCCTGCAGATTGTAGTTAGACATTTCTGTTAATATAGCCTTTCCAAGTTTAGCAACCAAAGGGGGTGATCTACCCTAAAGTATTTCAAAGGGATTAAATCCTTTAACATAAGGGCTACATATAGCTTGAAGGAGAACAAAGTTCAGGAGGCTTACCTAGACATGGCCAATCTCTGTATTTAATTTAGTTAATGTTTCCTTTAATTTCATATACATTCTTTCTAGTCCCCTGAACTCTCAGATCTATAAATGTATTATAACTTCCAATTTATTCCTAGGGTGTTAGTTAATAATTGAGAACTTGGGCCCTGAATGAAGGGGCATCTTTGGACCCCATAGGTGAAGGTAAGCCAAATCAAGAAATTATCACATGCCTCAGCTCAGCCTGAAAAAGTGTCCACAATTAGTAACAGATACCAATAACCATACTTTCTAGGCTTTACCTCGGTGAAGCCCACTTTCCCAAAATCATCATCTGAGGTTCCTCACATATGAATTGTTTCCCTAAATTCCAGCTTTTCAGCATTTACCCGTTGGAAATTACCTAAACACATTACAAAGAATTGTCAAGCTGAGGCCCCACTAGTTTTCGAACAGTTATAGGCAGTGGCCTAGGGCAATTTACCAGGATGCAAATATCTACATGTAAACTGACAGAAAGCTTGAGCCTGTATGCATTTTTCACAAGTTCAGTGTCCACATTTGCACACTTATTACTTATTACTGTTTTTGCTTCTTCCTTTAATCTTAACGACGAGTAGCTCTAGAGAAAACACTGGTTTTAGAGTGGTCTCCCAAGCTACCTGATCAGCTCAGATGTTTCACTGTATCTTAGGGTCTCTAGTTTAACTCCTGTATAGTACTCTGAATGTTGGAGACTTCTTCTATGTTATTCTGCTCCTTTTCTCTCAAACTTGCTTTCATGATCTTACTCTCCTTCTCAATGTGCTCCTTAACCTGCAAGTAATTTGACAGGGTCACAAGAGAGTTCCTTTGACTGGCCAACTTCTGCTCCTTCTCACAGACCTTTTCTTGCTCTTCAACTCCTCCCTTAAGTTCACAAAGGTGCTATTGAGAGGTATTTTTTCCCACCTCCATCTGTTCCATTGGGACTCGATGCTTCTGCATTATATTTAAGGTGAAGGTCTCAGCAGTCTTTTTGGCCTTTTACTCTAGTGTTTTCTCTTTCTGGTTTTCCACTTCAGTGTAATTTTGTGACAGATCTTTCAACTGTTTGTTTAGCTTTTCTGTTTTTCTTCCCAATGCTCTTTCCCTTTCCCGGCATTCTCTATCAGAGCATGTGGCCCTTTAACTCTTTTTGAAGAGTAACAATCTCTTTCTTCAGCCTGATATTTTCCTGTTCATTTTTCTTGGCCTGATCTTCTATGACACAGCACTTCCCCGTCTTCTCTGCTAACTACTCTTTCCTTCTTTCTCTGTTGCCTTGAATTTCTGGTGACACTCTTCAAAGCTTATAATCAACATGTACTTCACCCTAATACATTCTTGTATCAGGTCCAGCTCCTTTTTCATGGCTATGATTTCTTAATGCAGCATCAAGATCTTTCCTTGGCCTCACTTGTGGTTAGCAAGGATGGCAACATTGCTGTCCTGTGCTTCTGTTGGCCTCTGACCTGTAGTCCCCTAATTTGCCTCATGCTCACCCAGGCTAATGTATTTGAATTTCATTTGATTCTTAGTGTTTTCTAGGTTCCTTTTGAGGATTTTCTTCTCATTTTTGACTCGAACAAGTTCCTAATTTATATTTTCAAATCTTTTCTTCATGTAAAATAATTCTGTTTTCTCCTGTGTGCTCTATGTTTTTTTTTAACCTCTTGGTGGGTTTTGACTGGCACCTATAGGAGATTCAGTCTTTTATAAGCCTGTGTTTTGAGTTAGAAATGGGTAATTTTTTTCCTTACCACATTTATTCTTAAGTTCAGAGGGCTGCTTTTTAAATTGAACACAGTTGGAATTTGGGGCCCCAAGCTCCTTTGCATGTTTCTCCAGAGATATGAACACATTTTCCAGGTGGTTAATGTGATTATTTACTTGTCATTTTCTGTCTTTCTCCTCCTTGGACATATCTTTTCCCAATGTCCATTTTACTTGCGATAAAAACACTGGTTTAATCCTAGAGGTTCCCTACTGCCATTTTCAAATGAAGTTTACTGTCCTTGCCAAAGGTTTCTTGATCCCTATACTGGTCATCCTACCAAAATTCAAACTCCCTTCTTAGACTCTTTTTTTCCAAGTTATCTCTGTTATCAAACACCCACTGGGCAACCATTTCCAACTTAGAATACACCTTTCCCTCAAAACCTTGTAACTTTTGAAGCTTTCTTCTAATATCTGTGCCTGACTGGATAACAAAGGCCATGTATAGGGATTTTTGATTCTCCAGGGCTTCAAGATCTATAGGCCTATAGGTCCTATAGGCTTCTGAGAGAAGTTCCAGAAAAGCATTAGAGTACTCACTGGGAAACTGTCCCATCTCACTCAATTTAGATTGATGACTCGGCTTTCTAGCCATTGTGGTATCCCTGCTAACCGAACCTGGCAATAATTGGTAAGCACCTCCATACCTTGATCGCTGTTAGACTCAGCTTGAGTAAATCTCGGGAAAGAGTTGTTCCCCATGGTCTGGTTCAATAGTGCGGCTACTGTGTGTTCCAAGGACCACCTTTAAGTCACTGAGCAAGATTCACTCTTTTCTACCAGGTGAAACACACCTGTAAAATTTGCTGACACTCATCCCAGATGTGCTTATGTGTGAAAATTACTGCCTCTAATGAGGTAATGAGCCCCTGGTTTTATTTTATCTGATAAGGATGGGTTTTGCTGTTTCCAGTTATACAGATCACTAGTTGTAAAGGGAACATATATTAGAAAGGGGGCCTGCCCACCATCTCTTCCATGTTCCTGTCTCAAGGGTAATAATGGCAACATACCACACTGTACCACCTCAGGCTGGTAAAAGTAACCACTTTTGGTATGGGAGGACTTTAGATTAGAGGTGCTGATGGCAAAGAATAGGAGAGAGAGTTCATCAGTGCATCTTCCTCTGAAGGATTCTGTAACCATGGGGGAGAATATTTTTTGGATATGACAACTTTAGGCCTATTCTCCCATCCTGAGAAAAGGAGTAAACAGAGTTGCATACAGGACACAGATAAAACTATCAGCATACACACAAAGACCAAGAGCCACAGACACTTAACCCACATGTCCCACACCACTCAATTTTGACCTCTACAGAGATCCCAGATGACAGAGAGAACATCCCAGATTGCCTCTTGAGGATGCTGCAGATGACTTCTGGAGGATGTCACATATATCCTCCCTAGGAGGCCCTAGATGACCTCTCATGGAGGTTCCAAATGGCTTCCCAAGGAAGTGTCAGATAACCTCCAAAGGAGGCCCCACATGTCCTCTCAATGATGCTGAGGTTACCTCTTGAGTAGCTCCCAGAAGGCCACTCAAGGAGGCCATATATGAACTCCGAGAAGGTTCCAGATAACCCTCTTGAGAAAGTGACAGATGACCTCCAGAGAAGGTCCTATATACCTTCCTCCCAGATGATGTCTGAAGACAGATTTTTCATCAAGGTTACCCGAGATAACCTCCCAAAGAAGCCCCACATGACCTCAGGAGGTCATACTAAATTGCCTCTTAAGGAATCCCCAATGACTACTTTTGAATAGGCCTCAGGTGGCCCCCTGAGGAAGCCCCAGATGACCTCTGGAGAAAGTCCAAGATGGACACTGGAGAACGCCCAAGATGACCTCCAGGGTAGGTCTCAGATAGCTTCTCAAAGAAGTTGCAGATGAATTCTTGATGAAGTTTCAGATGGCTTCCCAAGGAAGCACTACATGACCTCTCAAGGAGATTCCAGATGGCTTCCAAAGGAAGCCTCACATGACCTCTTAAGGAGTTCCCAGATGGCTTCCCAAGAAAGCCACAAATGACCTCTAGAGGGGTCCCAAAAACATGCTGGGAAGCTTGCCCAGATGCAGCCCTAGAGGTACCTACATGACTTTTGTCCATGTTGGTCCTCTGGAGATAAACCCTCGAGGCCCTGAAGGCTGACGCTCTCACCTATGGGGATTTTCCCCTGGGGCCAAGGCCTGATGCCATCCAAATGGATTAATCTTTGTGGGGGTCTCCAAAACTTCGGGCCTCTATTGTTCAAGAGAATCCATCGAGACACATTTAATATGATAAATGTTCTCCAAACCACCAACCCCCAAGGTTATGATATCCAAAGCTCCAAACATCAAAGGGCAAGCCTTTTTGTCCCCTTCCCTTTGTCTTTCCTTCACTACAGACCTATACTTCCTTTGAAGTCTTTCCCTTTTTCCCTTCTAACAGTTCCTTCTTCTCTTCAGGCCTCTCTACTCTCCACAGGCCTGAACTGTTTTGCCTTTGTAGTCAGTTGCCATCTTTCACCTCCTGCTCTCCCTCAACTTCCTCTCCTTTCAGGCCTTTACCCTTTTGCTCTCACACCACTTCCTTCCTTCCATGACTTTTCAATTTTTATCTCTCCTTCCATTGCTCTGAACAAGCAGCACATATAAAGTCTGTACCCCTTCTCCACTCCAACTGCTAACAGTTATCAACTGTCACATCCGAAACTCCCCACAGCCCAATCACTTCTTAACAGCTCAACACTTGGTAATTAATGTACCAGCCCCTCCCACAGAATGCCCTGTCTTCTCCAGCTGGCCAGGAGAGAGGGCCAGGCTGATTATTGGACCCTATAGACTATCGGGGCCCTGCTGATTATTACAGTATCCTCCTTGTGAATTAGGAACAATTGAAATTGGAAATTTGATTGTAATATTGCCAACTCGTTGTGACATCACAAACCCATTTTGACATCATCATTAGCACGACATCACAAACCCATTGTGACAATATTGTCATTGTGATATCATGATTCCATTGTGACTTCTCAAATCTATTATGACCTCTTAGCTCCTTTGAAAAATCACATGCCCTTTTCAACATTACAGTCCCTTTGTGTACCCAAATCCTTGTTGTTAACTAATGACAATTGAGACCAGACATGCCATTATAACATCAAAAAGTGTTTCTGGTATCCTCAACAGTGTGACATCACATTTTCATTATGAGAGCATCAGCTCATTTTGACATCACCAAACTCAATGACATAATCACATTATGACAATTGTCATTGTGATATCATAGACACCTTGTGAATGCCTATTAGGTGATTTCATTGTATTTCAAATGTGGCATGAGAGTTGATATCAGAAACACATTTTTGTGCCTACATAACCATTTTGACATCATAATCACGTTGTGACATCAGAGTGCCATTGTGATATAGCTAATACCATGTGACATCACAAACCTCTCCTATTTTCATAACCTCTGTGACATGCTGACATTGTGATATCTAAGAGCTTTTTGCCCTCATAATTTGTTTCCAACCTCATATTTCATGTATGACATGAGATACCAGAAATCCACTGTGACATCGTGACCTTTGTGACATCACACTGATAGATGTCATGAACATCGTGTCACATTGTGACATCACAAAAAGTTTTGATGTCACATTTAGTTGGTGATGCCATACAGGTAAGGGGTCACAGTAGGTCTATGATGTCACAATTGGTTGGTGATATCCAAATGGCATAAAGTTTCTGTTGTCATGAAATCACAAAGAATAAGAGTTCACAAATGGACTGTGGTATCTCCAAAGGCATGTGTTGTCACAAATGTGATGAAGTCCAAGGAGGATTATGATGTAATAGTGTGACACAATGGACATGATGTCTGTCAGTATGATGTCACAATGGTCATGATGTCACAGTGCATTTCTGATATCACATATCATAACTGAAATATTATGTTTGAAAAAAGATTACGAGCTCTTAAAGGGCGTAAGACATCACAATTACAGCAAGTTACAAGACTTATGAGGACAGGGCATGTTTGTGATGTCACAGTGTGTTAGTGATATCACCATGGCACTGTGATGTCACAGTGATTGTGATGTCATATACTTATGAGATCACAATGATTTTCTGATATCAACCCACATGCCACATTTAAAATAGAATGAAATGAGAGAATAGGCATTTGCAATGCGTCTATTACCTCACAATTACAATATAATATCATAATGCTATGAGGTCATTTTAAATTGGTGATGTTGCAAGGAGGTGAAGGTGTCATAATGAATATGTGCTGTCACACTGGTGATGGATTCACAAAGGGTTTGTGATGTTACAATGGCATATATGAATTCAATTTCATGTGTTCAAATTGAGGGTAAGGGTACACGAAGGGACTGTGATGTCACAAATGACTTATGTGTTTTCAAAGGTACTTAGGGTTCATGAAAGCTTTATGATTCACAGTTGTGATGAGTTCACAGTGGGTTTTTGATGCTATAATGATTTTGTAATATCTCAAACACATGTCCAATTTGAATTGCTACTATTTCACAATGTGCATACAAGTTCACAGATGGAGCTTGAAGTCCTAAGGAACATGAATTTTTTAAAAATGTTAGGAGGTCATATTAGGTTTCTGAAAACACATTGGGACAGTGATATCACCATGGCAATGTCAACTCACTACTTCATGTCAGAATATTGTTTTGGTGTCACAAATAGATGATGATGCCACATTGCTGATGAAGTCACAAGAGATTGGTGATGTCACAATGTGCTGGCAATGTCACAATGATATGATCGTTCTCAATTGTCTCTAACTGACAATGAGTACATGAGTTCAGAAAGCTACAGTGGTTTCTACAAAAGTATGTGTTGTCACATATTGAAATCCTAAAAGGTTTGTGATGTCAGAATTTGACACAATGGCTACGACATCTGGCAGTGTGATGTCACCATGGTCATGATGTCACTGGGAATTTGTGATATCAAAGGTCATATGTGAAATCTAATGATGTCGCCAACAGATTATGAGGAAAAAAAAGGAATGTCACAAAAGTTATGATGACAGGATAGGTTTGTGATGTCACGGTGTGTTAGTGATATCATAATGGCAATGTGATGTGCAAAGGGATTGTGATATCACAATGGTTATGAGTTCATGATTTGTTTATGATATACACCTATATGCCACATTTGTAGTAGAATGAAATCACAGAAAAGGCATTCATAATGTGTCGATGATATCACAATGACAAAGTGAAATTATAATTTTATCATATTTTAGTTTTGTGACTTCACAATGAGCAGATGGAATCATCACGTCAATGTGATGTTACAGTTGTGATGACCTCACAAATTTTTGATGTTAAAATATCATGTCTGATTCTCAATTGTCAATATTTCACAGTGGGGTTTGGATACACAAAGGCACTGAGATGTCACAAAGCTATGTATTTTTCAAAGATTATAAGAGGTCATAATAGATTTGGGATGTCACAATGTGATCCTGGTGTCTAAACAGCAACGTGATGTCACAATCGGTTTATGATGTCACAGTGGTTTTTGAGGTGACAATGGGTTAGTTAGGTCATGAGTTTGTAATATCACAATTATTTGTACAATTTCAAGCGCTACTAGTTCACCATCAGTACACTGTAATAACCAGTAGTACCCCTATAATACACGGGAACAGATAGTCATCATGACCTGCTGGTCTGGACCAACAGAGGGGGGGGGGTGCATGCCGCTGGAGTGGGCAGGACATGCTGCTGAAGAGATAGGATGTTAAGCTCCACATGGTGAGCTGCCAAGAAGTTATTGGGCTTGGACATTTGGGAAGTGATGATTGAAAACTGTTATGCAGGAAACATATTTTAGTGGGGGCAGGGAACAGCCTATATATAGGTTGCATGTTCAGAGCAACAGAAGGGGGAAGCAAAAGGGGGAAGACCTGGAAGGAAAGAAGTGGTGAGAGTACTGGAGGGTAAAGACCTGGGAGGAGAGGAAATTGAGGGAGAACAGGAGGAAAAGGACAGCAACTGGCCACCTGGACAGGGCAGTGAAGGCCTGACAAGAGTACAGCAACCTGAAGAGAAGAAGGGAATGGTGGAAGGAAAAAATGAAAAGACCTGAACGGTAGGACCGGTCTGTAGAGAAGGAGGATGAAGAAAAGGAAAAAGCCTTGTCCTTTGAAGTGTGGAGTTTGGAGATGATTATTTTGGAGTTTGGTTGTTTGAAGACCAGTTAGCAAATGGCTGGGCTGCTCTTTGGAGGTCTGAGGGTTCATGGTTGAAGCTGCAATTAGCTCTGGGCATCCAGCCCAGGTCAATGTAGACATTTGTTACAAAATTTATGAAGACAAGACAGGTTTGTGATGTTACATTGCATTAATGATATCACAATATCAATATGAGGTCACAAAGGGATTGCAATGGTGCAATCGTGATGTGGTCACTATGGGTTACTGAAATCAACCTATATGCCATATTTGAGATAGAATGAAATCACAGAATAGGCAATCACATTGTCTCTATGACCTCACAATGAAAATGTGATGTCATAATGCTATGATGTAATTGTCATTTTGGGATGTCACAGTGGGCTGATGGTATCCTAACAACAATGTGATTTCACTCTGTAGATGATGTCACAAAGAGTTTGTAATGGTAAAATGGCATGTCTGATGTCAGTTGTCCTTTGTTCACAATGAGGGTATGGTTACCAAAGGAACTGTGGTGTTACAAATACCATGTGCTTTTTCAAAGTGCTAAGAGATCACAACAGGTTTGGGATATCAGAAGGTGATCCTGGCAATGTGATGTCACAATAGGTTTGTGATGTCACAGTGGTCATAAGGTCACACTTGGATAGTGGTGTCACAATGAAATTGTAATATCACCACTACATGTCCAATTTCATTCTACTAGATCACAATGAAGATACAAGTTCACATAAGGAGCTAGAAGTCAGAAAGGCCATAAATTTTGTAAAATATTATGAGGATATAATAGGTTGGTGAAAATGCAATGGGACAGAGATATCCCATTGGCAATGTGATGTTACAATTACATGAGATAGTATTGTTTTGAAGTCACAAATGGTGATCCATACAGGTGATGCGGTCACATAGGTTTGTGATTTTACCATGGGATGGTGATGTTATAATCTCATACCAGATCTCTAATTGACAATGGTTATATAAATTCATAAGGGATAATGATGTATCCAAAGGCATATGTTGGCACAAGTGTAATGAGTCTTAACAGGTTTGTGAATCACAGTGTGATTAAGTGGTAATGACATCTGGCAGTGTGATGTCACAGTGGATTTATTATATCACATGTCATACCTGAAGTATGAGTTAAACAATTTATGAACTCAGTGATGCTGAAGAGATCACACTATCAGCATGTCAAAAAATTTAGGAGAATAGGACAGGTTTGTGATGTCACAGTGGGTTAGTGATATCATAATGGCACTGTGTTGTCATCAAGGTATTGTGATGTCATAATGATTATGTGGTCACAATATTTTTCTGATATCAACACACATGCCACTTTTGAAATAGAATGGAATCACAGAATAGGCATTCCAATATATCTGTGACATCACAATGACCATGGATGTCATAATGCTATGATGTCATTGTTTTATGGTGTCACAATTGGCTGATGTTGTCATAATGACAATGTGATGCTACATTGGTAATGATGTCACAAAGTTTTTGCGATGTTAAAATGGCATGTATGATCTCAATTTTCATTAGCTCAAAATGAGGCTATGGGTACACAAATGGCCTGTGACTTCACAAAGGCTATGCTTTCTTTCAAAGCTTCTGAGCTCATAATAGGTTTGGGATGTCACAATGTGATCATGGTGGCACAATGGCAATGTGCTATCACAATGAGTTTATGATGTCACCGCAGTGATGAGGTCACAATTGGTTAGTGATGTCTCATCAAATTTGTAATATAACAACGACATATACAATTTCAATTTCTTCTAATTCAATATGAGGATACTGTAATAACCAGTGGAGCCAGAATTATCTGTGGGAGCCATTAATCATTGTAAATTCTTGGCCTGGCCCACCAGAGAGTGTGGGGAATGCCACCAAAGGTGGAGGTGTCAAGCCTCACATGGTGAGCTGTCAAGAAGTTATTGAACATTGGGCAGTTCGGGAAGTGACAGTTGAAAACTGTTAGGCAGAAGACCGATTGGAGTGAGGAGGGGTACAACCTATATATAAGTTGCATTTTCAGAGCATTGGAAGGGGAGATAAAAATGAGAGCTACCCGGATGGAAGAAAGTGGTAAGACAGCAGGAAGGGAAAAACCTGAGAAGAGAGGAAGCAGAAAAGTGGTCATTAGGGCAGAGTAGTGTAGGCCTGTGGAGCCTGGAGAGGCCTGAAGAGAAGAAGGAAATGGTGGAAGGGAAAAAGAGTAAGACCAGAAAGGAATGACAGGTCTGTAGTGAAGGAGGGAGTAATGGAAAAGTTAAATGCCTTGCCCATTGAGGTTTGGAGCTTTGGAGCTCATAATTTTTTGGCTGGTGGTTTGCAGACCAAGGAAGAGAGGGCGGGGCTGCCCATTGGAGGTCTGAGGTTTGGTGGTCAAGGCTGCTCTTGGACCTGGTTATCCAGTCCAGGATAAAGTAATCACAGTCTCCTTTCTAGTGTAAATTGATTTATTGTATTAAATGTGACTCAATGGTTTGTCTCCTTGCCTTAGAGGTAAGTACTCGAGTTCACAGAAAGACCTTGAAGTCTCAAAGGCCGTGAATTTTTTAAGATGTGATGTGACCTTAATAGGTTTGTAAAAACACAATGGGACAGTGAAATAACAATGCCAATACCACAATATAATGTCAAAATAATGCTTTGATACCACAATTAGTTGTTGATACCATTCTCGTGATGAGGTCACAATAAGTTTGTGATGTTACAATAGATTCATGATGTCAGAGTGGCATGGGATATCTCAAATGTCATTAATTGATAATGAATATATGAGTTCAAAAAGGGACTGTGATGTCTCCAAAGGCATTTGTTGTCGCAAATGTGATGGCTTTTTAACAGCTTTGTGATGTCAAAATGTGACACAATGGTCATTACATCTGGCAGTATGATGTCATAAGGGATTTCTGATATCACATGTCATACCAGAAATATGAGATTGAAAACAGATTATGAGCTCATAAAGGCCCTACTATATGAGGATGGCAGCATGTCACAAAACTTACAAGTTCAGGACTGGTTGTGACGGCACAGCAGGTGAATGATATCACAATGGCAATGTGAAGTCACAAAGGATTGTGACATCACAATGGTTATATGGTCAAAATGGGTTTCTGAAACAGTGAATTCACAGAATAGGCCTTCACACTGTTAAGTCATAACAATGTCACTGTGATTTATAATGCTATGAAGCGATTGTTGTTTGGTGATGTCTCAATTATCTGATGGTGTCATAATGACAATTTGATGTCACTGATGATTTATGATGTTACAATGGTTATGAGGTCACATTATGTTTCTGATATCAACATACATGTCAAATTTAAAATAGAATGATAAAGCCGGGTGCCAGTGGCTTATGAATGTAAACCTAGCTACTCAGGAGGCTGAGATCTGAGGATCGCAGTTCAAAGCCAGCTCAGACAGGAAAGACTATGAGACTCTTATCTCCAATGAAAACCAGTAGAAAACCAGATGTGGCTCTGTGGCTCAAACATAGAGTGCTCACCATGAGCTGAAGAACAGGGACAGCACCAAAGCCCAGAGTTCAAGCCCCACGATCGAAAAAAAAAAGATTAAAAACATGCATTCATAATGTTTTATAACATCACAATGGCAGTGTAATCTCATAATGCTATCTTGTCATTGTAGATTTGTGATGTCAAAAGTAGTTGATGCTGCCATAATGACAATACATAATGTCACACTGGTGATGTCACAAAGTGTTCGTGATGTTACAATGGCATGTTTGTATCAATTGTCAGTTCATAATGAAGGTATAGTTACACAAAGGGACTGTGGTGTCACAAAGGCCATGTGCTATTTCAAAGGTGCTAAGAGGTCCTAATAGGTTTGGGATGTCACAACGTGATAGTGATGTCAAATGGCAATGAAAGCTCACAAGGGGTTTGTGATGTCACAGTGGTGATGAAATCAAATAATTTTGTGAAGTCACATCTCATAATCACATGTCCAATTTCAGATGATACTATTTCACAATGAGGATATGAGTTCTCAGAAGAAGACTGAAGTATAAAAGGCTATGAATTTTCTAAAATGCTGTCAAGACACAGTGGGTTTTTGAAAACACAGTGGAACAGTGACATCACAATGGCAATTTGATGTTGCAATATGATGACTTTATGATGTTTTGATATCACAATTGGTAATGCCACACTGGTGATGAGTTTACAAGAGGTGTGTGATGTCACAATGTGTTGGTGATATCAAAATGACACATGTGATCTCAATTGTCATTAACCCACTATGAGTATATGAGCTCACAAACGGACTGTGATGTCTCCAAAGGCATGCGTTGTCACAAAAGTGATGAAGTCCTAACAGGTGTGTGTTGTCAGAATGTGACAAAATGCTCATAATATCTATCAGTGTGAAGTCACCATGATCAAGATGTCACACTGGATTCGGTATCACATTTCATACCTGGATTGGGTATGAGAGGATTGGAATTTCACATTGGGTTAGTGATATCACTATGGAAATGTGGGGTCATGAAGGGATTGTGCTACCACAATGGCTATTAGATCACAATGTGTTTCTACTATAATAGGTTTGTGCTGTCACAATTGGTTGGAAATGTCACAATGGCATGCCGGATCTCTGTGTTGTCTCCAAAGTCATGTGTTGGCACAAATGTGATGAACCCCTAACAAATTTGTGAGTTCACAATGTGACACCATGTTCTTGATGTCTATCAATGTGATGTCACATTGATAGTCACATTATGAGTTTGAAAACAGATTATATGCTTACTGAACTCCTAAAGTATCAAAATGGCAGCATATCGCAAAAGTTATGACAAAAACTCATGGTCATTGGAGCTTTTCTTTCTTTGAAATTGTTTCCTCATTGTGAACTAGTAGAAATTGAAATTGGATATGTCATTGTGATATTACAAACTCATAATGATATCACAAACTCATTGTGACATTATCACCACTGTGACATCACAAAACCATTGTGACATCACATTGCTGTTGTGCCTTCACAATCACATTGTGACATCACAAAGCTATTGTGAATTCTTGAGATGTATAAGTCGTTATGTCGAAAACGAATTTTACAGCCTTCATTGGGGGAGGGGGAGTGGGGAGGATTGGGGGGGCAGGGGGAGGATGGAAAGGGATGGGAAGGGGAAACAAAGGAGGAGGCTACAATGCTTGATAAGAAATGTACTCATTATCTTGCCCATGTAATTGTAACCCCTCTGTACAGTATTTTCACAGTAAAAAAAAAAACATGAAAAAATGAAAAAAAGTCACATGACCTCTGTGTCATCACAGACCCTTTGTGTACTCATATCTTCATAGTGAAGTAATGAAAATTGTTATCACACATAGCATTGTATCATCACAAATATTTTGTGCAATAATTATGACTGTGAAATCACATTATCATCATGACACCACCATTCATTGTGACTTCACCAAACCCCAGTGACACCATACCATATTTTTCTTTTTTTTTCTTCTGAGTTTTTTTAATTGTAAATACAGTGTACAGAGGATTACAGTTACATGACCAAGGTAATGTGTACATATACTATCATCATTGCTGCCTTGACATCACATTGTCATTTTCATGTCATAGACCCATTTTGAATGCCTATTCTTTGATTTCATTCTATCTGAAATGTGCCAACTGCGTTATCAGTAAACCATTGTGAACTCATAACCTTTGTGACATCTAAATCTCTGTCACTGCACATTCCCTTTGTTATATCACTAACCTACTGTTACATCAACTACGTCTCCTGTTCTCATAATTTTGTGACATGCCATTGTGATATATTAGGACCTTTGTGAGTTGAAAATCTGTGTTCAACCTTGTATTTCAGATATGACATGACATATCTAAAATCCAGTGTAACATCATGATATCACACCACTGGATATCATAACCATTATGTCACTTTGTGACATCTCAGATCTCTTAGTTCTTAACCTTTTTGAATACATATGATTTGCTGACATCAGAATCCCTTCCCAAACTCATATACTCAGTGTGTGTTAATGAAATTTGAGGTCCCACATGCCATTGTGCCATCACCAACCCCTTGGGACATCTCAAATCTATTGCGACTTCCTCATCAGTATTGCATCTCCAATTGTGACATCAAAACATTTTTTTAATTGTATTTTATTTTATTTGAGAACATACTGTACAGGGGGGCTACAATTACATGGGCAGGATAATGCATACATTTCTTACCAAGCATTGCAGCCTCCTCCTTTGTTTACCCTTCACTTCCCTTCCCCGCCTCCCCCCTCCCCCCACCCAATTTTACCCCCCTTCCCCACCCAATTATACCCCCCTTCCCCACCCAATTATACCCCCCTTCCCCCCCCACACCGACATTGTAAAGCTGGTTTTGACATGACATTTTGTACTTCTCATTGTTGCAACAGGTCCACCTGAATCATTAAACGACTTGTTTGTACCCATCTCCTCCACATGTTATACTGACATCAAATATAGTGAAAGCGGGGGTTACACTGTGGGGGAGGGACATACAAAGCAACAAAGAAATAATCTTATAAATGCGTTAGAAACACATGCATGAAAGAAACGAAAACATTAAAATACATATTTAAGGGTTCATTTTCCTAACATCACATTATCTGACCTTTTCCGCTTGACTCATACCTATACTAGATATTGCAAATAAGGGAAACCATGGGACCTATGCTTCTTTGGGCCTGGCTTACTTCACTTAATATAATTTTTTCCAAACCTTTCCATTTCCTAACAAATGGGGAAATGTCATTCTTTCTGATGGAGGCATAGAATTCCATTGTGTATATATACCACATTTTCTTGATCCATTCATCTACTGAGGGGCATCTGGGTTGGTTCCATATCTTAGCTATGGTAAATAATGCTGCAATAAACATAGTTGTGCTGGTAGCTTTAGTGTGGTCTTGTTTGAAAACATTTGGGTAAATGCCCAAAAGTGGGATTGGTGGATCATAGGGGAGATCTATGTGAAGTCTTCTGAGGAACCTCCATACTGCTTTCCAAAGTGGTTGAACAAGTTTACATTCCCACCAACAATGAAGTAAGGTTCCTTTCTGTCCACATCCCCTCCAGCATCTCTTGTTGTTGGAGTTCTTGATTTTTGCTGTTCTAACTGGAGTGAGGTGATATCTCAATGTTGTTTTGATTTGCATTTCTTTTATGGCTAGGGATGTTGAACATTTCTTCGTGTGTCTATTGGCCATCCTTCTTTCTTCTTCAGAGAAGCTTCTCTTTAAGTCTTTCACCCACTTATTTATTGGGCAGTTGATTCTTTGAGGATTTGTTGTTGGGTGGTTTAATTTTTTGAGTTCCAAGTATATTTTAGATATGAGACCCTTGTCTGTTGTATGGCTAGTAAAGATCTTCTCCCAATCGGTGGGCTTTCTATTGATCTTGCCAGCTATGTCATTTGCCCTGCAGAAGCTCTGCAATCTTATGCAATCCCATTTGTCCAACCTTTCTTTGATTTGTTGTGCTTCCGGGTCTCTATTCAGAAAATTTCGACCTGAGCCAAGGAGACCTAGGGTTTCTCCTATTCCATCCTGTAATGTTTTCAGAGTGTCTGCTTTGAGTTCAAGTTCTTTGATCCATTTGGAGTTGATTCTGGTACAGGGTGATATATAAGGATCTAGCTTTAGTTTTCTACATGTAGTTAACCAATTTTGCCAGCACCATTTACTGAAGAGGCTGTCTTTCTTCCATTCTATTGTTTTAGCTTCCTTATCTAAGATTAGATGGCTATAGGTCTGTAGGTTCATTTCTGGGTTTTCAATTCTATTCCATTGGTCCTGAGGTGTGTTCTTATGCCAATACCAAGCTGTTTTGATTACTATGGCTTTATAGTAGAGTTTGAAATTTGGTATTGATATTCCTCCAGCAGTGTTCTTTCCGTTGAGTAGCGTTTTTGCTATTCGGGGTCTTTTATTGTTCCATATGAATTTTTGGATTGCCTCCTCTATTTCCTTGAAGAATGAGGGTGGAATTTTGATAGGTATCGCGTTGAATTTGTAGATAGCCTTGGGAAGTATTGCCATTTTCACGATGTTAATCTTGCCAATCCAGGAGCATGGGAGGTTTTGCCATTTTTTAAGTTCTGTGTTGATTTCCTTTTTCAAGATTTTAAAGTTTTCATCATAGAGGTCCTTCACTTCTTTGGATAAGTTAATTCGTAGGTATTTTACTTTTTGTGGGACTATTACAAATGGAGTTGCTTTCCTAATTTCAGCCACACTTTTCTCATTGTTGGCATATAGAAAAGCCATTGATTTTGGGGGGTTAATTTTATAACCTGCTACTTTGCCAAAGTTTTGAATCAGCTTGAGTAATTCGGGAGTGGAGTCTATGGGATTCTTTAAATACAAGATCATGTCATCTGCAAAGAGGGAGAGTTTTATTTCTTCTTTCCCTATTTGGATCCCCTTTATGTCTGCATCTTGTCTTATTGCTGTAGCTAGGCATTCTAATACTAGATTGAAGAGAAGTGGAGAGAGTGGGCATCCTTGTCTTGTTCCTGAGTTAAGAGGAAATGGCTTTAGTTTTTCACCATTGAGTATAATGCTGGCTGTAGGTTTGTCATATACAGCCTTTATTGTATTGAGGAATGTTCCATGGATTCCTAATTTTTCCAGAACCTTCATCATAAAGGGGTGTTGGATCTTGTCAAATGCTTTTTCTGCATCTATTGTGATAACCATGTGGTTCTTATTCTTGCTCCTGTTGATGTGATGAATAATATTAATTGATTTGCGTATATTGAACCAGCTTTGCATCCCTGAAATGAATCCTGTTTGATCATGGTGTATGATTTTTTGGATGAATTGTTGAAGTCGATTGGCCAAAATTTTGTTGAGAAGTTTTGCATCAATGTTCATCAAAGAAATGGGTCTATAGTTCTCTTTCTTTGATGAGACCCTGCCTGGTTTTGGGATGAGGGTTATGATGGCTTCATAGAATGTTTTCGGTAGTGAGCTTTCTCTTTCAATTTCATTGAAGAGTTGGAGGAGTATTGGTGTGAGCTCTGCTTTGAAGGCCTTGTAAAATTCTGCTGTAATACCATCTGGTCCTGGACTTTTCTTAGCTGGGAGGTCTCTTATTGCTGTTTCTATTTCAATGCTTGATATGGGCCTGTTAAGCTGGTTTAACTCATCTTGGTTTAGTTTTGGCATGTCAATATTTGTTAGGAAAAGGTCCATTTCTGTCAAGTTGTCGAACTTATTAGCATAAAGTTTTGAGAAGTATCCCCTAATAATGTTCTGAATCTTGGTTGTTTTCGTGGTGATGTTTCCATTCTCATCTCTGAGTTTATTAATTTGGGTGTGTTCTCTCCTTTTTCTGATAAGGTTTGCTAAGGGTCTGTCAATTTTGTTAAGTTTTTCGAAGAACCAACTCTTTGTTTTGTTGATTCTTTCTATAGTTTTTTTGGATTCTAATTCATTTAATTCTGATTTAATTTTGATTATTTCTTTCTGTCTACTGGATTGGGGTTTATCTTGCTGCTCTTTTTCAAGGAGGTTTAGATGTGTCATTAAATTGTTAGTTTCCGATCTCTCCAATTTGTTGATGTAGGAGCTCAGAGCTATAAACTTGCCTCTGAGTACTGCCTTTGCTGTGTCCCAGAGGAGCTGGTAATTTGTGTATTCATTTTTGTTGAATAGCATGAACATTTGAATTTCCTTTCTAATCTCTTCCATGACCCACTCATGATTCAGCAGTGTGTTGTTCAGCCTCCATGTGATACCGGGCTTTCTTTGGTGGCTTTTGGTGTTGAGATCTAATTTTCTTCCCTTGTGGTCAGAGAGAATGCAAGGTATAACTTCAATGTTTCTGAATTTAGACAAGTTTGCTTTGTGGCCTAAAATGTGGTCTATTTTAGAAAACGTTCCATGTGCTGCTGAGAAGAACGTGTATTCTGTTGCTGCTGGGTGAAATGTTCGGTAAATGTCTGTTAAGTCTAGTTGATCTATGCAGCTGTTTAGATCTGCGGTTTCTCTGTTGAGTTTTTGCCGAGTTGATCTATCTAGTGGGGAGCGTGGTGTGTTAAAATCCCCAACAATTAATGTCTTTGGATCTATATGGGATTTGAGGGAAAGTAGTGTTTCTTTGATAAATTTGGGTGCTCCATTGTTTGGCGAATAGATATTTAGAATTGTAATATCCTCCTGAAGGAGAGATCCTTTAATTAGTATGTAGCGACCTTCTTTATCTATTCTCATGAATTTTAGCTTGAAGTCTATTTTATCTGATATTAGGATTGCAACTCCCGCCTGTTTATGAGGGCCGTTTGCTTGGTAGATTTTGTTCCAGCCTTTAACTTTGAAAATATGTTTGTTTTTACGGGCAAGATGTGACTCCTGCAGGCAGCAGATGGAGGGGTCTTGTTTTTTAATCCAACTAGACAGTCTATGTCGCTTAATTGGAGAGTTCAGTCCGTTAACGTTAAGAGATAGGACTGAGAGGTATTTGGGGGTTCCTGCCATGTTATCCACCTTCTTGGGGGCTGTGAAAACTGGGTTCTTCCTAAGGTTCTTGGATTCTCAGTTTGGGTGCAGTTTCTTGGCCTTTGTTGCGTTCTTGTTGGTTTTCTATGTGTAGGACATCTTTAAGAATCTTTTGCAGGGCTGGTTTGGTGGAGATGTATTGTTTCAATTTTTCTTTGCTATGGAAAGTTTTTATTTGGCCTTTAGTTATGAAGGAGAGTTTAGCTGGGTACAGTATTCTTGGTTGATAGTTGTTTGTTTTTAGGGCATGGCATACGTCATTCCAGGCTCTTCTTGATTTGATTGTCTCTGCTGAGAAATCTGAGGTAATTCTAATTGGATTCCCTTTATAGGTGATTAACCTTTTCTCCTTGACAGCTTTAAGGATCTTTTCCTTGGTCTGGGTTGATCCTGTGTGGATTATAATGTGACAGTGGGATGTCCTATTCTGGTCTGGTCTATTTGGGGTTCTAAAAGCTTCTTGTATCTGAATAGGCCTATCTTTTTGTATGTTTGGGAAGTTCTCTGCTAGGATCCTGTTAAACAAATTTCCTAGACCATTAACTTCTGTTTCTAGGTGCTCCTCTACACCCATTATCCTTAGATTGGGCCTTCTGATGGTGTCTTCCAGGTGTTGGATAGACCTATCATATTTCTTGGACTTGTCTTGGATGGTTGTATGTTCTTTCTCTATAATATCTAGGCTGTCTTCAATCCCTGAGATTCGATCTTCTGCATGGTCTAACCTGCTGTCAAGACTCTCTACTTTGTTTTTTATCTTTTTTCCTTCTAATTGGTCAGCTTTGATGGCTTCAAGTTTTTTGTTGAAGCTCTGTTTTAGGTCTTGTATGATTTTCTTTACTTCCTTAATTTGGTGTTCAGTGTTTGTTCTCAAATCACTTAGTTGATTGGTTATGGTTTCTTTGGACTCCCATTCCTTCTGTTGGGTTCCATTCAGCATTCCCTTTGTGGTCTCCCTGACTTCCTTCAGCTCTTTGTTAATGGATTCCATGAATGTCTTTAGTGATCTTTGTGTATTCTCTACCTGGTCTCTTAATTCGTGAATTACTCTTTGATTAGTTTCCTCCCTTCTGTGGGATTCCTGCAGTTCTCTTTGAGTGTTCTCTGCCTGCTCACGCCATTCCTCCCTTTCTCTTTGAGTATTCTCAAGTTGTTCACGCAAATCCTGTATCAGTTTTTGAGAAGCTTCCTCACACTTATGATATTCCTGTATAAACTTCTGGGATGCCTCCTCTCTCTCCCTATCACGCTCATACAGAGTCCTTAGTACATTGTCAAACTTCTCATTTATCATGTTTGCTATTAGTGTTTGTAGAGCTATTTGGGAACTTTCCTCTGGATTATTCTTTATCTGTTCTAATCCCTGATTATCAAGGTTGGGAATTGAGATACCCGAATTTGCCATTTTTCTTGTGTTTTTCCAGCTTACTCTGCCCATTTGAGATGAAGATTGCACCAGTTTTGTGCTAGAACACTATCTTAAGGCAACCATCAACCAAAGTTTGCATTTGTACAGTCAATAGTCTACAGATACAATCTAGTTCAACAGATACATCTATTCAACATCAAACGACTATATGTTAAAGGACTTCGAACCGCAGAAAAGAATTTGGAAAACCAGAAATTATTAGGATTAGGGAGAGATGTCGGTAAAAAATAGGAATAGATTGGTGTGGGGAGGCACAGGGAGAGTTAACTATGTCCTAATCACAGTGCAGGAAATGAGTTGGGTAGGATGCAAGTAGAGTGAGAGAGAAAAAGAAGAGACGGAAAGGGGAATAAAGAGAGACCAGAAAAAGAATAGAAACGTAAAAATTAATGTTATTATAGAGGTTAAAAGACCGTCTATTTAGAGAGGAATGTGAATATGTTCAGAGAAGGGGAGGGACATAGAGGAGATGTGAAAAGCTTTAAGGATGGGAACGGGAGAAGAAAAGATCAGAAGTTCAGTAGAGCTAGATAAAAAACAAAAAGATAATTAAGAAAGAAAGAAAAAGAGAAAGAAGACAAGAAAAGAAAGGAAAACTCTTATTCACGTATTCCTAAAATAAAAATTATAAGATGAGAAAAAAAAAAGGTTACTGGAAAACAATTATTTTTTCAGAAGAGGCAAAAATTAAAGATTAATAAAAGTTTTAGAAGGGAAAAAAATTTATATATATATATATATATATATATATATATATAAGGTAACAAAAAAGAAAAAACAAGCAAAAAAAAGAAAAAAGAAGAAGAAAAAAGAAAAAAAAAGAAAAAGAAAAAAAAAAGAAAAAAAAGTCTTTTGATTTTTTTTTGGGGGGGGGGAGGAGTGGGAAGAATCCTGTATCTCCCTTTTGTCTGCAACCAGTCTCTTTTTGGAGTCTCTGGTCAGCTTGAGGTCCTGTGTCTTGATTGGTTTCTTAAGTCGGTTGGTTGGAAGAGGCAGAAAAATGCTCTGCTTTACCCAAGATTTTGAGATCCCCCTCCCAGGTTAGTTTTCTGGGAGGGTGGTCTGCTTTGAGAGTCACAAAAGAGGGGGATGTGGTGATGAGGCTAGGTTCTGGGTAGAGTTGAGGCCTTTCAATAAACAGTAGCTTTTCCCTGGGGCTATTTTGTGATAAAGCTCACAGCGCCCAGCCTGGAGCCATTCTAAGGGTTTCTGTTTTTCAATTGATTGTCGAGGCTGCTAGAGGGAGGGGCAGCGCCCAGCCTGGAGCCATTCTCAGGGTTTCTGTTTTTCAATTGATTGTCGAGGCTGCTAGAGGGAGGGGCAGCCTCTGGCTCTGGTTACCCAGTGAAGCAAGGCACTCCGATGGCTGGCGCCTGAGCTGGGTGACTTTTCCCTGGATGGAGCTGAGTCTGGCAGGTCACTTCGCCGTTAAGTTCTTGTGACCTGCTAAATGACTCGTTTTATTCCAAGGCCTGAGCTGGAGCTAGCAGCTCCTCCGAACTTTGTCGGTATCCAAGATGGAGATCACCGGTGCTGGGGGGGGGAGGGGTGGCCTTCCCTCCTCTGCTCCTTGAGGAGTGAGGATGTCGGGCTTGTACTCATGCCGAGTCTTGCATCCTGGGTCGTCTCTGGTCTGCAAACAGCAGGATGAAGATGTTCGCTCCTTGTCGGTTCTTGTTGGTGTTGAGTAGAATCCGCTCATCCGCTGCGTCTGTCTCCTTCGTCCCCGACTCTCTGTGTCTCAGGTATGTCTCCGCGGCGGTGGTCGCCGCCGCCGCGGCCCCGCCGCCGGAGCGGCAGCTGCTGCGTTTCCTTGGCTTCCCCTCTCTTGTCTAACTCTCTGTCCTGTGATGACACACTTGGTGTGATTCTCTGGCTTAGGACTGTTCACTGGAACTCTAAAACTGCTTTCTATGCGAGAGCTTGTTCAGATTCCAGCTTCTCCTCCGCCATCTTCCCGGAACTCTCCCAAAACATTCTTATAACATGATGATGAGATATCACATTGTCATTGGGAAATCACTGTCCCATCGGGGTTTCATATAGTATGACCTCATACTATGGAGCTTTTTCCATCACCTGTATCCTCATATTGAATTATGAGTCATTGAAATTTGCTATATCATTCTGATATTACAAACTGTGACATCACAAAATCGGTTTGACCTCATCACCACTGTGACATCAAAAACCCACTCGGATATCTCATTTTCATTGTGACATTATGGATCACATTGGGCCATCCCAAACTTATAATGACCTCTTTCCTCCTTTGAAAACACACATGGCCTCTGTGACATCACAGAACCTTTTTGTATCCATATCCTCATGGGGAACTAATGAAAACTGACATCAGATATACCATTGAAACATAATAAATCCTTTCTGACATAATCATAATTGTGACCTCAGGTTGCCATTATGACACAATTTGCTCATTTTGACAGGTAAAACTACAATGACATCATAGCATTGCAGCATCACATTGTCATTCTGATGTCATAGACACATTGTGTTTGCCTATTATGTTATTTGATTCTATTTCTAATGTGGCATGTTGGTTGATACCAGAAATCCATTGTGAGTTCATGACCCTTGTGATATCACGATGCCTTACTAGCATCACATTGCCAGTGTGATGTCACATTGCCAAATTGATGTAAAAAGGGACTTTTATGAGACAATGGTTATGACATCACCATGAGTTTCTGATATCAACCCACATGTCACATTTCAAATACAATGAAATTACAGATTTGGCATTCGTAATGTGACAATGATGTCACAATGACAATGGCAAATGCTATACTGTCATTAACATTTTGTGATGTCACCATAAGCTAAAGATGTCATAACAACAATATAATGTCACACTGGTTATGATGTCACACAGGGTTTATTATCTTACAATGGTTATGAGGTCACAATTTGTTTCTGATATCAACTGATATGCCACATTTGAAATAGAATGAAATCACAAGATATACATTCACAATGGGTCTATGACAGCAAAATGGCAATGTGATTTCATAATCCTATGTGTCACTGTAGCTTGGTGTTGTCACAATGAGCTGATGGTGTCATAATGACAGTCTTATGTCACACTGGTGATGATGTCACAAAGTGTTTATGATGTCACAATCGCATATCAGATCTTAATTGCCATTAGTTTATAGTGAGGATATGAGGATGAAGTCACAATGACATATACAAATGAACTGTGATGAAACAAAGGCCATGTTTTTTGTCAAAAGTAGTAGGGTACCTAACAGGTTCTGGTTGTCAAAGTGTTAAAAAAAATGGGTTAGTGATGTCAAAACTAGTTTAAAATATCACATCTTATTTCAATTTTCAATTGCTACAAGTTCACAATGATACAAGTTCACGGAAAGTGCTCGATGTCTCAAAGGCCATAATTTTCTAAGATGTGATGAGATCATAATAGCATGAGAGCATGAGGGTTCAGTAATATGACAATTGCAATATGAGGTCAAATTATAATGTCATTAGAGTGTTGTTATATCACAATTAGTTAGTGATGCCATAATAGTGATGAGTTCAAAATAGTTTTGTGATGTCGCAGTAGTTTGGTGATGTAACAATGGCATTCCAGACCTCAATTGTCATTAACTCATAATGAGTATATGAGTTTAGAATGGGATTGTGAGGATTCCAAAGTCATTTGTTGGCCCAAATGTGATGAAGTCAGAACAGATTTGTGATGTAACAATATGACACAATGGTCATTACATCTAGCAGTGTGATGTCACAATATTCATAATATCACAGTATATTTCTAATATTTAATGTCATACCTGAAATAATATGAGATCGAAAATAGATTGAGCTCTCAATGGGCCTAACACAGTGGCAACATGTCACAAAACTTATGAGGACAGGACATGTTTGAGTTGTCACAGTTGTTTAGATGTCACAATGGCAATCTTATATCACAAAGGGATTGTCATGTCACAATGGTTATGAAGTTCAAATGTGTTTGATATGAACCCACATTTGAAATACAACGAAATCACATAATAGGCCTTCATAATGTATATATGTTGTCACAATGACAATGTAGAGTCATTACAGATTTGTGATGTCACAATGACCTGATATTGTCAAAATGACAATGTGATGTCACACCAATGATTATATTGTTAATGCTTTATGATATTACAATGGCGTATTTGATCTCAGTTGATATTTCACAATGAGGATATGGATACACAAAGGGACTGTGATGTCACAAAGGCCATGTGTTTATTCAAAGGTGCTAAACATGTCATAATGGGTTTTGGAGGTATCAAGGTGATTGTAATGTCACAATAACAATGTGATATCACATTGGCTTTGTGATGTCACATTGGTGATGAGGTCACAATGGACAGGACAGGTTTGTGATGTCAGAACAGGTTAATGGTATCACAATGGCACTGTGATGTCAAGAAGGAATTTTCATGTCACAATGGCTTTGAGATCACAATAGATTTCTGATATCCACCAATATTCCAATATTGCTAGCTTGTAATAGAATGAAATCACAGAATAGGAATTCACAATATGTCTCTAATGTCACTATGATATATAATGCCATAATATGATATTTAAGTTTAGTGATGTCAAAATGGCATGTCTAATCTTATTGGTAATTAAATTACCATGAGGATCCGAAAAGTTGCTATGTGCTGAGTCCTTCAAAAGGCACATTGTGCTGAATCCATTACACAGGGTTCTTAGTGCTTTTTTTATTTTAATTTTTATTTTTTGTGAACATACTGTACAGACGGGTTACAATTACATTGGCAAGATAATGAATACATTTCTTATCAAGCATTGCAGCCTCCTCCTTTGTTTACCCTTCACATCCCTTCCTAGCCCCCCCGCTCTACCATGCAATCCCCCCCATCCCCCACCCCGGCACCAAAGTTGTAAAGTTCTTATTGGACATGACAACTTGTACTTCTCATAGTTGCAATGGGTCCACCTGTATCCTTAAACGACTTGTTTTTCCCCATCTCCTCCACAAATTATATCGACATGAAATATAGTGAAAACAGGGTTTATACTTTGGGGGAGGGAGATATAAAGCAACAAAGAAATAATCTTATAAATGAGTTAGAAACAAATGCATGAAAGAAAAAAAACATTTAAATACATATCTAAGGGTTCATTTTCCTAATATCACATTATCTGACCTTTTCTGCTTGACTCATACATATACTAGATATTGCAAATAAGAGAAACCATGTTTCTTTGGGCTTGGATTACTTCACTTAATATAATTTTTTCCAAGCCTTTCCATTTTTATAAGTGTGCTGTGTGCTGTCATCCCAAAAGATTCAATGTTCTGAGTCCTTGAGAGGACAATCACACACACACACACACTCACACACAAACACACACACACACACACACACACACACACACACACACACACACACACACACACACACACACACACAAACTCGGAGCGTTACCTTGCACCTGCTTGGTTTGTGGGGTGGATGGAGAAGAGTCTCCCCCAGTGGTTGGGCTGAGGGGATCTTCAATTCCCCCAGACAGCTGCCTGGGTTGGGGGAAAGCCCTGAGCTGAGGTGAGGATGCTTCTGCCATGGCCTGGTAGCCTTAAGGCAGAGTCAGAGCAGTACCAAGCCAGGGGAAGGGGCATGGCCGAGGTGGGGAAGTAGTGTGACTGAGGGGAGGACAGGGCATGTTTGAAGGGGCACATAGTTGCTGCAGACAGGTGCACACGGGAGCTGGCATACTTGTGCAGCAGGGGCTGGGCAGCCTGGGTGAGAAGTGGGGGCAGAGAGAAGGAGCAGAGAAGAGCAGGCACATGCACCAGGGGTGGCAGCATCCATGACTGGCCTCCGCTGATGTAGGAGCACAGGTCTGGGCCAGGAGCACAGAGGACACAAAGCCCGCACAGCAGGCACATCCCTCTCACAGTCTCAGGGAGGCTCAGAGGCCAGGTAGGCCCTGAGTCCAAGGCCCCTGCACCAGGGGGCAAGCTCAGCCCTGCCACCTGCCAGCTCCTGCCCCAGCCCCTTCTCCTGCCCTCCCCGTGGCACCTCATTTGAAACAGGTTGCAGCCACCTTGGACTCGTGGTGCCTCTTGGAGTCATCCAGCGATGGTGCACCCCTGGCCTCCTTGCAGCCGGACCTGTTCCCCAGTGGAAACCACGCGGGTTTGCACCTCACGACCTCCCCCTACCCCACACCCCCCACGGACCCAGACCCGTGACACCTGCCTCGCCTCTTGGGTCCCAAACTCGCCTCCCCAGCACCAGGCAGGCCAGCCCTGACTCTGCCACAAATGCCCCCCAGGAGTGGGGGGTGGGAGAGTGGATGTTGATCCTGGAATCCCACCCCCATCCCTAGTGGCCAGTGTCCCAGGAAAAAGGCAGATGCAGGGATGGGTGAAGAGGGTGTGCCACAGGGAACCTGGTGGCTTTAGTCAGAGGGAGCAGCACCTCCACACCTGCCTTCTTGGGATGTTTCCTTTTTTCTGGGGGTGGGGATGTGTTGGATGCAGAAGATAGCCCCCCAGAAGGCTGTGGTGGCTGTGGCTTCCCTGTACTGCGGGATATGGGAGTCCCCGAGGCCTGACCGAGGACCGCCCCCGCTTCCCTGCCCCCCTACCTGATTCAGGTGAAGATGGAGTTGGACCCAGAGCTGCCTCCGGGTCCCGGCAGTAGTCCAGCGGAGGATGGCTGTGGCAGTGGCCAAGGCAGAGGGGGCCTCTGGAGGTCTAACAGCGCCCCCCTCATCCACGGCCTCAGTGACACCTCGCCGGTGTTCCAGGCCAAGGCTCCTAGTCCCAGGCAGAACAGCACCACATATCCAGGCCGCCATGGCCTGCTGCTCCTGGCCTCCTCCGTCTGCATGCACAGCAGCGGCTTGCACCAGATCAATCAAACAGGCGGAGGGCATGGACCTGATCAACCAAGAGATGGTCCATGATCGCGTGGTCCAGACCGCAATGCAGATAAGCCACTCCTGGGAGGAAAGTTTCAGACTTAGTGACAACGACGTGGAGAAATCCGCTTTCGCCCAAGCGCATGGGTTTTATTCCTGTGTCAACAGCACCGTCACCCACCCGGGGTACTGGGAAGCAGTGCTTTTCACCATCCTTGCAAAGTTTTGTGAGTAGCAATGGATTGCCTCCACGCCCCATCCCAAGCCCGACGACCCAATTTACCACCCGGAGAAACCAGAGTCCCATCAATTGTATCCAACCAAGTGTTCTTGGACCATTGAAAAGAAAATGTGAAATGGAAACTGAGTATCAGCCAAAGAGATTTTTCCAGGGCATCACCAACATGCTTTCTTCTGACGTAGCACAGCTGTCAGATCCTGGTGTGTGTGTGTCTTCGGATACCCTGGATGGAAACAGCAGCAGTGCGGGATCTTCTTGTAACTCACCAGCTAAAGTCAGCACTAAAACCGACTCTCCTGTGTCACCTGCCCAAGTGGTATCTCCCTTTATTCCAGTAGATGAACTTTCGTCTAAGTGATGTACTCATCTGGAAACTTTTTGGGGACGGGGCAGGGGAGAGACAGAAATTAAGTCGGAGCAAGCACTGCACTTTGTCAATTAAACTGAGGATATTTCCCTTTTGACCCTTTCCCTTCCCCTCCCCTCCCTTTTTAATTTCTTGAAATGTTCTAGAGAACTTCTCTGTCAGGTCTCCTGCAAATACCCTTGAATTCAGTGTAGTAATGTTTTCAGACTTTTCCCCAATAAGTGTGTTGAAGCATACATTTTTCGCTGCTAATATGTCTAAATACATATGTTATCCCTTGATTTTAAAAAACAAGAAGATAGCCCCCCATTCTGTGTGAGCCCTTGTCTTTTGTGCTCGGTCACACTTTCCCCTGAGGAGGGTCCCAGAAGAGCCCACTAGGGAGGTGAGGGCACTAGGGTTCAGATAGAAGTTGAATGTCTGGGAAGAACACGCCCCCACAACACAGGTACACCCTGCTGGTCCTTCCCATTCCAGCTGTCAACAGCACTCACAGGGTGATCACATTTCCCAGCTCTGCCACCATCTGCTGGTGCTCCAGGACCATCTGGTTTCCTCATCCTCCCCAAGAATCCACCAAGTCACCCAGAAGCATCTAGGCTGGAGTAGGAAGTTCATCCATGTATGTAGCCTTTAGTACCTCATCCATTTCCCCAACACTGCCCACACCCCTGGTCAGACAATTCTCTGGGTACACCATGATCTCCTGCTTGTTTTCAGTCCAGGCTCTGAAGAGCCACCTGTCTCAGGACTCCTTCACCCAGAGCCCTGGCCTAGGGTTTTGGTGAATGGGGAGTCATGGCTGTTTATTCCCAAGGGAAAGCGTCTGGCCCTGGAGAAAGGGAGAGGCATGGTGGTTCAGCATTATTAGAGTGGTGCTTCCTTGGGTCGAGCCCCTGGTTCTGACAAGGGAACTCCCGTGGTCCAGCTTGTACATTGTCCTAGATGAGGAACCAACAAACTCAGGAGGGGCACTACTGTGAGTCTATTTGTGTGTGTGTGTGTGTGTGTGTGTGTGTGTGTGTGTGTGTGTGCATGAAAGAGACAGAGAGAGAGAGAGAAAGAGAGAGAGCCTGACTGTGCTCAAGTGAGTGATCAATTGGCAAATTGCAGGTGCTGCATGGATGAGTCTACAGTCACCGTTCTGGATTTGTGTGTGTGTGTGTGTGTGTGTGTGTGTGTGTGTGTGTGTGTGTGTGTGTGTGTGTGTGTGTATTTGTTGTTCTTTTTTTCAGCAATGCGAAGTATGAGACCAGTATGTTTTCACCATCACTGTTTCATGGCTGCTTTGGGGAAGATTTCAGTAGATATTCCTTTCCACCTCTCTCTTCCCCCTTTCCTGTAGCCCACAGTAGCTTCTGGGCCTGCGTGGGTCTCCCCTAGGAGGCCTGTGGGAACCACAGACCAAAGTTGATACCTTCTGTCTTAAGCCTGAAGGCTTGTGAGACTAGTGTGACCACAGCCACACTCTTCCAGCCAGACAGTCTGCTCTCGTTTGTATAGTTGGAGCTAATTAAGAGTTGGGAATGTGTTGGCCAAATGTAATTAGGGAACAAGATGGAGGGTGGTGAGTAGGGCAGGGGCTGTGAAGCTAGGAGGGTCTAGGAAGTGGTGAACGGTGTGATATTGCAGATGGTTCACCACTACCGACGATGAGAGGGCAATCTTACCCAGGGCATTGACGGTGTCCATGGGCATCTGGGCAGGGAGTTCTGGGATCCCACTGGTGGCGTGGATTACCTCCCAGGGGAGTGCACTGGTGGGAAGTCCTCCCTGGAATCCTGCAGACTCTAATCTATGTCCTGCCTGTGCCTTTTCCAGCTGGGCCGTGGTAGGCAAGTGCATTCCCCCTATTGGAGCCTGCTCGGTATCAGGCCATGGCAGTTAGCTAGGGCTTGCTGAATGCCAGTTTCTGTAACCTGATGTAGGCTGTCTGGGAAGAAATGGGGTCCACTAACTTTGGAATCCTTTAAGTTTGATTGGGACAACTAAAATACCACCTTTTCCAGGGTTTTTTTTCTTGAAGCTGGCAATTTCCACTTCCACTAACACCTGGGATTATGGGTCAAATTAGATGAACAATTTCAGCCAACAATCAATGACATTCAAAGTATCACAAGCAGAATTCCAAAGCCAGATGGTCTCCTGCTATGAATATCATGCCTTGATTGCTTTTATGCAGCAGCTGTTGATTCTCCTCTGACTCTCTCTAGTGTGACCACCAAGTTGAGTGAAGGGTTAATGTACTTGAGGCAGTCACCATTTGTTGCTTGTTTCAGAGCAGAGCAAGACATGGTACTAAAGCACCTGGTTGTGTGTCTTCATAAGACCTGTAAATTCTTAGCTCGGGGCTCTCCTCCTGGGCTCTGCTGTGACAGAGTGTAGGACAAGGCCCAAGCTGCAGCCCATTTAAATGAAACAGCTTTAGAGTCTGATTCTTGGTGGTCTTCTAGGTAGGGGTCCTGCCACCTAGACATAAAATAGAGGATGTCATGGGGAGCAGAGATTGTGACCTCACCATCCCTAGCCAGCCAGCTGTGTGTAGAGAGGATTCTCAGCACATGCACTGGAATCTGGGAGATTCAGAAACCCAAGATGTCTTGAGGATCCTTTCTCTGCAACATGAAACTTGGGGGCCAGATGTGGTGGGCCATCCTGGCTGGCCCCAGGGGTAGGAGAGTAGACGCCTTGAGCCTGGCCTTCAGCTCATGGCAACCTCATTCACTCCTGAGTGGGAAATTGAGTGCCACCGTGTGGTCAGCTGCTGGCCAGAGATCTTTGAGAAGATAGGCATCCCAGAGGCCCCAGAATCCAGCAAGCACACCATGGATCCTGTCTTCAGAGCCAAAACAGTTAAGTTCTGTGGCACCAGGAAGGTGGGAAGAGGGAGAAGGGAGAACTGTGGGAAAGCTACATCAGGCTTTGCCCCACCCACCAGGATGCTTACCTGAATGGGATGGTACTTTTCTGTAATATTTTTTGTAGACAGGTGCTCATTTATTTATCCACAAAGAGTAACAGTGTGCACCAGGCTCTGGAGGGGTCATAGACAATGAGAGTTTCCAGTGCTGGTTCCACAGCACATGAAGAAACATTGGTTTGAGCTGGATGCCAATGCTTTATTCCTGTCATCCTGGCTACATAGGAGGCTGTGATGGGAGGATGGATGCTTGACGCCCAAGCAGGAAAGCCTGTAAAACACCAGAAATGGAGCCACAGCTCAAGCCGTAGTCTGTTTTCCTTGAGTAAAAATGCTCTGGGACAGCACCTAGGATCTGAGTTCAAGGTCCAGGAGTGAGAGAAAGGAAGGAAAGAGAGAAAGAGGAGGAAAGTCTGGTTGGAGAAAAAGAGGAAAGGAAGGAAGAAGGGAGAATATATGAAACTTGTTCTGAGTCCCAGTAACAAAGGAGCCAACCATTCACAATCTATGTGGGGACAATTTCAGAGCCTAAAGCCAGTATGTAGGACCAAGCTACTGACACCTTAGCAACTTTCTGATATCCAGGAGCTGTGTGGTAGCCGACTGCAGAGGGAAGCAACCTCCGGTAGACACTAGGACTCAGGGCAGGTCACCAGGTTTCAATCATCTCTGGTGCCAATGAGTTTATTTTCTGGTCAGATAAGAACAAGCTGTCCAAGGGCTAGGGATTTATTGGTGTGAGGGAGTGTTGGGGGGGGGTCAAGGGATAAGCAGGAAGATGAAGAGGGATGGCGATCACAGGTCAGGAGTGTCAGTATATTGGAGCCATGACTTTGCCTGACAACCTAGACCAAAAGTGATAGAGCCTTTGACCCAGCCACACTGCTATTAAGAGTCCTGGCACACTGGGTTCACCATTGACCACCTGGCTATCGTCCACTGCAGGACGCCTGTGCAGTACATTCTTGGGGACTGGGACTTTCGAGGGCTCAATCTGAAGTTGACACCCCCGCCCTTTTCTTTCATCCACCAGAGACAGAAGTAAGCTGGCCACTAGCACAGGGCAGCCAAGGAATGAGAGTGGGAGTAAGGAGCCTAGTTTCCCCAGACTTCCTCTAGGAGGCACGAGGACCCCGTGATTGCCATTCTCAGAGGCAGAGATGGGTCTCTTTACTGGCTCAGCCTTTAGTCTAGATGGCAGATCTGGGATTAAGAGAAGGCAGACTGAAGGTGGGGCCGGTTTGGATAGAGGCTGGTGGGAAAACAAGAGGTACTGGTTTCTGAGCAGGGTTGTTTCTTTGAGGATACTCACAACCAAGGAACATTCCTGAGAAAGATCAGCCCTTTTCTCCTTCCTGAGAGAGAGGGACCTGGAGACCTTGAGTCTGTGTCCCTTGGCTGAGAAATCCTTTCATTCCCACATCCTGTGGTTGGATAACTAGACCTCACCTCCCTATCCAGTTTAGAGGCAACACAGTGAGAGATCTTGAGTCTTTGATAAGGTCAGGGGATCCTGAATATGCGATTGTACTTGAACATCCTGACTTGGTGCATGGTAAGTTCCATCTAAGATTACCATGATGTAGGACATAGAATCTAGAGAATCAGAGCAGGATGGGGTCTGTTCTGGGAGTCTTGAGCACTATGTGTGAGCTTTCAGCTCGCGTATGCCCACCTGCTTCCCTTTCTTGGGTGGGTCTTTGTTAGAAAAAGCTTGAAACTAGGGACTGGGTCCTATCCTTTGTCGTTATACTCAAAGCTAGCACTCTACCATTTGAGCCACAGCTCCACTTCCAACTTGTTTAGGTGTTTATAATTGGAGATAAAGAGTTCTCATGGACTTTTTTGCCAAGGGTGGTATCCAACTGCAGTCCTCAGATCTCAGTCTCCTGAGGGGATAGGATGACAGGCATGGAAAAGTATCTTTGGCCTGGTGGCACTAGCTCATGACTGTCATCCTAGGTACCCAGGAGGTGAGATCTGAGTATCAGGGGTCAAAGCCAGCCTGGGCTGGAAAAACTCTGAAGCTCTTATCTCCAACGAACTGCCAGAAAAGCAGAAGTGGTGTTGTGTTGTGGCATAGGTAGTAGAGTGCTCACCTTGAGCTGAAATGCTCAGGGATAGCACTGAGGCCTAGGGTTCAAGCCCCACAACTGAAAAAAGAAAGTAAGTAAAACATTTGCCTGCAAAGGATGGTCCATGTGTGGGATGGACGAAGAGGGGGTTGCTGTGGTTGGGAGACAAGGTGCTTGCCCCACTGTACCGACATTTCTATGAACTCCCCAAGTTTACCCTAGCTTGAAGACACAGCTTCAAGAGGACGTGGCTTGTGGCAGGCAGGCAGTGGCTAAATCGTTGCAGGGGTGGGATTGCTGTGTCTGTATTCTCTCCAATAAAGGATGTGTTAGGATGCTTGGTGACTAATTCTGAAGTGAAGGGTTGCAAGAAGTTTGTGGCCTTATGAGATGGTTTTCCTCTGGGTACGTGAAGGTAGCTAAAACGGAAGTTGCCAGTGGCTCACAGCTGTCATCCTAGCTACTCAGAAGGCTGAGATGTGAAGACCATGGTTCAGAGCCAGCTTGGTCAGAAAAGTCTGTGAGACTTGATGTCCAATGGACCACCAAAGAACAGGAAGTGGTGCTGTGGCTTAAGTGGGAGGGTGCTCACCTTTAGCTGAAAAGCTGAGGGACAGTGTGACCTGGCCCAGAGTTCAAACCCCGTGACCAACAACAACAAAAGAGGTGGCTAAATTTTCTGCATAGCCGTGTATATGGTATGAAATGCCATGCTGGTCTATGAGACATTCCAGATATGTGAGAGGCTCAATGTTTTGTCTACAGTGGGTCTGAGGTCAGTAGTGCCACCTTCTTGGAGTTGGGATGTGATCCTAATGGAATGAGTTCATGGTTCTGTTCTCAGGGACTGCTGAAGCCTTGGGCTGTCCGTGTGTGTGTGTGTGTGTGTGTGTGTGTGTGTGTGTGTGTGTGTGTGTGTGTGTGTGTGTGTGTGTGTGTGTGTGTGTGTGTGTGTGTGTGTCTGTATCTATGTCTGTGTGTGTTTGAAGGTACAAGAACTGGACCTTGAACTCAAGGCCTAGGTGGTGTTCCTGACCTTTCGTGCTCATAGCTAGTGCTCTGACACTTTAGCCACAGCTTCCCCTGTGGCTTTTCTGTAGTTCACTGTATATAAGAGCCTCTCAGACTTTCCTGCAAGGGCTGGCTTTTAAAAGTGATCCTCAGACCTCAGCCTCCTGAGTAACTAGGATGACAGGAGCCACCAGTGCCGGCCTTGTGTGTGTGTTTGTGTGTGTGTGTGTGTGTGTGTATGTGTGTGTGTGTGTGTGTGTGTGTTTGTATGTTTGTGTGTGAGTGATGTGTGTAGAAGTGGGTTGTAAAAAGGAGCGCTGGGACCTTTGGTAACTTCTAACCACTATCTTTGCGGGGAAGGTGCATGGGCTTTGTGGCTGAAGTCTGGGGGCCTGGAAGGGTGAGACACTTGAAGGGGACTCAACACCATTAAATTATAAGACCAAGGGATCTTTGTTTCCTGAAAGTGTCTACTCGCTTGGGCCTGGTGGTGGCAGAGGGAGCTTGGGAGGACCTGGGGGTGGGCCCTCAGGGGGTGGCTCCCCAGTGGGACAGAGAGTGTGACCAGAATTTAGTATGGATGTGAACCCTGTTAGTATGGAGCGTATTGGCATTGGTCAGACTCTGGTCTTCTGATCATGACGTCTGAGGGGCGAGGCCAACCTTATTTTAAATCTTGACCTGTATCTCCAGATTTTAGCCTTCTGAGTAGCTAGAATTATAGGCATGAGCCTCTGGCACCAGACGTCTGATTCTTTTTGGTATATTAGAGTTTGAACTCAAGGCCTAGGTTTTCCAGTCAGGTCTTCTACCATGGGAGCTAAATCTTTCTGTCTTTGGCATTTAGAGACTCAATATATGCTCAGACTGGGCTGGATCATGGTCCTCCTGTGACAGGCATGGGCCACTATGCGTGTTCATCTGTAGTTGGGATGGAAGACATGTTGCGCCTTGCTCACTCAATGGTTTAGATGGATTATCCCAAACTCTTAGTCCATGGCAGCCGATTCTTGACCAAAGTTGAAGCTCTGGGTTGGGCCTGGAACCATCGGACCTCAGTCTCCTCACAGGAAAGTTGTGAGGAAACAAAGGATCAATACAGGAGCATCTCTGGGCAGGGCCAGCATAGAGGGAGCGGTCGTCAGAGAAGGTTCTTGGCAATTCTGTGAGCATATGACAGGAAGATAGCTGGAAAAGGCTCAGATGGGGCCTGTTATTTATCATGTATGGATTATGAAACAAAACATGGCTCTCTTTCATCCTTACCCTATCCCCATGAGGAAAGGGATCCTTCACTGTTTTAAGTTTTGCATCTGGGGAAAACGAGGAATGGAGAAGCTGGATGGCCTACTCATGGCCCCCAGCTTACAGGAAGCTTGGCAGGACTTCTCTGCCATGCTCCCTAAGACTATGGATGCTAATCAGTCCACTCCTTGTGGTAGGAAGTCCACTTCTTGTCAGTCATGGGGCTTGAAATCTGGGCCTGGATGCTGTCCCCAAGCCCCTCAGATCAAGTCTAGCATTCTACCACTTGTACCACAGCACCATTCCCGGTTTTCTTGTAGTTCTTTGGAGATAAGAATCTCCCCCTCTCTGTCTGTCTGTCTGTCTGTCTGTCTTCTTGTCTCTGTCTCTGTCTCTGTCTCTGTCTCCGTCTCTGTCTCTGTGTCTGTCTCTGTCTGTCTCTCACTCTCTCTCTCTCTCTCTCTCTCTCTCTCTCTCTCTCTCTCTCTCTTATAGGAACTTGTTGAATGGGTGCTGCAGGAGGTGGATTAGTGTCCCCATGTGGCTGGGACCCAAGGTGGCCCTCTCATTCTGGAGGTGAGCTGTGGGTCAGGAGCTGTCTTGCTCAGCCTGTTGAACTAGCTCCCTGAGGTAAGCCCCTCTGTGCCCGGGCTAGACCATGATGGTTATTCATTGTCAATCTGTCTGATGAGTCCTTCTCCACTACTCTCTTCTAAGGAAAGTGGATGAGGAGACATCACGTTGTCCAACCGCACAGCACTATCCTGGGCCTCTGATCCTCACCACCACATATCAGGCCAGACACTGATTATCAGAAAATGAATTCACTCTATGTCTACTTTCGCTTTGTGTCATTTTGGGGAGAGGGGGTGGTGTACAGAGGAAAGACCCCAGGCCTGACACCTCCTGGGGGACATTTGTTCTTGTGTCAGAGCCAAGTCATTGCTGTGGATAAGAAGGAAGCCACTATCAGACTGACCCAGAAAAATGTTCAAAGGTAGGTAGGCTGTTGAAGTATCAAACCCACCCATGTCTGATTCCCACAACATGGAAGGTGCAGTGTGGGTGGCCTAGGACTGGCCCTAGGGGATTATAAATGGATGGTGGTGAACAGGTGCTGGTGGCTCTTGCTCATCCTGGCTGAGGTCTAATGGTTGTGACTCAGAGCCAGCCTAGGCAGGAGAGTCTGTGATATTCATATCTCCCATAAACCACCTCCCCCGCACCAGAAAAAAGTCAGATGTGGTGCTGTGGCTCAAGTGGTAGAGCCTCAGCCTTGAGTAAAAGAAGCTCAGGGATGACACCGAGGCCCTGAATCCCAGCCCTAGGACTCACAAAAAATAAAATAAATGAATAGTGGGCACCTGTTATGTTACTACCAAAAAGGATGGATTCAGTCTTCTCTCTGGTACTTGTAAGGGGCTTCCCTTGATGTTCCTCTAAACCTCTCCTTCTGTCTTATTTTCTCTCCCCCAGATTGAACTACAGGATAGAAATCAGATCATCCCTCTTGGTATGACCTTAAGTACCATCCCCTACCTTCCCTCCTTGGGATGGGGATCCTGGATTTACTCACCACTGGAAGGATGAGGCACTGCAGACATGGGAGTAACTATCCCTGAAACTCATACTCTCACACACACACTCACCTAGGCCAACTCAGAGTAGCCTTTTTCAAAGACACTTTATCTCCTTGGACTAACTGACCTAGGAGAGGAACTTGATCACCTGTAAAATGACTATTTTAACTAGGGCTTGCTAGTTGACATGAGATAAACAGAAGCTCAAAAGAAAGGCTCTGGTGCCTGTCACCTCTGGCTCAGGCTCATGCCTGACATCCTGGCTACTCGGGAGGCAGATATCTGAGGATCAAAGATCGAAGCCAGCCATAAGCTGGAAAGCCAGTGAGACTCTACTCTCCATGGAATCACCAAAAAGTTAGAAGTGGAGCTGTGCCTCAAGTGATAGAGCACCAGCATTGAGCACAAAAACTCAGAGAGACAGCTCCCAGATCCTCAGTTCAAGCCTACATGAAGAAATGGTCCCATGTGTTGCCCCCAGACTGCCTGAGCCTTGAGTGCTCTCTTCTGAAGTGTGATACAGTACTGGTCTCTGGGTAGTGTATCAGAGCCTTCAGAAATTGGGTGGTAAAAGCCAGACCTTCCACATTGTGCTCTCTGAACACACACCAGCTGGTAGGCCAAGCTTGACAAGGCCAGCAGCCTGCAGAGCAGAGAAGATCCCTCTCTGCCGGGGTGATTGGAGCAGGCTTCTTAGAGGCAACACTTGAAAGGGGGTCTTGCTTAACAAGGAGGATCTGACAGGAAGCACAGAGAGCAAAAATGCGGTAGATAAAGGACAACATAGCTGAGCATGTTCATTTCCAACCAGAGCTAGTGATGAAAAACTCAGTAAAGATGTGCAGGTCTTGGGCTGGGAAAGTGGCTCAGTGGTAGAGTGCTTGCCTTGCATGCATGAGGCCCTGGGTTCGATTCCTCAGCACCACATAAGCAAAAAGAAAAAAAGCAGGAAGTGGCTCCGTGGCGCATATGGTAGAGCACTAGCCTTGAGCTGAAGAGCTAAAGGGACAGCGCCCAGGCCCAGATTTCAGGCCCCACAAGCGGACCCCCCCCCCAAAAAAAGATGTG